>NC_065578.1:197727733-198329733 GCF_024542745.1 Macaca thibetana thibetana | reverse complement strand
GGTGCGAGCTCGGCTCATTGCAACCTCCACCTGCCAGATTCAAGCGATTCTCCTGCCTCAGCCTCCCAAGTAGCTGGGATTACAGGCATGCGCCACCACACCCGGCTAATTTTGTATTTTTAGTAGAGACGGGGTTTCTCCATGTTGATTAGGCTGGTCTCGAACTCCTGACCTCAGGTGATCTGCCCGCCTTGGCCCCCCAAAGTGCTGGGATTATAGTTGTGAACCACCACACCCGGCCGTGCTGGCTTTCTGTGGTAAAATGGAGAAGACCCTTGAGGCTTTAAGGAGAGAGGGGAGGAAAATAGAGAAGAGGATCAGGAAAAGAAGACCAAGTTGAGGATATTTAATTATTTGAAATATTGTGAAACATGAGGATTGATGAGAAGAATGAACGGCGATGACTAAGTGCAAGGCAGGGCCTGATGGCTCACCTTCCTCCAACTCCCTCTTGCCATTGTTGATCCCATCTGGCCAGCCAGGCATGAACCTTAGTCTAGCAACAATAGTGGTGACACAGAAATGTGTCTGCTGCTCAGTGCAAGGAGAAATGCACTCTTCATCTTGTACCTTCTTGCTTTCAACTCGTTCTCTTTTTTCTTCTGCTCCTTTCTTACCACTCTGTTTATGGTAACACTTGAGGGGGGAAACGTATCACCCTGTAAAAGAACAGGGTGGCTGCTGACTTTGTACCAACAGCAGTGAACCAAGGCCTACTTGTCAGCAACCAAGACCTCTGCTGACCCAGAAGCAGACAGGTGAACCCTTTCCCCAAAACTTTAATCATCAGTTTTCTCTTTTTGTCATATCTGCCTTCCTACTTGCCTCACACCAGTTAGTTGACTTTCTATGTCAAGCCTGAGGAACGAATCTCATGAAAGAGCATGGGGAGAGCAGAGATTTTGGGAATTGCTTTCAGAACACAAAATCCCACACACGTGGGCTTGTTCCCTGCAAGCTTAATCTTGCCTGATATATATGTGTACATGTGGAAGGCTGAAGGAAGTGATATAAATGCCCCATTCGTAAGTATTCAGCCATCGTGTGCTGAAAGCCTGCCGTCTGCCGGACACTGAAATGTGGCATTCACAGGCCGAGGGTCTTGAAGAAGCATGGCTGTGGGGGCTGAGAGCAGGGTGGGGTGACGGGACAGGTTACTGAAACTGAATTTTGTCTGAAGAGCAGGGAGAGCTGTACTGGTTCCTCTTTGCTGGTTGGTGGTTTTTGTCTGCTCCCCCCACCAATCCCCCCACCACAAGAGAATCAGAAGGGTCCCATCTGCCTTGCAGGGAAGGGTCATGGTTGGTGACTGGTAACATCTGGGGGAGGGGCCACTTCATTATGCCACCCAGAATATCAAAGCAGCTTAGGCGTTGGAAACCAGGGAAGGAAGAAGGGATTTTAAAAAAAAAAAAAAAAAAAGCCCCGCTGCCAGTCGGGCAGCTCTCTGTCTGCTGTCTGCAGGCTGCTGCTACCCACTCGTTACAATTAAAATGAAGTGTCCGTCAGCGGCTATCTTCTCTGTGTGGCCCATATGTTTCTGAGCTGATACTGTCCGGATTATTCTGTTCGGGAAAACGATAACGGCTGTTTATAACCTTGGCAAAGACTGAGGCCTAATCAGGCTGGAGCACATTTTCACCGACTGGCTGATAACAGGCTGTTAGCAGCCTTATCGCTGGGGAGAGATAGGCCAAAATAAGCAGATCTGTGAGCACAGGAGCCCAATCGAGTGGTACACACTCTGGCCCTGGCTTTATTTTTAGATTTTCCTTTCCCGGTTGATATCGGAAGGCACAGAGGCAGGAGGTAGGGTGGATAGTAATGTGTGCCCCCTTGGGGGTCAGAGTGAGGCAGAGGGGGATGTTAATCACCACGAGAGGCAGAGGGTCAGCCCAGCTTCCAGTGCTCCGGGCTCCCTTCAAATGAGGGAAAACACATGCAGGTCTTAGGAGACAAAGGAAGGGAAGTGACTGTTTCCTGGCCCGGTGTGTGGGCCTGTTGCCTGTTTGGTTCAGCGTCTCCTTGCCGTTGGACTCTCTACCTAGGCAGGCAGGCATAGGTGTGGGGTTCTGAAAGACTGGTCTCTTTCCACATTCTCTTCTGCTCTAGGGACTGACTTTTGCTTTCTGTCTAAATCCATTTTGCCTGGACGACTTCATGGCATCCCTCCAGAATGACTTGCCCTACCCAACTCATCATCCTTACACATGCCTAGAGACCAGAGGATGGGTTAGGCTCCGAGGAAAGGGGTACAGGCAAGTCTTGAGTGTGGAGATTCTTACAGTCTCCTTATGTTGATTGAGGCTCAAGGAGGATGTCAGCAGAGGTCCCACTAAGTCATTCATTAATAACTGACACTAAGCCCCTAGGGAGGAGTTGTAAGTTTTCAGAGAAGTTTCTGCCTCTTGGTAAAACCTTCAAGGGAAGGCCCTTTGACCTTGTCTCTATGTAGTGATAGAGAAAAGCCAAACCTGTAACTATTCTTTGCTTCTGGATGTAATTCTCTAAAATCTTGACCTAAGCATGGCTCTCCAACAGCTATGATAAAAGGTATGTGTATGAGGTCAGGAACATGTGACTAAAATAAAAAGTAACAGGTAAGTTTCCCATGGTGATTGACAGCAAGTGTCATAAAAAGAAGGGGAAGATTGAAGGTATTGTTTGCATTAAAAAGTGAAGTCTTGTATTTTCTCCACATTCTGCATAAACCTTCCTATCTTAAAGTACCTTAGGGTTTTTACTCTCTATTCTGTCTCTCTCCACCCCTCTTCTCCCCCTTCCTTCCATCCACTCCTTGCTTTCTATACAGCTGCCTGATTCGTGAGTCACTTTGTCTTCCTAAGACTGAAAGAATCAGGTGGTGGGAAAGAGGGGAAAGGAACCCGTGCATGGGGGAGGGGAGGCATTTTCAGGGGCACACAGATTGAAGTAGGCACAGAAGGCAGCAGAATGCAGCAGAAAGCATTATTACCATTATCATGCTAATCCATTTACAAGGCCCTTTTATTCATTAATCTTTGAATACCAGAACTGTTCATACAGCCTGAAATGAGAACCACCTGTGCCTCTAGGACCAAAAAATAAAAGTGTTAAGGACAAATGATATGTCGAAGCAGGAAGGGAAAAATTAAATATAAACAGAAGAATTCAAAGCCATTTCTTCTGTCATTTAGATCTTCACATATATGATTTCACAGCTCACGTGTTGCAAAATGGCCAGCTGACTGGCAATTTAGGGGACATCATCCAAGTTCAGAGAACAGCTCTGGGGAGGGTTCAAAATGTTGTGAAATTATTAAACAGTTTATTTTTAAAGATCCAAACTAAGATTTTTCTACACTAATTCCTATGATTCTTTTTTGGAAGTAAGTACTGATAAGCCAAATATAAATGATTTTGGCTAGTGCTCTAGATTCACTGATTAACTCAATAAAGAGATCTTTTACATTGTCTTCACAAAATTCACAGTAATGTAGAAAGCCAAAGCCGGAAGGGATCTTACATATATGATCTAGTTCAAACCTCTCATTGTCTATTAAACCTTTAATTAAGAGTTCTTTACATGTAGGCTAAGCCCCCATTTGTCACATCACACATAGATGGGTTACATTATTGTTGGGGCAGTTATTCCTACAGGGAGCAGCGTAGTTCTTGCAAACACTTACTACCCTGTGTTATAGATACTTAGCAGGGGCTGAAGGGAGATGTAGGGAAGGGCTGCAGCCTTCTTTATCATTATTTTAAGATAGGAGAGATGCCAATTAGAAAGTCCACTGAAGAGGATATTTAGGCCCGAGCATCTTCTAAGAACAAATGCAGTAATGGCCAATGGAATGGAATAGCTTCCATATTCCTTTAGGTGGGACTTTAAATTCTCTCAATAACAATTCATATTAAAAGTCATTCCCTTTGTCAAGAGACTGAGTTCTTTAGTTCTGACCACTAAACCTTATTGTTCACAAGTGTTAGAATTATGTCATCCTAGAGCTGGAAGCACCCACTCTGAAGACTACTCCCTCATTTTGTAAAGGGTATTAAAAGCCAAGAAAGGGGATGGACTTGACCAGTGAGTCTGAACCAGGACTGGAGCTAGGATATCCTACCTTCTAGCTCAGTGCTTTTGCATCTTTTTGATGACTATATTGTGATTTAGTTCTGTGATGAAGCATTCAAAATATATCCCTTAACTGTCCATGCCACTGTTTATTCATCTGTAAAATGAAGATTGTAATTTCCCCATTGATTTTTTTTTTTTAAGTTCCTCAAGAGCTGGGACTGTGCCATCCATCTCAGTATTTCCCAAGGCACCTAACCCATAAAGTGCTGTACACACAGAGCTGCTCAATAAATGTTCACTATTGAATAGTTGAATGAATGAATGAATGAATGAATGAATATGACTTTTAATTGGGCTTTGCAAGTGATGACTCTTTCATTAAATGATTTTTCTTCTAAGTTGTGCGCACATTCTCAGCCATTCATTTCTTAAATATCTTTTAGGAGAAACAGTGAAAAATGATGATGATGTCCTTAGTCATATATGGAAGACCTTTCAGTACTGCAGAGGTCTGATTATAATCGTGGAATTTTGTTATTGTCATTTGTTTTCTTTGTAGTTGGTTGTTCATGAAGACCTGGGAAGGCCTAGTGATTTTGAGGGTCAGTTGATTTTGAGGTTCTCAGTAGCAGGAGTTGGTGTATTCTTAGCTGCCCAAGAACCCTTCCCAGCATATTGCTGTGGCATTCTTGTCATTTGTCCTGAAGAAAGGAAGAGACAGGACCATGCTGGGGGACCTTATCTAACTCCCGTGGTAGTATAGTGCCTAGAATAATACCTGGATCATAATAGGTACTTGATAAATAATTGTTAAATGGATAAGTAATTGCTGAAGGTCTGCTTTTGCTTGACTAGCTCATGCCTTCAAAGTCTATAACTGGACGGGATGACTATTCTCTTCTAAAATATATGATTTTGTGAATTATTTGAGTCTATTTCTCTGACTTAGAAATCTAAGCCAGGACAAACTCTTCCTCTCAAAGCGTAAATTCTACCAGTTCCTTAAAAATCTGTATCTTTGGCTCTATAACTCGCACTGCCAGGACCATTTGTATTCCACGCCTTCTCTCATGCCTACACTATGAGATGACGGCTTACAAAGGCCTATTGCCCACTTACACTTCTCAAAGCAGCCATTCAGAGAGGTCAGAATTTAAAGCAGAGATTATTTTGGTGGGGAGGTGGTAAGGAGGGTTAACAAAATTGCTGTTTTATTGGATCTAACTTGCTTTTCAGAAGCACGTGACTGGCATATTTGGGTCATTAAATATAAAGACATTCTGCTTATGAATTATGCCAGCAAGATGTTTTCAGATCATACAAAAACAATGTGTGTGGTGACTGCCAAGTAGTGTTTTTATGTGTATGTCTGTACACACCACCCACTGGTCTATGCAAGGCGGTGGTGCTCTGCATTAAATGCCACATCGTTCCTTCTGGGATCTCAGAACCTTTCATAAACAGTCACTTAAGACTCTAGTGAGTTAAATAAATAATAAGATCCTTACCCCCTTGAAAAGAATATGAAGCCTACATATTGAAAAATTAGGCAATTTAGCCCAAGGCAGAATGAGCAGAGAAAGCATGACCTGGTGAGCCAGACCTCAGTGCCAGCAGCAAGAATTTTGATCTGTAAACATTCTAATGATGGCAGATGGCAGTGCAGCCTTGAGAGGGGTTTTCAGTCAGTCTGCAAGCTTTTATTCTGTACCTGATATGTCTCTGGTACTGAGTTAGAAACTGTGAAAGGCCAAGTGTGGTGGCTCACGCCTGTAATGCCAACACTGGGAGGCCGAGGCAGGAGGATCGCTTGAGCCTAGTTTGAGACCAGCCTGGGCAACGTGGTGAAATGTCATCTCTACACACGCACACACACACACACACACACAGAGATACACAAAGAGAAGAAAAAAAAAAAAGAACTATTAAAAGAAAAAAAGCCAAAACATGCGTAATATCTTTCTTACAAGACCTAAAAAGCATTCTTTCAATTTGTTGAGCACATCCTAGGTGCCAGACAGTTCAACACGGAACATAATTAAAACATTAAATACTGGAATACAGACAATATACAGTTTTGGAGACAGAGAGCAGTTAAGTTTCAGCATGGTGGTGGTGAGGAATTGATAGTAAGAGAAAGGAGTTGGGGCTATGAACTGAAAAATGGGTAGGGTTGAAGTCAGCAGAAGGGCATTATATTTGAGAAGAACCAAATACACGAACGCGGAATGGTCAGAAAGAGGACAGCATTTCTGTAGCAGTTTTCTCTGTATCTCAGTTTTTGTCCTGATAAAATAAAGGAAGCGATATTGGTTAGTAGTGTGTCGCCTCCGGAAGGATAGCTGAGGGTGACTAATAGATCCATAGCTGCCAGGATGCGAGGCTCTGTGTTTCACGTGGCGTTGGCATTAAGGTTGTTGGGTTTTATGAGATGCTTTTGTTTAAGAATTTGACATTGGAGGTGTGTCTTCGGAGACTTTTATTTGCCTGTGGTGTGTTGTCATCAGAACCACTCTTTGCGAAGAGAAAGGCTCTTCTTGGCCACAGGATAGGTACAGATTAGCAAATGCAGCCATACAGGGAAGGAACCCTTGGGTGTTCTGGTGGCCCTTCCCCTCCCAGACTGAGCTCTGTCTAGGATTGTTAGGCAGGTGTTCAAATAAATAATGCAGCTAAAAATACTTCCAGCAGCAGCTGGGACTTCTGTAGCTCTGAGATGGTGGGAGTATGTACCTCAGCTACTCGAGCAGGTGCGCAGTGGCTCCAGAAACTTAGAACAGACACACTCCAGACACATCCTCAACATGGACCAAGACCTCTTTTCCAATGGAGAAATGAAACAAAGCATTTTTTTCATCTAGTCTTACCTGGAAACAGGTGTGCCTTGGCATCAGAGTAGAGCTGAAAAACAAGTTAATAGTCATTCTCTAGGGGAAGATGGTGGTTTCAGAGTAGTAAGTGGAATTAATATTACCTGCTCCCTGTCCAGGACTTGTTCTTCACTAAGAAGTAGTACCTAGCATAACTTCAACGAGAAGATAATCTATAATAACAAACATCATAATGGCAACTGTTAATATACTAGCAATCTTTTATTAAGTATGTACTGTGTCAGACGCCATATTTGTTTATTTAACCCTCAAAAAGAATATCAGGGCAAATGACATTATCCCCATTTGCATAGATTCAGAAACTGAGGTTCAAAGTAATTAAGTACCTTGCCCAAGGGGACACATGCTTTAAGTCACAGAGTTGGACGTCAGATCCAAGTCCGATTCCAAAACTATGGATAAAGTTGTGTTTCCCTTTGGACTTACCACGAATATGGCATGTTTTACCTTCTTTTTTGACTCTAAATTTGCCATATACATTAATGTGTAATAAAAACTTGCATTTTTGGCATTGCAGCATATTCAAGTTAATTTTGGGGAATCTAGGTTGTTTTGGGCAAAATAATTTGTCATACCCAACCTCCACATCAAGATAGCCATGCCTGGGGTGAAAATCTTCTGCCAATTGAAGCTTCCAGTTGTATCACATTTAGGAACTTCGAGGACATAACCCTTGAGTGGTTAGGGTGGGGTGACCTTCACTAATGGGCACTGTTCTTATAGGACTAACTCTGGCACATGTAGGCCCATGAGGAATGCTTGACAACCAGGAGTATTTAAGATTTGGGTGACAAATGCAGTGTTCAAAATGGTTCTGTGGAATCACTGTGCTTCTTGTTATCACATGAGTTTTCACGTGGCAATGACATAGGAGCACATAGGCAGCCAAACTGTGAATTGCCTAGGCTTTGAGGACGAGCGCAGCCCATCTCTACCACTTTGTAAAATCGGAGCCAATGACAGAGGTTGCCTGACTGATGGTTGCCGGAGACTCAGAATGCTTTTGACTCTTTGACTTTATGTGAATATGGTGGAGATATTGAAAGACTCTTATCTTTGTGGCAGGAATACGTTTGGAAAAAGAGGTCTGTTTCAGAATTTTAGATTTCAAAATGTAAAAATGTTCTGACTTGCAAGTAAGGCATAATTTTGGTCTTTTAAAACTGAGATTGTTTTCCTATTTTTCTAGTTTTCATAGTAAACCCCCCTCCTCCAAATGGAATCACACTCAGCTTTACTGAATGAGGAGGGGCTCACCCTGAGGATCTGGCCAAATGACAACTTTTGGTTGATTTAAAAAAAAGTGTTTCAGAATTCTACTCAGCCTTGCTCACAGGCAATGACCCCGTCAGATCTGATGAACTGAACAAGCTGGGGGCTACCAGGAGCTGCAAAGGAGACCTACACAGAATGCTAGTCTGTGAGAGGGAACAAATGGTTAGGGTGGTGTCCCAGGAGCAAGCAACTCCATGATGAGCCATTTTTCTATCACTCTCATTCAGGTTTAAATCTGGGGTAGGGTTAGGAGACATTCTTCTGTCCGTGTTTCATTCTGTTAGAGGGAGGGTTAGGAAGCTCATGGTCTGATGTGTAAAGTCAACTGTGGAATGTGAACCATGATTCTAAATATAATGAAGTTCTATGACAAATATACAGCCAGAATCTGGACATCAGGAAGTGGTAGCCATTTTTACCTGGCCTGAGTATTTGAAAGCTTTAGGCTATTAATTGGCATTGTAAATATTGTCTCTACAGGAAATCAGGGAGTAGGTATATGGCATAGTATAATTACCTGGGGACCGTTTTAATATTTGTGCATGCCCTGAATCAGAATTTCTGGATATGGGGAGGCGCAGGCATGTGTATTTTTGGAAAGTTCTTCAGGTGATGCTATGCCATGTCCCAGTGAATTGAGACCTATTATTTTAGATTACTGTTAGTAATGTTCTTTTTGTCTTATCCAATGAACATACCCACATTGGCATACTCTTTCTGTCATCGAATTTGGAGGTGTCTGGGTGCTGGAAAGCACATGGGATATGTGTGTGTGTAAAGTGTGCGTGTGTATACATGCATTCGTTTTCTGAGGCACACAGTCTGCTGCTGGCCCTGTGACAGGTGATCAGAGCGATGTGGACATGGCAAGCCTGGGCAAACTCACTCTCCCCATTTCACCCTGCCTGCAAACAGAGTTAACATCCTCAAGGTAAAGCTCTGAAATCCCACGCTGACCTTTTCGTGAAGCATTATAATCAAGTTGAACATTTCCAGTTTTACCACAAATGCTTGCCCCATGGGAAAATACTTCCCTACATTTTATGACAATTGATTCTGATTTTGAGGAACTAATTTGTATTGAATGCAAAATGTCCAGCCTCACATGGAAACTGGAAAGTCCCCATGTCCAGACAGGTCCAAAACTGTGTTTTTATTGTAAAGACAGGGGAAACAATGAAAGATTGTGTTTTTTGTTTTCGAAAATCCTTCCTTCATTGTTCTGCATATTTTTTATATTTTATTATTTTATTTTTGACAGTCCTGTGAGTTTAATGACCACAGGCAATTTTGAGGATATCCTGGGCTCATGGGAAACTTCACCCTGTCTGGATTCTAAGCTCCTAGATGCCAGAGCCTACTGGATCTTTTACTGTATGTGAAGTCACCCGTAGTGCCAAGGATCCTGATGTGAACATGCTGACCCCTTTGAGAGATTCTTGGAAATATGACTGACATTTTCTACTGTGCAAAGAAAGTCAGCATTTCCCTCCCCGCATTACGGTTCTGGCCACAAAGGAAACAATGCCCCTAGAACCCTCTGATGTATCCAAGAACCCTGGAGGCTTCTGACTTCATTTGGAAGAAGTCCTGGAAACAAAAGCTGCTACTTCTCAGGCTAACATCTATTGACATGAACAGAAGCCCCTCAAGGATACCTTCTGCCAGTGACCAAACCGGGGGCTCACGTGAAGAAATATTATCCTTAGACCTTGAGTACCCTGCCTCCAGGTCTAGCTAATGTCTTATTCAGTATGAATAGCAGTGGCGTTTGGGCAGGGAGGTGATGAGATGCCTATGAAGGTATCAGAGATGTCCAGTGGAACATTGCTTGTTTAGCCTTATGACCTCTGTCCAAGGGAGGTGCTTCCTCTGTGCTGGAACTGTGGTTGACTTAGAGTTTCTGCGGTTCCCTTCCTGAGGTATATTTACAGGGACTGCACCTTCATTGCAGCAAATTTTAGGTTCATCCTCTTGAGCAGGGGGAAGGAGCCTCTCTCTTCAGAAGCATGTCAGGATATCTTTGGTAGGCATCATGTTCTGTTTACTTGAACCAATGAGAAGATGGCCGAGCAAGCAAGGGCAAGTGTAAGTGTCTATAAAGGTTTCTTCTAATCCTGCGAGTCTGTAAGCATTCTAGAGTTCGTCGGAAACTGTCTACTCCCATTTCTGGAATTTGCCTCTTGGCGTCATCATGCAGGGGGCTTGTTGTAGTCGTGCTTTGTGGTGGAAAGATCAGCTGAGCACGGAGGAACAGGGGACTCACTGCTCTTCTCCCCCTTGGGCCCTTGAGCGGGCATTTGACTGCTGCATATGAACCTGGGAGCCATGGCGTCTTAAGGCTTTTTGTACTTGATTCTCAGTGTGGCCAGAATTCTCTTTAGGGCACTGCTCCAAATCTCAGTGACACTCCATCTGTAAAATTGGGTGGCAATGTAGTGTGTGTGTGTGTGTGTGTGTGTGTGTGTGCGTGTGTTTTCTTATACAGGACTGGAAGAGAATGGAGGAAGAAGGATAATAACTTAAAAGCAAAAACAATTGAATTCTTTGAGCTACAGTGCTCTGTCCTGAGAGTGTGGTTATTTTCCACTGCAGTAATGCTTTCAAAAACATTTATCTAGCTTCTCTCACTTTCTCATTTGCTGTCATTGGTGTGAAAAATCAAGTTACCAGAAGGTTCACCCATGTTCCACAGGTATGAATACTGAACACTTTATTTAGTGTCTCATTAACAGCTGGCCTGTGGCTCCCCCTTTCTCAGCTTGACTCTGCCTTATCCAGGGAAATGGGAAATCATGCTTAAGGATTAGCAGGGGTGCCTATTTTCACTTTCAGTGCTTCATTCCTATGTTCATGTTACCTATTCCCTTTACAAAATATGAATGAGTATCTTTTTGTGAATGGCTATATTCTAGGCACTGAGGATCCAACAGTGGACAGAACACACAAAGTTCTTACCTTCATGGAGCTTCCATTTTAGTGAAAGAAATAGAAAATAAACATGACATGATATAAAATGATACACTATCCTTTATACTACTAATATCTTTTAAACCCAATTTTATATCTTACTCCCTGACCGACTCTTCAGGTCCTGGCTCCTGGGCAAATTGTCCCCTGTCTGTCTATGCCTGGCTGTCACTGATTATAGATATCTTCAGGTCCTAAGCTCATGCTCTGTAACCATTTTCTGTTATAGAATCTTCTTGCTGCTCACCGAAGCCTTAATCTCTTATGCTGCGATCAATGGGTGGGCGCCTTTCCCATTCGGATCCTCATTTTTTAATTCCTGCTGCTTCCCTCAATGTCATCCAGTTCCATTTTTCTTTATAGACTTTCAGGTCTACTGTACCTGCTGATTATTTAGTGGAGAGTGCTGGACATCTCCCTTAATTAATTCCATCGATTTGAAATCCCACAAGGTTTGGGGTCTTTAGATTTCTGAAGCAGCTAAATGGAATGGCTAAATTCCAACCTTTTCCTTCTACAAACTGTTTTGCCACAAAGTTACTGGGAGAAAGTGCTGTGGTTTTATTTATTTGAAGAAGTATATTAATTCCCTGAAGACTCTGCATGCTTAACTGGGCTTTTTGTATACAAAACAGAAGAAAAAAAGATGTTTGGATCTCTCTTCCTCTCCTCCTCTTTCTTCCCCTCCTCTTCCACTGACCATCAAGATTCTGTTCCTCATTCTCTTCTTTGTTTTGGTCATTTTCCTTCTTCGTCACTTACTTTCATGATGCTGGTCCAACTAAGACCATGCCTTAGCAACCAGTGATTTCTTGAACACTTTGAAGAAGGGTATGAAGTTCACAAAGGGTGCAGAAGCACTGCCCAGGACTTCTTTTTGAAGATCAACTACCCAGGGTGATTTCCAGGAGGATTCATGCAAACCTGATAGCCATGATCTTGTTGAGTTATACATATATGATTTTCTAGTACTCCCTATTAGCAGTAAGCATGGAATTTCTGGGGGAGAGTCATCAGATGTATCTTAGGGTTATATGGTTTGCAGAAATGGTGAACTTTCTACACAGAGGTTCAGAAATCAGCATGGAAAGGAACTTTAGAGATTAGGAGCTCAGGCCGGGTGCGGTGGCCCAAGCCTGTAATCCCAGCACTTTGGGAGGCCGAGACAGGCGGATCATGAGGTCAGGAGATCGAGACCATCCTGGCTAACACGGTGAAACCCCGTCTCTACTAAAAAATACAAAAAACTAGCCGGGCGGGAAGTGGCGGGCGCCTGTAGTCCCAGCTACTCGGGAGGCTGAGGCAGGAGAATGGCATGAACCCTAGAGGAGGAGCTTGCAGTGAGCTGAGATCCGGCCACTGCACTCCAGCCTGGGTGACAGAGCAAGACTCCGTCTCAAAAAAAAAAAAAAAAAAAAATTTAGGAGCTCAATGCCCTCATTTTATAAATGCAAGGATGGTGTAAGGGAACTTGTACCAATTGAGCACCTATCATGTACCAGATTATACATGTACCTAGATAGGACATTATGCATCTATGACCCCAAATAGTGAAGTAATGTATTGGACATATTGGACATTCCTACTAAAACCCAATCCCTTTCCGGGCACGAGACTACTCCTTCTTAAACCAAGAAGCCAAAGAGAGGGAAGAGAGGCACAGTGCAAAGAAGTTCTTGGGCTAACTCTTCAGAGGCTTGTGCTCCACTCTACCTGCTAAACTGTTGGCAGTTGTGAACCCTTCCCAGAAGCTGGCAGTCTCACAAACACTGGGTGGTGGCCAGCCTGGATGTGCTTGGAGCATTGGCAGTCATCAAAGAATTAATGTTGGACGAGCAGGGGTGGCGGGCATATGAAAGGGGTTGCAGGGAGAGAGAGACAGAGGAATATACAAATCCTCAGTCATGCCATCTGACCATCTGAGGTTGTGTGCATGGTGGAAGTCCAAGAAACACATTCTGAGAAGGGGTGTGGACTTGTCTAAAAGGACATTTTCCTTTCTGCCCGGGCCAGCCAGGCAGCAGAGCCCTGCACTGTCTGCAACTGAGGAAGACTCTGTTGCTATGCGCCGGAAGCTTAATTTTATTATTGCTCTCCCCTATTTAATGTCTGTCTCTCAGGCAGCTGGTGATGTTTTAATGAAGCTGGAATTGTATAGTCTGTAGCGCTGGATAATCATAAGCTGCCGAGTCAGAATCAAATTAATAATTCATGAAATTAAAGTGTATAATTAATTTGAACTGTGCAGATGAGAAGAAGGGCCAGAGCCCACAGCCTGGAAGGAGCTGAAGTGTGGGGAGTGTTTACTGAACTCAGCTTCTATTTCCAAATAGTGTAAATCTGCATCTGGGTTAGGTGTAGTCTGTGGGTCTACCTGAACACAGCAGCTTACCAGAAACAAGGTTCTTTCAACTAAAACCTGGAATGAATTTCTTAGAAGTTCAAAAGCATTTTAATTGATTTTGATTTACCCTTCCCTGGCCCCAGAAGAATGTTGTTTGAACAGAAAATATGTTACTGGGTTACAAGTCTTTGTTGCATGGGGGTCTCACAGAAAGTGCCATCAGAACCTTTACTTCCGCAGTTCAAAAGGGCGTAAGTCAAATCCAAACATTCAGGAACTCTACTGAGCTTCCAGGCCTGTGGATTTCTCACCGGTAAGTGCTCTTTCTCTCTCTCCCTCTCTCATATACGTGCTGACATACAAACAGAAAATACAAATGACTTCTCTAGCCAGGCTTCCCTGGGCAACTCTTTTGGCTTCTCTAGGCCACACTGGAAGAAGGTGAATTGTCTTGTGCCACACATAAAATACACTAACACTAACAATAGCTGATGAGGTAAAAGAAAATCACAAAAACATCTTATAATGTTTTAAGAAAGTTTGTAAGTTTGTCTTGGGCCACATTCAAAGCCGGTCTGGGCCGCATGTGGCCCACGGGCCACAGTTGGACAAGCTTGCGTCTAGACAATGATAATGATATGTTTCATGTCTAATATCTTATTTTTCTTCACAGATGCCCATTGCAGTAGCTGCAGAAAAATGCTTTTTTTTTTTTTTTTTTTTTTTTTTTTTTTTTTAGTGCCCGTTCTAGTAGCGACATAATGAGGGGAAAGTAACCCAAGTGCCTCATTCAAATGGGGAATGGTCTGCAGTGTCTAAACCACTCTTCCTTTCTTGTATTCCTCTTTCAGGCAAATGTGCAGTGTTCATCTTTGTTGCCTCTCCAGGTGTGAGAGGCTGTGTAACATCCAGGCTGTTTACATAACTTGTGGGGTGTTTTACAATGTACTCTGCAGGCAGTTGCTGGGATCCCTTTATTGTCTTTTTAAAGATGCCTATACGGGCAGGTTCTTTTTCGGTTTTTGAATGACGAATGCTGTGGTATCATAGGAAACAGAGGAATCTCTGGGTTAGCTTTTTATGAGAAAATCCTTTCTAGTATTTAAGCTCCTAAGCAGGCAGTTTACACCCCCCACCTGCTTCCTGCATCCAGTAGACTTGCAGGGAATGAAAAGGCAAAACCGGTGTCTGTGATTGTCCATTCTTCTTTGTCAGGCCTTTGAGAGTTCTTGTTCTAGAGGGACAAATGACTGAGGCCATGATACAGACTAATGATGCATAAGCCCCCAAAGGTTTGGATTGAATTGAGGCTCAGCTGACTTCACATTTTTAGTTCTTCAGTATGTTTATTTGTCCCTCACATAGTGGCTTGATCTGTCTGCCTGTGTGTTCACATAGTTAACCAGAAATACTAGGAGGAAGTTGTACCAGTGAGATACCTCCTGAGGATTCAAGGGCCTCCCTTGTAACCGTGTTCTGCACATCAGCTATCTTTGCACCTCTCTTGATCTGCATGCTTCCCCTAACTTGCTTCTGCTTGCATGGCCTTAACTTCTCTAACACCTTTCTGCTTCCTCACAGGCTTCAGCCACTGGTGGTTTGCCAAACTGGCTGATTACCCGTAAACACACAACATGGTTCTGTTTTGCTCCTAGCAATCCTTAAACCATTACATGTCTAACATTCTAAGATTAATTCACAAATCAGAAACATCTGATGCCCAACCCATACCAAATGCATTTCAGGGCAAAAATTATGCTCCTATAATATGTATGGCTTCCTATCTTCAAGGCACTTTGCTTACATGACTGAATCCTCGCTGTGAGGTGTAGCTGTCCATCATTTTTGAGCAAGAAAGCCAAGATGGATAAATAAGTGACTTGCCCAAGTCAACTTGAGTGGTTGGCACCATGACAGGATTGGTTTATTTTTCAGTTGGTACGTGGAGTCTTCGAGGACCCCAGGATTTGGAAATGAAATTTAACCACCTTAGAGCTTCTGGAATTTTCTTCTCTTATGTTCAACTGAAAGTTTCTGACTGCTCTGGGTGAATTAGATGTTATCTTACTGGAAAAGTATTATACTGCATGGTTTCTTGTATAACCATTTTAACCTTAAGAGCTTGATCTGTTTTTAACAGAATTAAAAATCATTTGTAACTGTAGGGGAATGATCAGAGTTGGTGCCCAGCATTTACCTGTGAGCAATTTCTTTTTGCATACAAACATTTTGGTCAACCCACAGTTGCCTCCTCCAGGAACAGGATCTTTGATTTCAATACATTGATTAAAATTTACAGAGACTATGGTCTTTCCCTGCCGTGGGTTTAGTGTAGAGAAAATAGGACAGGATGAGAATGATGATTCCTGAGTCTACTTGTGTATCACCCGAATAGCTAGACAATGACCCTGCTGGCCCAGTTATTTTAGCCATGCAAACAGTGATTAGCTAAGATTGCCACATGATCAGTTTACTCAATCATGTGGCATTCAGCCATAAATATGGCCGGAACCAATGAATTAACCAAAACAACATGGTCACATCTGGGATATAAATAGATTCATGCTAAAGCCACATCAGGGAATTTTATAAAATTGTGAGCATAGCCATTTACCACATTGAATTAGCACTACGCTTGACATCTATTGAGTATAAAATACAGGTCTATGGAGTATAAAATGGTCTTTAGAAAGTCTTTTGGGAAGATAAGCATTTCCTATAACCTATAATGACAAAATAATGTTTTACAAGTAAAAGCAGCTCTGTACCTCACACTGTGAAACAATTTTACGGTTCTTCACAAAAGGATTCTCCAAGCACATCTAGGGCATCTAGAGGCCCATCTGGAACATCGCGGTTCCAGAGGCACATCTAGGAGAAATGGCATTGTCAGAATCCCTTCATGTAGAGGCAGAATTGGGGCTCAGCTTTTGTCTTAGTGCTGTTTTTTCCCCAAGAGATTCACTTATGCTTCCATAATGCAGGAAGAAGCCTTTGCTTTGGTTTTCTGTGTTCCCTCAGCTACTGTTTTTGATCACTTCATTTTGGTCAGATGCTTGAGCAGTGCAATATGGTGTCATGGTTTTGCTGGAGCTCAACACCAAGCTTTGTCTTTATTAAGTTACACACCCCTAGGGATGAAGATTTTGACCCCTTAGCATCTCCTGAATGAGTTATTGCACTCACCCCTTGGCATGCTCATAATGAACATGTAATGAAATTCAGTAATTAACTTACTTAATTTATGTATTCATTTAATGTGTGCCCTTAATATCTGCCTTATGATCTAAGAAAATGTCTACAATTCTGTTGTTTTTGATTGTAAGATTCTAGAAGACAGGGATTATGCCTGTGTAATTTTATTTACTATTCACTGTGTCATGTTAATAAAACTAAATCAGGTTATAATTCAGAGGAATGTAATTCTTATACAGGGGATTTTACAGTTTGTAAGTACTAACATAGTTTGGAAGTTCTGTAATTTGGAGCAGAGTGCTATAGTTCTTTGGGGGTATGTCTTCTCTTTTGCCTCATCCACTTGCCAGGTAGCAGTGGCTTTTTATTCTTAAGTCCTAGAGATGCATTTAGAGTTACATACAGACATGGTGGAAAGGGGTCTTGAGTTGATTTGAGGCAAAAGGCAACTGTCCCCATGCACTAGAGATGAATCATGGCCACCTCCCTTTGTCATAGGAAGTGGTGGCCTCAGCCACATCTGCTATGAAGCTCTTTGCCATTGTTGACTGCTGGAAATTTGGATACAGGTAAATGGTATATAAGGTTTCTTTTTGCTTGTGCACCAGAAGTCTTTGTCCCAGCCTCCAGGTTAGCAGTCAGTACTCCCCTCTCCCAACCTGTAGGAAGTACTTGTGAAAAGTTATCTATCCCTGGTCTGAGTGGGAGGTTCTTAACCTCACTGATGTTTTACTGTGACTTGTCTACATTTGTGTGCTCCCTTCATCATCTGCTGAGGATATGAGAAAACAAACAAATGAACAGAAAGTGGAGATAGCTCCTTCCTATTCATTCTTCATTTGGTATGGTTATGTTTAAGAGAGGTGGGCCAGGCTGGGTGCGGTGGCTCACGCCTGTAATCCTATCACTTTGGGAGGCCAGAGTGGGAGAATTGCTTGAGTCCAGGAGTTCAAGACAAGCCTGGGCCACATAGTAGACCCTGTCTTAATTAAAAAATGAGCCAGGCTTGCTGATGCATGCCTGTAGTTCCAGCCAGTCTGGGGGCTGAGGGGGGAAGGATTGCTTGAGCCTGGGAGGCCAAGGCTGCAGTGAGCCATTATCGCACCACTACACTCCAGCCTGGGTGACAGAGCGAGATCTTGTCTTTTTTAATAAAAATAAAAAAGAGAGAGAGAGAAATAGATTGGTGAACCATTTTAGGCCTTGCTTCTTGGAGAAGTGAGCAAGAAGCCCACAAGTGTTGAAAAAGTTCTGCACACATGTCCTCCCATTTCCCGTGTAAACCAAGAATTTGCTTGTTTTCCAAAAGGATAGAAGTAATTCATAATTTTCAGAAAGTATTTATTATCATTATAACATTTCCCCACAGGCAGCAGGTAGCCCATTATTCAGACTTATAGTGTATTTTGATCTGGACAAGGCCAGAATAATGAAATTGGAAGAAATGCAGAAAATATGGGCATTAATGTTAACTAAACATACTTCATTCAACAGAAGGAGGGAAGCTCTCTCAGCCAAAGAATTATTTATTTTCTCAAAAATATGTGTGTGTGTGTGTGTGTATGTATATATATATAAAAAAATTTATATATATATAAATTTTTTTATTCAGGGCCTCTGGGTTTTAACTTTATAACACCGGTTGAATAATTTTTAACTGCAGGATGCATCTCTTTCCCGATGTTCTCCCCACCCACCGCAACATATTTCAGTTTAAATGGCCTGTTATTTTTCTTCATAGAGCTGTGTCTCTGCATGGGTGAGAACTACAAAACCAGTCAGGAGGAATTTGATACGCCAAGTGGGTCAGCTCATTATAACTTCTAGGAAACCACAAGATAATTGTAGGGTTACTGCTGGTAAGCTCCTTAGCATTGTGTTCGGCGTTTATACTCTTCTCTGTTCAACTTGCGATAGCCACTTCTCTTTTCAGTACATTTTATAGGACATCTGAATAAAGGTGGTTGACAAGCATTTTCAAGCAGAATTTTCAAGGCAGCATCCAGGAATACTTGGTAACTAACCTCAGAGGTTTAAAAAAAAGTAAAAAATAAAAATATGTGGTTGAATTCTTACAGTGAGTAGGAAATTAACCTTAGACTGCCTGCATCAAATTGAGCCTCTTTATTGATAAAAAGTGAGTTTTCCCTAAATGATAACCTATTGATAGATCTGCTCACTATGAAATGGACAGATTCTGCCTACTGAATTACCTTCTGCTATTTATCCTTGTGCTTCTTTTTTTCCTTATCTTTATCAACCAAAAACATTTTTTTAAGAATTTATGCAAATTAACACATACTTTTAATATGGACATCAAGATTTCAAAGCTATGGTGTAGATATGTATATATACATAATATAGACGTATAATATACATATATATATAACTAATAGGAAGCACTTATTTGGCATTTACTACAGGTATATGCTTGGTCCTATTCTCAACATGTTTCAGGCAATTTATGTAACTTTTTGAAAGAAGTAGATATGGTAGGTATAATTATAATTTCTCTTTTACAGTTAAGAACCTGAGTCCTAGGGAGGTTAGGTAACTTGCTGAAGGTCACACAGCTTATAAGTGGCATATTTAATCAACCTAGGCAGGCAGTCTGACTCAAAAGTGTGTGCTTTTGATCAGTACACTGTACTGCCTCACAGTATAATAAGCAAAAGACAGATAATAAAAATCATTATAGCAACAATTAATATAATAAGTAAACATTACTGAATATTTCCTATGCATCAGGCACTGTGGCAAGCATTGTATATTCATTGCCTCATTTAATCTTCCCAATAATTTGATGATGTTGATACCATTTTATCCCACTTCAGATATTTAAAAACATAACTTAGTTTCTAAACCTGCCCCAGTGTTATATGGCTGGTAAACAGCAGAGCCATTTATTGTTGGGGTAAACCCTGGAGGGCTTCAGGATATCTGAAGGCAACCATAAATCACTGTGAGGGTAGCAGAAGGTAATGGAAGTTAGGGATGGCAGGTGGATCAGCTGGTTAGAGCATGGAGTTAGTGAATCCACTTCTTGTCAATTAGTTCTGCCCTAGTCCAATAATACAGCCATCAACTGTTAGTCCCAGAGTTGGTGGCATTGTTGAGGAAAAAGATTGCAACAGACTAATGCAGATCAGTTACCTGAAGCTCATGCCTCATCTGTGGCCTGGTAATGCTGCTGCATGCCCAGAAGCCAGTCATATGGATGTCCTGGCCTGTCCAGCACACACCTCAGGAGTAGGAGATGTGGGTCTTTGGAATACTTTATGTGTGATGAGGATGAAACAGTGAAGTGCTACTTTCTCATCCTCGGCCTTATGACATTAATTAGTTGTGTAAGATTTTGCAGGGAGGTATTCCCTCCTCTACCCTTTTGTCACAGGCCCCTCTCATTCCTCTGAAAAGGTTCAATACTCCAGTCCCTATCCTCAAAGAAAGATTTTACTAAGCAAAAGTATCTATGGCTCTCTCTGTTCTCCTTGCTTTAGTTACCACAACTAAACTGAGATCTCACCAATCTGGCAAGGTGACCTCCAAGAGTCACAAACCAGGAAAAGTACTGCTTTGCATAAGTTTAATCAAGACCAGAGCAGAGACAGGACACAAAGTCAAAAGAACTCAATCAGCTCTGTCCCCTTGGTGCTAAAGAAACAACTAGAATAATTATTCTTTTGCAATATTTTGCCATATTTTTTCTCTTTTTAAGATTTGCCATCACCCATCTCTAGATGGTGGCATTTTGGGTAGTTTTTATTTTTATCACTATATTTTACTGCATGTTTACATTTTCTTTCATGTGCATGTGTTTCGTTGTTTAATATGCAAAAGCAATGCATAGAGGGGTAGCGTTCATCAGAATAAGGTCAGAAAAATGGAGGACTCCAGTGTTTTTTTGCCACTGCTTTATCTGTTTGTGTGTGTGTGTGTGCGTGTGTGTGGGCGCACATGCGCACATACATGTGCACGCTTGTGTCTGTGTTTCTGACATATGGGTAACAGGTCTTCTGCAGACTGGACTCCCTCTCTGTAGGCTCTAGGGACTTCTCCATAAGAGGATGACCCACTTGACCTATTTTTGCGGGTATCTTTTGCCATTTTCCTACCCTCTGCTTCCCTACCCCTATCAGACATGTTAATGGCTCATATCATCTTCTCCTTTCATCAGCCAAAAAAAAAAAAAAAAAAACTCTCTTGGCTTCTCTTCTGATTTCAGCCTGTCACTTGATGAGGTCCCTGCTATTTATATTTTTGTTTGTTAGAAGGGAGGGGGGGAAACATAAATAAAGCCCGGGCAAACACAACCACCCTGCTGGATATGAAGGGACTCCCTTATATTGTGGCAGCAGGGCTGCCTAACTGGTATTTAAGCAGGGACCAAGAGGTCCACACTGTGAATGCCGTTGAAAGGGTTACTGGGAAATGCAAACAAAAACAACATGCAAATGAGGCTGCCAGCAACAGGTAGACTTAATCAGATGCTGTCAGATGAATTCAGCATCTCCCCGATTGTCGCCTCTCTTTGCCTCCCATTCGGAAGCCCTCATCTGCTCCAGATGTGGTTTAATTTACTGCGACTTGGCTAATTACTGTAATTAAGGATTAATTACTGTTAATTACTTTCACATAAACTCAACGCCAGTCAAAGAGCGGAGCCTTATGAAGTCTGCCACAGAAGTGAGCATGAGCTTGGCGGCCTGTGTGAGCTCTGCAGGTCTCTATGTATCGCCTGGGCCCCTGCTGCCATGAAGCTTCCTGACCTTCCAGCATCACCAGCGGGATGGGAGTTCAAAGGTGGGAGAGGGGTCAGTGCTCAGGCCCTCATAGTGCGTCAACTACCAGGCACTTTCCTACACAGTGGGCAGCCGGAAGAACAGGGACAATGTTGTGGAGAGGGCCTGGACAACCTGGACAGAGATGCACAAAGCACCAGCCTTTCCCAGCAAGTGTGGAAGCCAGTCTTGTATTCTTTCTCTAGTGCTACACTGTTGGCTTTGTGAGCTAGCAAGAAGCCAACATTCTATATTGGTGCTGAGGTATGGGAGATGTTCACCACGGGTAACTGGAGCAGAAATAAACTTCTCCTTTTAAAACATGGTCTTATTTTTGAAGTAAGGAATGGATAAAATGATGGTTACTAATTCTACAAATATGTACCTAATTCTACAAATTCTACAAATATGTACCTAATTCTACAAATATGAGGATTAGTGCCACCCCAAATACCTGTTCTCCAACTTCACCTGGATTCTCAGTTTTGCCAGTTAATGTTTTCACTTTTTCTAGAGAAACTGGTGACTGTAGGACTATTAAAAATGTTCCCCTTTACTTAATTCCTGAAATCAACCTCCTTCTAGCAGATGACATTGCCTTCTAGTTCATGGAGGAAATGGAATCCTTTAATCTTGAACTTTCTCAATCTCCCCCTACATTTTCTTCAAATGTATCTGTTAGGTTGGTGCAAAAATAATTGAGGTCTTTCCATTACTTTTAATGGCAAAGACTGCAATTACTTTTGCACCAACCTAATACACTTTTTTTCTTTTCTCCTTTCTCAGTAAGAATCTCTCTTTTCTGCATAAAGTTGGTTCCTCTACCTGTGCCCCTCATACTAGCCTCCTGTCTTAGATCTGTCGTTCCCTTTGATGCTTCCTTCTCTGTAGCTGACAGGCATTCTCTTCCAACCTAGAGAACCTACAGAAATTAAAGAAACCTTCCCTCGACTGGATTCCATCTTTCTTACCTATATACAGTCTTTCTCTTTCTTATGTCATTTGAATTCTCAAAGACAGAAGTCTACACTTCCTCAACCCACTTTTGTCTTCCTTTGTCTCCATCTTTAATATTTTTTTCTAGTCAGTGTCACCAGGACTCCACAGTTGCTTAATGCAATGTATATTTTTCAGTATTGATCTTATTGAGCCTCTTTCTTAGCAATATTTGATACTTCATGACTTCTCAGAAGCTCTACTCCCTTGACCTCTATAACCCTGGGTGTTTTTATTCCCCCTATTGGGCATCTTTTCTCACCAGGTTCTGAGATATTGATGTTTCTGTTGAGTTCTGACTTCAGACAGGCTCTGCATGGATCTCATTCTACATTCTTGTTGAGGGATCCCATCACTCTCAGGGTGTTTGTGACTCACCCACTAGACTGAGAACTTCTTGATTTCGGACCTTGTGTCTCATTTGTTGTTGTATCCCACAAAGAGGTAGTGCCATTATCAACACAATGGGTACCTCCTGCTTAATGGACCATGGAACCTTGGATCCTGTGCATCTCTGTGAACCCTCCAAGGGTTCACAGGGCCTATTTCTTGTGTCGCTTTCACCCTTACACAGGAGGATTTATCTGCTGGCTAGAGACAGGTCTTTGTGACATTTTACAAAATCCTAGGACTAGACTGTTTCAAAGGAGGCCCAAAAAGGTCTTTTTTGATAGCAAAATTCAAACAGTTGGTACATAAAAGGAACACTGGGTGTACTTTGTAGTAGGTTTTTGTTCTATGTACTAAAACCTGTTTACCTGTTTGCCCGTAAGTAAGGCTGTCATCATACTGACTAGATGATAAAGCTCAGGTGTAAAGGAAGCCTTAATTTGGGACTAAGGAAACATGGAAATTAAGTTTTTAATAAAAATGTTTAACAGTCTTATAATTAATTATAAATAAGATTTTTTTACGTAGCATTAAATCATTTTACATCTTACACTAAACTTGACCAACTAGAAGAAAGCAACGTTTATGCAATTAAACTATTTGTTTTTTAAACAGACCCTCTTGTGTTTGCTGAATTGGCAGAAATGTTCTACTAATGTTTTTCTTTGGTTGACTAATTAGCAAATGGATTGCTGGGCTTTAGCTTATACATGCCCATATTTACATACTGAATATTGCTATGTTGTGTAGTATGGATTCATTTTGTATGTGTGCTCTATATTTTTCACTGCATGTTTGCTGACTGTGATTTTAGTGGACATTCAAATGCATGTGATTTCAGTGGGTGTGCACTTTACGTACATTTCAAATACATTGGATCCTACTACTGTGTACTTTGGAGTTATCTCCTTTCTCATTTTCTCTGAGAATGTAGTTGTAAGCAGTATATTACCGAACATTCAGATTCCCAGTAATGGCTTGAAGCAAGCATTTCTTGTATACAATGAACCCGAATCAACTTCTGTGAATAACTCATTTGCATTTTTAAAATACAGAAAATATAAAAACTACAATACTAAATTAGTCAGCTACATCCTATTATTTCTTGTCTGAATAATTAATTCACAATTTGAATTTCTCCTTGAAAGTGATTTTTGTTTTGCAAGCCATCAGATAGTGTGCTTGCCAGTACTCACCAAGTTCTAACTCATAAAGTTACAGATTGAGTACTCTTTCACCCATATATGAAATGGATATAAATGGTTTACTTAACAAACATGTATGGAGTGCCTGCTGTATGTCACACGTAGTATAGGCCCTGAGGATAATATGCTATTAAATTATCTGTGGTGATGAATTATATACTCTGTGATAAAATTAATAATAGAGCATTACAATGAGTAAAAATTATTGTTTGATATATTGAACAGTTGTTTTCTCTTGCGGTTGTATTTACTTAAGTGCCTAGACAGCATGCAAGGGAGGAGGAAAGGAAAGATGAAATTTTTTTTTTTTTTTTTTTTTTTTTGAGACGGAGTCTTGCTCTGTCACCCGGGCTGGAGTGCAGTGGCGCGACCTCAGCCCACTGCAAGCTCCGCCTCCCGGGTTCACGCCATTCTCCTACCTCAGCCTCCCGGGTTCACACCATTCTCCTACCTCAGCTGGGACTACAGGCGCCCGCCACCACGCCCAGCTAATTTTTTGTATTTTTAGTAGAGACGGGGCTTCACCATGTTAGCCAGGATGGTCTCGATCTCCTGACCTGGTAATCCACCTGCCTCGGCCTCCCAATGTGCTGGGATTACAGGCGTGAGCCACCGCGCCCGGTCAGGAAAGATGAAATTTTATATGATGGTACTGTGATCTGGAGAGGAAATATTCATATACTAACTTTCTGCTATTACTTTAGGAATATCTCTGAAGTAAAGGAGTATGGAATAAAGAGATAATATTATGACTTCCTATTTTCCGAGCTGGATAGATACAATGAAAAGGGAAACAGAATACTCCAAATGTTTCTGTAATGCAGTTTCAAAAATATACATCTCTAATTTAATGTAAATGCTTAATTTGTTTCATTATAGGCGTTATGCAGTTATTTACACTATATTGCATAAGCTATATGTGCTCTCTAGTTTTAGCTCATCTGTAATGCATTGATAACGTAAATGTATTCATATTTTTATCACTACAATTATTTGAAAAAATCTTCCTGTTGTAAAATGAACTGTTTAGATATAAGTATCCATTACACTTGGCATTGTAAGAATGTGTTGACTGCTTAGAAAGGACCAAAATAAATATCCCTAGATATGCATAATCTATATATGAGATTGTTATATGTATTATGCATCTATAAAACATGTATGTTTTTCTTCTCACAGATTTAAGGTAAGTATAGATTGGTATTGGTATGTGCCTACATGTGTGTGCTCCGTGAGTACAAAATCATGGAGTTGTCTATAAAGGCGTCATTGATGATAGTGGGAACAAAGCTGAAAAGAGAGCAATTGAGAGAGAAAGAGGGAGAAGGAAAGAGAATAGTAGTGATTAAGCTAGCATTGTTCTATACAGATCGCTAGCTGCCTGCTATTGTTTTCCAGCATTTGAAGATGAAACATATTCATTTAGCTTTCAGAACGAATGGCTTTAATAAGGGCAGAGCGGGAGAGGTGGGGTAACGCTGATGACTAGAGAGACCCATCAAGGCTCCCCCTAAGGCCATTCTGTTAGTGCCGAGGACCACATGACCATTAACTCTGCAATCAGGACAAGTTTTCAACATTCCGGGGTATCCTTCAATGGCAGAAAGAGTCATTTGGAGTCAAGAGAAGATGTATATCAGCAGTAATTGGATTCTGGCCAAGGCTCTTAAGATAGTATTATCTATGGTGAGGGAACAAGGAGGGGCTGGACAAAGCATGAGGCTTGTGACTCAAGCCATAGCTGAGAGAGCAGTAGCCACTACAGGCCACAGGCTGGGTGAATGCTGCCGGCATACAGAGCAAGCAGTTTGTTTGCTCAGGAGTCAGTATGGCCTGTCTATGGATGTGAGCAATCCTCTATCTCCAGCAGAAACTGGCTTCTGAATATCCTGCAAGACAAAACGTTGGGCTTAAAAGATGAGGCCATCCTGGTTGCACTTGACTAGACAAAGCTATTGAAGGCCTGAAAGTGCCCCATCCAGCCTCTTCCCACCACAGCCCCTCTCCCCTCCCTTCACTCTGACTACTTCATTACAATCTGCCTTCGGGCCGGAATTGCCCTGCTTAAGCCTCAAATCATTATAATTACCATTATTAGAAATAGCTGCGGGGGAGGCATTGGAACACCAAGTAAAAATGTGTGAGTGTGTCCGCTGGCCCTGGAATCACTCTTTTTGAGCTCGGGGGAACCACAAGGCATGAGGGTTCCACCAAAGCCAGCTAATGCGACGGCTGTCAGCTCCACTCACCCCACCTGTCAAGAGGGGGATGCAGTGGGGTTCATTTTTTTAATTGACACCTTCCTCTCTCATTCCACGCTCTCTCGTCTCAACCTAATTCCTCCTTTCATCTTCTTTCTTTTCTCTGAGAAAAATTCATTCCTCTGTTATTTGAATAAAGAAAAGAGAAAAAGCCACAGAAGGAACAATGACATATACATTATCCTCCAGAAAATACATAGATTTTAACAAAGGCAGAAGTCAGGAAATGCACCAAAAGTCAGAAGAATAATCGTGAAGCAAATATGAGGCAGAGAAGATGGACAGATGGAGGAGAGAGATGTAGGAAAGAAGGCCAGCAAAACAGGATGGAAAGAAAGGAAGGAGAGAGAACATGCATACAAATCAGAGGGAGAATCAAGTAGAGAAGAGTTAGAAAAGTACTGTGTTTCTCATTGTCTAGTTTACTTCTAGTCCTTCTGTAAATGAAGGCTAGAGTTTCACTCTATTAAAAGAAAGGAGAGTGGGAATATGTTGGATCCAAAAATAGTAACATGTGAATATGCCTTTGATTTTGAGCTCACAAGTAGTCCTTTCTATAGGTATTCAAGAGGGATTATGAGATGAGTTAGGATTCAATGCCGTTGACAGAGACCCAAGGAGACAAGAAAGGTGTGTGTCTAAGTGGATTCTACCCAGTAGTGGTTCCTGAGCATCTTCTTGCCTTGACTTTTAGCAGTCCTGAGAAGGCCGCCCATTTTCTCAGCACCTGATGGCAGAACTCCACCAGAAAAGCTCCAGGCACAGGACATGGACTGATAAGCTTTTTAGTTCCTCCAATGGTCGTTTATTTTCAGTTAGATTGGCACACATCACGTTAGTAGTGTCTAAAGATGTATTGGATCAATCGTCTAAATAAAAAACTAAATTAGGATGAAATTAGGAAAATATATAAATATATCAGAGTTTTTCAGTATTCATATCCATGGTTTTTATTTTTGATCAATGAGGTATAATTCACATAAATAATTCACCAATTTTAAGTATACAGTTTGATGAGTTTTGAAAAACATTTTTATTTTATTTTATTTTACTTGTTTTTTTCTTTCTGAGACAGAGTCTCTGTCACCCAGGCTGGAGTGCAGTGGCACGATATTGGCTCACTGCAGCCTCTGCCTTCTGGGTTCAAGAGATTCTCCTGCCTCAGCCTCCTAAATAGCTGGGACTACAAGTGCACGCCACCACGCCCAACTAATTTTGATGTATTTTTAGTGGAGACAGGGTTTCACCATGTTGGCCAGGCTGATCTCGAACTCCTGGCCTCAGGTGATCTGCCGGCCTTGGCCTCCCAAAATGCTAGGATTACAGGCATGAGCCACTGCGCCTGGCCTGAGTTTTGACAAATGTATGTTTTCCTCTCTCCAGCCACAGTCCCGCTAAAGACAAGAGCATTCCCATGACACCAAAAGGTCACCTCATGCCCCTTTACGGCCAACTTTCCCCACCCCATCACTGGTGCCTGGCACCCACTGATCTGCTTTCTGTTGCTATTTATAAGCTCTTCTAGAATTTCATTCTTTCAATGAAATTATATGGAATATAGTCGTGTCATGCTTCATATATATATATATATATATATTGCTTTTCATGTATAGTATAAAAATAATGCTTTGAGATGTATCTGCATTGTTGCTTGGCTTAATAGTTCGTTGTTTCTGAGTAGTATTTTATTGTGAAAATAGACCACAGTGTGTTCCTTCGTTCATCCATTGATGAACATTTGGATCATTTACAGTTTGGGGTTCTTAAGAATAAAGCTAGGCCAGGCGTGGTGGCTCACGCCTGTAATCCCAGCACTTTGGGAGGCCGAGGCGGGTGGATCATGAGGTCAGGAGATCGAGACCATCCTGGCTAACACGGTGAAACCCCGTCTCTACTAAAAATACAAAAAATTAGCCGGGCGTGGTGGCGGGCGCCTGTAGTCCCAGCTACTCGGGAGGCTGAGGCAGGAGAATGGCGTGAACCTGGGAGGTGGAGCTTGCAGTGAGCCGAGATCGCGCCACTGCACTCTAGTCTAGGAGACACAGTGAGACTCCGTCTCAAAAAAAAAAAAAAAAAAATAAAAAAAAAAAAAAATAAAATAAAATAAAATAAAGCTACTGTGAACATTTGTGTGCAAATCTGTGCGTGGCATATATTTTCACTTCTCTTAGATAAATATCTAGGACTTGTATTCCTAAGTCATATGGTAACTCTCTCTCTATGTATATATGTTTGGAGACAGGGTCTCTCAGGCTGGAGTGCAGTGATACAATCCTCTGTAGCTCACTGTAGTCTCAAAATCCTGGGCTCAAGTTATACTGCTGCCTCAGTCTCCCAAGTAGATAGGACTATAGGCATGTGCCGCTATACCCGACTGATTTTTATTTTAAATTTTTTCTAGAGATGTGATCTCACCATGTTGTCCAGGCTGGTCTCAAACCCCAGACCTCATGCAATTCTCTCAAAATACTGCATTATAGGCATGAGCCACCACATCCTGCAATATGTTTAATTTCATGAGAAACTACCACAACATTTTCCATAGTAGTTATGCCTCTACCTCTTCTGGAAGGAGACCATATCATCTTTTCCATATAGGACAAATTAAATGAGGTATTACAGATAGTGATAGAAGTAGGCATGGCTGGTATATAGGCTTCTTGTGCACTATAAAGCTGTCTATGCTCAGATACATAGTTCAAATTAATCATTAGTCAACCTAGTTAAATCATGTGGTTATTTTAAAACAGCATAAAACCACTTTTCGAGGTTACATGTCACAGTTTCTCTAACATCCTACTTGGGCCACACCTTTTCCAAGAAACCTTCCCTAAGTAACTCATTTTTACTTCTCATTTCTTCCACCATTATTTATGTAAATTATACTGTGGACAGTATTTTTGTAACTATTTATTTGTTTCTAGTTGGTGTGATGGCTTGTTTCATGATATATTTTGGTATAGGTTCAAAATTGGGGAATAGATAACTTACTGGGCTCCATGTACCCTGTGTGTTCAGTAAATTCTTGAATAAGTGAACCTAGTTTCCAGAAGCTGTAGTCCAGAAAAGTACCACTCTCTCATCTAAAATAAAATATCTTAAATAACACATAAGGATTCCCCTGGCGCAAACCAATCATAGACATACATTCGCCTGCGATCCAGTATATGTGTGTTTCTGTTCATGTGCCTTAAATGGGCTCCACATTCAGTTCCCTGCCTTGGAGTAAACAGTCATGTGATAAAGCTCAAGAAATACTTGGTTGTGGGTTTTATTTTTCCACCTCGGCTGCTGATGTGTTACCTAGCAGGCTGTGTTCTACACAGTGCTTGGTTCTCTCTCACAGCTTGTGGTAAGCGAAATTATTCCAAGATTCAATGAATACCTGCTATTGAGCGGCTTCCCTAACCACCCAAACTGGTCTTTTGTTAGTGGTTATTGAGAGGATTGTCACAGCCATTGACCTACGCAATTTTACTTCAAAAGAAATGAGCATTTTTCTTCCCCTTTCATTTCTAAAAGCAGATATGGCAATTTGCTTAAATTGCTGTCTTTAAAAGTTTAGATGATTATACTTTTATCCCTCCTTGCCTTTTTTCTTCCTTTTCATTTAAGCAGCACAGTGCCGTCTCTTTTCTGGGATTGGACACGGTTCCTGCTGCAGTGTTCCTGAAGTGGTTGTGCGTGTGTATGTGCGCGCGTGTGTATATTATTTCCTTACACATTAGTGTTCATTTATCTGAGATCTCGAGACAAAGTAAGGCTATGTTGAACTCTTCGACTAACATTTTATATTTTAATGCTAGGGTTCATTTTCTCTAGGCCCCAATACTAGAGGTTTGCAGGTAAAAATAAAATGAAAATACACCTAATGGAAAAATCTCTGTCTCTTTATGTGGGAAGATAAGGTAGCAACTAGCCTCAAAGACTTAGGAGTAGGCAAGATAGGTTACACCTTCAAATTTTGTGTCTGAAGAAGAAACGGAATTTGATATAAATATAGGAAGAGGAAATAAAAGGTGACCGTGAAGAACTAACGCTAGGAACACAGGGAAGAAAGAGAAGAAAGAGATGAAGATGAAAGGCTATGGCTAGTTGACAGAGGCCATGAGAGCATCCTATTCTTAGACCCAGCACCTTGGGTCCAGTCTCCGTGTGTCGCAGTTATCTTCACTATGATGTGTGCAATAAACCATACTGAGCCATATACTTGATGCCATATACTTTCTACGTGCCAAAGAATATGATGAAATAAATACATTTTAAATTATAGCATGGAAAAAATAAAAAATCAAGAAGCCATATTTGGAAATACCATGTTCTGAGCCCTGACAGAGGGGTTTAAAACTTTTCACATCTGTCTATTAACTCATTATAGACTAAACTAGTTTAAGTGGTTAAATAAAATAATGAACTATTTCAAACCAAAATTTGACTCTAGTAGACAGTGTCTGCACAGTCATAGCAATCCAGTGGTCAAAGACTCAGTTCTGTCTTCAGGGAACTCACAATCTAGTAGCCAGACTTTATCCCTAATAGTAGGGAGCTGTGTTGCAAATAGGTCACCATATCAGAGTGAAGACCAGTTGATGGAAAAAGCAAACCGATGACTATCTTTGGTGATGGTGGGCTGAACCCCTCAAAGCTCAGAACCCACTGATAAGAGTTTGTGTGACAAGTAGTTAGTATATTTACTGAATACGTGCTTATGTGCCAGATACTGTGTTAGGTGTTGTGGGATACAAAGATGAATTCATTAATTAATTCACAAAATATCGAATGTGCATCTATTATGTGCCAGACATGTATAGACATTATCTTTGCTCTCAAGGAACTTGCATTTCGTGTATAAGACAGATATATGGCACTGAACTCTTTTCAGTACTTAAAAATAAGTACTTTATAATGTAGATATTTGGCTTAATTCTATGGGAAGATAGAAAAAGGGGGTCTTATTCTGCCCGTGGGATATTGATATTTGATCAACTGTTACTAGATGTGGAATTAAGATTTTGAGATTATTGAACTTTAAATACTGTTAAGTATGGCAGCCTGAGTAAAAATGTAAATACGGAAATCTTCCAAGAGCTAATAATTTATGTCTGTGTGAATGCTCATGTTTGTATTAATAAAGGTTTTATTTAGTAATTGATTTTCCCTGTCTGCCTTAGCACTATGTAGGATTAATAGTTTTGCCTATCCTAGATAAGGTATATATTGTGAAGCACATTTTCTAAAACATAAGCAAAGAAGTTGGCCCAGTAGTCCTTGTGGCTATTTGAGACTCATGAAGTGAAGGCAGCATTTGTGGGACATGAGGAAGAGATCTCTGGACTCATAGGGCCAGAAGGACTTTTTGGTAAAATTCCTTTTTCATATGATTCACATGTATGCCTTTATTATTTCAAAGAATGTTAGACAGATTTTCAAGAATATAAATTGCAATTTCTGTTAAGCAGCCTCCTCAAAGCAGCCAGAAAGGTCTTTTAAGTCAAATGTATTTCAGATCCAAGAGTGCAAGAACAATGGTATACTAGGTCTTATGGTCTTTTGGCCCTGCCATTTAAATATAGTATCTGTACAAGAAAGTACCTACAGGAGTAGTCTGTATATTCCTGTTGGCTGGCTGGTGGGAAGGTAGCTAACCTTTTGTTTGTTTCTTTTTCGGTACACTGCTCTAATAAATGGTAACAGTGCTTTAATAAGTCCCCCGGCCATCATCGTACTTATGATCTCTGGATGAAGACCACTGTGTGAGACTGGTATCCTAGAGGTTGGAGTGTGTGTGTGTGTGTGTGTGTGTGTGTGTGTGTGTGTGTGTTGCTTGATTTATAGACCACTGAAGCCCGATGAAGTACTAGGGTGAAAATCACCTACCTTTCCAGAGGAAAAAAAATGTCACCATCAATTCCAAGAGGGACTTGTAAACCCGAAGCTAACAGCCAATGGTTTAATTCTTTTAAGGTAGAAGTTTTAAAAACATTTCTAGGCTTAACTCTATTCTATCTGGAAAAATATAAATTTATGGGCAAAAAGAAAAGCTGAGAGTTGTGGTTTTCATGGGAGAACCAAACAAAAAATACCCATTATTGAAAGGCAGTCTTCCAGGAATTCTTGAAAAGAAAGGTAACCTTTCTTATTCATAGTGTCATTAGTTCTTGAGAAACTGCAGATTAGGGAAACCTGTAGGTATTTTATTCTATCTCAGGTAGGGAAAGAAAAGCCTTCAAAGGCTTTTGATGACAGGGTATCTGTATTACTTATGGATTGGAAGGCCCATCATGTATTTAATATCAAGGATCACAAAGGCAGGAGTGGTGGCTCACGCCTGTAATTCTAGCACTTTGTGAGGCCCAGACCATTGGATCCCTTAAGACCAGGAGTTCAAGACCAGCCTGGCCAACATGGCAAAACCCCATCTCTACTAAAAATACAAAAATTAGCCAGGCATAGTGGTGCACATCTGTAATTCCAGCTACTTGGGAGGCTGAGGCAGGAGAATTGCTTGAACCCGGGAGGCAGAGGTTGCAGTGAGCCAAAATCATGCCAGTGCACTCCAGCCTGGACCACAGAGTAATACTCTATCTCAAAAACAAACAAACAAAAAAGGATCACAAAACTTGGTTTTCAGTACAGTAGTAGATCCATTTTATGCCAAAAAGTAAGTACATAAATAAAAGACACATTGAGGCCAATATCTACGTTAGAACTCAGGTATCTACTTAAGGAAATTGCTATATAAAAACAGTCCATTTTTAGATAACCTTGTCCTAACCTCCGTCTGACTTAAAAAATGAAATTGGAGAGCAGCTGCTTGACCCAAAAAAGACCACATGAAGATCAATTTAACCAAATTTGGGCTTTTATTTAAATATCTACAGAATGGGGTTAATAGTCCTGGCCAGCTTGCTGCTTGAAAATGCTAGAGGCATGGCTTGTGAAAGTGACTGTAGAGCGGTTGACAGAGATGAATGTGAAATAGTAATGAATAACTTCATAACAGAGCAGAGATGTCATGGCTTTGCATACAGCTTTGACTCCAATAATACGATCCACTCTCCTGAAATGGGGTCAGTTCCCGACAAACAGCAGTGTAAGCCAGTGAAGAAGATTCCTACAGGGCCAGAAACAGTGATGGGGCAAAGCCAGAGAAACCCATCTAGCCTAAAAGGGGTGCCTGTAGTGGTATTTTAGCTATTGTATTCCTTCCGTACAAACACCCAATCGATGGCTACACAATAAGGTGACCATGATAATAGTAATATGTATTGCCATGATAACAGAATTGGTAATGATTCTATTGGACTGTTTCGTTCATCTCCTTTTCTCGGTGCAATCTTAGAATTTTGGTTGACTCTGACATGTTGAATTTGTGTGTGTGTGTGTGTGTGTTTTAATTTTTTTCTTTCTATCTTTTTAAATAAGGCATCCTGAGGACTCAAGGATATAACACTCCTAGCCCTTAGATCCACTGGTTTGATCTTATTACTTGAAATTTACATTCTACTGCTACTGTTGGAAGTGATGTGTTTCCAGCACTCACTTCTGCATGGCACTATGCTGCACCCCTTAGAATTTATTAAGTGCTATTTAAGAGAAGGTGCATCATCTCTTATATATGTTTCCAAAATTGATTCTAAGGGAATCCAAAATTTTGTCAGACAGCTTACTAACACTGTATCAGTTAAAGTTAAGTCTCTCAGCCAAGCCCATTAAAATAAAAAAGAAATGGTGGCCTAAACAAAGTCATGGAATAGAATTCCAGAGGTGGGTCATTAGGGAACCAAAGGCCTTATAAAGGGGATTTTCTACCCATCACATCAATGTTCCAGGCAAAAAGGAAGGAAGGAGAAGACTAGAATGAGAATACTTCTCAACTGAGTTCTTTTAAGAAGCCTTCTTAAAACTCCAGTGTAACACTTCCACATATGTACAGTTATCCAGAACTTAGCCCTATGGCTACTTCTAGCTGTGAGGGGGGCTAAGAAATGTAATAACTTAGCTGGGCATATTACTTGAATAAATTGGAGTTCTGTTTCCAAGGAGGAAAGGTAGAATGAATATTGGCTAGGTAACTAGAAGTCTGATGGGAACTTATGGACTCGATTGATTAGTCTTGATTATATCACTTCTACATTTGTCCCACAGCACCAGGAGATACACCAGGAGCTAGGGTCACATCAGAGCGTGATGGCATAATTTCAGGAGTATAAGAAGACACAGGCAAACTCTCCCCACATACTTGGTGATGGGAAGTGAAAGTCAGAAATTCAAAATCATGTGTCTGACTCAACAGGGGATTATGTTTCCTAGGTTTATTTCTAGCCTAATCTTGTAACTTTGGAGGAATTTCTCTTCTCTCTTCCATAGTTCTTTACTGCCTTACTGTGTTTGAATTGAGATACCAAAGAATTTCCAATCACCACATCTTAGATATGTCTAATGAGCAAATAATTATTGAACAGAATCCCCTCTTAACGGAAACAACAATAATACTCATGGTTATACTGACATTTTTGTAGCCTCCATAGGTACCCAGTGCAATTAAAATTCAAACGCCTCATTAGATCCTCTCAGAATCCTTTAAGACAGGGGTAGGGTCTCACTTATGGGAGAACATCCTGATCTGGCGGGATCCCCTCTGCATCCCCAGTAGCTAGAAGAGTGCCTGACACAGAGTCGTTGCCCAGTAAATAGTTTCTCCGCACTTTCCCAGAGTCGTTGCCCAGTAAATAGTTTCTCCGCACTTTCCCATAGGCACTGTCTACTCAGGGACATAAGGGTCAATTCAAAAAAGACTGCAAACGTGGCCTCTGCTCTTAGAGACCTGTTGATCAGGAGATAGCAGATAGGTAAGTAATCTGAGGACATTTTATTCAGCAGCATAGGCAGAAGTTGTACATATGTCCCAAACCTTAGTTGAGCTATTTGGGCTCTAATCTTATCTAAGAAGACAGTGGTAGGGGTGATGGTGGGCGGGAAGAGAAAGGAGGGATTGCATCTTGGTTGATTGCCCATCACCTGCCAGACTCTAAGTCATGTAATACACCAAACTTACGAAGTAATATTTTTATTCTCTATAACAGACTTGCAAAGTACTGTTTCTATTTCCATTTTCAAAGATGGGGAAACTGAGTCAGAGAGCGGCAGAATGTTGCTGAAGGCCACATATCTAATGAGTGGCAAAGCCAATATTAAAATCCATATTTTTTCCCCTATGCCACATTGCCTCTCCAAGGAAAAATAGCAAAGCAGGAAGTTTAGACTCTATAGTGAAAAATAGATGGAAAGCATGGGCCACAGATTAAGCAATGGCCTGGAAATTAGAATTACTGAATTCTGTCTTTACTCAACACTGCCCTGGGACTTTTCTTTATCATCACAGACTGTGTATTAAAAGTCCTTTATAAAGGATGGAGCCCTATACAAGTGATATTTCATCTATATAACTGTTATAGATAGTAACAGTTTTATCTATACCTACATTTCTACCCTTATAAAATTGGGCTAATATTATTTTTTCACCAAAGTGCTATAATAGTATGTTGGAACGTGCTCAGAGAACCACAAATGATGAACCTTTTAAACATCCCTACTTGTCAAAGCAGGAACTCTGCAAAGTGATTTGAGGTCTTCTAATTGAGCTGCATCATCTAAATTTAAAGCACCCAAAGAAGGAAGTAGTAATAGTAACAATATCAGTTCAATAGTAATTAGTAATAAACCTAGTCAACCAGCTACAGGCTGGGCTAAAGCTTCTAAGCATTTTCTGCCAGAGAGAATTTACTCATGCTCTGAAGTGTCTAATAAGGACATTAACAGAGTTGAGAGCCCATCTGCGATAGGACTTTCCCAAGAGCCTTCAGAAAAGTCTCTTAATTCTGCTGTGTGCCTTCATATATGCATACATGACTGAACGTAACTGATATGACATTGCTGAGTACCATTCTCCTCCAAATACTCTTACTTCCCAATGCAGCCAGAATTAAATCATTGAGTCATGTGCCTATAGAGGATTATTCCTGTTGGCCACCTCCATACATCGTAAATACCATGATCAAACAGTCACTGACCTGTTGCTCGCACTTGGCCCATGGCATCACCCAGAGAAGCATATGATTATTTTATAATAGAACATTAGTACATGTATATTTTTAAATGGCTATTCTAAGTACTTCAAAATAAAGTGTTAATTTTCCTTCAGCCAAAGAAAATCTAGAAAAGTCAGCTTTTAAGTTTCAAAGTATGTAGAAGTATGTTTCCTGTGTTTGGCATCTTGGTCATGCAAGAGGTTCAGTGCAGACGGTATAGGGTATAGTTATAGGAAGTACCTTACTTGCAAGTCTCAGTTGCTTAGCATGAAATTCATAGGTAAAAGTGCTAACAGGTAGTAAAATTGTAAATGCAATTGGAGAAAGCTATGGTAAATAGTTGTCTTTTTTTCCTAAACTATTCTTTTTTTTCTTTTTTATTTCTTCAAGATGGAGTCTTGCTCGGTTGCCCAGGCTGGAGTATAGTGGCACAATCTCAGCTCACTGCAACCTTCACCTCCCAGGTTCAAGTGAGTCTCTTGCCTCAGCCTTTCGAGTAGCTGGGATTACAGGCACGCGCCACCACGCCCGGCTAATTTTTGTATTCTTTAGTAGAGACGGGGTTTCACCACATTGGCCAGGCTGTTCTCAAACTCTTGACCTCATGTAGCCAGGCTGTTCTCAAACTCTTGACCTCGTGATCCGCCTGCCTCGGCCTCCCAAAGTGCTGGGATTACAGCCGTGAGCCACTGTGCCTGGCCCTTTCCTAAACTATTCTTATCTCAATTTTTTCAGCCCTCATTTTGATAACAGCAATTTTATATTGCTTTTATGTGAATTATCTCCTATGTTTTACAGAGAATTCCAGTGGATTCTCATGGTTCCAGTGAGTGCATGGAGTAGGGCTGATGGGGTGCTGGCAGAAGAGCTATTACAAGATCCTGCTCTTCTTCTGACGTAGGGCCATTTGGGCCTCTTTTGCATATTGGGCTTCTTAGTAATCTTAAGAAAGGAGTTGACGCCAGCACTTTGGGAGGTCGAGGTGGGCGGATCACAAGGTCAGGAGATCAAGACCATCCTGGCTAACATGGTGAAACCCCATCTCTACTAAAAATACAAAAAAAAAAAAAAAAAAAAACAAATTAGCCAGGTGTGGTGGCGGGTGCCTGTAGTCCCAGCTACTTGGGAGGCTGAGGCAGGAGAATGGCGTGAACCCAGGAGGCGGAGCTTGCAGTGAGCTGAGATTATGCCACTCTACTCCAGCCTGGACAACAGAGTGAGACTGTGTCTCAAAAAAAAAAAAGGAAGTTCATGTTTCAGAAAACTCTTTTGAAAAATCACTGCATTTTTTCATTTATTCTCTCCAGAAATCTTTGAGGAGATATTGCTGTTCCCATTGTCCAGGTGAGGAACTGAGGCTTAAACACATTGAGTTTCCAGAGAGTACCTAACTCAAAATTTGCTGAGTACCAGCTCTAATTCTCATCTTCTGACTCTACCATTTGTGTTCTTACCACTAAATACTGCTAGTTCCTTTTTCCAAATTTGAAATACCGGTAAATTTGAGAATGATCTTTTGTAAAAAATTGTCTTAGGCTGTAGAGAGTACTATGCTTGTAACTCTCCTACTTATGTAAATTTAGCATCTGTATATGTATGAATCATGTATATATATATATACACACACACACACACGCATGTATGTATTTTATATACATATTTGAAAGAGCAAAAAGGTAGACGGAAGCTATTCACAAAAGATAACTTTAGTCATGCTTACATTCTTGGCCTGTTATGGATGTAACATAACAGTGTGTTTTTGTATATTTTGTGTTCTGCTAGATAGACTTTAGGTTAGAACAGCCATTGACTTTGACCTTAAGGAAGTAACTGTATCTCTCTGCATCTTGAATGACCAGGGGCACACTGGAAATGAAAGTATTTGCCAGTTTCCACATGAAAAGTGAGTAAAGCAGGATTTTGCTTGCTGTCTCTTCGTAGGCTCAGGGTTATAGCAATTGTAAAATAATTAATAATCCTCTCATAGAAAAATTTGCTGGACTTTGATGATGCTTAAGTAATCTAGGACTGAACCTGAGATACTATGATACCAAGGTAGTGGCTATCTATGCATTCACAGAGGAATTGTGTCTCGCCCTAGGGCATCCTGGAGCTAGACAGCGTTAGAATTTTGTTTAGATTGGAGGTCGAGAGCTAGAAGATAAAGGTTTACAAATTAGAACAGCAACGTTTTTTAATCCACCTCCTAACTATACACAGATCATGAGTACGCATTGTAAGTAAATGATGCATGCCAAGCAGTTCATGAAAAGAGGTGTACCCACCATTCTTACTCCAAAATGATCAAGTTTAGCCATTGTAATAAACAATATGGGCACGATTCATGTTTTTGCTTTTAAGTTTTTGTTTGTCAAGCCACAGCTAATTATACAAGCAGACTAGCGGGATTTGAGATGCAAAATGTTAAAACTAAGGTTGTATGTCGAATCCTTTATTAAAAAGTACATGATAAAGAAAGATCACGTCACACCATAAATTGTAATTGTACGATACAAAAGGTGTGTGTGTCTCCAGGGTACGTGGAGAGCCAGTTCACTGAGGTTCAACTGACTTTCCTCGCCTCACGTTTCCTGCTGGCTTCTAGAAGCAGTCATGTGGATCAGAGGCCAAGAGATAATTAAGTGGAAATAAGAACTCTATATCCGGCCTCTTTGGAAAGCGGTAGCAAATCCTCCTAATCAATTCTGATTCCTTTGCTGGCTTTGTTGCCTAAGGTCAGCTTAACAGTCATTAGAAGAGGTCACGGCAGGCTCTGTGATCTCTATCATCTAAGGTTAAATAATACGTCATTAAAAGGGTCAATCAGAAAAGAGCAGATTCTTTCCCTGTGATTCACATATTTTGCAGAAGCTTCTGGCTTGGAATTTCTATCACAAGTTTCAAATCTCACAGCAGAAATGTTTACACATTGCCATTTGGCTGAATTCAAAGGAAGACTTCCTGGATCTCTAATGAGAATGAGAATTGTGGTCATGGGAAGCATATGGCCATGACATTCATCCATTACTCAAGATAAGATGGGGAGCAAGGTCAACACATTGCATCAGACCTCAAATGAAGATTGGAACATATCACCCTAACCACATGGGACTGGGATGGGATGAGCGTGGGGGCAGGAGCAGTGGTGTGTGATGGAGGGGTGGAAGAATCTATCTCCACTCCAAGATGAGATCAGAAATGTAGGAGGAAGCCAAAAAGAGCAAGCTGACCACTCTTGATGTATTTTTTCCACCTTGACATTGATAGGTAGACCTCACTCCCAGTTGGGAAACTTTCTAAGCCACCAAGAATAGGAAAAAAATCAACCTTTGAGATATTTTTCCTTGTCTTCATGATCAGGACGATACTAAAACATTACAGAAAGTTTGGAAAACAAAGGGGAAAAAATGCCGATAGCCCTGCCCTTCAAATATACAACTCATTGCATTTTTAGTAATGCCCCCTTTCAGTTTTTAATCTATTTGCATATATAATATATTAGCTAGCAAAAATTAGAACATAAACAATACATACCTTGCTTATTCACCTTATAACTTAAAATAATACAGAAATTTTCTGTTACTTTATTACTTTTTATAATTATTTTTAACAACTGCTTAATATTTCTCAGATAAAGTTTTAAGTGTTATTACCCTACAAATAGGTGAAAGTAATGATGAATAGCGTTTAGTATAGCCAGTCCTGGGTAGACACAGAAAGAAAATGATACATTTTTGTTTTTCTCCTCCTTCGAATTCTGCCAAATGCCACTCATCAGCAATATAACAGTGAAATAAAAATCCATATTCAAGTATTTGATTTGGAGTTGCTAGAGATTTTTGGTAGATTTAATTATTCACATGATTAACCCACTGTTACTCACAAGGCTTGGACTCTTTGGCCACAAAAAAACTTTTTAAAAGTACAGTAGCCAGGGGATGATTGGATGGGTGAGTGGATGGATGGATGGGAGGGAGAGCAAAAGGAAGAGAATGAAATTTGTCATTGACCAAAGCACTGTGCATGGCTTAGGAGAACCATGGACCAAGCAGGCCCATACAGATGATCCACCCTGTCTGATGGTGATTACCAGCATCTGACAGATCAAGAGGATGTGGGAATGAGGGTTTGAATGAATACAGGTATTCATTGCTTGAGCCCAGGAGTTTGAGACCAGCTGGGCAACATTAGTAAGACTGCATCTCTACACAAATAAAATAAAGTAAATTAGCTGGGCAAGGTGGCACATGCCTATAGTCCCAGCTACTTGGGAGGCTGAGGCAGAAGGATCACTTGAGCCCGGGAGTTCAAGGCTATGAACTATGTGAGGTATGATTATACTGCACATTAGCCCAGGTGACAGAGTGAGATCCTAGCTCCAAAAATTGGAAGAAAAAAAAAAGAGCTTTCAAACTGGGGGCTAGTTGGTTGTGTGTGTGTGTGTGTGTGTGTGTGTGTGTGTGTGTGTGTGTATACGTGCACATGTGCATTCCCTGAATGCTCATTGCTAACTGTGTGATGGCCTTTCTTACTAAAATGCATGTTTGTATGTCTTTGTGTATGTATGAAATATCTGAGAATATAGTATTTAGACCCCATTAGTGAGGGTAAAAATGTACAGATAAGCTCTATCATTTATGATTCTGATATGGCTACTGTCAAAATAACACACTATTTTGACAGTTGCTTTATCTTTACTCTCACTGACTACAATAAGAAACTAGTTTCTTAGCAACTAAAATAAATTATCAAACAAGAGCTTAAAAAAATTTTTTAAGCCCACAATAGAAAAAATAGACCCATAGTTGGTGTCTGGGCAAGCTATTCCTATTGAGTGGGAATGAAATTTATCTGAAACATTCTGAAACCCTTTGGCTGGTCCAGCTGCCCTTGGTTAGCACCAATGGGGGCAGAGACAGAAGTAGCTTTCAGGAGGCTTGGGGAAAATGTTCAGTGTTCTTTTTCTTCTTTGTTTCAGTGGCTTCTTTTTAAAAACCATTTCTTATGTTATATACTAGGCTAGAAAGTACTATAAGAACTAGTACATAAGATCTGGAACAGAAAGCCTGCATTCAGATTTGTCTTCACTGTGACTTGTAAGCAGTGGCTTATATATCAGTTAATTAGCCAGAATGATAGTGGTAGCGGCTGGGAAGCAAAAGAGAAATATAGCTACTTCAGGCCTATTGTTTTATGTCTTTAAACATTTTGAAACCCCCTAAGGTAACAATTTTTAAATAGGGTCTAGGGATCCCCAACATTTTCAGGGAGACTATGAGGTCAAAAGTGTATTAATAATGATTTTAAGATGGTATTTGCAGGCCAGGTGCAGTGACTCACACCTGTAATCCCAGCACTTTGGGAGGCCGAGACGGGCAGATCACTTGAGGTCAGGAGTTCGAGATCAACCTGGTCAAGATGGTGAAACCCCGTCTCTACTAAAAGAACAAAATTAGCCAGGCATGGTGGCGCATGCCTGTAATCCCAGCTACTCGGGAGTCTGAGGTGGGAGAATTGCTTGAGCCCAGGAGGTGGAGGTGGCAGTGAGCTGAGATCGCGCCACAGCACTCCAACCTGGGTGACAGAGTAAGACTCTGTCTCCAAAAAAAAAAAAAAAAAAAAAGGATGGTATTTGCTTTATTTACTCTCAGTCTTTTATGAATGTGTACAATGGAGTTTTCCACAGGCTTCATGTAATATTGTCACAGACTGAATGCAGAAACAGGAGAATCTGGCCATCTTCTTTTAAGTCAGACCTTAAAAAGATTTGTAAAAATGTAAAACTCACTCTTCTCACTAATATATTTGTTTCAAAAACATTTTTTATAGAGATGGGTTATTTATGTTCAAATGTAATGGGTTTATTGCCTTTTTTTTTTTTTTTAACAGAGTCTTGCTCTGTCGCACAGCCTAGAGTGCAATGGCACAATCTTGGCTCACAGCATCCTCCACCTCCCGGGTTCAAGTGATTCTCCTGCCTCGGCCTCCTGAGTAGCTGGGGTTACAGGCGCCTGCCACCATGCCTGGCTAATTTTTGTGTTTTTAGTAGAGACGGGGTTTCACCATGTTGGCCAGGCTGGTCTGGAACTCCTGACCTCATGATCCACCCGCCTCGGCCTCCCAAAGTGCTGGGATTTTAGGTGTGACTCACCTCGCCTGGCCAGTTTATTGCTTTTAAATGAATTAACATTTAAAAATTCCTTAGTCTCAAATTTCTGAATATTGATAGATATGACCTATATAAACAGAAGCTATTTGGAGTCCTCAATAGTTTTTAAGAGTGTAAAGGGTCTCAAGCCCAAAAGGTTTGAGAAACACTGCTTCTAAAAACTGGCTGCCTATGCCTGTGTGTGATTCATAGGTTTGGCAAAGTCACCAACACTATTTCCTTTCAAATGTCATGGGAGATTTTAACGTGGCTACCAAGAAACAAACAAGTAGAGATGTCAGACAGTTAATGTGTCCATTTAGACTCCTTTAAGGTGGGTGTGGGGGTGTGTGTGTGTGTATGTCCTCAGTGCTTAGATATTCAGGTAGATAGACACTCAGCTCTTAAGAAAGGAATTCATTTCTACTCATAATTTGCTTCTGCTGGTGCCATGGCAAATGCAGTTCTGAGTAAAGTAGTCTGCGTGCATAGGTGCCACCCTACCAAATACTGTGAGCCAGATTGCCATTCTGGACCAAGATCTGAGAAGGAAGACATAGGGGAGAATGCAGAATGTGGAAGGAAGAGAGGGGGGAATTGTTAATTAAGCTCTATTAAATATTAATTGAAATATAAATTTAAAACCTCACCAACTCCTGACAGTTATATAATCTAATTAAGTGGTAGGTCCTGTTGCCCCACGGTGTCTTTTGGTGTATTAGGGGAATAAAGTGATCTTCTGCTCATAAACACCATGAGGGCTTTATTAATCCAAGGCATTTGCCAATAAAGTAGATGGGAAAGGCGGCAATAATAGTAATTTTATGGAACGTGGAAGAATTGAAGGGGCAATTTTGATGTGGATAGGAATGCAGTGAATCAGCTGCAGTGATCCACATGGAATCTGCATGCTTTGGCCTGTCACTGGGGTAAGGAAGATGAAGTCCTTGTGTACCATTCCACATTTACATGTGTATTTTTTGCTCATGGAGAATGTATATTGAATCCCTGAGACCAGTTTTAATTTTATAAACTGCCTTTGGTGGGGAAAATGGTATGTCTGTGCATGTGTGTGTTTTAGAATGAAAGTTTCAAAAGAATATAACTTGGAAGGGTTATGGAGATGAATTTGATTTCTTACTAGCAAACATGAGTAAGCCTGTGTTTTGCAAATTTTCCAGCAACAGGGCTGTGGGAGAAGAGTAAAAACGATCTGAATCTTTTATCTGTGCTGCAAGAGAAAAGAGCCTCTACACTCTTTTCTGGCTCTCAGAAGTTCTTAATGGAAAGTTAAATAAAGTGCACAAGATTGTCTTTATTTTTTGTTTCTTTGAATTATTTTATAATTTTAAAAAAGTGCACAGCATGTAGTTCTGAGATGTTTTAGGTGGTGTAACTCAATTTAAAAAATAATTATCATGAGTTAAGTCAGCAACTCTTAGTCTTTATTTTTGACCAGGCTGTAGACGAATGCATCATTAATTTCTCTGCGTAAAATCAGGGTTATTTAATTCTCCTTGTTATCTTGTCTTTTGTTTGGGTTTTGGTAGTTGTTGTTTCACATTATCTTGCATCAAGATTTCGTTGTATCCCCTCATTTTATATTGCTGTTGGTACATTAGTCCCCAAGTTTGTGAGATGCTATTTCAGTTTTAGAAAAGGAGTCCCTTGGAATTATAAATGGATTTTGCAAGACCACCGTTGACTTCGTGCAGGTCGGCCAGACCCATTTGTGGGTAACAAAGCCCTTGCGTGGTTTTGACCTTTGATTTGTGGAAATGAGAGTGGCTCCTCCTCCCCAGGGCCACTGTGGCTAGCTGGGCTTGGGGGACGAGTGTAATAGAATTGTGTCATGGATTGCTCTGTTACTCCCCGTATGTTAGCAATTTTATTGTGGTCTCTTTTATTTCCTTTTCAATTTGGGCCCCAGCGTTTTCCCAAAGGAGTGTGGATGAAGGCTCTCAGTGTTGGAAACGGTAATGATGCAGTTGAGCAGTTGCCGCACCTCTGAAGGTGGCAGGAGTAGCCTTGAAAGGCTCCTGAAAGGAGAGAGTTCTATTTAGTGTGGTGGAGAAGGGGTCAGTACTCTTGGTTGTCATTTAGTATGTATCTAGGAGAAGCGTGTTCCCTTGGTCACTGGAAAGCTGGGCTTGGGAAGATGTGTATGTATCTCGGCAAAGGTGGACTGAGCAGGTGGGGGACTTAGAGCCTGTCCTGATCTCTGGGTGATAGTGTGTGCCCACTGCCCTGCCGCCTATGTGCCCGCCTGGTGTGTGGAAGGGAACTCAGATCCATGTGCTCACGGGAAAAAGCAGAGGCTGGGCTCCTTTTGAGAACTTGGCAAAGGCTTCCCTGTTCACTTTAGAGTGCTTCTTTTCTTGAAGCCAGTGCTGGATCTTGGGTCTGTGCTGCTGACGTTTTAGAACATGAGAAAGAGCCGCAGTAGGAGCCAAGTATCTGCCAGACTGTGTCGGGAGAACCTTTATCATTTCTGTCAGATACATCACAACTCGCTTGTCTTACCATACATCTTCCTAAATGTGACAGAATATTCAGCTGTTATTAATTGAATACTCTCTAATTTAACTGCTTAGCGGGAGAAAGAGTGACTGGTTTGTTTCAACACGTAAAACTGGCATCAACCTGTATGTGGGTTTCAATGCTGTTGCATTGCAGGGACTGAAAAAGTGATTGTATAAGGAGAAGTGGTTACCCTACTTTTCAACAGGGTAGTTAAATTCAGTTTATTGTTCTAAAACAAAGGGGTGTGTGTATGTGTGTGTGCGTGCACGTGCGTGCATGTGTGTGTGTGAGAGAGAGAGATTAGGATAATACAGATCAGTTTATGGGCATGATATGCTTCATGATCTTTTGTGCTAAGTATGTTATAGGTGGTACTCCAGCTCCTCTGAAGTTTAGCTCACCTAGAAGTCGCAATGACACTGTGGTTTTTTTTTTTTAAATCAAAAAGCTTAAAAGAATGAACTTGTTTTATCTTTATCTTTGTAATCAATAAAATGTAAATAAAGAGCCCTACAAATTTCTGCATAATATTGAATATGGTGCTAAGAATTAAAAGACATCTTGATGAAATAAATTAAATATTAAAATATAAGGAGCTAAGAATGAATTTTGAGAGTCTGCACACAACTCCTCTCTCCTTGGACCTTTGATGGAAGAACAAAAGTGAGTCAGCTGTCAGTTTCTCCAGCTACCCTAGAAAAGCAATAGAAGATTCCAATTCATTGATCTAGGAAGAATCTAGGCCATGAACTAGACATCCTGCTACACTTGTGGGTATTTTCGCTCTTGTTGCCCAGGTTGGAGTGCAAGGGCACAATCTCAACCTCCGTCTCCCAGTTGCAAGCGATTCTCCTGCCTCAGCCTCCCAAGTAGCTGGGATTAGAGCCATGCACCACCACGCCCAGCTAATTTTGTATTTTCAGTAGAGACGAGGTCTCCATGTTGGTCAGGCTGGTCTTGAACTCCTGACCTCAGGTGATCCACCCACCTCGGCCTCCCAAAGTGTTGAGATTACAGGCGTGAGCCACCATGCCCGGCCATTTACTTGTGGTTATTTTTAAAAGTGTACTTATGTATACATAATTCTGTTGTTGTTTTAAAAGAAGATAGAAAAATATGCTCGGTGCCAGAATGCCTCTAGGTTCATATACAGCATTTTTTTTTTTTTTTTAAAGAAATGAATTCAAAGCACAATAGTAAGTAGAAGTCTGACTTGGCTCTCAGCAGTGAGGTAAAGTGAAACAAAAGACAGTGTCCCCAACTCTGCCATGAAGGTCAGCAGAGTGTGCTGTGGCACTTTGCAGAGATGGATGAGAGTTCCAAGGCTGAGGACAAGGAAGAGCATACCTGCAGTCCTTTCAATCGCCCATCATGGGACTATTAGCTTGAGTGTTCTGGAAAATATTATTACCCCCAGGGCGCCATGTAACTCCCTGGCTCCTGACGAGCTGCCAACATGGCTTTCTCTGGGCTGCAAAGTTGGAGCTCCCCTGGCAGGGTGCCAGGGTTTTAAGAAGGCTCTGGGGGCCCAAGGTAGCCTCCTGGTGCAAGTTAACATTCATTGTAAAACCCAATTCAGGAGAAAAAAAAAAAAAACACCCTTCCCTTGCTTTTCCCTCTGCACAGAGCTAGCTGGCATACAAGTAATATCTGTGCTGGCACATTGCCCCTTATTTTAGGGGCTGGCTTTTGCTTTGGGATGGCATGGAGAAGGGGATTATTTGCACTGTAGCTTTTGATGTAAGCCATCATTGTCATATTATATGAATAGCACCGCATAGGGATGACTGAGCACAAAGACCAGTCCTCCATCCCTCCCTCACACTGCCCTATGTAACCCAAGTCCTTGTCACAAAAGGGCTGTCTGATTTTTTTTTTCCCTTTAAAATCTTATGGAAAATAGTGGCCTTCGTTGGAAACCTTAATTTTTAAAAAGCATCCTTTAATTTGGGCATTGCAAAACGTTAAACATTGGAAAAGTGGTTTTTTCCAGAGATAATTTACATGTTTGTACACAGAAATGCTGCACACATATGCTTATAATCATATTTATAATTTTCTTTGTTGCAATTTACAAAACGTACACTTGGTTATGAGGTCTTAAGGTATCCTAACATTGCATACATAGTCATAGAAAAAAAAGGCAACACATAAATTTGGGTAATTCAGAATAGAAGCCTATATCATGAAAATACTAAAACCATAAAATCTACTTACTTGAGGAAAACTGATTTGAGAATATCTGGTACGTTTCTTAACTCACTAAGTTTAGTGTTTGTAAAACAAATAGAAGATAATGTTTTTAGTAGACTCTGGGTGTCCGTATACATATATGTAACTATACATATTTAGGCTTTATCATAACATTTGAATGGAGAATGCTTAATATAGTAATATAACAACATAGCAAAAATTCTAAACTTTAAATATATAATTCAAACAGTTGTTACAGGTAAAGTCCAGGTAAGGAGAAAAAATGTATTTATGAAGCAACTCATGGAATAACTCAGCATTCTTAGCTCGGTGATGCAATGGGAGTTGTAGGGAAGGGAGTTGAGAGTTGAGGAAGTAGAAGTGGTATTTAGTCATATTTCTGAAACTATTCTGGATTTTTTTTGTCAGGAGAAAGATGCAACAAATATTTATAGGGACCCCCCTTTTTTTTTTTGCAAGAGGAGAACAGAGGACATAACAATGAACAAGAGAGAAGGTATCATTGCCCCCCATGGAAACTGGATTTTTATAAGAGAGACATATAAAAAATATTTTAGGGTTCAAGGATGTAACCTGATGGGGAACAGTGATATTTTTGAAAAGCTGATCATGACTTGTAAAGTTCAATTTCAGAGTACTGATGAGAAAAATCATGAAATATTATAAATTTTCTAATTAATATAACACCTGGAAATTTCTAAGTAAATGCCATTGGAAATTAATAATATTTGGTCCTAATGTTGAAGTTGTACCTATTCAACTCACTGAAGATTCATGTTTTCAGTTATTGTCTGAAGTTTGACCAAATAGGGAAAATCAAGGGGTTGCTTAAAAGAATGTTAGGTAGCAACCCCAAAGTAATGTTTTAGCTTTCTAAACACTGAAAGAGGTTTAAGGTTATCTTGTCCACCCTGTTAATCATATAAATTCTATTATCCCTTTAACATATCTAGCCAATGAAGTCAGTGTTTTCCATCTGCAGTCAATTGGGTATTGACAAGGAATAAGAAAGGATTTCTAAAATATATTTTTTTTCAAGCTCATTTTAGCTATTTTTTTTTTTTAAATCTCTAAATCATGCTGTTACTATTTCGTCACCCAGCATGTTTCCATTAAGGCAATCACATTAGGTTGGGTTGACCCGGTAAAACTTTCCAAGGTTTATCAACCACCAGGCCAATTCAGACTGCAACTACAGCTATGTTCTCCTCTTTGGTGGGCTGGTCAAAGTGAACCTTTGGATCTGATAAGACCAAGTACGTACTCCCATGCGATAGTGTTTTCACTAAAACACTTTTAGTTTTATAATTTAGAATTGTACTTCATGGCGTTGGAGGTGATTAGACTTTTCCTGCAGATGGAACTATGTGTTGGATCTGATTTTTAGTTGGGCAGTAAACCTACCCAGAACCATCTACTTGACCAGTTTTATCCTTACCCACAGCCGCCTCATATTTCTACAGCACTTCATATTTCACAGTAATTTTCCCTCCTTGATCCTATGACTTCTATCCCCAGAAACCTGTGTTATTTTCATCCCTTACAGAATCACCGATCTGTGAGTGGAACGTTGTGTTCACAAAATACTGTTGATTATTTTACCACTTCAGTGGTCGTTTCAGACAACCACCTTTTTCTGTTCATGATTGCTTAAATATATCAGTGCATGGTGTCATGGGTTACAGCTAATAAAACTCCCACTCGAGTGACTGCAGCCTGGCTTGGTGGGAAGTGGCATTGTGAGCTGCAGGCTGACTCTGAAGAGGCAGGTTTTAGATGTGCCCTGATGCCAGGGATTGATCTTGGCTCTGCAGACTGGAGGACATAGAGATGATGCGAGCATCCCTGCCTAATGATCCCTGGCAGAGGACGGGTGGAAGGTGACTTCCGGGGCCATGCTCAGGTGGAAGCCTGCCTGCCCTCACTGCCTTCTTACCCTGTCTCCATCACAACCTTTCCTATCCTTCCCAGTGACCAGCCAAGGGCAAGACAAGACTGCAAATTACCATCTAAAAGTATACTTGTCTCCTTCAAAGTATGAGAGTTAGATCACTTTTTTTTTTTTTTTTTTTTTTTTTCCTCTCTCATGCTCCTTTCATACCAACAGCCAACAAGCTGGAAACTAAAATCCCTTTTCCTTTCAACTTAGTCAGTTCCATAGCATGAGCTGAGTGCCTGTTGTGCTCACCTAGCATCATGCCTGGCACATAATGGGTACTCACTAAATACTCGCTGAATTACTAAATGCATGGAAGTTCCAGGATCCAATGAGAGGGATAAAGAAATGTAACGGAAAATTAAGGCAAGCAAAGGCAGGCAAAACAAACTCTGCCTAAAGGAGTCAGGAGACTGGCTGCCCTTGGAGACAGTAACTGTAAAGGGTTTGGCTGGGGCTGCTCGGTGCTGCTCATAATACTCTCTTGATCCCATGTCTGGAGACTGGGCTGCATGCATTATATGAAAATTCACTGTACAGCCATCATGTATGTATTTCTACTTAATATATTTTATCCTACTATCTAAAAAAAAAAAACACTTTAAAGGATACTGTTGGTTCTCAAGTACCTTAACAATCTTTTTGCAGATGAGAGTGGAAGGTGGGTGTAGAAACCAATATACAGGCAATGAATTAGGATCATTATTTGGCTGAACCCCCATATTCTAGTAACATGCTCTGATTGCAGGGGGAAGAATGGCTCATTCTAAGCTCTGCCCTTATGTATGCCATTAACATAGATTCCCAGGGGGTGGGCCACCTTCTGAATGGAGGCCCCTAAATCTAATGCACAAGGAAGCCCAGACTCATTGCACCTGGGTGACACAGAATCCTGGGTGGCTGGTTCAGGAGCTTCATGTGCTGGCTCCCATTTATGATTTTTTTTTTCTTTTTTTAAAGAAAGAAACATAAGGAAAACATTTGCTTTGACATTGAATCCACCCCTACATGTCACAGTAATTGCAGGACCTAAAGGGGGAAAGAAAGTATCATTCCAATTTGGGGCCAACTGCCTTGACAATATTGTGTTAAACCTTCTGTAGTGGTAAAGCCAGGCTGCAGCGAGGCAACCCTGGCACAGGTGGACACTCAGGGGACACGGAGAGCCGGAGCTGGGAGACACTTCTGGAGCCAGGAGACTAAGGAGTGCAAAATTACCCTTTGGGGCACTCTCAGGGAAGACCCGTGCCTCCAGGCCCAGCCCTTGGTTATGGCCTGTGCTCCTGACTCCTTAGGGGGCTTTGGCCATGAGCTAATCAGAGGCCCAGTTCACACAGTAAGAGATGACTGCTTGACCTCCACGTGGAGCCTAACTAGATCCCCCTAAAAACCACGGCCGTAAAGCTCTGTAGAGGTAGTGGCCTCTTCAGAGTCCCCAAGCACGCAGCCACATGTGCTTCCTCCTCCAGTCTCCGTGTGTCTGTAAAAGTTCAAATACTGAGTCAAGTTTATTGTTTCTATCTCGTTTATTTTAAGTATAGTTTTACACTTTATTATGTGCAGTGACATCTTAAATGGAGGCTGTCACTCCGTCTTGACTACTGCTCGGGGCTGGAGCCACTTACCATGTCACACATTCAGCAGCCCTGATTAACCGGATCAGAATGAGCAGCTCCAACTCCACCCTCCCCAAAATAGTGCCCCTTATTTATATGAAGCAAAATACGAGAACAACAGGATCCTGTATCTAAAGTGGGAAGGTTTCCAAGTTGAGGAAGTTTGGGGTAGCATTTCCCTCCCTTCCTCCCTCCCTCCCTTCTTCGATCCCTCCTTTCCTCCTTCCATCCTCCCCTCCCTCCCTCCCTTCTCTCTCTTCCTCCCTCTCTCCTTCTTTCCCTGCTTCCTTCCTTCGGATTTTTTAAAACATATTTTGTTATATATTCACTCTCTTTGAGAATAACACTTTGTTTGGTTAACTCCTGCCCCCCCAAAACAACAACAATAAAAAACACAATTTTTCAACTTTCTTTTCTTCTTCTCTCGTCTGTGGTTGCAAGTCAGTTTCTGTAGCCCTGTCATTATGTGAGGTGGCCTAGAGTAATTTGAATATTTCATTCTCCCGGCTGCTAATGCAGCATGCGTTACAGATGGTACTTGCTTCATCCTTCTGGACCTGGTTCAATTATAAATGAAAGTAGGGAGCTGAGATTTGTCTTTTTGTCTCTGCTTAGTTGGAATAACACAATAAAGCTTGATGGGTAAGAATTTCTCAAACTGCCTCTTTTTCACCTCGGACATTTCCCAATTAGATTGCTCCTTAGAGTACTTGGTTTGCACTCACATTTGAAGCCAAATGTATAATCATTGTTATTATTTTTGAATATTTTCTTTCCTCTCACTTGGAATAAGGCTGTATTCTAAAAGTATAAGCAACCTCTGTCTCCCCGACCACCACCCATCTTTTTCTTTTTACTTTCTATTTCTCATCAATTCTTAGCAGTGACTTCATTATTTATTCAAGAATCTTGAGTAAAACCACTTCCCTCCTCTATACCCTTAAAAGTACTGTCCCCTCACATCACACTACTTAGGGACACATTGGTGGTCAGGGAAAAAAGGTTTTTTCCTGACAGTAAGACGTGTCTGCTCAGCTCACTAAATCAATATATAAAAATAGAACACACGTGTAGAGCAAATTATGCAAATTTATGAGTATAATCTTATATGCACATATTTATTAGACACTAGTAGTATTTTTAATGTGTTTGTGTGGAGGAGGGTGTGTGCACACACATGCCAAAAGGCTTTGGGTTTGGTATGTTTTTGGACATTCTAAAAAATAAACATTAAACGTCGTCTTTCATTGGGACATTATTCTTACGGTCATTTTATCAAGTTGTAAAGCTTGCTGTTTAGTTCAGGCTATACCCTTACTGGGATCAGTGTGAGGGATTTTTTTCCTTCAGCCTCAAATTTATGAGCACTAAGTATTGGGCAAATACAGTACTATAGATACTCTTAGAAGGGTGACTAATTCACATGTCTACCAGTAATGTAAAGAAGGAGGGATAAACCAACTATATTCTCTAAGATTAATTGATATTGTATTAGATTACGTGGACGCTCCAAGAAGATCTACATATATATTTTTAATTTCACTTTGTTCTTCACCTACTGTTGGAAACCAGCTTTGCAGTGTGACACCTGTGGGCTCAACATTGTTTCGCCCTTATTTTGATGATCTGCCCTTGTAAAGTTAAATAGAATATAAATTGATAGTATCTCCTAGCCTCCTATGGTTCTATAAGTTTAAGTCATTAAGGTGAAGAATAAAGTGGCCTACAGAGAAATTGCCAGCTTAAAAGAGAAAGTGTTGGAATGTTACAGTAAGAGCTGTGACGCCCTAGGTCAATACAGGTTGGCAGAAGCAGCACAGTTTAGGGAACTCTGTTCTTTTCTGATGCAATTTGCAGCAATCCTCAGCTCAGCATCTCACTTGTTTTTCCTACTATGTTAAATGTGATCCAACCTACCCTTAGAGATAACAGTGAAAATTAACCTAAAACACAGAGCCAAGTCTTTCAGAAATATAACATACTTTAAAAAATATAAAGTGTGCTTCATTTTCATATCAGCTTATGATAACCCACCTTCTGGAAGCAACCTTGCAATGGGTGATCTGGGTCTGCAGTGTGCAATAGGTTCAATCCTCTATGTGTCTCTGTCTAGCTTGATTTCTGGCTCAGCTTCTGATATCCAAATGATATTCGATGAGCAATTCGGAACCTAAATGGACTTAGAAATGCTATTATTCCATATTTTTCAAGTAGTTAAAAGAACATCTTTGTAGCAAATTTTCTAGGAACACAACAATTAGAAATGTTTAATAACCTGTGGTCACTTTCTTACAATTAATTATCTTGAACTCATTTTCTGCTAATATCAAATCTTGCCAGAATAATGAAATTGGAGTTCCTATTTTCAGCTAGTTTTCATTTGTCAATCATTGACCTACTTTTCTTTGGAAATTTGTAATAAACTGAAAAATAATAGAAGCTGTACTAATATTGGTATAATAATTTCCAGTGTATGGAGTACTTTTCATATATATTATCTCAATTTTGATATCATGATAATTCTAAAGGGATAGCTTTTGTTTTTCTTAGTTTACAATTGTGAAAACAAACCCAGAGAGGTTAAACAGTCAAATTACAATTCAAGCCCAATGTGAATGTGTTAGGATTAGGTTCAAATGTGAGTAACTGAAACCACATCCCCCCGCTTTCAAAAAATAGGAAGCAAGATACAAGCAGTTCAGGGCTGGCAGAGTGGCTCCACAGACCACAAAAAACTTAGGCTCCTTCCTGATTTTTGACTCAGTCTTCCCTAAAAGGTGATCCTGTGTCATCCTCATGATCTAAGTTGACTGCTAGAGCTCCAGCCATTCCACCTGCATTCCAGGCACCAGAATGGAGGAAGGGGCAGAGAATAATGGTAGACTTATTCCCTTTAAAAACAACTTTCTAGCATAATAACTTGTACTACCACTTGTATCCCGTCAGTTAGGACTTAGTATTATGACTACACTTAGTTACAAGGGAGCCTTGGACATGTAGCTGGGTAAAAATGTTCCAGCTCTCAGAAACAGGGCAAGTTTCTGAAATGTCACTGCACTTGGGTTTAGCTGTAGCCTCCAGATTTTCCCTAACCAAGAAAGATAGACCGAGGAGTCATTGTAATTGTCTAGATCTGATATGAAACATAGGTGTCATGTTATACTAGAGAATCTGGCAGAGGGCAAAGGCAAATCTTGATCGTATTAATAAACGTTAGCTGTATTGGATGTAATTGCACACATTTGCAGCAAGGCACATCCGAAGAGGAGGTGATGAACTTCCAGAGCAACAGCAACACTGAAAAGGCACTGACTCTAATCATGCCATGGTGAGCAATCTGTGGAGACAAGAGTGACCACAAACTCTGATGTAAATTCATAAAGATTAATCTGTGTGCTCCAAGCTGCTAAATTCACATGCCCCGTTGGTGTTACTTCCTACTTAAACTTTAATAGAATGGTTTATAGGATTGTGGAGATTTATAGGATCAATTCCTTGGTTATTTGGTGGCCAGTGGTCAGGGAACCTAAGTGCCCTATATGACCTCAGTAGGTAGGGCTTCTTACTGTCAACATTATTCCTGGAGGAAAAAAGAATCCAAATTTCCAAGTACGTGGGCGTATACTTTATGCTCTGTAACTCTTGTCAATGAGCTCAGCAAGTGTGGTGTTTTCCCTCAGTTCTTTGTCTTCTGTATCAATTGCCCCAAGGGCTTTGGGAGTTACAGTACACACACACATCATACCTCAGAGGTACTGATGGCAGATAGCTATCTTTGATTTATTTGTATTTTTTGAAGAATAAGATGAAAATACAGCACCTGTATGTTCACAACAGGAAGGATTTTGTGTGTATTTGTGTATCTGTATAATATTTCACATTGTATATCACTTTAGCCTCTTAATATGATTTTCCTTAGGTCACAAATCCATATAGAATATTTGACAGTGTAGCTTGCTCTAATATTTTTGTTGCAGTAATGTGGGGATGACCACATTACTCATAAGTGAACTCTGCTGGTCTCTTCAGAATGTCAGGAGAAACTTTATGGTGCTGCCTGCACCACCACATATTTTATTTAGACCACAGATGTTCAGTCTCATAATTTAGTTGTCTTATTTTGTTACATTTTCAGCTGCATTTTTTCTTTTTCTTTTCTTGCCTTTATAATTTTATTGAAATTTGTCTAAATAGTTATAGCCTACCTACATGGAAAAAGACTATTATTTGTGGCAACTTCGGTCCACAAATCTATATACATAACTTGAAATGTGTAGATTTCTTATCTAAGAAACATTTGCAAACCCTATATGAAATGTAGAAGTGTGCATATATCTTTACCATTATTGCAACTACTGTTTCAGTCGTTTCTGTTGGAACATTTGCAATGACTTCCAAAGATATTATTCTTCTAATTTAAGACTTTCGTTTGGTTTTTATAAGCCAAGCTGTCTTTGTTATAATTCTCCCATGAATTGGTCGTCTTTGGGAAGGAATTTTCTAGCACTGGAGGACAGGTTTCCATATAGTTAGAGGTTAAAATACCCTTCCTCCACCCTCACCTTTCCAGCTTGATTGCTTCTATCAGCGGCCACATATATGGTTGTCAACAGTATACAGATAGTGATTTAACCCTCAGTTTTAGAAACATATAGAAGTGATGTCTTGACAAAGAGGAGCAAGCAGTATAAAGATGGACATGTAGCCCTACCTACTTCCATGATTTTTGTCTCTGCCCAGCAAGAGTCAATGTTATCTTTAAAAACAAATCACTTTGGTCTATGTGCAATAACATGTATGTATGTGTGAGATTGTGCACACATACATGTGCAATGGAGTGGGCATCAATGTATTTTACTGATTGAAGAACACAGAGTCATTTCTGTTCTCATTTGTTTTGGAAACTTGGAACAGGAAGAGGGAACTTGGCTTCATCAATGAAGATGATTGGCTCCCGATAATGGCTCCCTTCTGGTGCCAGATTTAAGGGAGGAAAAAGCAAACAGCTGTTCAAAATGACTTTCACCTAGTAAACATAGGAGAGAAGGCAGCTAACACTTATTGGGTGCCTTCTGTGTGCCCAGCTCTAGTCTAATTGCTTTACACATGTTAACTCATTTAAACCTGATGGCAGTCCTGTGAGATAAATGTGGTTCTCCCCAGTTTACAGATGAAGGAACAACTGAGGCTTTGAGAAGTGAACTGACTCTCCCAGAGTCAGACAGCTAATAAGAGGCAGAGGAGTTGGAATTTAACTTAGGTCTGTCTCATTTTAAAACCATCCAGTTTCCAGAGAATCATGGAAACTTGTGTCACTGTGAGTCAGATACTCTCATTCTGTCAGGGTGTGAAATGCCCCTTAAAATACTGTTATGTGAAATCATAGCTGGTGGCTTTATGTACTATCTTCACTGACTCTGCTAACCTTGTTTGAATAAATTAAAAAATATTTATGAACCTGTCCCATGCCCCTAGCCAAGTTCTAAATGCCGTTGGGGGTCAAAAGAAGGGTAAAATATGGTCCCTGCCCTTGGATGGGTAACTCTCATTTGGCAGTCAGAAAAGCAGTACATGTAGAAGCTGATGGCCATGACGATATTTAATAAATTTGTGACTTGGGTGACAACAGAAACTAAGTAACTGTATGACATCATTCAAGCACAAAATCCAGAAGCAGAGAAGGGGGAGATTACTATGTGCTAGGTTGAACAAACCTAGAAGGACAGTTTAAACGTGGCTGCATGGAAGGCTGGAAAGAAAACTTGAGAGGAACAGCTGGACTGAGCGGTGACTGTAGACAAACATAAAGTGTCATCATTGCAGATTTAAGAAGAGTAACATCTGCCTGGCACTTTACAGTTTTCCAAGCACTATATTTTCTTATCTCTATTTTCTCTCACTTCCATTACTATTGTTATTAATCATCATCACCCCTGCTTTACCTATGAGGAACACCAATCAAGTACCATCCCATACACATACCGTGCCCTAGGAGGGGCTCTTGAGGAAATAAATAAGATTCTCGAGCTAAGAGAGAAGCAGCAGGACACTTGCTCATGGTCACACAGCTAGTGAGAAGCAGGGACTTGGCCTGATCCCACGCCCTCTGATAACAACTTTGGATAAAAAGTCAAGGCTTTTTCTAGAGTTTTATATTCCTTATCAACGACTTCCAGTTTACAGATGGGTTGTATTCGAGAAATGTTCTTTTCTCTTTCCTTTTCTTTTATTCTTTTTTTTTTTTTTTTTTTTTTTTGAGATGGAGTCTGGCTCTGTCACCCAGCCTAGAATGCAATGGCATGATCACTGCAACCTTCGCCTCCTGGGTTCAAGTGATTCTCCTGCCTCAGCCTCCTTGAGTAGCTGGGATGACAGGCGCGTGCCACCACATCCAGCTAATCTTTTTGTATTTTTAGTAGAGATGGGGTTTCACCATGTTGATGAGGCTAGTTTCGAACTCCTGACCTTATGATCCACCCACCTCAGCCTCCCAAAGTGCTGGGGTTACAGGTGTGAGCTTTTATCCTTTTTTTTTTTTTTTTTTTTTTGGCAACCTATAACACATTTTCAGGAAGTGTCATAAGGCTAAGATTCCAAGGTCTATTTGGACCTATTGCAAAAGAGATTGTGCCTTGCCTGTGACCTGCTTATTCTGTTTTAATTATGTCTGTTCATTCTTTACAAAATAGTTTTTAATACAAACAATACATTCTGAGGCAGGGCAGACTATATAATTTGTGGTTCCTGGTACAAAAGGAAAGTGTCAACTCTTCATTCAAAAATTAAGTATTTCAAGATGGCATCATCAGAGCATGAAACCAAACACGGGGTCCTGGGGTTCCACACAGGTCTCATGCTCACAAAGCCAGTGCTGTGGTTTAGAATACAAGGAATACCTTTTTATCCTGGAAATTTTATCAGGGAGTGTGCTGGAGGCATATACATGTGCAGGGGCTGGAGGGGAGCAGTGGACAGGATATGGATTGGATGTGGCTTTCTGTGTCCATCTGCACCCTACTCCTAAGTACCAGGAACGTGTTAACTCTCAGTTGCACAAGGAAAAATATCTCTTGATAAGTCATCCCCAAAGAATTCTGATTTGGAGCAAAGGGGAGAATGTAAAAGTGGGAGGTAGCACAAACATCAAAAAAAAAAAAAGGCGGGGGGGGCTTTCTGTACTCACTGCCAACTCAGATTTGGTTCATTTTCAAGTTTATAAGTTTATTATTATAAGTGTAGATAAGGCCCATTCTTATGGAGAAGTCGCAGTACCTTCCACATATATTTCTGGCACAGAAAAACAGATGGGATAGAAACTTACACAAAAATCACATCTGCCACTCTGGACAATTAAGCAAAACATGAAATTGCAACTAAAAACCACAGGGTATTTAAATAGAACAAGATTTCAAATGAAGGACTCATGTTATTGAACCAGAATGTGGTTTAACTCTACATCTTCTGAAAAGGGAGGATATTTTTTGGTCTTTCCATATATACTTTTTTTTTCCCCCCACATCAGTAGATATGCCTACTTAACGAAAACAACTTTTCTCATTCAAAAAGAGGCTAAGCCAAAATATAGTACTCTTTCAAATCATGTTATCTAAAGGGACATGAAAAGGGAGTAAGAAAACCTAACATTGATTTCACACCAGCCATGTGCTAGGGGCTCAGCAAAACTGCAGACAGCAAGTACAGCCGACTTTATTTTACAGTTGAGGAAACAAGCTCTGAGATGTCATCCAAGGCCTCCCAAACAGTAAGTGCTAGCTGGGGACGTAAGGCTTGAATTCTAAGTCCAAGCTTGTATTCTTCCCACACACCAGACTACCCATCCTGTTCTGAATTCCAACACAAGGAGCCCAGGACACAGAGGGGTACAGGGCCTGCAAAACAATCCAGCCCCTCAACCTTGCAGGAATCCTATCATCAGGAGGGGAGACCCTCCTATTAACATTCTCTGGGTCTTCATGGAGGCTGAGCACTGCTTTATAACTTTGCTTTTACTCCCTTAAATGTTTCAAAAGTGTGACTTGGATTTATAGATTGCAATGACTTTCCGTTGTATGAAACCCAATGGTTCCCGATAGAATGGTTCCAGCCAGCAAGAACAGTTGCCCTGTACCGAGTATAGCGGAAGAAGAAAACATCTGACAGAGAAGCATATCATCTCTTTCTACCCACTGTGCCCAATCCACTCTGCCTTATCTCCCTGCCTTGGACCTGGAATATTGTCAACCTATTTGTGTGAGATAAGAAAACTCTCATTAAGAAATCCATTCATCATGCCTATAATTCCAGCACTTTGGGAGGCCGAGGCAGGCAGATCACTTGAGGCCAGGAGTTCAAGCCCAGCCTGAGTGATATGGTGAAATCTATCTCTACTAAAAATACATAAATTAACTGGGTGTGTTGGCGCATGCCTGTAATCCCAGCTACTCTAGAGGCTTAGGCACGAGAATTGGTTGAACCTAGGAGGCAGAGGTTGCAGTGAGCTGAGATTGCACCACTGCACTCTAGCCTGGGCAACAGGGTGAGACTCTGTCTTTAAAAAAAAAAAAAAAAGGACGGAAATAAGGAAGGCAGGCCAGCCATTCAAATTGATTCGAACATCAGATTCTTTGTCTGAGCTTATACATGTGGTGTTGTTTGACTCCTTTATAAATACGTCGAATTTGCTGGCTTAAAGATTTGGAGTGGATCTTGAAGAATCTCACAGGGGTCAAATGAGATTCTGGCCCCAAATTATGGATCTGTACTCCGGGTTCATTTTCTTTCCTGGCCCCTACAAAGGTGAGCAGAAGACACATTTCCTTTGGTGTCAGAAGTGGCTTCATCTTTGTGGTCCTGCAGGGAAAGTGTGACACAAGGGAAGACTTAGGTCCAGAAGATGCTATAAATGAAGTGGGGAAAGCAGCTTGCCCCTAATTAAGGCCCCTGGGACATGCGCTCTCTTCTGCCCTTCACATGATGAAGTCCCATTTTGACATTTATGAAATGGGCCCAGTAGAACCAGTCCTCTCCTAAGGCTGTCGTAAGGACCAGATGAGGTCTTGTGTGTGCTGTACAAATGGGAATGACACCATCATAACCAGGAAGATTGAGTTGGAAATCTAGGGAGCATGGCAATTGTGGACCTTGAGCCAACTTTTATTCCTGTGGCACCAAATCATTTATGAATAACTTACATATAAGTGATGAAACTCTATAGTACTAAAAGGAACTTGGTTCCAGTCACTTGCCCTCGTACCCGCACTCCATTTTGGTCTGTAAAAAAGTCTGTGCTCATGTTGATTCCCACACTTTCTCTCTGCTTGCCTGCACCTATCCCAGTTACCTACCTTTTGACTCCCTTTTTTAGCTTTCAGATGGTAACTGACTTGAGACCAGTACATACCTGCATGTAAGCAGACAGCCCGTGCTTATCTGAATTCCTGGTGTTAGCCCAGTGTAGTGCAAAGACCATGGACATTGAAGAACTGCACTTAAGTGAGCTGTAACTTTGAACTTATTTTCCTAAAAAATAGGCATCCAGGATCTACTTCTGAAGCTTGATGTGTGGGTCAGCATAGACAATGTAGGTGAGATAAAATGAAAGCTGTTGGGAAGGTATAAAGCACTATCACAATAAAGAAGTCTAAATTGCTATTCAAAGGCTATCTGACTATCTCTGCCTTTTTAGAGCATGCTTATTTTCCAGGTCCATGTCTTAGCCCTCCCAGTCCCATCTTTGCTCTTTATAGATAAGGTAGAGTGACTTGCCCAAGATTACAAAGATCAAGAGTGGCAGACCAAGGACATCGCTCTCACTTGAAAACTAGGGCTCTTTTCACTATAGCCAGCTCTTTATTGGGAAATCCTCATAATCAGTGTCACGTTCTGTGCTCCAAATACCTCAGCCTCACAGTTGGGTGCACACTTCCTTCCCTTCTTGACCATGCAGGCTAGTGCCATTCTCTTCTTCAGTTTTCATTGCTGGGATGTCTTGCAGAATGATGCCTCAAGCTGTTTTGTATCTATAGGGGTCCATCATTTTCCCCTTAAGGATCTTCTCCTATAGGGTGCAGCTATGCAGTTATCTTACTGGCTCATCTCTATTTTCTGCTATAACTTTTGAAGTGCATCACCGTCTCCTAACTGTTTGTACTGGTGGCTCAGAGAACTTCCTTGAGCAAAGTGCATTTCTGAAGCCAAGTCCCAGCACTGCCATGTCTTTTGATGCCCTTGGTCTCCTTTCTCAGATGTGCAGTAAAAATATTGGTGTTAATTACATAGGCTTGAGATACATGCAAAGAAGAGGGTGAAGACAGCCGTGACCTCTAAAAGAGAGGCATAGGTCAGTAAAAGATGCATTCATTCAAAAGACTGCTGCTTGTCCTGTGTTGGGCCAATCCTTTTCAGCAAGGTAATTTAAATTTAAAGTCAGCATCTCCTGATTCTGTTGCCTAAAGGTTCCAGCTTTCATAGGACGGGTACACTTCGCTCCCAGGCCTCCTGGGAGGCCTCCTCCACCCTTCCTCTACCGTTTTCTTGCTTATCCCTAAAACCTTTGAAGATATTGAATACTTCCTGCCCACATCTTCAACTAAGGGACCGCCAGAGGATTTCAGTGTTTATTGCTTTTTTCTCTGGGTTTGGAACAGTTCCGACCAGCTACTATTTGAAAAATATAGAAGTATTTTTTTGCTTATTATCAAAAGGAGAATGTAGTTTTCTTGCAACAAAATGAGAACTTGATATCTTTCTTGCCTCAAGGGTGTGTGTTGGGAGAGGGGGATGGTGTTCAGCCTTCTCTTCCTCCACCTCTGTATCCTGGTAGCCAGAATGACGTTTCAAGCCACACCAATGAGAGCAGGCTGCCTTTCATGAGAGGCAGACGTGTAGTAATTACCTTTTTGCTTATGTGCCTCTGTCCCCTTTGCTGAGAGGGTTCCCTTGCCGCTCTGTCTGTTGTCTGCACACCGCATTTGTTTGTCTGGAATGCAGAACTCCTTGCACTTGACAATCACTACAGTCTTTCTGCTTTTTCTCTTAAACAGCTTTTTTAAAGCCCCAGAGACCCTTAAAAAAATAAAAAAAAGAATGCAAATAGAAATTGCGCTGGAAGCTGAAATGAACATTGTTGCGAGTCATGAGATCCTGGTCACACTGGGACAAACTCTTTTTTATTTTGGGTAATATTTTTTCTTTGGCATTTATTACACCTCTGTTAAACACAGCTCATGTGACACAGTGTTACTCATAGGCAATCAGAAAAAAGCTGAAAGTTGAGCCATTAGTAGGGCAGGGCAACTTATTGTTAATAGCAGCCATTAAAGCTGAAAGGAAAAATTACCCATCTGCCCCCGCCAGACCTGTCTGTCTGAGATCGAGATTGGGCCTCCAGGCCGGAAGGGGGGCTGGGCAAACATGAGGGAAGGAGAATGGAATGTAGAAACTGAGATCTTTGTAAGGGAAGATAGAGTTGAATTCAAGGGTGGGCCCTACCCCAAGAATAGGGGGAAAAAGAAATCCTGCCCCAAGAATTCCAGCTGTCCTTTGTCTGATCATCCTTTCTCAGGAAAGCACCTGATAGCTTTTATCCAAAGATCTGCTGCAAAATGCATTTTAGCTACAGATAGGAAATGCAAAAGAAAGATTTCTGTAGCAACAACACCTTGTAATTATGAAATACTTTCCATCACAGTGCATAACATATAATAGATTTACTACACCAAAATTCTTTGCCATTAGATCTTGGGATACAGCAGCGAAATTTTCTGTATCTTTCAAAGAACATGTGGTTTAACCCCTTTCAGACATTTTAAATCCTAGCCAAAGATGCAACGCCATTTACCCACTCTGACAAGCTACTCTAAAAGTGTGCTTGTTTGATGGGGCCATATCAGATATCAGATAGGAAAATCAATTTGAGAGGGCTTTGCCACGAATATGTTTATAAAACTCACAACTGGTCTGGAAAAAGAAAGGCAAGTGGCCCATTTTACAGATGATGCTAACTCACTCGAGTGCAGAGAGTGACTGTTGTCACCAGGATCACATATCAACTTGGAAAATCGTAATAGAAACCACACTTGTGGCTTGGAGGATAGCCCCTGAAAGGGTCTAGAACAGCCCACTCTCCCACCCTGCCCCCCTTACACCTTAAAAGGGACAGTGACTGGGGACTATTGCTGTCCTGCATGCTTTTTCAGGCAGAGATATCAGAATGAGGTCTGAAAGGATACTTGGGTGGCCCCAGAGAAGACCTCCAGGATTGGCTGAGAGTCTGAGCATTGCTGGCAGTACTTAGCATTTAGGCTACCCTGAGTGCATGCCTGGCTCATGATAAGTGGTTTGGCCTGTCAGAGGCGGGAGGTGCCTGCTGACTCAGACCCAGAGAGGTGACTCCTACTCTTGAGTGTCTGATTTCTCAGATATGACTATATCCAGTTCTGGGCTCCAGCCCTGACCTGTTCCTTGGCTATCAAAACTATCATAAGGTCAGATCAGCTTAACTCATCTCCAAGGTACTTCTTGGTAGATTTTGGTTCCTTCTTGCATTTTGTGGCTTTGTTGCACTAAGAGCACTTGTTCTCAGCCCTCTGTACTGGTGGCACAATTTTGAATACTGTAATTATTTTGGTTGCACTTTGGAATGAATGTAAAGCTCTCTCGAAGGATCTTCAGCTCCATGTCACTCATCAAATAGAGCTCTTTTCTATTTTCCAGCTCTTGCATATAGGTAACACACACACATGCGCACGCACACGCACACACACACACACACTTGATATGCTGTGTCTTGCCTTCCACTCTCAGATGGTAACCTGATAGGCTGAATTGAGTGACCCACTCAGCTCAACATTCCTATTTCAGACACTGCTGACACACTGTATATCTTCCTGTGTACCAGCAATCAGGCTGTAAACATTAAATTGTTTTGAAAATTAGTTTTATGCATTTATCAGTTGTTTAAGAGTCTGGCAGTTTTGGCCTTAAGAGTTCCTTGTCAAAGACTATGGCGTGAAAGATCACTGGTCTCGGGCTTCTATGCTGTGATTAAATGTGGACAGTGGTTTTGGGGACATGTGTCTTAAGGGATAAGCTAGTGAGGAATAGGTTGAGACTGGTAGGACGAGCGGCCCATGGCATATTTCAGAGTCCTTAACCGTACTCCACACCTCGTGGGCCGTGGCTCTCTCTTCACCCGTGGATCATCTCGAGAGGGGATTCATGATGTCACGTGGAGTCTCTGCTCTCTCCAAGTGTACTGAAAAGGATTGGGTGTTGGGAAGGCATTGGAAAGCTGGTATTAGAAAGAGTTAGCTGGGGAGAGATTTGACGGAAGAGAAGGAAGCGTGTTTGCAGTGTTAGGGCAGTGGATCTTCCTCAAAAGGCCCAGAACTTAAGAAAGTCAGAAAGCTGTATTTCTGCTACTCCCCATGTTAGTGAAGGCAATTTTTTAATGTGATACCACTTTGAATTCTTTGACCTTTAAGAAATATGAATAAGAGAAAAGGATAGATGGCAAGATAGATGAGGAACTTCAGAGGGGGCTAAGATAACTTTAAGGGAAAGCTCATGAGTTGCTGAATTGTTTTACATAGTGGGGTGCTGTGAATAGGATGTTAAGGAAAGTTCTTCAGAAATAAACGACAGAACAAAAAAAATAAACTTAACATAAGACATTTTTTCTTTTTCAGCAAGGCACAGGGTTCTTTGGGAAGCTTCAAAAAATTCAGAAGTCATGGTGCCTTTTTTCATGGAATTTACCAAGTAGAGACTTTTTTGTAGGCATATCATTAAATGCTGGACTCTCAAGTGAAATGAGAAGTCTCCATCTGGGAGGTATAAAAGGAAACCCCCATCTGGTTGGTTTTAGCATCTTCAAGGTGAGGATACAATTCTTAAAATTATCTACCTATTTCTGAGTCCTGGTTCAAATTCCTTTGTGATGTCCATGTCAGTTGGGCCCCTGTGGGCCTCACTGAGTTGCACATCACCAAGTGTGGCCATCACTGTGGTTAGAGGCCATGGTCTCTGTACTACAGACAATGCTGTAATAGCTTCTGTGACCAAGTGAGGGAGGAGTTCGCGCTTTATTGTGATGGAGGCAATATTCTATTTGTAATAAGCCAGAAAAAATCTGTTCAAACCCAGTAACTTCAAGATTTTGCAAAGACTGGAAGGAGCGGAGGATGTGGGCATCAGCTGGAATCTAATTTGCCTCCCCTCCACACTTGCTGTTCCCCATTTCTCAACTGCTGTCTCCCAGTGTAATTACCATTTCGAGCATTTTCTGTTCATCCCCTGTAGGTACACCACATCGTGCCAACAACCCATGGCCCAGCAGGAGTATACAGTAGCCTTTGCCAGGGTCCACCAGGGCTTGATTACACTTCACGGCTGTAATTCAAGCCTGCTAATCCTCCTCTGCATTCGGAAAAGAGGCCTGTTCTGTTCGATAAGCTGATTACTGTCTGGTGTGTGCTTCATGCCTAGCAAGAGTTGTTTATATGTGGAATTATTGCTGGCTGGGCTCCGGGCTTCGCTACACTGAGGAAGCTCGCTTAGGGGTCAGGGGTGTCAGGCTTCACCTCTGATCTGGGAGGGGTGAGAAGTGGAGTGTTGATTACAGCTGTTTTTCTCTCAACCTCTGTGCTGGTGGCTAAATATTTACTTTTCTCTGTTAACGGAAGGAGCCAGATAAGATTTTAAGAGTCTGAGACTTTTGCCCCTAGGACCCACTGTCAAAGATCATAGAGTGAAAGATCACTGCCCCAGACTTGCCACATTCTGATTAGGTTTGCAGGGCGATCTTAGTGGTCTTTTGTCTTGAGGGTTACGTTAGGAAGGACTATGGCGGGACAAGTTGAGTGTGTGGTGAAATCAACAGCCACAGACTCAAGAGTGCCCGACCACAGGGAAAGGATGCCCGCAGAGACCATGTGAATACTTTCTCACACTCAGAAACGTTTTCTTCAAAGCCACAGAAGCCTTGAAACCACCTTTGCCTCTGCCTACCAGCCCATCTCTGGTCTGGTGTGCAGCTTGTGGCTTGGGTGCAGTCTACGAAGCCCTTGCTCTTCATGGAGGAGGAAGTGCATTTTGTTATAACCATCTGTCCAGTGAGGTTGGCGTGATTTATGCTGGCTGCACTCTCGGGATTCCCATCCCTTTTGCGGGGTATTTTGTCCCCAGATGCAGAGCTGAGGTTCTGCTTAATACTGGCTTTTAAGTGTTTAAGCCCTACAAATGGCTATTCGGTTTAATGGTGTGATGACGGAGTGAGTGCTGAAACAAGTACAGGTAAACAGAAGCACCTGGCCTTTGTCACCTGCTGCATGAGCATACATTGGGGTCTGTTTGTATATTTGAATATGTGGCAGTCTACACTGGAGTAAGGAAATAAAGATGAATGTCAAAAGGCTTAATTGTGATGATATCACAATCGGAGGCCATTTGTTGAGTAAACTTCCTCCACATCTCTGTATACTAATAATCAGTTTGTCTACGTTTCTCTATGACAGCATCATTTCCTTTAAGGCAGGCACTTTGTCTTTTATTTCTGTGACGGTTGCCTATCTGGCCCATAGTAACCAATCAAGGAATGGGTTTTTGGTTTAATGAACGAGTAATTAATAGATTTCAGTAAAGAGGCAGCCTATCCTAGATTGAATGCACAGTATAAATTGCTAGGTATTTATCATAGCTCATTGCAGGTGGGTTCCTTCCCAGGTACCTTTCTTGCCTTTCTAGGAAGCAGGGAATCCACATTCCCAGAAACGTGGGTGTTCCTTAGGTGTAAAGGGCATGGCCAGCTAAGGGCAGAACAGAAAAGCTGCTCTGGAAGGGGTAGGGGGCAGCTGTGGCATGTGATTTAGAAGGAAGGGGTGCTGTGCTTTGTCTCACTGCTGAGACATCTGAGCCACATAGTACCTCTTGATCCACAAATATCTTGAGAGATTTTTTGTTGTTGTTGTTGTTGTTGAGATGGAGTCTCGCTGTGTTACCCAGGCTGGGGTACAGTGGCACAATCTCCGCTCACTGCAAGCTCCGCCTCCTGGGTTCACGCCATTCTACTGCCTCAGCCTCCTGAGTAGCTGGGACTACAGGTGCCCGCCACCATGCCTGGCTAAATTTTTTTTTTTTTTTTTTTTGTATTTTTAGTAGAGACGGAGTTTCACCGTGTTAGCCAGGATGGTCTTGATCTCCTGACCTCGTGATCCACCCGCCTCAGCCTCCCAAAGTGCTGGGATTACAGGCGTGAGCCACCATGCCCGGCCTCTTGAGTGTTATTTTATCTCCCTCTTTTCTTCTTCCATTCACACCTACCTTTTTCCTTTTTGAGTCCTCTTTTTTTTTTTTTTCATCTAAAGTGTTCTCTTCCCTTTGCCTTTTCTAGGGAAATAATTGTCCCTTAAAGATCAGCATATTCTCCAAATGGATAAATTGTGCCCCAAGGGGCATTTCTTTTCCTTGTGACTTTAATTTCTAGTCTTAGAACATATCCAAAAGGAAATGCAGAGGTGCAAAGTTTTAAGCCTAATTTGAGCAATAAAATATTTCTTTTCTGTGCAATGATTAACTTTCCCTTCTTTAATTTCAAGAGGTTAATGAATCTGTGAGTTCAGTATACTTGTCATTGTACGTGTGGCTGGGCTAAAATTTAATATTGAATCTCTGCATTAAATCTTGTGGTTTTTTCATTTGTGCGTTGTGTGTGTGTGTGGTGGGAAGAGAGAGAGAGAGAGATGGGAGGTGGGGAGGGGCTGCCATTCAAAAGATGGGAGGTACAAGTAACGGAGGCTTTTTTTCTTCCCCCTACATATGAACTGAATAAATATTTGGCCATCGAAAGAATAATCGTTTTGGAAAACCACACCTTGAAATTCACCTTAGCATCTTTGAAATAATCTGAGGAGGGGCTGGGCATGGTGGCTCATGCCTGTAATCTGAGCACTTTGGGAGGCCGACATGGAGGGATCACTTGAGGCCAGGAGTTCAAGACCAGCCTGGCCAATATGGCAAAACTCCATCTCTACTAAAAACACAAAAACTAGCCAGGCTTGGTGGCATGCGCCTGTAGTCACAGCCACCTGGGAGGCTGAGATGGGAGCATCGCTTGACCCTGGGAGGCGGAGGCTGCCGTGAACCAGGATCTGGCCACCACACTCCACCCGGGGCTACAGAGTGAGATCCTACCTCAAACAACAACAACAACAAAATCTCAGGAGGTTTTAAGGGTCAAGAGATGAATAGCGAGGCCGCATTCCAGAGACTCTGACCATAAAGCTAAACTCTGAGCATTTTCTCATAGGACATCATCACTCACTATGGTATTTCAAAAGTCTAGGGTCCTACCACCGTCACAGGACTACAGAAGTAGCAAACAAAGGAGGGCGGAATTAAGAAATCTCTGCTTTTATTCTGTTCATAATTATTTACATCCCTGTCACTTAAAGCCTGGAGATAACTATGTGTCTGATCTCCAACCTGTGGTCGCCATCCTTGGTTTTGCAATCAGCAGCACTGTTTGAACGTTTACCTAAAGCAGAAATCTCTTAGTCTGTACCAATGTCAGTTCCCTGGGATTCTCTCTAGAAGAGGAAAGAAAACTATGTGAACATCATTCGCATTGGTTTGCAGAATCTTAAAATTAGTTAGTTTACTTTAGGCTGAAATGACTCCATAACCTTTTGGTTTTTTGCAAGAAAAAGAAGTATATATTATATATACCTTCAACATCCTTGATACAAGTGCTAGATGTTTCTCTCATTGGAAACCTTCAAAATGCCTTTCCTTTCAGTTTTCCTGAGCCCACTTGTTATTTTGGTAACATGAAGATAGGGAGGTGGCCCCATAGTTCTGGTTTGCAAATTGGGAACAGAGGCTGGAACTGGAGTATATCTCCTGCTGGGTGATGCTGAACATTAAGACCAAGGTCTTACATCAGCAACCCAGTGCTATTCATTACCAAACAGGGCAAAAATGGGGTAACTTTCATTTCACTTCCATATCTCCTGTCCCAAAAAGCGAAGTCAAATTCAGCATTAAAAAAAAGTGTTTGCACAACTGTAATTTTTGATGGTGTAGTGTAGAAACAATACTGTGTATATTTGGTTTGCTTTAAGACATAATAGACCAGGTGCAGTGGCTCACGCCTGTAATCCCAACACTTTGCGAGACCGAGGCAGGAGGATCACTTGAGCTCAGCATGTTGAGACCAGCCTGGGCAAAATAGGGAGACCCTATCACTACAAAAAAATTAAAGTAGCCAGGCGTGGTAGTGTGTGCCTGTAGTCCCAGCTACTTGGGAGGCTGATGTGGGAGGATTGCTTGGACCTGGGAGGTTGAGGCTGCAATGAGCCGTGATTGCACCACTGCACTCCAGCCTGGACAACAGAGTGAGACTCTATCTCAGAAAAAAAAAAAAAAAAAAAAGAATAGGTTAGAGTGTGAAGCTGAGAAAACTACATGTGTGTCGTTAGTAGTTTTTCTTGGTTTAGGCTAGTTCAGGAAAACAGAAACGAAATTCTGCAGAAGGCAGCAAGAAAGTCCACACTGGCCTTCATGCTGTGAAACTCTGCCAGCTGCTACTTGAGGTTCAACCCTATTCTTTCTTCAGGGTACCGCCTTTGCTTGCTACCAACCTTGCTACAACTGGAGGCAGCTGTGAGGTAGGGAGAACACCTTGAGCGAAGTCAACTGCAGAACTAAGTGTGTGCCCTTGGGCCACTTTGACTTCCAGTACCTCAGTTTCCTCATCTGATTAAAAAAGGGTTAATAATACCCCATAACGTTCATGTGAGAATAAAAGCAGAATGGATTTGTAAGGTTTAATTTCCATGAAAGAAAACATGGCGTATTTAATTCTTCTCTACCACCTTGTCCATATATCTGTTCTAGCAATTTCACTTTGTATATTAGCTCTTTCCCCCATGATTCTGCACACTTGTCTTATTTCTGGTCAAGTTTCCCCAACGAAATATAGGTCCTGTCAAAGAGTAGATCCTCAGTATATTATGTTGAATGAACAATTGACCGAGAGACCAACTGGGGTCCTTGTTGGAGTAGCAGTGTTGGCAAAATTGTGCAGCCTGGTCACACTTTGTGCGGGTTGAGAGATTTTTATTTTAACTGAGCTGTAAGGCTGTCACTGAACATAAGTGGACATGACCAGTCTGGCAGAGTCAAACAGAGTGCTGCTGGAAAGCAGGCAGCACCGAAAGAGAAAAGCAAATTTGGCTTCTAAGATGACCATATGTCTGTTACCCCAGAAAGCATGAGCCCCTGCAAAGGTCTCTGCTGAAGTGGGGAGAGTTGGAGCCTCCTCTGTTCTGCAAAGGATTTGCAGGGTGCTTAGCATGCTGGCCCCAGTGTCCTCATGGAAATAGGGATGGCTTGCTAGGGGCTGTCCCATACAACCAGAGTTGGGCTAAGTGAAGTGCCATCAACAAGGTGCCTACGAAGGGCCATGCTAATGTCTGGCCAGTGAAACGGGAACTTCCAGAGCAGATATTACATGGGTTGGAGAGATGTTGCTTTACTCAGTGAGCAGGAAAGCCAGACACCTCTTCAGAGAAATACAGTAAGAACCACAGTAAATAAGGCCCAGCCTCAGGGAGGCAGATATTTAAAGGAAAATTAAGACGGCGCCTCATCTATCTCTCTGTCACCCGTTGATGCATTTAGCCAGCGTCTTGTGGTGCTAAATGCTTTTTGATGATGATGGTTCATGATGACCACTGTACCTCCCCACAGGGGTGGGCGCCTCCGATGTGATAGTTCTTAGTGGGGGGCTCCATCTCCAGTGCACAGAAAGAAGGAATGGTCCAGAGACCCCCTACTCTCCCCGAGTTCCCCATTTTACCAGCATGTAAAAGCAAGTGGAGGCAACAACCACCACAAAAAAGCCCGTCTGAAAATAAGAGCCTAATCGCTCCCATCTGCTCCAGTGCTGCTTCCTCTCGCTGCCTGCCAGGATGTTTGCCGCAGATGCTAAGTAGCACATTATTTTCGATAAGTTAACAATCATTTACTTGAAATCTACTTCTCCTTTAAAATGTCCCCCTGGAAACTTGAATCGGCATCCGAGAAGCCTTGCTCAGGATGGAATTTGAATGCTTGCACTCAAGTTCGAGAACAGTTAAACCCATTTGACCGCCAGGTGTTGATGAATTGTAAATTTCAGCCCCTTAGACTCTGTTGGAAAGAGAGGAAGACTGTCCAGGAGAACAGAGCCACTCCTTAGGCCTCATTTCCCCAAGGGAAGGCATAGTGCTGAGATGAGAGACAGGAAATGATGGCTCCATGGAGTCGTCCCCAAAGCAGAAATATCGCACATCCCTGAAGATATTAAGTCAGTAGCTTTCTTGGTCCCCATGAGATCTCTTTTATCCAGAGACTGATCTAGTGAAGATTAAAGGCAGAATTTGCAATCTGGAGCTCATAATCTCAGTCGCCCTTCCCCCATTCCACTGTCACAACCAGGATTTCTTATTTAGTGCCTCTTGTCCAGGACACCGTTCGTATCATGCCCTGCCATCCGCTCTTCCCTGTCAGTTAAAGGCTTAGCGCGTTCAGGGGCTACTTGGAAAGTTCTGAGAAGCAGCAAATGCCTCTTGCTTTTCATGCGGCCTGTTTGCCTGTGTGTTCTGTGGCTCCTTGTGTCTAAGGACAGCACGAGTGACTCATTAGCAGCACGGCATGTGCTTGGGGTGGTTTTTGTAACAGTGGTGATGGATCATCCACATACTCTCCCTGAAGGACCCTGACTGACCTTGTATGCATTTGTGAGATGACTGTCTGGGGTCACAGGTGTTGTTTGTGGTCATGGAAAAAGAAAAGCTAATTGGCGTGTGTTTTGAAATGGACCTGGGGCGCCCATAAATAGACCCAGTGTCCTTCAGCTGGAGAATTCTGCTTCCACTAAAGTGAATGGAGGTGATTTCTCCTCTAAGTAGAGTGCGTTGAGATCTCTCTTCCAATCCTCTGTACCTGACAAATTGAGCAGGCTGGTTAGAGTAAAACCCTGATTTTATTAGTATAGTGTAAGGAAACATCCCACTCTAAGATATAGATCAGTATATGCAGGAAGGCAAGTTACAGGTACTCAGCCTCAGGTCATGTGTTAGAACTTGGTCTCACAGGTTTACAGTTTAGTCCACCTTAGAATTGCCTTGGTCAAGATAGAATCTGCTTTTCTACTCCCTCATCACGGAGGTTCTTGGCTGGTTTCCACATACAGCCACCCCTCACCACCTGGCACTGTATTCTCAGTCCAGACTAAACTCCTTAAGGGCACCCGATATCCTCACTAGGTGATGTCTTTCCTTGTTTACTCATCCCAGACTACCTGGGCCTTCTTTTGCCTCTGCTGATAGCCCTGGTAGTATCCAAGAGAGGCCCCTCTAATGACCAAGGTCTCTTTGATCTGCTCTAAAACCTCTTTTTGCCAGGAGTTCCCCACAGTGACTACTCAAGTTTTTCTGTGACTTGCCTCTGGTTATTAAACCTGCCTCTTTCTAATTTTCTCTGTAATACTCTAACATGAAATCACTCTGCCTTCTAGATTTTTTTCTTATTTTTAGAAATAGTTTGTATTAGGTTAGATTGGTTAAGCTGTCTAAAGCAAACAAAACAAAATCAAACCCTCTGAAAAACCCCAGAATAACATGGCTTAAACAAAATACAAGTTTATTTTTTCCTTTCCTTTCTTATAGCCCAAAGATGACTGGCGGGCTGGTCTCCAGGGTGTGGGAACTCCCATCTGGCTTCTTTCCCTAGAGTGGCTTCCAGCGCCCAGCCCAGCTCATGGTCCGGGGGATGGGGGAGCTGCAGAAGGGATGGAGTGATTAAGAGTACTGCGCCTCGTTGCCCAACTCTAGGCCACTGGTCACCCTGGTTGGAATTTTCGGTTTGGCATCAGTGACATCATTGCTTTGTCTGTCCTTGGTCTGCACACCTCTGTCTGTGGCTGTCACCTGGCAGAGGTTTGCATTTCAATCTTACTGGGAAGGAAGCCCGGTCTAGCAGGGAAAAGGTGTATCATATTATCAGTGGTAGTTCTCGTCTCCTGTGATCTGTAGATTTGGAAGTAATCATGGATCGCGTTAAGACTAAACAATCGACGAATTCTGTAAGGACTGCCCAAGGTCAATAGCTCATTGTATTAGGAACCCTGCATTTGAATTATTCAGCAGTTTTCAAAAACTGGGAAATATTCCTGTGGGAGCAAAATGTTCTTTATTTCAAACTTGTTCTGATGAAATTGTTTGGAAAGTTAGAGAAAAACTAGTTCTGTTCCTACTCAGGTTGTAGATACGGGCTGGAAAATGCCATTTGTCCCTAGGAGCTAGAAGCTAGAAGCTAATTTGTAGCCTCAAGATAGCAGTGACAACGGCAACGGGGTAAGACAACACGGAAGCATGCACAGCCCGGGCAAGTCATTGTAATATTTCACCTATGGGGTTTCTCTACATCCCGGCAGAGAAGGGTGACTGTGAGTCGCAGATCCCATCCAAAATCAAAACTTAAACATGCTTCCTCAAACCTTCGAGCACAAATAGCGTCTTTACCCTCTTCTGGTTATAATGTATTTATTTTTTAATGGAAATTTGAAAGCAGCCATTAAAGAGGACTTCCAGGCCAGCTTGTCTGACACAAGGTGAGATGACTTCAGAGCTAAGTGGTTCCCAGCAGGGTCTTCCAGCCTCAGAAAGAGAGGCTTCCAGTGTGAGCTCTGCCAGGCCAGGAGGATGGTGTCGCCTCTGGCTCAGGGAGGCCAGGGTTGAAGACTGTGGCATCTCCTCTGAGTGAAGACTTAAGAAGCTGCAGAATCCTTAATGTACTTGGGCAAAACAGCAAGAAAGGACTATAAAGAGGAGAAAAGAGGAGAGAAAGAAGACATTTTGAAATGTATTCTGTTGGCTGAGGATCTATGGATTCCTTAGCCTGTGACGGTATTAGTGTGAGCTTGCCTGGAAACATAGGTCAGTAAGGTAGCGGGGGTGTCTGTGTGTATGTGTGTGTGCTTGCATGTATGTGTGTGTGTATATTCTTGGCTTATCCTGGTTTCTCCTGTGTTGTTGATTTCTAACACGCAGAAAAACCAAACTCTTAACTCTAAACCTATCCTGCTTTTTTATTCCTCCCAAAGGAATCTTTATCAGTGAGATTGGTTCAGATTTAACCAAAAATCTAAAATCTTATCAGTCACCAAGCACTACTATGTGCTTTTGTAAAAATAACCTTATTTAATCCTTAGTAAGAATTAAGGCATAGGTGAAGTCACATAGTAGGAATCTTGGGCCTGGCTTTGAAACTGGTGAAGTCACCTAGTAGGAGTCTTGGGCCTGGCTTTGAACCTAGACACCCATGGCCTGTTTTAGTGCACATTTTGTGTGTGTGTGTGCGCCATGCTGTGGCACTAACAGAAGAAAGCTCGCGCCCATACTTACACATTTCTGGGTATTAAAATGTGGTAGGAGAAGGAAATCTATCCTGTATTAGCTCTTGCCAGAAAGCAGGCAATGTGCTAGGTGCCTCACTGAGACTCGGAACTGCAGAACATTTTTACCTTAAGGCTAAAGAGCATTGAGAAACTTCTTCTGTTTTCTCTCTGTGGTTGCTTCCTTTAGGAAATACCATTGTAGAGAGAAGCTTTCATCTCCACGGAATGCACAGCAAGCTGCCAACCAATGGCTCCACATTTTTCATGCTTTTTATGTGTAACTAAGAAGGAAACTGTTCCTTGTATCATGGGTTACCACAGGCAATCCAGGTCTCACACACCCTCCCCTGGCCCTGGCCCTGGTCCTGGCCTTCTGTCTTTCCGATGGCTTTCCCCCCTTCCTCGTACCTCTGGGTATGTCAGTCAGAGGCCAAAGCTGCTGTAAGTCATGCCTTCCTACCAACTTCTGTGGCTCCTGTTTAGGCAAAGGGCTTTCCTGAGCAGCAGTCCAGACTTGAGCTATTAAGGACCAAAGCCCCTCGCCTAGGCAGCCGGCACCCATCCAGAAAGGCAGGGGCCTATCGCCCAGCACATTAGCTTTCTCCCTGCCAGCTGGCCCAGGGAGGCGCAGTGTGCCAAGTGGGAACGTGTGAATGGGATCCATGCCCATGCATCCCCTGAGAAGTAGAAAATGCACGTGACCAGAACCGCCAAAACCTAACCCGGGGAAAAAGATGACAAGAAAAACTTGGTGTGTTCCTCTAAAGACAACCACAAAACATAAACAAACAAAAACCTAAAACTGTCTCAAGAGTGTCATATAATTTTGTTTTCATCCCTTGCCCTAAAACCTCACACAAAGTTTTACACAGAGTGGCTGTTGGCTAAATGTGAAAAACGAGTGAATCTAAGAGCTCCTCGCAGGACCACGTTTATCTGGAAAGTCAGTACGGTGCCTGGCACTGTAGTAAATGCTCAATAAATATTCCTGGGATGAAACACTTGAGGACCTCAAATTCTTGCCTTTGTTTGACTAAAGCTTTCAAATCCCTGAACTTGGTTACATTTTGGCCTACCTGCTTAGCAAACCAAGAAAAACAGTTGCAATGGCTTAAAAATATATTATCTTACCTTCAATACAAATCCCCTACTTTAAGAAACCCTGGACCTAGATTAATTCCCACCTCCGTGTCTCTGAGATTCTAGAGGGCTGAGAGACAACCCTGGGGGAACAAGGGTGGCTTTCAACATTTGGAGATTTCTTAAACTAGAACTTGCTCATCTGAAGAGGCCACTCCAGGCCTACTGCAGCATCTAGGGTCTCCACTTGGGGCCGGAAGGTGTCAACTCAGGTGGTAACTGCTTTCCCTGTACTAATCAGAAGCACTGACTGACACCTATCAGTAATGCTGACTTCTAAAATTTAGAAAATAGAATCGTCAGTCATTTCTATTGGATTAATAACTCTTTAAAAATCACCATTAAAAAAAAAGACATTTCACATCAAACAAACAGAGATTGAGAATTAGGAGTGAAGAACACGAGGGCCTGCTGCCCTGAGTTTCAAGACATTAACAGAAGATTTGGGTCCCACCTTTGGTTGAGAATAATCAAATTAGAGCATAGTTATTTCTCAGCTTGAGGAGGTTCCAGGCTGTGGCTATATTGAGCTTATAGGAAGTAAGCAAAATCAGAGGAAGAAGTATATGTGCATCAGTTGGATGCACACAAATCTCCAGATCTGCAGTTGTTATCCACCCACCCTGGCAATCTCACGTACCCACAAGCCTCAAAGCAGTTGGTATCCTGTGTCCGATGGACTGGAGGAGCGTAAACCACGGGCTCCTTGAAGTCAGAGCCCATATCTGGTTCATCCAAGGTCCCAGCATCCAGCTCATTCTTGTCACCTTGGAGGTACTTGAGCAGTAATTCGTTTGATTGCACTGAGCGTTCCTCAGAGGGCCTGTTTGTGGAGACCACCTCTATGTGGCCCCTTGGCTGCCAGGCCCTGTCAGCTGTCACAGGGCGCTTCTTCCCCAGGTACCAGTCACCAACCAGACTTTTCCCAGCACCCGGAGCCTTTGTCACTGGTAATATTGGCTTCCTGGGGACATACCAGGCTGGGTCCAGGAAACTCTGGCTTGATGCCAGTGTAGTTTTGCTTGTTTAGAATTGTCAGATTTGAAAAGGCAGATTTGACAGTTTTTTGAAGTGGATATGGAAGAGGTGGCAGAGAGAACAGCCTTCTACCCAACAGCATGCTGGCTGTGGTACAACTTGTAACTGGAATGCAGGGGGAAAGAGAGCACATACAGGGAATTGGCTGCCTGGCTGAGAACAGGAAGCTGAGGCAGAGATCCTTGGATCTCACCAGCCTATATCTTCCTTCCCTCCTTGATTCTTTATTACATTGCTCTTAAGAAATACTGGAACAGATACTTAGTGTCAGAGGCCCTGTGAGGTTGTGTGGGGAACCGCCTTTCAGGAGTTCACAGTCTTGCTGGCAAGATGGTAGGTGTGCCCTGGCGTGTCCTGAGATGCCCCACGGCTGTGGTCTAGGCAGTACGTGCCCTGGTGGCTCAGAGGCTTAGAGATCATTTTTGGCTTTTCTCATCGGGGCAGATTTCATAAAGGATTTTGAGCTGAGATTTAAAATGAAATAGGACTGTAGTAAGTGGATTTCTGTGGCTAAGAAAGAAGAGGGCATTCTGTCACCCAATACAGTGGCTCTAACCATGATAGTGGAAAGAGCTAATGGGAAAGGACCAGATTTAGAGAAATTAAAAGAAATTAGGAAATCAATAGAAAAAACTTCCTTGCTTCCATTACTCATATCTGATTGTTTTCTTTTTGGCCGGAGTAACAGTGTGCCTTCGGCATCAGAAGAGACTGTGTGTGTGTGTTTGTGTGTGTGTGTGTGTGCGTGCATGCACAGAATAGATATCACATCCATGTAGCTGCCTGTTATGAAAAGGATTCAGAACTGCAATATTGGAGAGGACTAAAGTGTCCAAGAGTTAAAGATCTAGAGTTCAGTCTCGGCCGTGTCTCATTTGCTTTGATTTTGGGGAAATGTGCTTTGCTTTTATAATCTTCAATTATCTGCACTGTAAGTTTGGAACATTACTTCATGTTTTATAAGGTGATGTAATTCAGTGCGTGCAAGTACTTTATGAACAAATAAAAGGTGTAACTCTCAGGAAGCAAGCACTTTGCTCTTTTCCTAAAACTGCATCGCTGACTTAGGAATGAGGCGGGGAGAGCTGGTCTCTCTTTTCTAACTCTTCTGGTAGGATGTGGTAAAGACTTAGCTCCTGGGCAATAGAACACTCTGCATGGAGGTTTGTGCCTACAAATCAAACAAAGAGATCAGCCAGAGAGAGCCTGTCCTTTTGCACACCTTGTGCCTTTCCCCAAACCACCTGCCTCTCTGCTTTCTGTCTTGTTCTTTATCTGTTTCTCTCTCTCAGCTCAGCTTTGGGCCCCTGGACTGTTGTCCAAATCTGAAGACCACCCTCCCTGTAGATCTGCCCTCCTCCCCTCCCCACCTGCCCCCACCTGTGGAAGTTTGAATCTGAACAGAGGCATTCCCCCAGCACGAACCTGGACACTTGAGACTGTCCGCCCGCGTGGAGAACCAGTCCTTGGTGAAGAAAGAGTGCCCTCTAGTGGGCATTGACTGGAGCTGCTCCGGACCCACGTCGCTCGGCCAAGGACAAAACAACCCGCACACAGCCTTCCCACTAAGGATGATCTTGACTATGCCTTTGGGTTTGGTTTGTTTTTCTCTTTGTGTGAAGAAAAAGAAAGAAAGAACAGCAGGGGACAAGTGGTGAGAGCAGCTGCCACAATGCTGTGACAGTCCCCTTATCTTAGGAGTTTTACCAAAGAATTAACCCCAGGGCAAGCGATGGCAGCAAGGTACATGTGACATCAGAAGCTTTTTAAAGGGCTTGTGACAATTCCTGTATAAATCACCTACATGTCTCAACTGGTCTCTTCCATAATTGGGTGGATTTGTGAGAAGGAAACTCCTTCTATAAGAATTGTTACCAAATGGGTTAAAGATATTCATGGGTGCAACCCCTCTGCAGATTGCATATCCACTGCAGTCAATGACATTTTTTGGGTAGTGGACGCGTCCAGGCCTGCCTGGCCATTAAAATCCTATATGCATGGGGACAAACAGGGGATTTGGCCCTTTAAAACCTATTTCACAGAAAGCTGCTGGGGTGGGGAGGGAAGAAATGAGGAGGAGGGAGAGAGCGCAGGGCACCCATCAGGGAAGCAGGAACCTGATCATATGTGATGGTTGCTGGATTAGGTAACAGCTCCGCTGGTTGAAATTGGATCTTGGAGGATGAGTGTTAACATCTCTGGTGTCCTGGCGGAAGGTTCATTCGAGTCTTGCATGCTGCTGCAGAGATAAAAAGGAGCTTTTAAATAATCATTTTGTCTCCTACTCACCAGAGTACTGGCTTCAAGCAATAAATAGGTAGCATCAGTTCTGCTGAGACAGATCACCCTTTTCATTTATTTATCTAATGTTGGTGGGAGTTTTTTTAACCACCGGGCTGAACAGTTTCTGTATCAGTGAAGCCCAACACCTATTCTTAATAGTGGTATATTTGGATTCTCCTTGTGCTGGCTATAAATATGAGCATGCAAGGTTGCTTATTGGGCCATCTCTGCCCCCTCCAAGCATTACAGACACAGCCCAAATCCACCAGAACTGAATTTTCTATGCAAAATAGTGCAAGATGAAGGTTTTCTTTTAAGATTTTCCCTTGTTCATATTGTTCCTTAAAAAAATTTTTTTTGGGGGTTCTTGCACAATCATTTTCTATTTTCATAATTTGAGTATAATTTAAAGGGTGTAATTTAGAAATGACTGTTGTTTTTTTTCCCCCCCTTTTCTTTTCATTCTTTTATTTTCTTCAGATCTCTGATTTGGGACCTATTTATGTGTCCCGGACTCTGAGTGTAAATGCAAGCAACATTTATGCTGTGGTGCGCTGTGTCTATCTTATCAATTTCTAATTGGCCACATTTAGAAACTAAGTCTATGAACTCATAGTGAATTCAGATTTCTTTTTAAGGAGTATTTGTTTGCAAGATTCATAAAATGATATAAACGCTAAGCGAAATGCCCACACTTTCTGGCCCCACCCTACCCACCGCCGCTGGGCTCAATTAAATGTATCCTTCATACCTGAGAGAAAAGAGTCAGTATGCTTTATGCTGTAAGCTCTGCAACCCTCCTGAAACTTCCATGGCAGGTAGGGGCTTGCAGTCTATCCTTTCAGTGCTCTTTGCCAGCCTTGACAATTTTCTTTCTTATTTTATTTAAAATCAGTTAGATTTGAAGGCCAAGAAAAGTATTAATTAGGAGGTGTGTAGAGTTTGTGTGGAATTGTTTGTGCTTCCCATTGATGGTTTTAAAAAGATGGAGCAGAGGCGTGAAACCGAGAGGGGCTAGAAAGAGGAAATATTCTCAGAGGTAAATATTAGGTACACGGGCAATATTGATAGTGACGTGCGCGTGATCACCTACGTAGCTCCTGGAGGAGCGAGGACCAGAACTGTCTGTCTGCCTCGCCTCTCCCTTCTTTCATACCTCACTGAGTTTGGCTGGAGGAATAAGCTGATGGAATGAATGAGGCCGCTTGGGGTACCCGTGTGATTGGAGAAGGAGGGATACTTGATGTTACCTCAAGTAGGCAGTGCTTAAGCTAGTCCTGGCAAGGCAAGTCCTGACAGTTAATAGGACATCATTCTTTTTGCTTCGCTGTTGTTGTTGAGACCAGAGGTTGTCCTAAGATCTCTCAGTGTTGGGCCGCATGCAGGACCCGTTGGCTATGGAGCAGCCAGGTGGACCCACGTGAAGGCATTAACACCCGGCTGAAGGGTTACCAGCCTCAGCATCGCGGGGAATGTTCCTACCAGCTGTGGGGGCTTACAGCCTCTTCTGAAGGAAGTATATTGGACATGAGATTCAATAGAGTGAATGAGAGAATAGAATTTTGCCCCAGCACAATGTTTTGAATAATTGAGCTAAAGTGAAAGAACTGTATTTATTAATGGCTCAGAGGGGATTCTTTTTTTTTTTCTCATTTGTAAATGACCCATAAATATCTTTGTTGATAAGACTATTACATTTATCATATAAAGAGAAACACCCATAAACCCCACGTAGAGGTGAGGAAGGAGGGGCTGCTGGGGGCTGCTGCCGGATGCTTGGACGCACCAGATTCTTTTTGGCGCCTTTAGGGCCTGGTATTGAGGGAATGGTTACAGCAGCCATCTACTTTCTTAAGGAAACCTTTGTTAGCGGCAGTTTGTTCTTCAGAGTGCTTTGGAGATTTGAGTAAATAAATTTGAGAAACAATAACGTGACTAAATCCTTATTATTCAAAGATCAGCTAAAGGAGCAGTTTCCCATTCAGTCTCCTAAGCCTACAAAAGAAGGATTTTATTGAAAAAAAGTCCACAAAATAAACTTCAATGATCTCCTAACCTTTTGCCATCACTACTGTAGCAATTTTGTTTTTGCGTAGCAGAATATTACACATTCAGGTTTGAAGAGAGAAGATCATGACCTGATAGCTTTGTGGTTTGTGTCTAGGGTGCAGGCTTCCTTCTTTTCTCCTTCCCAGCTACTTGCTCTCCCTCCTCCCTCCCTCTCCTTCCCTTACTCTCATCCTTTTTTACTTCATCATGGAGTCCAAGCTTCTGCTCTGCACCTTTTGTCCTCTTTGCTCCTTATGGCCACCTCTGGTCCACATGGCTCACCATTCCATTGGATGGTCTCGTGTTTTGTGAGAGCCATACTGTAGTTTCCCTTTTGGCCTAGGAATTGGGATTTCTTCTGAACAACGTTCAGGGTTGGTTCTTGTGCTGCCTCTTGGCAGCCAGGAGTGTGTGGGCACAGCCAGCAGTTATGCTGGTATTATATGTGATGGAACACTCAGACATCTAAACATACCCTCATTGAACTCATCTTCACCTTCCCTGTCACAACCCGCAGCCCTGCTTTGCCAGGGCTGGGGAGACACCAGGAACTGGCACCGTCCCCCTGGGGCTCACCAGATGCACCCTGCTATGAAACAGCTCTTGACTCTGCTCCGGTGTGTGAATATCCACCAGGGACTTAGACCCTGCCACCTCCATCCCCAAAATGTGAGCCAACACCGGACCCCTCTCCTCTGCCTTTAATCACTTCCTCTTTCCCACCCTACCCACACATTCTTTTCAATTTCTTAAACATTGAAAACACTTTTTATGTTCCCTCTTAACAAAGACTTGGCTGCTGACAACCGAACTGGATTTAGATGAGTGATTTATTTTATGGGAGGTTGTCTGAAGGGGTAGTAAAAAAAAGACTGTCTCGCTCTTCTGCTGATTTACTAAATCACTGGATCTCCTTCAGTCCAAATCACCACCAGGGGTCCTGGTGTTTTAATAAAAAGCAGCTATCTCATTGATCTGAGACGCCATCCTACCAGAGCACTGGCTTCCCCCAATCCCTGGAGACAGCTTGTTAAAAGGACCTCACCCTTGTTTCCAACAGGACAGAGTCCTTATCACTCAGAACAGATAGATCTCAATTTTTGGAGCTAAACGACCCTGCTCAAGGGCTGATTTGTCTTCTTGCTATGCTAGACCTCACTCTCTGCTAGTCCACAGGAAAGGTCTTAAGATTTCATTCCAAATGTACTGGATTCATGTACCTTAGTTGATTTTGGAAATGAAAAATTTAAACTGATCAAACATTGCAAAGAAAGGCAATGAGTGCAAAACCACAAACTTACGGAAATTTAAAATGAGAAAGAGGGAAATGCTTTTCCTTAAACTGAAATTAGTATGGGGATAAAAGTAAAAAATATATTTTGTTATAATTACTTTTTTTTTTTGAGATGGAGTCTCGCTCTGTCGCCCAGGCTGGAGTGCAGTGAGTGGTGTAATCTTGGCTCACTGCAACCTCCGCCTCCTGGGTTCAAGGTATTCCCCTCCCTCAGCCTCCCGAGTAGCTGGGACTACAGGTGTGCGCCACCAGGCCTGGCTAATTTTTTGTATTTTAGTAGAGATGGGGTTTCAACATGTTTGCCAGGATGGTCTCGATTTCCTGACCTTGTGTTCCACCCGCCTCAGCCTCCTAAAGTGCTGGGATTACAGGTGTGAGCCACCACGCCCGGCCGAATTTACCATTTTAAACTATTTCTAAGTGTACAGTCGAGTGACATTAAGTACATTTGTATTATTTTGCTGCCATCTCAAAAACTCAGCTTCCCAAAGTGAAATTCTGTGCTCATTAAACAATAGCTCCCCACTCCTCTCCCCAACTCATGGTACCCGTTATTCTGCGTTCTGCCTCTTATAAATGTGATTATTCTAGATTCCACATACAAGTGGAGTGTAATTTTGGAAGACAGCAAGTACCTCCTTCATTTGCTCACCCTCTCGGTTTCTCTTTTTCCAGCCTTTCTTCTATTCCTCAAATGGCATCTTGCAAGTAATTTGGCAGCTTATTTAGCCAAAGAACACAAATGTGTTTTGTTTTTTAATTTTCTTTCTTGGGTTACTATTAACGCTCTCTTCCCTTTGTCCTTTTCTGTAGTTTTGAGTATCCGAGGAGCCCAGGAGGAGGAGCCCACAGACCCCCAGCTGATGCGGCTGGACAACATGCTGTTAGCGGAAGGCGTGGCGGGGCCTGAGAAGGGCGGAGGGTCGGCGGCAGCAGCGGCAGCTGCGGCGGCTTCTGGAGGGGCAGGTTCAGACAACTCAGTGGAACATTCAGATTACAGAGCCAAACTCTCACAGATCAGACAAATCTACCATACGGAGCTGGAGAAATACGAGCAGGTAACCAGAACCACCTGGGGCTCAGCACCCAGGTCATTTAGGAAAGGGTAGAGGAAGCACAACCCTGGGGCTTGTAGAGACGAGCGGCTCACGTTTCCCAGGTGCTGGCGTCCTTGTGCCCGGCATCCCCTGCCTGGCCACAGAGCCCTGGCCAAACTTCAGTCTGCCAAGTCCTGGTCTCAACTGTTAAAAACCTAGGCGTTCAGTGGAGGTAAAGGCATTAAAAAATGTGCAACGCTGTAAGTGATGATTTCAAGGAAACATGAATCATGCATAGAAGGAACACTCCATGCCTGGACTCCAGAATGTGTGCCTCTAATGGGCAGTCCTGGCTGTCACCCAGGCGCCGTAGGTGATCAGCAGAGTCACCAGCTAACCTGCCAGAAGGTGGGAGGTTTTTCTCTGGCCCTTGTGTTTTCCTTATGTATTAGGAGGATTATACTTTTTCTGGGTGCTCATAGTATCCTATGGGAAAGTGTTTAAAACTTGGCCCTAGAGTCCCTCACTTTACCCAGACTCAGTTCAAATGAGAGTTAAACATACTCCCTCTTTGACCTAATATATGGTGTGGAATATGATACACATCATCCTTTGTTAAAAGGTTAAAGGGTTCAGGAGACCCATGGAGCCAGACAAACTGGGATTCTAATCCGGGCACTGGTCTGTGGGACTCAGTGTTCTGCATACTCAATTCTGAAAGCTGATGGGTGGCACAGATCTGTGGATTTGGAGTCACGGATGTGAAGGACCATAAAACTTACATAAAGAAAAGGGCAAGAAAGGCTGTTAACTACAAAGCAATACATGTAGGGTCTCCTGATTATAACAGAGCCCCTCTCTAATAAAGAACCCCCATCCCATCCTCCCCACAAACACATACACACATCTATATAGCAACGCTAGTTCCTCTGTTTAGTGTAAGCATGCTACTTTATCAGGAGTTCTTTAACAGCAGCTTTTCATTTAGATAATAGGTAAGTTTGTTGTTACCTCTTGTGATGCAACATTGTACTGAAGTTCTCCATTACCTTACTCTCATTGAATCATTCCCTTCCCTTCCCTTCTTTTCTTTTTCTTTTCTTTCTTTCTTTTTTTGTTTTTGAGATGGGGCCTCACTCTGTCACCCAGGCTGGAGTGCAGTGGCACGATCTCTGCTCACTGCAACCTCCATGTCCCAGGTTCAAGCAATTCTCCTACCTCAGCCTCCTGAGTAGCTGGGATTACAGGCAGGCGCTACCATACCCAGCTAATCGTTGTATTTTTAGTAGAGACAGGGTTTCACTATGTTGGCCAGGCTGGTCTCAAACTCCTGACCTCAGGTGATCCACCTGCTTCGGCCTTCCAAAGTGCTGGGATTACAGGCATGAGCCACCACACCCGGCCCCTTCCTTTTTAAAAGCCAAAAAAGAAGAGAGAGAAAAAGTGGAAGGTAGAAGACCCTGTGCAGTCCACTCATAACTAGATAGAAGGCAAATGCCAACTTAATAGAAAATTTAAATTTTAAAATAGAAATAGGCATTTTAAAATTTAAAGTGAATAAAGTTTCATTACTGCACTCCTATCTACCTTTGGAATGGATTTCTACAAAATCCTGTCTTTTATGAGGGCAAAAAAATTGCTGTGAAGCCAAGAATAGTGAAATTTGACCATCAGACAAGGTGTAGGGAGGGTGAAGGGGAGGAAAATGAAAGCAAGCTGTGGTAAGAAGCTGTGAGTCATCCTCCTTTGCCGCCTTGGGAAAGAACAAATGTTCTTGCCACAGTGTTGGCTCCTATAGACATTTCCCCAGATCCCAGGCAATGCTGAGCTCAGAGAGCTGGCTGAACTCGGACAGTTTCCCCAGCCATGACCATCGTTTAGAATTTGCAGTCTGCCCTAACCTAAAAGGGTAATTTTGGAAGGCAAATGGGGACAGACCTCTCGCTGACCTCTTGGGTTCTTATTACCCAATGTTCTTCCTACTTCGCCTTCACCAATAACCCTGTCCTCTGGCATAGCAAGCTGTCCTCAGATTTGTCCTCCAGGTTAACTCATGCCAAAGAACAGGACACAAGACAAGCCCAGAGTGTGACTTCCTTCACTAAACCGTAACTGCAATGGATGTTAGGTTGGGAGGTGTTGAAAACTGTCTTTAGTCTGAGCTCAGGTTGCCAGCAACGTAGAACTGCTTCCTTGATTTAAACCTTCTTATCATTCTTCCATCCTCATCCAAAATGACTAAAAAATCATGACAGCTGTAGTACATTTCAATAGCATGTCACCAATCACAAAACTCTGTGGCTGACATAATGGTACTTGCTCCTCAAGGCAATGTTGAGATTGGGCACCCAGGACAGGTACTGCCATCCTCTCCCTTTTGATACAGGTGAGGAAATGGAGATGAAAGAGGTTAAGATGTGGTGGAGGTCACACATTTAATGAGGGAGAGAATTTGCCCTGGAATCCAGGATTTGACCCTTACCCCAAGGGCTCTTATTAGAACAATACCTGACTCCACTTTGTAAGAAGAGAATGTGGATGTCTTTCCACAATGGAGTAGCCAGGTTGTCCTCTCTGTTACTTCCTTGGACTAGATTACTGGCACCTAAGAGAGGGTTGTGATAAGAATATTCTCTTCAGAAACTCCCTGTGGGGACTTAGCTATTCTAAACAATAAAGATGTTGGAAATTGAGAGCTTAAAATCTCCATCAGTTCAGAAACAAATTATGTTCAGTGTAGAAGTTGTGGTGGTCATCTGTATTTATTATTTTTAAAAGTGCTAAAATGTCATCTATTTGTTTATATGGGCATTTTCTAGTTAAGAAGTGAATACTGCTTAATATATTTTGGATGCTTAATAACTTATTAATATTAGTTGTGTTGTTAATTTAGTAAACAGCAGATTGTAGGGAAATTATGCTATTAACCTTCTAGCTAGTGTGTCTGAGAGATATATCTTCTTCATTTTCCTGTAACAGTTCCTTATGGGGATTTTTTAAAAATAGAAAACCTTGGTCAAGTGAAAGTGTCAGTATTTTAGTAATACCTACCTGAAATTACCAAATTGGTTACTTAATAATTAATTCTGTTGTTTTATTTTTGGCATGGTGATGGCAGATAACTACACAATAATTAACTGCTGTAGCTCACCCTCACCCTTATTCCTCCAAAAACAAAACAATACAAAAAACTACCTGAATCAGCCATTGTTTTACCCTGAGGTTATTAAATAAAGAAACCATCAGGAGACTTTTTTTTTTTGAGATGGAGTCTTGCTTTGTTGCCCAGGCTGGAGTGCAGTGGCATGATCTCAGCTCACTGCAACCTCCGCCTGGGGTTCAAGCGATTCTCCTGCCTCAGCCTCCCAAGTAGCTGGGACTACAGGTGTGCGCCACCATGTCCAGCTAATTTTTGTATTTTTGGTAGAGACGGGGTTTCACCATGTTGGCCAGGATGGTCTCGATCTCCTGATGTGATCCGCCTGCCTCAGCCTCCCAAAGTACTAGGATTACAGGCGTGAGCCACCACGCCCAGCACTGTAAGGTATTTAAGAGCTGGCATATTATAATAGATAAAACCATGATGTCCGAAACCTGAATTTTATTCCAAGATCTACTTTAAAAAAAAAAAATCCTGTGGTTTTGTAGGATTTTTTAGCTTTTGTAAATAATGCTGTTGGGGAATTGGCAGGACTAAATCTCTAATGTTGAACTGAACTGGGTTAATTCAGTTCATAGCTAAGACAGCCCTAAGATCTCAGTTACTTTTGTTGATGAGATTGGCAGCCAAATCCAATCTCATCCTTGGATCTCAATCCAATCCATCTTTTTGAAGGAGTCAAGGAAGAAGATAGGTCTTATAGTTCAGGATGTAAACTTAAACCTTATACGAGACTTTTGAAAGGCTTCCCTTTCATTGTCTGCTTCCACAAACAATGTTGCCCTGTAACCTGGGAGGTCTATTCGAAATCCCTCTGCCCTGTGGAGGCAGCCTGAGCTCCCAGAAAGTAACGGTTTTTTTGGGGGGGTTTTTTGGGGTTCTTTTATTACAGCCTATAGTACTGTCTCCTCTGTTGAGAAACATTCAGCATGTGAGGGTTTTATTTAATTAACAGTTGTAACCCCAAGTATTCACATTCCTGTCACATTGTGAGTGCCTGTCCTGTGGGAAGTAGCCCAGCTTCTTTAGGTACAAGGCTTGAGGGAAGTGAGGAGGAGGTGTGGATAGCTCCTTCCCAGGTACTGGAACAATCTGGATCATTATGCTTTGTCCATCTCAAACGGACTTGGAGCTTTGCTCTGCTCTCTGCTGTGCGTTCCTCGGCAGCTGTTTAGCAGCTGCTTTGCTCCACCTCAGCAGTGGGTGAAACGACTCCACTGTCTGTTTCGTGAAGAGCAGAAAGGGCCCCGGGATACAGTGCCCTGAATAAACGTCAGATATTGTGAGTATTTGTATTCACCATAATGAAGCATATGATTATTAGCCGAGCACTCTCAGCTGGCTTCCCAGCTGAGAGCTGGTACACTTGACAATCCTCCCTCACATCCAGCCCCTCCTCTCTTTAAGCCCAGACGAGGTGGGGAGGCTGCAGCCCTGTGGGAGGTTGTTTCTCTAGAAAGGCGGCTGGGATGCTTGCTATGTGCCTAGCCCTCCACTCTCCATCCTGTGGTCTCCAGATTTCAGTGAACTTGCTGCCAGGTTTTATTTCCTTCTCTTGGTTGTACAGTTCTGGGTGCTGGGGCTGGCTAGGGAATGAACTTACTATATAGATCTCATGTTTATATAGCCCTTTTCCATGGAGAGTGGAGAGGAACATGCTAGAAGGACCCAATCTTCTATGGGTATGTCTTCTGTATAGGCCCGTAGAGTAGAAAGGAGGTATTTATCACCACCTTTACTTTTACCGAGAGGGAAATTGAACTCTGGAGAAGTTTACCCGGTTATCGATATATCCAAATATGCTGGATTTCTAAGTTATCTATATTTTGAAGAGATAATTGTGACATGTGTTTGTAGGGCCAGGCACACATATAGTAACTCATTTAATCCTTACTACACCTTATGAGGTGGGTGTTGTCATCTCGGTTTCACAAATTAGAGAAACGAGGCACAGATACATTAAGTAACTTTGAAGATCCCACAGCCAAGTGAGTCCCAGAGGCAGGAGCTGTGAACCCAAGCTGTGCTCGCACTCAGCCTCTCTGCTGTGTTCCTGTGGGGGATTTGCTCAGTCTGCAGGTCATAGCACAGGAGTGTGGGTGCCGTTAACCTTGCTGGAGGGTCAGGAGTGATTAAAGCCACTTTTGGGTAAATTAAATGAGGCACTGAGTAGTGAAAGGATGTGCCCAAATATTCACGGAGGCGGGGGCAAAATCCCAGGCCTCCCATTCACCAGTGTAGACACAGCCCAGTGGATGCACCTGCCTATGTACCTTTGGCCAACCAACCTCAAAAGATTTCTTAGGTGAATAATCAGTAAATGTGTACTATTGTTACTGTTACTGCGTTATCGACACATGTGACAACGGCAGTGCAATGTTATCAATAACGAGCATGTTTCTGCTGTTAAATAAGTTGGAGCAGGCCGGGCGTGGTGGCTCACGCCTGTAATCCCAGCACTTTGGGAGGCCGAGACGGGTAGATCACGAGGTCAGGAGATCGAGACCATTCTGGCTAACATAGTGAAACCCCGTCTCTACTAAAAAATACAAAAAAACTAGCCAGACGAGGTGGCGGGTGCCTGTAGTCCCAGCTACTCGGGAGGCTGAGGCAGGAGAATGGCGTAAACCCGGGAGGCGGAGCTTGCAGTGAGCTGAGATCGCGCCACTGCACTCCAGCCTGGGCGACAGAGCGAGACTGTCTCAAAAAAAAAAAAAAAAAAAAAAAGTTGGAGCAATTGAGTCTTTAGTTCTTTAACTCTCAAAGCATCATCTTGCCTTTTTTGTTGCGAATCGAATACAGTTTTACAGTATTGCTTTGAGTGAATCTGTGAATAGATGTTTTACTGAATGCTCAGCTAAGGAAACCAGATTATGGATGCTAAGTAAGTCATAGTAACTAAAAGAGAGGGCAGGAGTTTTCAGAGGGGTAAGTTCAGACTCTGGAAAAGGACAGAGGCCATGGCCTAAAATAGGAAGGGCTCAGGCACTACTTCTGCCTCTTCATGTTTGCTTTGTGCCTGTGGAAATGTCCCTTCACCTCTCTGGGCCACAGTTTTTCTCCCTGTTAAATAAGGAGGTGGGGAAATACGATTTTCAACTCCACCTCCGGAGCTGATGATATGCTAGTTTATAACCTGAGAATTTTTATTTCTGCAGGGATAGTTCCTGAATCCTCTCAATCATGTTTTGATGCTGTTTCTCTAAGACCCCTGGGGACAGATTCCCTTTGTGTTACAGACATAGTGGATCTTCAGAAGGCCAGAGCAGGAGAGGAAGTTCTTATAATAAAACTTGAAACAGAAATAGATGGATGAGAAATCTCCCAGAAGAGTTATCAAAGCTTTTAATTCCATGATTCCATTTAAACTCTTTTGGCTGTTTATGCATTCTAAAATTGAGTATTTGGAAGCACTCCTATATCAGAAATAATGAGCAAGGCAGAAAGCACATGATACATTTGACCCCAAACTCTCTTTGACTGTTAACTTTGGGACAAAGGGTGGTGTAGTGTGTTTTATACTAGAAGTCATATGCTTACATTTTACTGTAGTAAAATCATGGAAAAAAAATTAAGATAAAATGATTAAGAAATTTTTTTGTGTCTTAAAAAAATTCAACATTATCGCCAAAACTTAGAGCCATAGGGGCTGAAATGGACGTCTACCACAAACTATCTTAGTTTTCTTTATTTGCACAAGTCTCTAGAAAAGCCCACATGCTCCTTGTGTCATAGACTTGATACACATTGAGGCTTGGACCCGCAATGACTGTGTTTATTGTCTTGCCATTCCAGGCCTGCAACGAGTTCACCACCCACGTGATGAATCTCCTGCGAGAGCAAAGCCGGACCAGGCCTATCTCCCCAAAGGAGATTGAGCGGATGGTCAGCATCATCCACCGCAAGTTCAGCTCCATCCAGATGCAGCTCAAGCAGAGCACGTGCGAGGCCGTGATGATCCTGCGTTCCCGATTTCTGGATGCGCGGTGAGTCTCCCATGGGGCTGTCCTGCCCTCTGTGGGAGTCACTGATCTGGGGCTAGAGTCCATAGCTGGCCACCCTTATAGGCTCTAGTTTCACCCCATCAACACTGAACCAAATGGTACCCTGAGGATGGTTCTGCGAGACTAGATAGGTCATTGGTTTCACACAGTACCAGGAAAATACATGGTTGCAGGAGGTGATCTTTATCACTATGTTACACACTGTGGGTAGCAGCAAGGAGGACTTAGGTACAGTGAGATTTTTTTTTCTTTTCATAGCACTAGGTACCTCTCTTATAGATGCGTCTTGTAACTATGGGCCTGCAGCTGTCTTACTAGCATTCTATCACGACAGGCTCTCTTCAATAAAGTTTATTCCATTTGCTTGGAAATTGGGATCTTTTCCACCCTGTAGATGGACCGAGAGTGCACTCAATTCAACAAATATTTCTAAGTAAATTGCTGTCTCTGGGCTAATTTTAGGAGTGCAGAAATGAATAAGACATGGCACTTTGGACATAGCGGGACAAGGAGATGGTCTAACATGGGCCAACTTGGTTTGATGGTTTCCATCTGGCATTGCTGCTCATGTCCTTACTTGTGAGTTCAGGGCATTCAGTTGAAGAAACCATGGATAGAAAGGACCTTTAAAAGAAGACAAGAACTGAGAACCCAGAACAACTATCATCTCTTTGTTCCCCTACTCTCTAGACCGATAGATTTATGTGAATCCCTTTGATTCCTTTTGCTTCTGTTATCCAGCCTGTAAAATAGTAATAGTCATATCTTTCATCTACTCTAGAAGAATATTTTGATAATTCATCTAGCAAATACATTTTGATTTTGGGTATGCTTTGTGATCTAGAATTTGTCTTAAATTCGTCATCTGTGAATTCAGATACCATTCATATTTAAATTCTTGATAATAATACCAATCTGTTATTTTTATCGTTAGGACGTTAGATATGTCAGGGTCAGTGTACCACTTCACAGTCTATAATTTTGTCTCTTTTCAATCAGATAAAATGATATATTACTCCTCTTGAATTTTTTCACCCCTGAGATCATGTTTTATTCAGCTCTCCTACCTGCATTTCTCTCTGTCTTCACAATTGTGGTCTTTACAGTCCTTGAACCTCTTTAAAACGCCCTGGCATCTTCTCCTCACTCCCTTTAGTCAATGTGTTTTGGGTTGCATGGACTAGAACACGAGAATGCCAGCTAGCAAAATGTAACTCTGGGCCAGTAGAATTCCATAGAACAAGTCAAGAGAAAGTAAAAACGAAGGTAGTTTTCCCCAACTGGGTATAGTAATGGAATGGAAATAGGCAAAATCACCCTAAAGCAGGATCCTCTGTGCCTCTCCCCCACCCATGGCCTGCTGTCTGCCTGGCTTCTTTAATACAGCCTGTTCTGCATAGTGCAAAGTGCAAGTGACTGGTGGCCTCTGTTTGGGTCCTTCCTCTGTGCCACTGCCACCCTGCGTGTATTGCTTACATCTCCATGGTAACTCCTCTAGTTAAAATGCTGGAGTTAGTATTTATGTTGGCAGGTATTGAAAAAAAAAAAAAAAAAAAGAACAGTTGGCTCCAGACTGAGTTCTTTTCAAGAAAGTAAGCAGAGAGACGGGAGGAGCAGAATTAATTGTCTCATTGGATATCTTCTCTCAGTAATTCCACTGTGCCCAGTTGAAGGTCAGACTGTAATAGACACAAAGCTTGGAGAGCTTTGTCCACAAGTTTCTTTCACTTCCACCGGCCTTTGCCTAGAGTGTTCCAGTTGGCACCAGACAGACAATCACTTTAAGACAGGGTCTTTTTCTTGCTTTGGTTACAACCTTTGAATCATTGCTTCTGAGCCAAGATTCAAAACGAAAACAACTAACCTATTGTCACTGTTACTATCATTTCATTTTGGGGGTATATTTATTACCAGTGAAAGAACATGACCCCAGATTCCAGCCTAAGGCTGAGCAAATGGCCTTCTCAGTTCAAAAGCAAATGTTTGCCAGACATCCTGATTGGGGAATTCATATCAGTGCCTCCAGCGTCACTAACTGTAATTGGGAGAGATAGCTAAGCAAACTTAGTAAGAAAGACACACTCACTGCACATATTCACATGCTCCTCTAAACCATGCATCTGATGGGCAGGGCCTCACCAAAAAAGATTTCATGGAAGACAAATAAAATACAAAGAGGACTTGATTTAGTAATAAGATTAGTCTTTGTAATCTAATAGGTGTGTAGAATTGAGTGTTCCTACTTTGTTGTGGAACACTCATTGTATTAGATTTCTATTGCTGCGTAGCAGATTACCACAAATTAAGCAGCTTAAAACAACACAAGTTTATTATCGCACGGTTTCTGTTGGTCAGGGGCCTGGGCATGGCTTAGCTGGATCTTCTGCCCTAGTCACAGCGAATCTGTAATCAAGCTTATAAGCTGAGCCTGTGATCTCATCTGAGGCTCAGAGTCTCCTTCTAAGCTTGTTCTGGTTGTTGGCAGAATTCGTTTCCTTCTCATTGTAGGACCGAGGGCCTCAGTTCCGAGAGGCTGCCCTTCTCAATAGGCAGTTCACAGTTTGGCTGCCTGTTTTCTTGCTGAGGGCCCGTAGGAGAAACTTTCCATTTTAAGGCTTTAATCGAATCTTCCCTTTCATTTACTCAAAGTCAGCTGATGAGGAACCTCATCATATTTCCTATGCCATCCACTCACAGGGAAGGTGTGTACACCAGGGTCTACAGTTCTGGAATTCTGTCCACCACACTCCTCAACTCCTCTCTGGGCCCAGGTTTATCCCACTCAAGTCATTTCCTGTCTCTCTTCCTTAGATTGACTTAACTGCACCAGGAAGGTTTAACTTAAAAATTCCATTCATTCATTCATTCAACATTTCTCATGTCATGCTATATACCAAGCATTGTGCCATACAACTTGGTAAGTTTATTATCAGGACTATAAATAACATTTTTTTTTTTTTTAGTTAAAAGAGGGAGAGAACTTATAAACTATCTAACTGATTTTCAAGCAGTAATCTTAACTGTTTTTCTATAACATTTTGCTGGAAATAACAGTAACATAACCAGATAATTAAAAGTATGTCTGTATACTTCACTGCAATAGAGGGGATTACATAAAGTATATTGCCAAAGAGAGGATGGCAAGAAAGAGGAAAGGACATCCAAGAAGGTCTAGTCTGGTCACACTGGCACTCTGCTTGGATTTACTGGTTTATCTAACTGAGCTCTTACTATCTGCCTGATGTTATAGTAGCCACTGGAACATCAAAGATGAAAAAAGTGCATATAAATGTGGGTGCTACCTTCAAAGAGCTCATAGGACAAATACTGTTCCAACTACACATAACACCACATGTTACACATTCAGTTCATTCATCTACCTACTCCACCTGAAGGAAAGGATCCAGAGAGAGGGCGGAAAAATACTGAGTCTCAGAGGAGCAGGATGTTTGCCAAACAGAAGGAATGACAGCAAAATAAACAACGTAATTCTACTTCAGCAAGCATTCCTTACTTGAGTGCTTACTATGTGTTAGACACAAGGGTTTCAAATATGAGTGAGATCTGTCCTCTGCCTTTGAGGAATTTGCTGTTTAGTTGGGGAAACATATGTAAATCTGTGGCGGATGTTGTGGGAGAGAAAGATGCAGGGTGGTGTGAAGAGCCACAGGAGCATGAAAGCCACGAGTCTTTGGGGAATGCAGAGGCATATGATGTGGCTAGATGAAATTGTTCAGAGCATATGTAGGATTGAGGGGAAATGAGGCACTAGGGATAGGAAAGATCCACTGAAAAACCTTAACTGTACCAGTGAAGATTTTAAATTTATCCTATCAAACAGCAGAAACCCTCAGAGCTATTTAAAGAAGAAGTATGGGAAGTTATCACATAAAATTGCACTGGATTCAAATTCTGGCTACAACCCTGATGACCTTTATGACCCTGTGACTCATTTTCCCAAGACTCGGTTTTCTTACCTGTAAAATGTAGATAATCCTGTAAATAGGAATAAATCTTACTATAGTATCTGGCACATAATATTCACATCATAATTCAGCTATCATAATGATTACTGTGTTATATATTACTGTTATATACTATTGTACATTGTTGTTTATATACACATTATTATTAAATTTTATAATGATTAGTGACATATCTATGGTTTAGAAAGATTACTCTAGTGAGTCTCTTGAAGATGAGCTGGACTGGAGAAAAGACAATGTAAAGAACAATTGTTGAAGCCTGTGCTCCTCAGACTGGCACCACACAGAATAAATTGAAATACTTTTCACATTTTACATAAGTATTCCAAAGAAAATATTCTTATTTTAAGATAAACATTGCTATATTATAGAGTGGACTAAAACAAGAGGTTCCAAAGATATTTTATGTTTTTGATGGTGTCCCCAGAGCTACAATCTTTTTCCAAGAGGGCTTCTTGGGAAAGCATTGATCTAGTGTTGCTCTGGTATATAGCTATTTGATTGTAAGTTAACTGAATACTAAATTAAAATGAATAAACATTTAAAAATTAGCTCTCTAGTTACAGTAGCCACATTGCAGCTGCTCAGTAGCCACACGTAGCCAGTGACTACTGCATTGGACAGCAGAGATATAGAACATTTCACTCATTGCACAAAGTACTCTTGGACAGCGCTAGTCATACAGTCGTACAATAGGCAGTGGCTCCTCTTCACTCACTTCACAAATAGCAGCACAATTAGAATGAGACAAAAGAGGTTGATTTGAAAGTGTAGAACTGGCAGGACTTGCTTAGGGGGCAATCATTTGATGAAGGTAAGAAAGCAGGAAGAGTTGAGAAACTCCTAGTTTCTAGCACATGCTAGGTACTCAAATCTTTGAATGAATGGATGAATGAAGGAATGAACAAATTAGCAAATATAATGAACTATATCTGTAGTAATGTCACTAAATAATAAGGCTAACAAGGAAAATGGAGCTGATTTGGGTAAAAGGTGATCTTAGTTTTGGAAACAGTTTGTCTGAAGATGCTTGGAGTCTGCAGTCATAAATGGGCCAGTGGCTCTTAGCAGAGGTATTAGGGCAGGAGATAACAAATTTGGTAGTTAGCAGTGTATGTCTGTGACGTCTACACATCTCACTATCATGAGTCTTTTATAAAAAACTTCCCCCGTGGACCCTGTGCTTCAAAAATTTTCTGTCCCTAAAACACCATGTTTATCCAGTAATATTTAATTAACTTCCAAATTTCTTAAATTCAAAACCTTGATGCCCAACTCACAAAGCTACTCATTGGTTTGAAATCACAAATGTTAACTCAGCAAGGTGATAACACTTCAAGCCAAAGCAAAGAAACCAGGCGTCTCAGTTAGCTCAACCTTATGGTAGAAAGGTGTTATTTTCACTAGGTTTCTTGAAATTCTGAAAAATCCTGATCCTAGGATTTCAAACACCCTAGATTAAGACAGCTACTAAAAGAGGTGATAAGCGAGTCCATCAGAGTAGATGAGACCACCTAGGGAAGATTGCACATCACAAGGAGAGAAGAGCTGGGAACAGCTGTCTGCACCATCCGCATACCACCAGCTCATTCCAGAGAGGTTTCCTTTGAGCTCAATTGGAAGAGTCCCAAAAAATACACAGTAATGCTAATGCAAACAACTGAATGAGGGAACGGAGGCTCTCCCAATTAGGGAGCCTTCAGGGTTCAGTTCCCCAGGCCTAAAACAACAGTCTTCTTTAGGCGAAGAAGAAAGAGAAGCCAAAGGTGATCTAAAGCCTGGCCTGCAGACTGTGTTAGTCACTTGGCTATCTTCCTCAAATTCCCATCATGCAAGAGCTTTTAACACATGCCCACTTTGCAGTTGGGCTTTTAAATCCAATCTGTACAATTTCTGATGCTGAGTGACCCAGAAACTCAGCATGATTTAGGAGAGTGACTTGGGCTTGGCATAATCTGGACAGATGTGGTTAATACCTGTGGACAGATGGTGTTCATCCGGTAAAATCAGGCACTTTATTGTGTTAATTAATCCAAGCGGGACCCTGAAAATACAATATTAGCTGAATTTCCTGTCTAGCAAGGCCATCAGTGCTTTCTGTTGGCTAAATTGGGAAATCCTATATCCTGGCATAATCAGGGATGTTCTGGACATTTTTTCCATAAGGAAAAGCTTTTAATAAAAGCAAGAAAGGCAAAAGTGCTAAGCAAGCTAATTTAAACATGAAGGACCCACAACTTTAAGGAGGGCCAGCCAGCCCCTGCAATGAGCCTGCAACGCCCTCAGCTATCCACAGGCCTTCATTGTCAGGAAGCGATAAAGTGATTCTCACTTTAAATTAGTTCAATTAGCACTTTTTCTTTTTTAAGGCAGAAAAATGCTTTTATTCAAAAAAAGTGATTTTCTCCTTTTTGGCAACCTGTATGTGAAAAAGAATTCTGTGGGCTTTTGTTTTACCATTTAGCAGCTGTTCTTGCTTAAGAAGTGCCACTTTTCATCTTCTGAGGGAGGTCAAGCTGTTGGGGGTTAATTTCAGTCAGTTCTGTGCCCTCTTCTCCAGATGCCTTTTAAGAATGTTACGTGCATTTACATGGGGATAGAATGGAAAGAACATGATAACTTATTTTTAACTTATGGCTGCAGAATCTCTGTGTAATTGTGAGGAGCTCATTTGTGTAGAAGAGAAAGACTGGGTTTTGTTGTCGGTCAGACCTGAATTAATACCTTGGCTCTGTTACATACCAGCTGAGTGACCTTTGAGCTCTGTTCTTTATCGGTAAATACAAATAATCATATCCACCTCAGTAGTTGTGAAAAATGAATAACTTGAATTGATTGCCAAGAGGGAGGGGTAAGGCCCAGTGCCTGGAACCTGGTAAGAAGAAAGACCAAGCTGTAGTAGCACCTGCCATGTGTTGGGCGCTGTGCTGAATGCTGTCTTTGTGTGGTCTCATCTCTTCCCTACTCTCACCCTGTGAAGTCAGTATGACCCTCTTCACTTTCATTGAAGAAGCTGGTCAAAATTACCCAGCTGCTATTCAATTGACCCAGGATTCAAAACCAAGATGGGGCTGGGCGTAATGGCTCACACCTGTAATCCCAGCACTTTGGGAGGCCGAGGCAGGAAGATGATGAGGTCATGAGTTAGAGACCAACCTAGCCAATATGATGAAACCCCATCTCTACTAAAAATACAAACATTAGCCGGGTGTGGTGGTGTGGGCCTGTAATCCCAGCTACACAAGAGGCTGAGGCAGGAGAATCGCTTGAACCCGGGAGGTGGAGGTTCAAAGTGAGCCAAGATCACACCACTGCACTCCAACCTGGGTGACAGAGTGAACAAACCAAGATGGCCCGAATTTTGAAACTTTATGCTCCTCACTACTCTGCAAAAATATCCGTGACCACTCTTCTGTTTGGTGCCCAGATGGTACACAATGAAGTATTGAGCAAATGCTTTTAGTTATGGTTTTGGCATCCGGCCCCTTTTTAGTAAATGTGCTCCAATTCACCTTTTGCTCAAAAATTTGTCTTCTCCCAGAAGTAGATTCTATTCTCTCCCATTTTATGTTTATTTGGTGTGAGCCTTTTTGTTATTGTTTCCTTTCTCTTTACAAAGGCGGAAGAGACGGAATTTCAACAAGCAAGCGACAGAAATCCTGAATGAATATTTCTATTCCCATCTCAGCAACCCTTACCCCAGTGAGGAAGCCAAAGAGGAGTTAGCCAAGAAGTGTGGCATCACAGTCTCCCAGGTAAGCAGCCCCTCAAAAGCCTCAGCCTGTAGCCTGGCCATGGTGGGGCCTCCAGGGCAGGCTCTTGGAGGTCTTGCTTTACTGGACATTCATGCCTTGCAAGTTCCATCAGCTGTAGCCTTAAAATATCAAGGTAAGCACTTGATGTATATGTGTATAAGTGAGTTTCTAGGTACGTACTTGGCAAAACTTGAGAAGGACCAGCAGAAGGAAGAGAAGAATAAGTAGAGTACAGTGTAAAAACAGGGTTAGGGTTCTTTCCAACAAGCACTCCTTTGCTTCAAATGGGTGAGGTGTCTAAAGTGTACTAGGGAAGTTACCTGCATTCCTCATGCTGTTTTTTCAAACTCAGTCAATTCCTTAGCCATTTTTTGCCCAACCCAGGAACTTTAAGAGTCAGTGAATGGAACTAGTTGTTATATAGCCTTTTAAATGAAAGGAACTTAAATGTCTCCTCTTGATGTGCTGACTCTCTAACTGATGGAGTGTAGGAATTTTAACATGTCACTGCGATTACATTGGAATGGTTGAATAAAATGTCACTGAATGCGCCCTTCCCCCAAAGAGCAATAACCATAACAGGTGGTGTCTGTTGACTTGGAAAGATACATGATATAAAATTGTTATAGGCCTAGAGTTTTCAATATGAATATGAAGCAGAACAGTAGGCAATATTTATACGTACGTACATTTTGTCCGCTCAAAAGATCCACCCAAACTTCTTATTCAGTCTGAACCTCAAATACCACCACTGGTTTCTAATTGAGACCTATAGTGATAGTTCTGAAATCTGTCGAAGAAAGTTTTTCTTAGAATTTTGTCACATGCAGGAGAATTAAATGTACAGGTATTTCCATTAAAACTGGGGAGGGGAGGGAGTAGTGAAGACTACTGTAGTGAGAAATTTCACTTACCACTTTTCAAATGAAGCAGATGCTCCTTTATATAAACTAAGCATCTGTACCTCCTTGAATTGAATCCTGATTTCTGTTGATCCCTGCAGGGTGCTGATCCCATCAACCTGTGTTTACCTATACAGAATTAGGTCCAGTCAGAATATAGAGCTCCACAAAAGGTATTGACAATGAAGGGATTGGCCGAGCCTCCCCAACAAACTAAGATGATTTTACAGCAGCAAATATCCTTGAAAACATTCTTTCAGATAAAGCAGAAAGAATTGACTCCTTTTTAACTTGGGCCTTCCTTAGGTGCTTTGACCCAGCTGAAGGTCATTTTCAGTCTTGACAATTCTGGGAAACTGGAATGTCAGTGGTGAAATTCAAGTAGCCTAGTTTTTTCTAGGGCTATCACCATTCTTGTCCAAATCTAGACCCCTTGTCCACAAAAAAAGGGAATTAATGCTTTTTGATACTTGCTGCATGTTTCAGGAATGCTTCTAGGTATGGACCACAAACAAGGAGCAAATATTAAATCAGTGAATTTTATCCTGGAACCTTCTGCGTTTAAAGTAGAATTAAATTACTGCTGTCTGAATTCCAAGTGTGGAATTCAGAATTTCAACTCCGTGTTGAAGGTAAAAGGAATTCTCCTGGAGGTAATTTGTAGTATAGCTGGATACAAGTTAAAATCCTGATCTGTTCCCACAACCTTCACTTCCTTCATTATGGAAACTCAAGGTACAAATAGTGTGTCCATTAAAATGCTTATTTACATATTGTGTCACCTTTCCCTTTCCTCTGCCCATGCCAAAGTCATGCCATTCTTTCTTCCTCATCACATCTGTCTCTCCCCAAAGCAACTAAGCTACCATTGTTAAACAAGTCCAATGGGAGACAATATATGATATCATAGAAAGAGCATTAAGCAAGGAGCATATTTTTGACAAGAGTCAACTGTGGGATCCTAGGGAACTCACTCTTTCTTTTTGGGTCTTAGTTGCCCCATCTACTAATCATGGTTTGTTGGATCACATGATTTATTCAATCTTTCTCCTAGTTCCCAAAGCCAGGGAATACCTCTTGGACTGTATCATTATTGTCTTTTTTTGAAGTCACAAATTCTTTTGAAATCTACTAAAAGCTATTGAAACCCCATGACCCAAAACAAAGATATGCTGCCCATACACCCAAATCTATCTGAAATCCGCCTGTTGACTGTATCTCCCCAAATCCCTAAAGAGCCCTTTGTCTATACCAGAGCTACTCGAAGTGTGATCCACAGAAGGCAGCATCAGCATCCCCTGGGAGCCTGTTGGAAATGTAAATTCTTGAGTGTCACCTTAATTCTGAATCAGAATCTTTGAGGGTGAAATCTGTAATAGAAGTTGTTTTAACAACTTACCCTTGAACACTTAACTTTGAAGTTAACACTTAATCTTTTCCATGCTCACAGCTACAAATAATACCTCCATTTGAATACCTGATGGAACTTCTCTCCTGCAGCACCAAACTCATATATTTTACTTCCCAATGGACTTCATCGTGGCTCTGCCCAGAGCTTCTTCAAAATTAACTTACTCAAAATGTGAATCAAACTCTTCCTATAAAACCTACTATTCTTTCTGTATTTTATGTCTCATTCTGTGTCTGTTATCTATACATCCCTAGTGCCTAACGCATATTAGGCCCTTAGTCCATGACTGTTGAATAATTAGTTCATTCATGATAACACTGTATACATTGTCTGGATCATTGTCTGTTGGACAATGCAGGAAGTCCCTGAACTGACCTAGCACCTTCCTACCAGTTCCATTCTTGTCATTTAGAAGGGAATCACTCCCACAACATGTCCCCTCTCTACCCCCTTCAGCTTATTTTTTTTTTTCACATATAATTGGACCTCAGGTATTTCTTCTTCAAAAGTCCTCCCAAATTACTTTCATCTTTTTCCCTTTTCTTTCAGCTTGTGCAGTTATCTGAGAAAAAAATCTCCTTATCTTTTTTCTTCTTTTGCTATCCCATAAATCAAAAAGCAACCATAATTATGACCGATTCCTACGAATAGTGAAAGTTATATCAAGAAAAACATAAATTTCAAAGTGAAACTAGATATGCAGTGATCCTGAAATACACCCAAAAGTGTCCTTCCTCCTCCAGTTTACCTCTTTTTCTGTAGACATCAGCATTTACAATAAATAAAGCATTTTCTTATTGAATTTTTTTCTCTTTTGTTTACTAATATTGTGGTGGTACGGACGGATTTTTTTTTTTTCAAAAAAGGCTTGACATTTCTGCTATAGTATAAGTTGTATAAGCCTTTCAGTGCTGTCCTTATAAGATGTTTTAAGTTTGCTAATGCATTTAAAAAATTAAGTTATATTATTATAAATTATATTTACGTAAATATAAAAATTATAGTTTTGCAACAGTTTTCTTTATCTGCTGTCTTTGGGAGTTAAATATAAATGATATGTAAACTGTGGTACATGTGGTATCAACTCCCCCTTCCCTCACCAGATTCAGAGTTTGGTTTGTAATTATATGAAAACCTCAGCATTTTAGTTCAAAATCATATCTGGAATGTGGGATATAAAACTTTCCTTCCCAGGGCAGGAATTATGGGGGTAAAACTTGAATTTAACTGTGTCTCCCCTTGTGTCTGGCAGAGGTCTTGGTATGAAGGGAGCAGAGGTACCAAATGGAGCCAAGACACCTGCTGTGAACCACATGAAGGAAATAAATTAACAAATGAAAGTAAATTAGGTTTATTGTGTCTGCTGGCTTTAACATTTAAACACTAGAATTCAAGGGGATAGTCATGTGTATGCTACAGTTTTTCCTTATGTAGATAATACCAAGCTTTACAGAAAATAGTCAGTGAAATCTGGTAGATTGAATTATATTGATCCTAAGGTCTATCGTGAAATACAGCTAAGAATCTCAGTCCACATTAAAGTCATGTAACTTCTAAAAATTTGCAATTAATCTATCACATGAAAGCACCTATATGGACATTTAAAGGTCTGTGTATTTTGATGGCATAAAGCCAGCTTTCGCATTGATGAACACTCAGGGCATTTCTCCTGAAATGTTAGGTATATTTTAGTGTCATAACTGAAGATGTAAGCAAATTTAAAATGCTTGCTCTAAATTAAAAGGGTTCTAGCTTAAATGAGCAGCTCCTTTATAGGAAGATTTTTGTCACAGTGGTTTTACTAAATTTTAGTGATATTAAACAAGAGAATCGCATTTCATGTAGTTGTCCTTTTGAAGCTCTTACTTCAGATCTTTTTACTGACGTTGCCAAATTATTAATACAAGTAGGATAAGACCAATTAGCTTACCTCTTCACCTCTCCCATAAAGCCTTTTTTTTTTTTTCTTCTGCAATGTTTCTGAAGGATGAAATGTGAACTTTCTCATCTTATTAAACTACTCTAGGTATCAAACTGGTTTGGAAATAAGCGAATCCGGTACAAGAAGAACATAGGTAAATTTCAAGAGGAAGCCAATATTTATGCTGCCAAAACAGCTGTCACTGCTACCAATGTGTCAGCCCATGGAAGCCAAGCTAACTCACCCTCAACTCCCAACTCAGCTGGTTAGTTTTTTCTTTGATTGGGGGTGGGGGGAGGAATTGTTCTCTATTTTTATACTTGCTTTTCTTACATTTTGATTTTCTTTTAATTTGTTAGACTTTTGATTGGTTAATTTCTGTATTCAATTGTATTTTTGGATGTTAATGTCACTTTGGGCTCTTCCTTTCATTTCCAAAGAGCAATCTGTTAGACTGTTTACAAGGTGGGTTGTGTGGAGGTTTGCATTAATGTGTCTATTAAGTTAAGACCAAAGTAAATTGGTTAGCTTGATGAGACTTCTAAATTCTCCCCTCAGGGATATCAATAAATAAGTTAGACATAATGCTTAGAGATAGTCTATTGGGATTCTGTCATTTGGCCCATTTTATATAAAGTTTTTATCCTTGTCAGTTTTGCTGTTCCAACAACGTAATGTCTGGGTCACCTATTAGCGTACATTCTATGCAGAAATATTTACTCTTCTAGCAAATATCTTATTAGAATGTTTTGGTATGCAAAACCAGGCTATGAATATTTCTATGTATTGTTTATAGTTGTTGTTCTTTATTGTTTTTTGTTGGTCTTCTTTATGATTATCGGTCATGTGCTATGTAGTAGGTTTTATTTCAGGAAGTATGCATTATATCACTAATTTAAGAGTTTAGGTCAAAATACTGTATTCTGGGGTGTGCCTTGTGTCATCAGTTCAGAATTTCTACATGTGAAAAAATATAGTTAATAGTGCAAAAAATATAACCTTCGTGTTTGTAGGCTATGGAACGCATGTGGTAATTTTTTTTTCCCCTCCGGTAAAGGAAAAACAAGTATTTTCTCATTAAATAAGTTTGGTTTGACTTCAATTAGGGTGCACAGCTAAGAAAATTGATGATTCTAACTTAAAAGGTTATCAATTTAAATATATTTGATCATAATATGATTACAAACCTAATGTTAGACATCTTTGTTAATGTTAGGTATCTTTGACCACAAAGCTTGTGGTATCTTTGACCACAAAGCTTGTTTGTCCACTAAAATAAGTTTTCTTATGGTGACTTGTTACTGGAGACAATGTAGGGTTCCACAGACTGATGTCTTCTGTGAGCTTCCAGATGTACAAATTTGTTAATGATAAGGTTCTCCAAGTCACTGGGCTATACCCAGCATGCCTTTTATGGCCTTCTTTTATCTAAATGGAATCATGCATGAAGAGTGGCCTGGGCTTTTTCAACATGAATATAATAAAATAACATAGAATTCAATCCAGTTTTAATTTTCCCAGCACTGCAGGTTAGATTCCTATGAGGAGCATATTTACTTTTTGAGGAATATTTTGGTTTTTTCTTCCTCCATCATGGTGTGATTGACAAGGGATCAAAGCTAACAGGTTCAATAACCAGAGAGTTCCGTCTTCTCCATCTGGTCAATTATTAAGAATTTCAGACCCAATAACAAGTTGAACTGTGCTGCTAGGCAGACATTTTCACTTGTCTCTTTGGAAGAAGTACAATTCTGTCAACATTAGCAAAAATGCACTCAACACTCCTGCAAAGGTTATCATAATGCAAAACAGATATCGAAATGACTTTTTCCTGTCCCTGGTATATCTGCATCGCAGATGGCTTAGCATGATTTATGACTACTCCTTAGAAAGGCCCTGTGGACTTTCTTCATTACTAAATTTGTAACTATTTATTCTTTCCTAAAGCCCTTAAAAGAGAAAAGTAAGCATTTTAACCCTCTACTCTGTGTTTAAGAATTATGGTTGCCTGTTACGGAATGTCAGACTATGATTACAGTTTTCTAAGGAATTTTTTTCTGGTGGCTTAAACATCATGTGACTATTCTGAGCACAAAGTAAATTATTATGGAAAATTTGAGCTAAGCCTTCCAGTTGTGCCTAAGTTGTTGGAAATAATCCGCACAGGAACCCCTTTGTAGTGCTTTTTCTAAAGTAGAGACAAAAGAAAATACTATTGTATGTGTGCAATAGCATGGAATTTTAAAAGATAAACATTTTAACAGCAAAAGTTATAAATGGGCTTTTCTATATTTTCTTTTGCTCTTAACCAACTTAAATCATCCACACAGATAAAGTAGAACTTTAAAATGTTCAAACTTTTCACATAAGGTGTTTATCATGTTATGTACTTGCTCTTCAATAATTTCAAAAGATAAATGATAATTGAAATAAATTTTAAATAAGAAGTTAATATGTGAAAATATATTTTGGCAGAGTTGTGGAACCTAGGAACTTTTCATAGCCTCAGTATTGAAGCAGAAGGTTTTTTTTCAGAGTTTTACAAAATATAAGTACTCATTTCTATTGTAAAGAAATATATTTCTGGCTGGGTGCAGTGGCTCACGCCTGTAATCCCAGCACTTTGGGAAGCCAAAGCGGGCGGATCACAAGGTCAGGGGTTTGAGATCAGCCTGGCCATTATGGTGAAACCCCGTCTCTACCAAAATTACAAAAATTAGCCAGACATGGTGGCGCACACCTGTAGTCCCAACTACTCGGGATGCTGAGGCACAAGAATCACTTGAACCTGGGAGGCGAAGATTGTAGTGAGCTGAGACCGCACCACTGCACTCCAGCCTAGGTAACAGAGCAAAATTCCATCTCAAAAAACAAAACAAACAAACAAAAACAAATATATTTCTTTGCAAGTAAATCCTCTTCCTGCCAGAGGCTTCTGTATGGAGAACAGCACTTCAGTATCTTAGATTACTTCCAAATATTTCTATTTGTTGATATGTTCCATGTCTCCTGTTTTCTTAAGCATAATCTATTTTTTTTTTTAAATCACTTAAGACTAAAACCCGGGGGGATTAGCAAGCATTTAAAGACATTTAGCATGCTTCATAGTTTATACCAGCAGAGTTAGACAAAATGGATGGAGCAAAGAGGAAGAATAGAAGGAAGGAGAAAAAGTTAAATTTTGAAAAAAGAAAGCAAAAATAGGGACCAGTTGAAGCACTGGTTAAAACCTGGGGTCTATAATTCTTCTGTAATGACCTAGAGTAATGCATTCTTAATTTCTTAATTTTGATGAGATTATAAAACCTCAGAAAAATGAAGCCCTTTCAAGAAGCTTGGATTATCTTCTGGAGAGGATTTTAACATCCAAGAAGAAAGAAATTGACTTGTGCATTACAGATGCTCACTGTGGCATGCCATCAGCATGGAAATTATATCACATTCTGTGATTAGATAAGTGGTAGTGGGCTTACTGAAGCTCAGAACCCCAAGATTTGAATTCTTTCACTTAGCTGTGTGTTTGTGTCAAGGACAACAGCAAATCTTCTTCTAGCACTATTTTAGTCAATGGCAAGCCCGTATACATAATCTTGTAATACCCCTGTATTAGTCCGTTCTCACACTGGTATAAGGAAATGCTTGCGACTAGGTAATTTCTAAGGGAAAGAGGCTTAATTGACTGAGGTTAGCATGGCTGGAGAGGCCTCAGGAAAGTTGCAGTCATGGCAGAAGGTGAAGGGGAAGCAAGGCACCTTCTTCACAAGGCAGCAGGAGGGAGAAGTGCCGAGTGAAGTGGGGAAGGGCCCCTTATAAAACCATCAGATCTTGTGAGAATTCACTCACTATCATAACAGCATGGAGGAAACTGCCGCTATGATTCAATTAAGTTCATCTGGTCTCTCCCCTTTGACACGTGGGGGTCATGGGGATTATGGGGATTACAATTCAAGATGAGAGTTGGGTGGGGACACAAAGTCTAACCATATCAACCCCTAAAAAGAGGGTTGGTGTTTTTCAGGATTGATGAAAGGTTATTATATTAAAACGCAGAGCCTTCGTGCCCTATGAGAAGTTTTTATATAGTACACACAGAGAGAAGGTAACACATCCAGAGAAGTTGACTGACACTTCAGTAAACCCACAGGAATGTTTATAATTTTGTTTTTTAAAACCAAGTGAAAATATTTATCCTACTGATGTTTTATCTCATGTTCTTCCTTAGTATGATTCTCCTCTTTATTTTTAAGTGAAGAGTGAAAACAATTTCTCCTGGAATTGGAACTCTACAACCTTGACATACATACCTGTTGAAGGGTTTTCACATTGAACCAGACAACACTTTACTCTTTCACTTTGTCCCAAGCAGAAAGTAACAGTGAATTTTGGAATTCACAAGGGGAAATGGAAAAGCAAGCATACCTGAGACTTAATTAAGCTTCCATCTAGTAAAAAGGACCTATCCTTTGAACTCCCAAATGGTATGAGAGTCCAATCTATCAAGCTGAATCAGGCTGGCTACATAATCTACCTGAAGTCTTGATTTCTAAACTACAGAAAATGGCAACTACTTCATTAAAATACTGTAAGAAATATTGAGTGAATACATTTAAACACGGACTTCCTTAAAAGGAAAAAGTAAATCCATTCTTGTTCTAGGACTTTGGTTCTCATCTAGGGGCAAATCTGTATCCCCAGGGGACATTTTGTAATATCTGGAGATATCTTTGGTTGTCATAATTTTGAAGGGTGGGTGTTACTGGCATCTGTTGGATAGAGGATAACCATTGTAGGGCTAACCACCCTACAATGCATAAAATAATCCCCCACAATGAAGAATATTTGGCCCAAAATGTCAGTAGCAACAGGGTTGAGAGATCCTGTTCTAGGTTTAAGCTTTATCATTATTATTATTATTATTTTTTTTGGATTATGAAATTAACTGATTTTGTTTGTTTGTTTTTTGCTTTTACTTTTTTTGTTTTTCTTTAACAAATTTAAGTCTCCTGAAGATTCTTTAGAGTAGAAATGCAATTTTCGGGAACTTGTCTAATGAAAATGGATGTGAACACATTACCACATCATGATGTTTGCCCAAGCAAATGCATTAGAATCATAGGTGATCCATTATTTCTTCTCTGCCTAGTTGAGTGCAGATTTAGTTTTCTGTACATGCCCCAAATGTCTGGGTGGCAGTTTAAATGAGCTGCTTGCCTTCCTTCCCAAACCAAATTCAGAACCTTTTAACTGACAACCACATCTTAAAATGTGCTTCTAGTAGTAGCTGATGGTTTCCAAACAGCCTGCAGGTAAGGTTTCTGAATGATCTTCTCAGCAAGCCAAGTTACTCTGTTTCAGCTCTTTGAGAATGCCACAGCACCTCCAAGAGAGCCCATTCACTATTTGTCAGTGAATCGTGTGCGTCCCAGGAGGTTATCCATTCCATGATAAATTCTTTCCAACTTGCAGTGCTGGGTAAAGAACATGTCCTCCCCTTGTAGTTCAGATGTTTTTGTGGACTTCTGTCTGCTTTATTGTGGTATTAGTGGCACCTGGTCTCTTCCCTCAGCACAATCACTGCTTCTGGATACTTCAGAGAGTGAGAAGCCATGGTAATACTGTACATGGGTGTACAGACACAATGAAATGCTGAAACAGCACAGCCAAGAGCACAAGGGACTCTTTCTTCAGTTGCTGCTCTGATACAAATGCACTTGTACGTGAAGTACATTTATATGTGCATATTTATCTCTGTGTACATTAGGCAGCCAGACGTATTTACAGTTTATCTATGCACATGTATTTTTTAAATCATCTGTGTCAACTGCAGTATATATCTTTTAAATGACACATTCCATGCCTTCATGGTTCCATGGATGCCATGTCATTGGATATCATGTAGCCTTTTGGGGGTTTCTCCCATTTCTAAGTTTGTGTACTAATTTCCAAAAAAACATTGGTCAAACTTATAGTCCTTATGTTTGGGCTAGATTTACCACAGTGGAACCGGTGGAATCTGGGTGGTGCCAGGATGGACCTTAAGGTTGACTCTCTGGATGACGAGATATCATCTAGAGATGATGGGAGAGAAGTAAAATACCTGAGCTTGAAACTGAACACTCTGGGGTGTTGGGTGGGGGAGTCTGATGACATATAACAAATTATAATTTGGGTTCTTGGAGCTGATTCTTCTTGGTTCTGTTGACATCTAAATATAAGCATGTATTGTAATATATTACAAAATGGCTTTTATTATTTAGGTTGTATCTGTGATTACGAAAAATATTTGAGAGGGATAGTACTAGTATATAGAGATATTATATATCTACACATGAGCATGTGATCTGTGCCACACATTGTTTCATTCATATGTTCAGGAAGACAATTTCAAAGATAGTCCCATATTAATGGAAGGAAGTTACAGACCAAAGACTTTGTCCCACTGACTGGGTATAAGCCACACCTGGCCAGATCTTACACCTGTTTTGCTAAGGCCCTACCTTTCCAATTCCTTTCAGATAAGCTAAACAGAGAAATGTGGGCCAGATGAGACAGGACAAGTCGCAGAGCTATGGAGATGGCATAGTCCTTTGGTTGATGATTGAGTCCTCCTCTAACCCCCAAAGAAAGCATTTATTTTTTCCTGGGAAAGAAGGAATGAGAAGGGAGTTAGGTGGAGGATTGTTTTATTTAGTAAAATAGCTAGTTTTTTTTTTTTTTGCATGTGAATGAACATCCCACAGGACAAACAAAATTTGAGTTCTTTTTGTTTTGTTTTGTTTTAATGTGGAGTTGTACCCAGGTTTATAAATCGTCAGCTTTCTCTAAATGGCTCTTGCCTTTAAAGTATGAAAACACCATGAATAACATAGATAGATACCATAAATAAATAGTGCATTGTGTCAGAGTTTAGAGTTTGTCATTTGTTAAGTGGTCCTTCTACGGGGAAAGAAAGTCCTCTCTTCTGCTTAGCTGCACCTCTTCATGTGGGGCAGGAAAGCTCTCAGAGCTCAAATCCCTACCTGAGGAGAAAAGAAAAGTGTCAGAGCTGAGGCATGAATCACTGTTGGGCGATTCCACACTGATGATGGCTGTCTCAGAATATGAGGGCAAGAGCACAATTTGAGCAATATAGGGTTGGAAATAATAGAGTGCAACTGACCTGGGTCCCTAAGGTCTCTCCTTTTCCAGGCTAACGTCATGTTTTAACCAAACCTTGCACGTTGAGCTTTCTTTCCTAATGCGCTGAGCTGCACGATGACTTCAGAATAATATTAAGCTTTTGCAAGCCCTTATGCTTAGGTTGAATGTGGGCTAGGTTCACCACAGTGGAACCAGTGGAACCTGGGCGGTGCCAGGATGGACCTTAGGCTAACTCACTGGATGATGCCTCCATCTCTGGGAGGTGAAAGCAGATGGCTAATGGCCCTTCTTGAGGCCCACTTATTACTGTTATTATTATTATTATTATTAGCAGCAACAACATTTCATATTTTATGCATGCTTGAGAATTCCTGGCCCGTTATTTTGTTTTCTCCATAGTTGCAGGTGGCAGAGAAGGGTAGATCACTCCCACATATTCTTACAGTCCTCAAGGTTCCCTGGGCTATTGCCACCTTGCAAGAAATTTCACCTTCATTTTAGAAATTAAGAATGTCAATAGACCCATACATGGTCCTAGTATGTGACAATGCCTTCATGCATTCCCTCCCAGGTGCTGCTCCTCACAGGGGAGGGGATGGTTTAGCAATGGCATATTTAGAATCCAGTTGAACAGTTTATGTGCTCTATCATGGTGGCAGAAATACCACTGACCAGCCCATAGCCTCCATCTTGTGGTCCCCTGGCCAACACTAGAATTTTAGAGGCATAGAAGAGAGATCCTAGGACTAGAGACTACAATCCAAATAGACTAAGTTGGGAAGAATAAATGTTCCCTTTCTCAGCTTGAAGTTGCTAAGGGGAAGCAGTTCTATTGACAACTTGCAGTACGGTATGGCTTCACATAACATAAACAATATGCACCCTTTATTGCTTGCTTTGTTCTTCATGCTACTAACCAGACTCTGTTGGTGTTATTTTTATTTTAGTTTTTATTTGGGGGGTTGCTTTGCATGTCATTCTTCCTCTTGGCTGTTAGTTGCGGGGTTTGAGCCTTTTCCTTTCTGTGATTCAGGTGCCTCACTCTTTCCTTTCCAGGTTCTTCCAGTTCTTTTAACATGTCAAACTCTGGAGATTTGTTCATGAGCGTGCAGTCACTCAATGGGGATTCTTACCAAGGGGCCCAGGTTGGAGCCAACGTGCAATCACAGGTAGGGACCCAGCCAATATGCCGCCAGGTGAATGCCTTAGAGTCCAAGAGCCCTCAGTCATATTGGACTTCCTGCTTCTGTCCAGAGAGAGAGAGAAAGATAGATCAGAACCAAAACCTTACCAACGACCAAACCAAAATCAAGACAACCATTGTCATGGGGAATCTCGTCCACACTTTGTGAATGCATTTGGCTCTGGCTTTTCAGTTGGACCAGGAAGGCAGGAAAAGAACAGTAAGCACAGGGCAAGGTGACCGAGACACATCAGGCAAGTGGAACCAGCATATTCTTTATTCAGCAAAGGGAAAAGGAGGAGGTGTCAGAATGTTATCTCAATTTCCAGGTCTCCCTCTCATGTGTTGGTTTCTCGTGCTCAATATTTACCATATAAAGAGGCAATTAACAAGCAAGCAAATATATTACTATCTGATGTTTTCATTTTAAGCTTTAAAAACACCCAGCCAGGTTGACTAAATTCATTTCTTAGTCATCCTTAAGGTCAAGGGACTTGAGTTCCTGGTGATGAGTAGACGTCCACATTGGGAAGCAAAATCAAGCCATGTGATATCAAATCTTAGTGCTCCATAGTAAGCAGATTTCCTTCATGATATTTCCAGAAGCCATCCTACCAGCTCAGCATGAAACATGATGTGAGAGGGTCAAGTAGTATGCTGTGGGTCAGAATTATTAGGGAAGTTCTGAGCCATGTCAGTCTAGTTTCCCACCCTCCATGTGGAACAAGAAGCATTACAAGCCCAGAACAGACCAACTGGTCAGCGATTCACCCCTTTCTCGAGAAACATTGCCTGGAAACAAGTTTGAAGTGATATGGTCAGGCTTTGGTCAAGTGACTGAACAACTGGCCATCACTTAAGTCCTCAAAAAATACAAGGTCTCAATCAAGTACTGCTCTCTCTGTGAGATGACTGCTCAAACCTCCTCTAAACAGAACCTTTGTTTTTGTAGGATACCCAGCAAAGGAACAGCTATATAGGATGATCTGTAGGGAAGAAAAATGGGGAGAAGAGAAAATTCCTTCATGCTTTCCCCTCCAGCTCCTCCAGCATCCTACTCCCTGCCATCTCACGCAGACTTGTTGAACTAGTTTCAATGTGGGGATCCCAGTTTTCTTTTACCATTTTACTGTCTTGCTTACCGAACTCAGAACTCATTACGGATTGGCATACAGAGGAGGCTAGCCTCCTCCTAATGGACTCTCCCAGGACAACTGTCTCCAAAATGATTGCATTAATATGGCATGCCCAAATGTTGGCCTGCCTGATGATGATCTGGCTCCCTTTTCCTGCGCCTCTCTGACTAATTTTCTCTCTGTTATTGTTCATCTGTTTAGGTGGATACCCTTCGCCATGTTATCAGCCAGACAGGAGGATACAGTGATGGACTCGCAGCCAGTCAGATGTACAGTCCGCAGGGCATCAGTGTAAGAAAACAAGCCCCCCCACCCCCTGCTTTGTTTTTATTCTTTCACTACCAATTATTTCAAAGCCGTAGGGCCCAGAATGCCACTTAGTAGGACTTATCTTAGCTTTACGGTCACCTAGTTTCTTGTTTCTGTATCGGTCATGCCATCGGCAGCATTCTACCCACAAAAAAAGTGGCGATTGGGCAGGCTTCATGCAGGCAGCTGGCGTCTAGGGCTGTCAGACGCAATCAGTGTTTGCATGGCACCTGCGGCCACATGCGTTCAGCTAGGGGAGCTGCTAAACAGGTGACACCTAGTACAACAGTGGTAGGAAATGTGACCACAAGCTGGGGCCTGGGAACCTGGGAAGTGAAACTAGTAGCCAAAATCCATTGCATCCACGTCTGTGGTCTGAAAAAAAGAAATACTTTTTTTTTCATTCTGTCTATGGACAATTAAAAAGAAAATTAACACAGAAGCTGGGTATGTGGAAGGGATGGGGAGGGGTGCAGACCATCTTCTACTTGTTCTTGGGTGCGCTGGCGGCTCCTGACTAGCATGAAAATTCATAGCGACAAGCTATGTCGCACAGAGTGAAATCGATCAGACAGACACAAGGAGAACCGAGTGTAGATTTGGGACAGCAATCCAACTTGATTTCTCAGATCAATCGTCTGCTTTCTCAGCAGCGGTGACAGCAAGCTGGGACAAGAGGGCAGCCTGGAAAAGGAGGCCGTTTTTTAGATCAGGAATGATTCCTGGGCTTTTAGAGGTCACAGAAGGCTTGAGTAGAACTATTGGCCCTTAACTATTGAAGAAAGGTTTGGGTGGTGGGTGGTGATCGTTTTTTATTGTTTGTTTCTGTTGCTATGATTAAAGTAAATGAGGGATCGAAGGAAGAAGAGTTAGGCATGATTTATTAATGTAATCTATACTAATGGAGGTAATAATGTCTGCAGTGAAGGAGGTGATGGCCCCTTCAACTCTGCGTTGGTCAAGTCATACATGATTCTGTCTGGTTTGGGAGGATTAAGAGAATATCAGTTATTTCTCAGATCAGATGAGGAATGGTTGAACACATTAGGAATTCTTACCTCATAAAAGAGAATATTTGGGGGGCGTATATAGTAGTGTAAGGCATGCTAACACTATTAGAGTCATCACGAATGATCTAAAGGGGTTAGGATAGGATAGGACTACTGCGTAGTGCATTCAGAGAAACAGGTTTCACTTCAACATCTGATGGACCTTTCTCACAGTAAGAGTCCTCCGAAGAAGGGATCGGCTGCCTTTAAGAGTTCCCCATCCTTGGAAAATTCAAACATGGCTTGGCTAGCTGTTTGGTAAGGATGTTGCAGAAGGAAGTCAGGCAGCAGATTTTGATGGTCTTGGTAACTTTTAAGGCCACTTACCTTAGGGAGTGTTTGTTGTCTACCATTTTCAGGCAGAATCTTCTCTGAGTTTATACAGTATTTATCAAGTGTTTTCTGGAATGGAAGGAGAGAAGTCAAAGTTAACCCTGTTGAACATACTCCGGACCATCATGTTATTTTCTAGGAAGGATTTTCAGGACAGGGAGATTCTTCCCGTCTTGTGCTTGTTCTAACTACATTAACTACTAGTACTGCATTGACGGCTGACTGACTGGGAAGACTTCTTGGGAAAGTACAAGAAGCCATTGTGGGAAAGTGTATTCTCCAAAAGAATTCCAAATGAATGAAGTTGTTTGGGTATTTGTCTGAGTGCAGGTTTACACACACATACGTTTATGTATTTCCTGAATCTTTTTGGGTTATAAGTTCTTCCAGAGAAAGCTTTGCTCTGTGCATAAGCAGAAGAGAAGAACATGAGGAAAGCACAAAAGTGTAGGAACAAGAATCAGGCCCTACTCAAAAAGGGAACTGAAGGAAGTCCACGTGACTGAGCAGGAAATGGGGCTGACACTTCTGTTATTTGGCATCTTTCTTTCCTAATTGGGCAGCATAGAAGAGAGAGAGCAGCAGTCAGACTCTGGGGAGTGGGAAGGTCAACACTGACCCCTCTGACATCATCTGATGGGCTGGGAATAATTTCTGAAATAGTGTAACCAAACATGTGCAGACAATTATGTCTGATTACATAAGCCCACCACAAAAACTGGGCTTGAAAATGCCACTTGAAAGAGTCTCTCACTTTGCATTAATTTTTTTTTCCGTGAACTGTGGTTATTTTATTTCTGGGTCTTTAATATGCAGGGTAAACGAATCAAAGGCTGATCGTGATATGTTCTTTTGATATCAGTTTTAAATTGTGCCACCTGCAGGAGGCCAAGCTTGTTATAGTGAGATGTATTTTTAGATGGTGGTATTCGATGCTGAGACGTGTGTGTATAGAGCAGGATGATGACTGCCAGCAGGAGAGAGAGAGGAGGGGAGACAAGAAGAGACAAGGACAGGAATGAAAGCTTTGAGCCAAGAAATAAAAATAAACAGTTCCTAACCCCAAAGCTGCAGTGGAATTCCCAGCTGGGCTCTGGATTGTGTTTGATTCAGTGGAGGACATTTTCTGGGCAGCCTTTATCTGCTCCCCTGGCTGGGCTTTCACGGCACCCGTATCTTATCCAAGCAGCATCTATTTTAAGCCCTGTAAAGTTCAGACCACTTGCCTTTGACTGACCACACAGCAATAGGATTGCAAGGTGCAGTGGTAAGAGTCCTGTAAAGGGAGTTGGGAACTGCTAGTCCTAGAGACTCATGTGCCCATGGGCAAATATTGAATCTCTCTTCTAGAAAATGGGGCCAGTAATTCCCACCCTTTATACCTCAAGGACTGGCTTAGGGAGCATGAGAAAATAAGTAAGGAAGGGCTTGGCAAAGCATAAATGTTTCCACATGAATGCAGTATGAAATTTTATAAGCGATAACTTTCTCATTTGACCTTTTTTCTCTTCTGATGTGAGCAGTTTTCTCAGTAGGTAGTTCCTAGTGAGGATAGGTTAGGACACAGTTGTCACTTTTTTTTCTCTTCTGATGGAAAGGTGTGCTTTTGAGATGGATATAGTGTTATGCAAGGCCTAAAGACCCCATTCCTTAGCCATGGTGAGAGTTAAATTATACCTCCTTAAGTACTTTGTGTTCTCGTATGACAACGGGCAATACTTACTAAGCTTAGAGTAGCTCTAAGAAATGGAGGGAGATTATTCCACTTCTCTGTCCATCAGACATACTTAAAGATCACTTAGCTATCACATTCTTTCCTATCCATTCTCACCGCCACCATCCTATTTCTAGAAATAGTTCATTAGCTAGACTATTGCCATAACTTCCTAATCAATGTTGCTGTCTTTAGTTCCTCCTCTCTCCCACACACCCTCTGAATTTTGTCATTCTTTGCTCAGATATCTATTGCCTACCCAAGCAAGCTCAAACCCTGAATACAACATTCAGGGTCTTTTACATCTGGGCCCAGCCTTCCTGTCCTTCTACCTCATCCTGCTATCATCAAAATAAGCTCGGGATGCCATTCAGTATGGACAGCTCACCTTTACCTCATTGCCCATTTTCCCCCTTACATTTACTCATGTATGCCATCTACACAAATGTCCTTTCATTCCTACATCCCCTCTCCATCCTACCCCACTATCCAAATCACACTTACTCTCAAGCCCAGCTTCTCCTTCGTGTCTTTCTTCTTAGTCCTTCTCACCCCTTCTCCCTACTTAATCACAGACACATATTTTCTTTGCACTATACATATGTGCGCAGAAATTACCTCTGTGTCTTTCACTTCTGCCTATGTGTATGGTCCTAAAATGCATGTACTAGTTGCTCAAAACATGTTCGTTGAATGAATAAATCAGGGAGGAGAAGAAATGATGATACTAGATTAAAAATGCATTTTAATGACCAATAGCCACATCTAGTGTATCGGCTGTAAAGTATCTGGTGAGAATTATTGTTTTAAATGCTTATCCACAAATATACTGGCTTTAAGATCCAAAAATATCCTTAAGTCTTTCTTTTTGGAAAAAGTTTTTCAAACTTTCTGGCTGATGCATATTCTCTGAGAATAAGATTCAAATCAACAGTAAGTATATGAATTTATATGATGATGATATTGCAGAGATAATTATCCTCAGCAGTAGAGTCATTCTTATTATGAATTTTATAAAATTTCTTTCACTCCTCCTGTCCTTAAAGAGTCCCCGTGTTTCTATACTAAAAGAATCCCTGTTAAAAAAAAAAAAAGTATATATATACCTGTTTGTAGGACAGCCATGCATGTAGCAGCATAACATTGTTTGTGGGATAGCTGTGCGTGTAGCAACATATCATTGTTGTAATTGGATTCTCATTGTTGTAATTGCCCTGCCTACTAGATGTGGTACTGGAACCTCCAAGGACAACCTGGGGGAAGGTGGAAGCAACTTGAAATTGGGAAACTTAGGTCCTTCTTGTGACTTTTCTTTTAAGGAGTCACTTCACCTGTGTGTTTTTGCTTCATCTGTAGAGTTTATTAGATAAGCAAACTGAAAGCTCTCTTTCAGCTCAGCAGCTCTAGAATTCTACATTTGTGATCTTTGATTGTTACCGTTAGCTCGAGGGACACCAGACTAAACTGTAGATCATCCCTCCAGAAAACTCTTTCATTAGAGTTAGTAACTTCTATTCTTTCTAGCCGACCCCAGTGTTCAAATTGTATCTTGAAACCCAAATGGGAAGGAAGAAGCGCTCTTGTTACACAAACTTTTCTCTTTGAATTCCTTGGATATTCGTGATAGCAGAAAGCATTATTCTTTAGGGTAAAACTTTTTTTTTTTTTTTTTAAGGCAGAGTGTCACTCTGTCACCCAGGCTGGAGTGCAGTGGTGTGATCTCGGCTCACTGCAACCTCTGCCTCCTGGGTTCAAGCGATTCTTGTGCCTCAGCCTCCTGAGTAGCTGGGATTACAGGTGTGCACCACCACGCCCAGCTAATTTTTGTGCTTTTAGTAGAGATAGGATTTCACCATGTTGGCCAGGCTGCTCTCAAACTCCTGACCTCAAGTGATCGTCCTGCCTCAGCCTCTCAAAGTACTGGGATTAGAGGTGTGAGCCACTGCACCCGGCCACTATGTTTAATTGTTTTAAAATGTGGCTTATGGGAATGAATTTACTCCAGCCAGTCTTCGATATAAATAGATACCCCTATGGATTTTTCTTATTCAAAAGGTTTGGTGAAAATGGAAATAAGTGTTAGCACTATCTCTACAAAAGTAACGTGCCATTGACATCAATTTATGGCAGAAAAAAAAATCTCATTAATCTTGCTTTGTAATCATTATAGTAACAGAAAAATAGAGATGAAGCTTTTATCATTGTAAGCTATAATATAGGTGTTTTTGTTTTTTCTTTTCTCCTATGTTAGGTAAGGGGGAGAAAGGAACATTTGCCAAGTAAATAAATAGAATATAAATCATTAGGACAAAAATAGCCTCCTATTTAAATGAACATATTTCAGACATTTGGCTACCACAGGGATACTTAGTAATACTGGCCACATGCCATAATTTTAATTTTTTCTTAACTATTTCTAAGAGACCTCTTTCCACTTAAAGTATATATTAGTAAGATGTTGCCACATGTGGAATTGTAAGGCTAGGAACTGAGGGTAATAATTAAAATTCATATGCAAATCTTTGAAAACTCATGTTAATTATACACAGTTTTAATTCTTCTATTTTACCAAGCTGAATTTGAATTTCAAAGGGATGAAAACATACCCAGATGTGCCCCCCAGTTGGTTGTCTTTGGGTACCTTCTGGTGCTATGACCAGGAACTACTGAACAGCCCCCAGACTGAGGGGTAAAAGAACCAAGGAAAATCGAGAGGTCTGAATGTGGCAGACCAGACTCTTTAGTGTTTGAAGGCAACAGGGATAGAGTAGATTGACAGAAGCTAACAGCCTCACTCTCCTTCACGACAAAACCAATGAGAAACAGAGTAAGTCAGTGCCTTTGCTTCTAATAGGGCCTTTAAACGTAGCACCATAACAAACCTGAGACCAGAAAAGCATTTTATTTCAGCCCACAATGATTGAAGAAACAAAAAATATCCCAGCATTGTGATTTCATGTGTAATCCAATGTTCTTCCCCAGCTGCCAAGTGAAAGCCCTTAAAAGTACAAATGAGGTCAAGTCATTCAATGGCTTATTCATGCATTCATTTATTCATTTGCTTATTCATTCATTCATTCAATCAATCAACATAAGCATCTTTTTTTACCTTGGGGAATGAAGCTACGTCATGGTACATCCAGATCAATTTGGAGAAACTCTGATGTCAGTCAGGGTACATTTTCCCTTTTAGTCTCATTCAGCACTTCGTCTGGGATTGAATTTCCTGTTCCTAGAAGATTAGACCAATGAAACTGACCAACTCTGTAGCCGAAGAGGGGAATTTAGGACCAACCAGCAAAGTTTGAGAAAAGTACCAACCCCAACCAAATAGATATTACCACGGACTTAACAATGTAATAATAAGCATTCTTTTATAGAAACTCCTTCTCTCTTTGTAGAATTGTCACAATGAGTTATGATCTCAAACCTAGTGATATGATCACACTAAACATTATCACATTTAGGCTGTGTGTGTGTGTGTATGTACACGTACATTCCACGTTTGCCTGCGTGACTATGAACAAGTCAGTTTCTCTTGATAGGACTCAGTTTTCTGAATTCTAAAGAGGACAGTTGAGCTGGATTTTGTCTAAGGCATCTTCCAATGTCAGTTCTATTTATAAACAATTACTGTTTTTCCATTCCCAAGAAAATGCAAGATTGTGCTTTGGGGAAGATTCTCCACTGTGAGATGATAGTGTATGCCATGTTCCTTTCACTGGAATTGGTGTTTTATAGCATCCTGCCCAGCCTGGCCCACATTTGGTCTGTAGCCATGCTGTCCTCAGGCTGGGATCTGGTTAGTTGTTGCAGACTCAAGTCGGGCCTTCCTTCTGCTCTGTGAAGAAAAATCACAACCTCAAAGGGATAGTTTGTTTTTATGGTTGCTCCTGAAAGTGGCATGGTCCCTCTAGATGTCAGCAAATATTAAGTAATTAAATGAGCTGAGTTTAATTGTGGGAAACATGAGCATTGATTGAGCATTGATTTCTGAAGATAGTCTTCTTCTTGCTGAATCTAGCCTCACCCCTTCTTGCCTTTTAGGAAAGAGTTCCATGTTCTTAGACAAGCTTGTTTTCAGATAAAATATTAGACTTCCGTCTTTTTTTTTTTTTTTTTTTTTATGAGACGGAGTTTTGCTCTTGTCACCCAGGCTTTAGTGCAATGGCGCGATCTCGGCTCACCGCAACCTCCGCCTCCCGGGTTCAAGCGATTCTCCTGCCTCAGCCTTCCAAGTAGCTGGGATTACAGGCATGTGCCACCATGCCTGGCTAATTTTGTATTTTTGGTAGAGATGAGGTTTCTCCATGTTGGTCAGGCTGGTCTTGAACTCCTGACCTCAGGTGATCCACCCGCCTCGGCCTCCCAAAGTGCTGGGATTACAGGCATGAGCCACCACGCCCGGCAAAATATTAGACTTCTTTCTTAGAAAATCCCTTTGTTTTAAGGTAATTTTTAAAAATCCCAATCTCTGGCTACATTTGAGGAAATTTTTTTTCACGTTTCTAAATATGTTTCCATTTGATAATATTAGTAAATAAAAATACCTTATTCCACGAATGTTTGTTGAGATCCTTCTAATGTCCAGTACCAGGAATACACACATCAATGGGACATGGTTCTTGTACTTCATAAAGTCATAGAAAGCAAAAAGAACTGAGAGTTATCTGGTTCAGTTATCTGATTTTCTGAAAGGGAAGAAATATACCAGCCAGTATAGTCAATATTATTTTCAAAAATTTGGTGAATGGCCATTGTAAGGGGTATTTACACATATATAATCATATTCCTATCAACTATAAATATGTGAATTGCTTATAAGCATGACTGACATTTGCTATTCTTACATAGATTTTGTGAGTGACTAGCAAAAGCTGTACTTTGCTTCTAGAACCATGCTGTCCAAGATAACTTCTTGCACTGATGGAAATGTTCTATTTTAGCACTGTCCAATAAGTTAGCCTTTAGCAAAACATGGCTCTTGAGCACTTGAAATATGGCTAGCTCGTTATCCTCAGCAAACTAACACAGGAACAGAAAACCAACCACCACATGTTCTCGCTTATAGGTAGGATCTGAACAATGAAAACACATGGGCACATGGGGAGAACAACACACACAGGGGCCTGTTGAGGGGAGGGAGAGCATCAAGAAGAATAGCTAATGAATGGGCTTAATACCTAGTTGATGGGTGAAGCAAACCACCATGGCACACATTTACCTATGTAGCAAACCTGTACATCCTGCACATGTACCCCAGAACTTTAAATAAAAGGTTGAAATTAAAAAAAAAAAAAAAAAAAAAGAAGTGTTGGGCATGAGGTCCAAAAGAGAATGGATATCAACTAAGTACTGTTAACATACAAGATATGACAATAAAGAATTAATACTGATTAGCTGCTAGATATAAAGATGCATACATTGTAAACAAGCATGTTTTTCAAAATAAACATCTCGAAACTAAAAAAAAAAAAGAAATATGGTGTTTGAAAAATAAAATAAATTGTTAATTTTATTTAATTTAAGGTAATTTAAATTTTCAGTAGCCACTTTTGGCCAGTGGCTACCATGCTGACTAGTGAAGTTCTAGATTCTCTGCCGGTTATTTGGTAACTGTAACTTGGTAAAGTAAGTTAAAAGAATAAATGTGATGGCGTGCAAAAGTAATATAAATAAAACTAGAAAATATAATTTAAAATTTTAGAATAGCTAGGAACTATGAAAAGCAAAGTAGGAAGAATTTACTAATCAACTACAAAGCATTAGAGGAATCAAATTGGCAGGAGAGTGATAAAATAGCATGTAAATTGTAAAATGAAGGTTAAAATGAAGCCACCAAAGTGGGGTGATGGTGTTAGAGGTGTCACCATGCTGTGAAAATAGAGTAGACTTCCTAACACAAAACATGGAAAAGCATGCTTTCTGCTTAAATCAACCTTTCCAAATATAAATAGAGCTCTTTATTAAAAATTAACTACATATAAGAAGTTAACTCCGGTTGCATAATAATATGCTTCAAACTATGCAATACTATGGAGAAAGATTTAAAATATGAATATAGAAATACCTACATTTGTTATGGGTTTTTTGAAATAATGTTTAAGTGGGTCAGCCACTAATTCATCCAACCTAATAATTCTTCAGGCCCAAGCAGGACATGTCTTTGAACTCATCTTGAACTCTTTCTTTAAGTCTAAACCCTGTGGGGCTTACATAAGATAGAGGCTTTGTTTCAAGTCTTCCAGGTGACCTAAGCTGGCAGCCTCCCTGTTTCTTCCTCCCTGCCCTGCTAGTCTATTCCAAGTGTGGTCTGCAGATCAACAGCATTACCTGGGAGCTTGTGAGCCATGCAGAATCTCAGGCCCCGCCCAGACCTATTAAATCAGATGCTACAATTTAACCAGATCCCCTGGCAATTGTTAAGCACATTAAGTTTGAGAAGTTCTGCTCTAGTGTGTAAAGTCTACATGCTCTCTAGGGCTTACTGAAGAGAAGGAATTACATAGCTTTATTTGCATTAAGGATACCTTTCAAAATGTTTTCAACATTTTATTTAAAAAATTTTCAAACATGGAAAACTGGAAAGAATTTTACAGTGAAATCAGTATTCTTACCACCTAGATTCTATCATTAATATTTAACTCTACTGGCTTCGTCATATTGTCACCCTTTTATCCTTCTGTGCATCCATCAATCCATCTTGATTTTTTCTTTTCATTCATTTCAAAGTAACAGACAACAGTACGTTTTCTCCTAAGTAAATATCCTGGCACATGTATCATTAACTAGAGTTCAATATTTATTTGCAGTTTTTTCCTCTTCTGGAACAAAATTGTACACGATTAAATATGCAAATCATAACTATCTATTCTCTTGAGGTTTTTTGTTTGTTTTGTTTTTTGAGACGGAGTCTCGCTCTGTCGCCCATGCTAGAGTGCAGTGGCACGATCTCAGCTTACTGCCAACTCCACCTCCCAGGTTCACGCCATTCACCTGCCTCAGCCTCCCTAGTAGCTGGAACTACAGGCGCCCATGACCACACCCGGCTAATTTTTTATATTTTTTAGTAGAGATGGGGTTTCACCGTGTTAGCCAGGATGGTCTAGATCTCCTGACCTCGTAATCCACCCACCTTGGCCTCCCAAAGTGCTGGGTCTCTTGAGTTTTAAGAAATGTAATACACTTGTTTATAAATTTCCTACTCTTTGTTTTGTTGTGTCTACCTCATTCCTATAGTTTGCAAAACAAAATAAGAAGGAAATGGAAGGACAGGGCACATAGTTGTCCACAGAATAGTTTGTTCTTTTCCCGGCAGCCAGGGGATCCCTCCCTTCCACCTTCTACCCTCAGTCCCTCATTCTATCTTATAGCCAAGCATTGCTAGAAAGGCCAATTTAAATCAAATGAGATGGTTTATTCTACACTTGTCTCATGTTCTGATATGGTGAGCCTGCCTTTAAAGGCTTGTATTCAACTTATATTCACATTTCAATGAGAAAAGTTTTTGAGATATATAAAAATAGAAACTTTCTAAGAGGTATCAGAAAGTTAAATTACAGTGTGATTACCTCACTATGACATTTTTCCTCTTTTGCCTTTTGCCATTTCTCCCCTTTCTTCTTTCCCTTTATCCAGATAGACCCTTGATCTCCAGTCCTTATGCCAAGTGAAGGGAATTGGCAAGAACCTTATAGTGAAAGAATTTATGTGACCTGGTGATACACATTTTGGAGGCCGAATGATATGGAAATGAACTCTTAAGAACTCAGTTATGACTGTTCTGTTGTGTATCCTCTCAGAGTAGCATATGGAAGGCTTAAGACTAGTTCATTTCTTTATTAAAATTATATTTGGAAAATTATTTAGACAGCTCTTTCCTGGATCTAGGCTACCCTACACCTTTATTGTGTCATATTTGGTTAACCAGCCTAGATAGTGACCCAGTGATCATACATGAGAGCAGGATTTTAGATCAAGTGTCACTTTGTTGAGAAACGTGTGGTGTTCATTATAACAGAAGGCAAAACTGTTCTAGAATCTAGGTGTGAAGTGTCAGTAGAGGTGGATTTTTAAAGTAACTTAAAAGAATAAATGCGGTAGCCTGCAGGGGTGGTATAATAGAAATAAAACTAGAAAATTAAATAGAAAATATAATTTTAAAAATTAGAATAGCAAGGAACTAAGAAAAAGAAAAGTAGGAAGAAAGAATTTACTCATCAACTACAAAGCACGGGAAGAATAAAACTGGCAGGAGAGTGATAACATTGCATGTAAATTATAAAATGAAGGTTAAAAGCAATTAAGGTACACAAGCACTGAAGAGAATAATAAAAACATAAAATAAGCTAGGATGAGTAGTTAAAATAAATAACACCAGCTAAGAAGATACTTACAAAGATTAAAAAACAGATCAAGTAGTAATAAAATAAGGAAGTGGTTTAAGGCAGTAAATTAAAGAACAATTAAAAAAACAATAAGGAGAGAAAATTAACAGGCCAAAATGACACTTAATAATTGTATTAATAGCTAACATTTATTGACTTCTTTCTATGTGGTAGACACTTCGTGTACGTTAACTTATGTAATTCAATTGTATTAAAATAATTAGAAATTTATTTTGGGGGTAAGCACAAAAGAGTTCAGAGAAGGGAAAGCCAGGCATCAGGGCAATAACCGTCCCCTCGCTAAAAAAAAATAAAAATAAATAAAAAATTTTAAAAAACTGAAGGTAAGCAAAATAGATCTGCAGATATCAATTTTCATTCCTTGTCTAATGTGGTGATTTTTGCAGTTGAAAAACACCCAGTACCTGCCCTGGTACTTTTCTTTTACTTCCTTTCTAGATCACAGGTTCCTAAAGTATCTAGCATTATAAAATGTACATTCTCGTTCCCTCTTGTCATAGGTAAGATGGACCTTTGTTAGGGGCAACAAAGTTCTCAATCAGTAGAATCCATAGCCCAGAACCTATGGCAGTGGGCAGGCATCTCATAATCCCACTCATCTTACGTGACCAGGCTCAGGCCTGTCTTCTGGAAGTACTTCCTAGTTCTTCCAGACCGTGCCTATGTACTGCTTAGTACACAGGAGTTGGAATGGGATTTCTTTTCTGACACTTACCTTTCGTTCCTCGCTAGACCATAGAATTCTGAAGGGAAGGATCATAGTTGTATATCCTGTTCCTCAACTCAGGCCTGGTATACAGTAGGTGCTCAATGAATGCTTTTCAAAGTGAGCCTAGTTGAACCTGTTGTCAGTGGGTTTTGTGTGTATGTTTTTTTAACCAGCATTCAGACCGGATTTTCTGCCCGCCTTGAAACCCTGCAAACATGTATTTTGTATTTCTATTATCCACACAATTTCTCCCACGAGAAAATGGCTTTGTGTGTGTGTGTGTGTGTGTGTGTGTGTATGTGTGTGTGTGTGTGTGTGTGTTTTCTGTTTACCATAGCCTGGTACCCATCTTTTACCTCCAACTTATTTATATTGCATACCCTATAATTTTTATGCCAGAAATATTTTATGGGTGTATGTATACTCTGGGATGGGTATATATATGTGTGTGTGTGTGTGTGTGTGTGTGTGTGTGTGTGTATGTATATATTCAGAGCTCAGATGTCTGTTACTGTATTTTCTCTTTTCCTTACTTTCTTTGGGGGCAGGTGTTATCTCAGTGGCCTTGAGCTTGATCCATAATTCATTCATTCATTCATTCACTCATTTGTTTAGTAGACATTTTCTTGGGACTTATTATTACCCAGAATTATGTTGGGCATTAAGGCAAAGAAAATGAAAAGGAGATCTAATACCTGATCTTGAGCAACTCTGTCTTGATCTTGCTGTTTAGCCTATTTCCACTGGCCCTATTTTTCTTTCTTTCTTTCTTTTCTTTCTTTCTTTATTTTGAGACAGTCTCACTCTGTCACCCAGGCTGGAGTGCAGTGGCACAATCTCGGCTCACTGCAACCTCCACTTCCCGGGTTCAAGTGATTCTCACGCCTCAGCCTCCCAAGTAGCTGGGATTACAGGCATGCGCTACCACGCCCAGCTAATTTTCTTTTTTGTTGTTGTTATGAGACAGAGTCTCGCTCTGTCACCCAGGCTGGAGTGCAGTGGCGCAATCTCGGCCCACCACCAGTTCCGCCTCCCGGGTTCACACCATTCTCCTGCCTCAGCCTTCCCAGTAGCTGGGACTACAGGTGCCCGCCGCCACACCCGGCTAATTTCTCGTATTTTTAATAGAGAGGAGGTTTCACTGTGTTAGCCAGGATGGTCTCAATCTCCTGACCTCGTGATCCGCCCGCTTCGGCCTCCCAAAGTGCTGGGATTACAGGCATGAGCCACCACGGCCAGCCTAATTTTTGTATTTTTTAGTAGAGTTGGGGTTTCACCATGTTGGACAGGCTGGTCTCAAACTCCGGACCTCAGGTGATCCAGCCACCTCAGCCTCCCAAAGTGATGGGAGCCACCACACCCGGCCAGCCCTATTTTTCATGGAAAGGAAAAAACAACTGTTAACACTCTTCACAGGTAATTGTTGTATTTTGAAAAGAGTTATGAAATCACTTGCTGACTTTCTCTTCTCTGGGGAAAAGAGTCTTGAGTTCCCTCAGCCTTTCTTCCTAAGACCTGTAGTTGGCTGCAAATTGCATTGGTTGCTCTTCTCTAACGAGCTCTGGAGATTGGCCACAAAGAACAAAGACATAAGTTAGATATGGACTTTTCTTCAGACACTTTGTTTAAATTTTAAATTTTTTTCTGATTGCAAATTAATATTTAATGTAGAAAATTTGGAGAATGCAGGAAAACTACAAAGAAGAAAATTTACTGTTAACTTTGTGCTCATAGCCTTCTAGCACTTTATGTATAAGTGTGTTCTTTATGTGGGTGTAAGAAAGTTACAATTCATTTTACCTACCTATATTACTAAAAATGTGTTATGAATATTTTCCATATCATTAAACATTCTTCTCAAACATAACTTTAAATAACTGCATAGGAAACTGTTATAGGGAAAGTCCACAATATGTTTAATCAATTTATACTATAGAACATTAAGCTATGTTTTGATTTTGGGTTTTGTTTTTTTTTTACTATTATTAATAACATGGTGGTAAGCTTTGTAGTACAGAAAATTTGATGTATGTTTTCTGTTATTTGCTTGGCTAAATCTCTAAAAATGGAATTACTAGATCAAAGGGTATGCATAAGTTTACAGTCTTTGTGATGTATTGTAAACTTTCTTCTAGGAACTTCTATTAATTTATGGTTCTCACTAACAGTTTCTGGTAGTTTCCATTTCCTCACAACCTCAACTGTTTTTCAGTCTTTGTCAATTATCAAATCATTAAATGGCATCTTGTTTTTATTTTAATTTGCATCCCTTGGGTTACTAGTGCGATTGAACATTTTTTATATGTTTATTGGCCTTTTGTATGTATTCTTGAAATGTTCATCTCTTTTCTTATTGATTTCTAAGAACTCTTACACAATAAGGATATTAATCCTTCTACACTAGGCCAGCATTTAGTAAATAGGGGAAATTCTCTTTCTGAGTGGAAGAAGACTCCTGTGGAATAAGGCCCCAAGTCTCATCCTATTTCTGTGTAAAGTTCTTCAGAGTGAAAGCTGGATTGTTACCCTAGGAAAACTAAAGACACATCTGTACGTGATACCGGTATTGATCTTAAAATAGATTAATTAATTAACCCTACAATCTGAACTAGCTTGACATTTTCTATCTTTCTGATCTATGAAAAATCTCAGGTTGTAAAATAGTGCCCAAGAATTTTCTAAAAGAACCTAGAGATATGTTAGTGAAAAGTTTGTGGGGCGATCTGCCCTAGGCTTAGTATGACCCTAAGCCAAATAAATAAGTCCTTGACTGGCTTATAGCCAGGTTGAAGAGATAACAGCCACATCTATTTAAAAAGCTTTCTTATGACCTTAGCTACACTTAGGTCAAGAAAATGGTATTTTGAGTGACTAGATGTTTTATTTTGGATGCTCGATCAGTCTCCTTGTTTCTTTCACTATCTGTAAGATAACACATTCTTCTAGGTTGTTGAACTTTGACATCTCACCATCATCTGCTCTGCCCATCTTATTCCATAGCAGCACATGTACAGAAAAGCGAAAGCAGACTCCTGAGTCCACAGTACAGGTGGAAGATTTATACTGCAGAAATTCTGGGACTCTTTAAAAGGAAAAAATAAAAATTTCAAAAAATCAAACTCCCTTTCAGTTGGATGAGAATTCCAGAATAAAAGAGGGTGTCCCCCAGCATCCCCTGAATATCTCTAGGGTGGTGTCAAGTGAATTCAAAATTCTTGAGCACATAGATTGTTTTCAAGCTCTTGTTTTCATTTCATCAGTAAATAGAATTTTAAAAACAACAATATCCTCCCATCAGTAGATTTGGCACAATGGACACTAGCACCCCGTTCTTGTACATTCTTGTCAACATTTTCTGTCTGCATCCCCCACCCCCAAGCCCGGGCCTGCTTCCCACTATATCCCCCCCAACCCTTCTGTTAGCTGTAATGACCCTGCAAACACTAAATGGCATTTGAGTGCATTAAGCAGCAAACTCTCTAGTGACATAGCAATTATGGCTCTGAAATAGATTTGGTGCGTCACGGAAGATAAGGGTTTTGAAAGTTTCTGTTGTGATTATAGCCTGTAACTCCCACAAATAATAGGCTTCAAAATAAGAGGCTGCCAACGGAGCCTTTGTGGCTTTGTCTCAGTGATGGCACGTAAATTGCTATTAATGTCCTAAGTGTACTTGAATATGCCAGTCTTTGGGATGTGGAGTTGGCTCAGTGTCTCTCTTTACACGGCATGTCATTGTTGGTCTGATAATCTGGGGTAATTGCTGTCTCTTGGATGGTCAGAAAAGTGTAAGGGATTTAGCTTCCTGTGTGATGGTAAATAGCCTCAAGATTTAGCCCACGAAGGCAGGTTCACACATACTGGCTGTGTGTGTATTTCATGTGTAGCCACCATTCACCGTTAAGATGTGTATACAATCTCTGTGTGTACCCTTAGTAAATAATAGCCTTGTCAACAAAGCCAAAGCAAAAATCAAAGGTTATAAAAATGAAATGAAGAATTCAGGGCTGTATATAGTCAGCCAATCAGATAATTTATATTGAGAGTTTAAAAAAGAAAAAGAATACCCTTACTTGAGTTATCTAGGGTGAGCTTTATGAGGAAGCATAACTGCCTTGTCTTACGTAGCTACTCTTTTCTAGCATAAGTAGCATCTGTGTGTCTGTCTATATTCTTTAGGTACTATCAGTACATTCAAAATGTGTATCAGCTCTACGTGAATATAATAAATATAGAAATTATGCATGTTGTCAAATGCTGTTTGTTGATGTGTGGAAGTGTGTTTGTGTTTTGGTTTTTGCAGTTGTGAGGGTAGAGGTTATTTATTCAGATATAAATAGAATTCTCTGCACTAAGACACCTTTGTTAAGCTAAAATCAAGCTGAGCTTACTTTTCTTTGCCAGGAGATCAGGATAGCCTTTGGAAAATTAAATAAAATCAAACTTCAAGCTTTAGCCTCTTGTATGTTCATTTAGCCTAAGGACTCCTTAAGTCTGTAAGACATGAACATGTTATGTTTAACTGTCCTATTTGTACCTTTAACAGAAATGGGAAAGCAACTCAATCCAAAACCTGGAAATGCACACTATCTCCTATACTGTGTGAGTTATGGAGAGGCTCAACTAAAACCACCCCCTGTGTCTCAGATGCCTTCTATGGCAGTATTAATCCTGAAGCTTCACAACAGATTCATTAGAAAAGAATAAAGCTAAGAAGGAGCCAGAGTAGAGCTTGATCTCAGAGTTGATGTATTATACAAGCGCACTTTAATAATGTGGCATTAGGATGTTGGCAAGAGGGCACACTATGATGATGCTACAGTTGATGGAATCTTCTAGTTGGTGACTGAGCACCCCTTAGCAGTTAGGGTGCATGCAAGATAAAATTCAAGGTAGTAACTTGTAATGAGGGAGTTTGTTTTCTTACTGTGTGAACGTGGATCAGATATACCATCTTACTCTTAGGTCTTAGAGCAGAACTCTGCCTTGCCAGTGTAAGTTACGCCATATTCACTGGCAAAATGGTGCCACCCATGGTAGAGCCTCAGAAGCATAGCCCTGGAGGAGCAGAGCTTGTCTTGTTCAAAACCAAATTTGGTGAGGTGGACTGTTGCTGAGTAGCAGGAGATACTAGAATCCCTGGACTTTTCTGAGGCCAGTCTTGTGGTTCCTATGTTCTAGCATCTTAATAAAGAACACAGGGATTCCCAAAGGTAAACTGAAGAGCACGAGTCACCTGCCTTTAGCCGTGAGCATCCCAAGTAGCCGTGCTCTGCATGTGGAGCCCACATATTGTCCCACAGCTCCAGCTTTTGAAAATTGAGATGTCCAAAAAGCAGTAGCAGGCAGTGGATCCTAAGTCTGGCAAATCCTGGGTTCTGAGATCTAGTTTTCTCTCCTGAGAAGTAGGACTAAGAGTTCACACTAGATTTATGAGCCATTATGTATTTGTGATCCAGAGCAAGAGATGTACCTAGAACAATTCCTTATAACTGTGCAGTTATGCTGGGCACCTGCAGCCAAGCCATCCAGTACTCACAGGAATGAGACACCAAGGGAAGGCTTCAAAGGCGTCATTTCTCCATCCATTCCACCAAGTGCTTAACTGAGCAGCTGCTGTGTCAAACATGAGCCTAGTCCTATAATGGCTTGTTGTTGAATGATTTACCATCTCATTGAGGATACATATCAAAGCCCTTCATGTAGCCTGCAAGTCTAAGCATGGCTAAGTCCTCTCCTCTCTGGTCCTATCTTGCTTCACTCACCACTGTGCTCAGCTCTGTTCCGTTCTTTCTGGCCTTCTTTGAATCCCTTGGAGACTCTGGAAAGGCTTCTCTTTGCCCCACTCTTGACTTGTCCGTTTTCTGTTTACCTTCAGGCTGATTTTCCATAAGCCCAAGTGAGGTCCCTCTTTTGTACTGTCTCCTAGCGCTTATTGCCATCTAGCATTTGTATACATTATTTTGATAATATAGCAAATGTCTATTTCCTGCAAAACAGTAAACTCCTTGAGAGCAGAAACGAGATTTTTTTAGCTTATTTTATCAACCACTGTTTACCCAGTATGTAGCACAAGTAGCCACTGAGTATGTATTTACGTAATTAAAAACTAAGTGATTACAGCCAAAAACATATGGTGTGCACTTGGAGATTTTAAATGGTAAATAAAAGTTGCATGTCGTTTTAAATGTCAAAATGAGGGATCAGTAAGTCAGTGATATTAGAGGCTAGAGATGTGGGTGATGTGTGCCTTGAAGAAACCTACAAGAAGGAGGTGACTCTCAAGCTGGGCCTTGAAAGATAATATGAATTCGTAGAGACCAGAGGAGATAGACAGGCAAAGGCAAAAAATCCCCTCTCTTGACGTCTCTGTACAGTAAAGGAAGAATTCTCACTTTGACAACGAAAAATTATTTCTTTGCGGCAGCGTAAACTACAGAAGTCTTTGCAGCAAGGATTTCTATTCTCCACCAGGAATGGCTGATTGCACTGCTAATCTTTCTGAACATAGAAACCTATAAACAAGATCTCAGGGTTCAAGAGGCTTGATGGGAGCCAGACAAGAGAGGTGTGTGGTGGTGTGGCATTGATGTGAAGCCACCAGGGGCTGACCTAGTGGCAGGTGGCAATTAGAGAGGATACTCTAGCAGTCAAAGGACCATGGAAACAGGAATCCTAGAGCCAGCAGCGTGAGGAAATCCAAGCAGAGGATTGGCTTCTGGGAAGTATGATGGCAGGTAGTAGTTGGTGAGCTGAGGTTCCAGAGCAACATTCCAATAACAAGAACAAGTCACTTTCTCCGTCTTTAAGGAACTGTAATAAATAGCAGAAAATTAAGCAAAGCTAGGCATAAGCTTGGTAGAGATGGTCTCAACCACAAGAAAGAAATTCCTGTATGAACATACTGATGCAAAATGTCCAAGTAAGACAAGTGGCGAAATTGATTGTGAGTTACCTATGACACCAAACTAGGCCAGAATAAAATTTTTCTGTCTGAGAACACATGTTATTCCCAGATAGGGTTACCAGATTTATCAAATGGAAACACTGCACGGGATATACTTATAAAATTACAATGTAACAGAACAGGGCATCCATATTTTATCCGGCAATGTCATTCCTAGATCCTAAGAGGGAAGCTGAATCTGAATATGGGTCTCACACTAGAGAGAGAAAAGACAGGGGCTCAAGGACGCAACAGCCCATTAGGAGACTATGTCTGTCTTGCATTTTTCAATTCCCACTGTGCTCAGCGTGGTAACTGGGATGCAGATGCAGTGTGGGTTGTCTCCCTTCTCCTTGTGCCTTTCTGGAGAACACTCCTTGTTAAGACGGTGTGCTAAGCTGTGGGACTGCAACAGTCAGGTTCCGGTGTCTTTCTCAATTGCTTTCTCTAAACGCAAAACAAAATAGTATAACTATTAATTATCGTTGCTTGTTTGGGATAAGCTATGAAGCACCAAATCTCCCTGATGCCAATTTAGTAAGAGAAACGTTCACCGCCTGAATATTAAAGTTACCCAGAAACTTGACGGTGCTTCTGCTCTGTCTTTTGAATATTTGTACACAGCTATTTACATATAGTTGGATTGAATTATGGAGGTCAGGGATCTGATGCCACATGTCTCTCCATGCCCATGTTGGGGGATGGATGTCACAGCGCCACTAAGTGTTTCTTTACTTCGTTCTATGCCTCTCCAAGAAACGTTTATCAAATCGGTGATGTGTCAGGCACTGTGGTGGGCACTTTGGAGTAAAAGATAAATCCCACAGCCTTGCTTTTATGGTCAGGTAGGTGAAACCGACATGTGAAGGAACACACGCAATACAGCAGCACATGTGCTGTGATAGAGGCACATACATAGAACTGGGGGCCTGCGGGGGGAAGAAACAAAAAATATGGCCAGGGGACAGATGGATGTACAAAGATATTCAAATTCAGTCTTACAAAGCAGCCAAGGTGTGAGTGCAATGTAATTGGAGGAGTGAGGGCACGGCATTCAAGGGGAAAGAAGCAGATATGAGATGGCTGCTGTGTCATGGGAATTCATGGGAATGTAAATACTTGTGTTGATATGGGAAGTAAGCAAGATCAAGGCTGTTGCGGACCTGCTGAGGACATTGAACCTCATCTTGAGGCCAATGAGTAGCCTTTGAAGGTTTCAACAGGGAGATGACATGCACAGAATGACACTTTTGAAAGATAGCTCTGGTGGCAGCTAGAGATAGGACTGGAGGAATACCCAGACCGGACCTGGATCTGTTTTCCACTGTAAAATTCCCCAGGAAATTTTGAATCTTTTGACATCCCTACGGGGGCTTTCCAATAGCGTCTTTTCAAAGTGCTCTCTGTGTAATCTTGGGAAAGTGTTAAGCATATCAGGAAGACATATTTCTTCTAGCTTGATAGAAGAATGATGAATCTAGGATGTGACCTCTACTATGTGAGCTGATGCCCCTGATATATAGTGGCTCTGTGTGTGTTTGCATAGAGAGGGAAAGAGGATGCATCCGTGTCTCTTTGTTTTTCTTCCTGGCCGGCCCCAACAGTGACTGGGTGATTGAGGGGCCGGAGCACGTACAGCTCCTCACCCACGCTGAAGGCATCTCTAGTAATGGCATCTGGCCCATATGCAGATCTAGCTCCACTCTGTGCTGACATCAGCCGGTTTGTGGCACCTCAGCGTATTTCTGGGTTGCAAATGAGAGTTTCTTAGTGCCAGGCTTGCTTGGGCTGTCACATCAGGTGATGAATTCTCTGCATCAACGGTGTGCTGCTAAAGTAAGCGCAGAGGAAGAGTGGGAAAAAGAGGAGATGGGGCAGGTGGTTCTCAGCCCAGCAGCCACTGCTCTGGGCTAAAAGCAGTACTGGATCCACAACAGGGAGGGAGAGCTACTACCTGTGGCCCCCATTGTGGTTCAAGGAGGGTGGTAGAGAAAAGGCAGGGTTTGGGTTGCAATTTTGTGTCGCGTGTCCTGTCAGGAGAAACCACGTGGGTTTTCTCATGTGCCATTGCCCCGTCCTTGGCTCAATAGCTAGCTCCCTCTACCTCCTCAGACAGGCATGTTTTGCATTACCTTTTAGATGAAGTTCTAGCAAAATTTGATGTATAGCAAATTATGTGCCAAATTCTTTAGGGTAGACCATAGAGTAAATAGTCATTTTTATTCCTGAAATACTTTGTTTCCAAATATCTTTGTGTTTTGAAAATCCAGATTTTCTTATCTTGGGAACCTACTGTATTTTGTCCTAGTTTTATATTCTATGAGCTTCTCTCTTCGTCAGCTCCAGGTTGAGCCTGCTCTGCTGGCTTAGGCTTCACTTGGTAGAATGAAAAGTTACGTTGGGTCACACTTCCCAGGTGTTGCATCACAGGCCACAGAATTACCTATATAAAACTGAGTGCAAATGTAGACACTCTTCCATTAAAATGTTTTTAGCAATTAAAAGGGTACCTTTGGTTTTGCAGATTTTACCTCCCAACCTGTGACCCCTCAGTATGGTTTATGACATTAGCATTTCCAAGAGTGTGTTCATTACAAAGAATTGTTTGCATCAGAATGTAGAGAGGGAAGCTGAGGTGCAGAAAAAAATAAAAATAAAAGTCTGATTTTCCACCCCCCAGCCCCTGCACAGTTGTTAATGAAAGCATCCTCTCCTCTTACTGTGCCCAGAGATAAATAAACACACAAAGGCGGAGTTTCCTACTTAATATTCACCCACAGTGAGGAAGAGGGAAGGAATTGCTCCCCAGGGTTAACGTGGCAGTAAGCGAGGTCAGCTGTTTCCCAAGACGGTGCAGCCTCTGAACGTCTTACATTAAAGCTAGAATGATACAGCTGAAACAGCCGAAGTGATTTACAGGAAACCCGGTTAAGTTGAGTTTGCTCGCAGTTTCTATCTTATGATGGTTTTAGCAGTAACAGCAGCAAATAATATACCATCCTATAAAGCCCCTCTAGAGAAAAGAATTCTTCCACATTCCCCAGCGTGACATGCTTCTTCTAAAAAGTGTTTGTGTTTCTCTAATTTAAACCCTATTGGCTACAATGTCCTAAATTTGGTGAGAAGTGGGAGGTCATAGCTGGCATATCCTGGAACAGGGTGGTCAGCAGTCTCATTTTGCCCAGGCTGTAGACGTCTACTGGGATGTGAGACTTTAGGTACTAACATGGTAAAGTCCTGGGCAAACTGGGATGGAGGGTTTGCCAAATCTGAGGGTGTGTGTGTGTGTGTGTGTGTGTGTGTGTGTGTGTGTATGTGTATCTGTGTGAATGTTTATGGTTGGAGGGGGAGTGGAAAAAAGGAGAGTGAAAGAGGATTTTTTAAATGTATTTCTTTTAGCTAGAAGGTTTTATATATTCTTCACTAGGTCAACTAGAATAATATAATGCTGGTTTTGATATGAGCTTGAAATAATTCCTCTTTCTACCATCTGTGGGTTCTCTGTACTCCCTGACATCTTACACACTGGTCTGAGAAAACAGAACTTTTTAAAGAAAAGAGATCAGATTTTTACTGTTTGAGTTATTTGAGGTCTGGGATGACTCAAGAAGTCTCCCAGAACCTTCTGGGCAATATAGAATGCCTTGTCAATTCCTCTTAATGAAACGCCACAGAACTAATTTTCTTTACTAATGGCTTCATTTTTTGCGCCACTTATTGTTATCTTAATGGAATTATGGCATGGCTAAATGATAGTTAGAGTGGTGATTTGTGAGCAATGTAATAGAACTCCATTGTTCCATGTTCTGTGACATGTATGCTCACTGCTTTCATAAAGCTTCCTTATCTGCTTATTTTATACCAGGTTGATTCTAAGATACATGCCTTTTTTCTCTTTTTACCAGATTTTTTACTCTACTTCATGACATTGTACTTAAAAACTTCTGTCATGTTTTCTTAAATTTCTGTACTGCTGAGTCATTTTTATTCCTGAAACACTTTGTTTCCAAATATCTTTGTGCTTTGGAAATCCAGATTTTCTTATCTCGGGAACCTGCTGCATTCCCCAGTGTGACATACTTCTTCTAAAAAGTAGAAACCCTACCTTCTGCCCCCACAGATACACTCCTACCTGCCTATCTGTCTGTCTACCTGTCTACCTACCTATCTACCTGTCTATCTACTTATCTATCTGTCTAAATATCTATCTGGTAAACATTCACATATAAAAACGAGTAGGAGAAACAGATACCAAAGTAATTATATGTGTAATCAAAGCTGAATAATTTTCCCCAAGTAGTAGAATTATGGGTGCATGCTGTATATTTTGTTTTTTATGCTTTCTTATTTCCCAAATATTATAGAGTAAGTACATCTTATTTTTATTTTTAAAAATGACATTCAAGGATCTTTTTTGGGAAAAATAAACGTAGCCGCCACTCTTAGCCTAAAATGGCACCAGAATCTATATTCTTGGTTGGGACAGGAGGCTACAATATTATCATCCCCGTGACAGACTTGCATTAGGAATTTGAATTAATTCTGTTCTTGATTCTGGTTATACTACAGAGTCTTTGCCCCCAAAAGTTGGAAAAGCTTTCTGTTATGAAAGAAAGAACTCTTTTCCTCCTTATTGTTCTCCGTCTAATCTCTTCATCACAAACAGCAGGGGAAATGTCCTCCAACAGAGGAAAGGAGTGAGAGAAGAGACTTGACTGGATTAGGAGATGGGAGATTGGAACTTGAGGGCAGTTATTCGCTGACCCGCGATTGGGGAGCACTGTTCTTGACATTGCTCGGGATGCCCTCTTAGTATCCAGAACTGCTTCTCAGTGAGGTGTGAACAAAACCTACCGTGATGCTGAAGTAACTGGTGGAAGCTGCTTTGAATTTAAAGCCTGGCTTTCTGGGAAAATTGGAGCATCATGTGGGTGAGCCAATGATAAAGAAAGCCAAGTGGGTGAAAAGCGCAGAGAAAATGGAGCCTGATTCAAAGGTCTCGAGGCCTGTGTTCTCAGTCATGAACCAGGACACCTGCTTTTCTCTTGCACCTCTGCTCTCTTATGAATAAAATGGGAACAGACATTTCTAGCACCTATCAAGTGCCAGGCACTCTCCAGGTGCCGTGGAGTACGCAAGAGTTGAAGTCGTGGTCCCTCCCGAACAGCAACAATAATACCTGCCCCATCTCCCCCAGATTTTTCAGAGAATAAGAGGATAGTACAATAGAAATCATTTTACCAGAGATGTCTCAGACCTGATCTGTTCAACCTGAACTCCAAAGGAGCACAGTAATTGAAGGGGGGAAAGGCATTTTAGCACATTTATATTTCAATGCTTTAAAACATATAAGCAATCATGAATTATGCATCATGAATTAACCACTATAGCATAGCATTCTTCAACTATTTTAGTGCTGGAATTTTTTTGAGAGGGGTGGTTACTAAACAGATTTCTTTTTAGAACGGTTTTAACAGTTTTATTGTTGGGATGCTCCTGGATCTAGAGTCTTATAAAAATGATCTCCAAATATAGATCAAGCCTATACCTTCTCATCTCACCACCTCTCTGGATATATTCACACTGACCAGTCCTTATGGCCTTGGCACCATTGTTGTATCTGTTATAGTCACCTGAATTACCCTCTGTACTTTTCAAAACTCACCTCAAAGAGTGCTCCCTCTATGAAGTATTTCCTGATGTTGCAACAAAATGTGATATTGTTTTCATTTGAAACTTCATAACAATGGGACTCTACCATTTATTAGGTTCTGCCTTGATTTATAGTTCATTCGTGGGCTTATCTCCCTCCTTGAGGACATGAACTACATCTCACTGACCATTATTTACCCATGAGCATCTAGTGTAGAACCTTGTGTAGAATAGGTAGCTGGAATCCCGTAAGTATATGGGACATCCAGAGCCAGAAAGAATCCTAGAAAGCATTTGAGCCAACCTTCTTATTTTTCAAAAAGGAAGACTAAGGTCAAATAGGTGAAGGTGCTTTACCATCGACATTAACTAGTTGTTGCCAGAGTCAGAACCAAAACCTTGAGTCTCTTGACCTGCAGGACAGCTGTCATTTCACTGCTGGCTGGGACTTAATTACAGAGTCTTTGAGAAGTATAAACACATCATACTAGTGGGAGGTATTAACATCGTATCCAGAGGCTCACTGGGAGAACCCAAACTTATTTGAGGGTGGGGGGAATATTATCACTCACAGTAATAGTTGCCCATTTGATGAGTGTCTCTATGTGTCAGGCACTGTGGTAGGTCCTTTACACAAGTTGCCTCATTGTCATTGTCTGCTGAAAATAGCCACCCAATCTCAGAGGACTGACTTCTCTCCCTTTTTCCCTTCTAGGCTAATGGAGGTTGGCAGGATGCTACTACCCCTTCATCAGTGACCTCCCCTACAGAAGGCCCTGGCAGTGTTCACTCTGATACCTCCAACTGATCTCCCAGCAATCGCATCCCGGCTGACCCTGTGCCCCAGTTGGGGCAGGGGCAGGAGGGAGGGTTTCTCTCCCAACGCTGAAGCGGTCAGACTGGAGGTCGAAGCAATCAGCAAACACAATAAGAGTCTCCTTCTCTTCTCTTCTTTGGGATGCTATTTCAGCCAATCTGGACACTTCTTTATACTCTCTTCCCTTTTTTTTTTTCTGGGTAGAAGCCACCCTTCCCTGCCTCCAGCTGTCAGCCTGGTTTTCGTCATCTTCCCTGCCCCTGTGCCTCTGTCCTAGACTCCCGGGGTCCCCGTCCTCTCTCATATCACTGAAGGATATTTTCAACAATTAGATGAATTTAAAGAGGAAAAAAATTACAAAGAAAATAATAAAAGTGTTTGTACGTTTTCATGCTGGTGGTTTGAGGAGCCAAATTTACCTCACTCGGATCCCTGACTCCCTATGTTCACAGGCAATCCTTCTCTGTTTCTCTTATTACTCTCACTACCTCTTAGCAGGAATACGCCACATTGCCCTGCTCATTCCAGGCCTCCCTGCTTCCTCTTGCTTTTCCTCCCTGGGGACAGTACTGATTGGAACACTTTCCTCCTCTTCCTTCCCAGCCCCAGCTATTCACTGGGGACTGTCATAGCTGGGATTCTAAAGGTGCCATGTTTTTCATTTTCATCTCCGCTAGGTTGGATCCCAGGCAGGAAGTCAGGCAGCAGGGAAGGACACGGGAACAGCAGGTGGAGAATTCCTACAGTCTTTCTTATCCTGCTATCAACAGCTCTCAGTTTCAGAGGCACAGTCTTTGGAGACCATTTAACACTCAGAAAGCAATATTTAGAACCTACTGCAAAACTGGGCCTGAGTTAGGCATGGTGATGAATGCATCAGTAAGGAGTAGAAAGTTCTTATCTTGAAACCCTTCAACCTCAACTATGCCTTCATAGACACATACATTCATGCACATGTAGGCACATGCACCATCTCACATCTTCACTTTCCCAAGATGCCATATACAATTACCTACATTAATAACCGTAGCACTATACCTTATGAGCCCGAGAGAGGGAATTAGTGACTCTAAGTGAAGGTCACTGACAGAGAGAAGCAGTATGTGTCTGTGGCTTCCAGGACATGCAGGCCCACTAGCGTGCACTTACCAGAATGGCATACACAGGACCTGATCTTGAGGAAGACCAGGTTTCCAGTGTAAACTACTCTTGCTCGCACCCTCTGGAGCACTCAGGGAGCCACATGCAGTACTTACAATGTCTTTAATGGACTTGGTTCTGTTTCGTTTTTTGTTTTATATTAGGCACACTGTATTAATTTTCCAAAATGTTATGCCACACTATGTTCTTGGTCCTGACCTACTGCTCTAGAGGAAAGAGTTGTATGAGAACGTGGCTCATGTGAACTTTGGCTAGCTTCATTTGAGGACCTGAGAATCATGGGGAAAGGAAAGATAATGTTTTCATTGAAATCATCACAGTGAGTTTTATTCCCTGGGAACACAGCATGTACTAAAAATACATGAGAAAATAGCATGTACAGGAAAGCTATTCTCAAGAGTACCCTGAGCTCACCATCTTCATAGCCAACCCTACCAGCTATAAAGATACAAAGATGGCAGTCGTATCACTTGATTAAGTAGGAGGTGGTCAAATCTTTTGGTGCCTCATTTTCTTCATCTGTGAGGTGGGAACTGTTATGCCTGGCTCACTAAGAGGCTTCTGAGAGACTGAAGAAGTTGATTTTATTCATATTTAATCTGTAAATGCGAAGTCAGGGGAAGTAATGTCCCTGAAATAAATGGGTTCATGCCATCTAGGGACAATAACTGGTTTTCTTGTTGTAACTTCTGGTTAATATCAGTACCTTGATGTCATCACCATGATGACAAAGAGAAGAGTTTTTGTTGATCTTCTTGGTTTTGGTCTGTCTGGTTTCTTAGGATAAAGAAAAACTTTCCAACTAGAAAAATAGGCCCTGGTTCACTTAGTTTGCACTGGAACCCAATATGTTGCCTCATACATACTTGGTCCCTGTCACATTGACTGCTTGGGAGGCTTCCAGGGAGAAGCATGAGACCCTGAGGGGTGAGAATGGGCAGCTAACAAGGACATGGCAATTCTGCATGGCACTGCAGTCATGAATAGAAAACTCTCTGTGTGCTCAGGGGAGCAGGGGCTGCCTCTGAAGAAACTTGAGGGAATGTGTATTTGAAGGAAACGCAAAAACTAAATAGTTAGCAAAATGAGATTATGCCTTGATGACTAAAAGGCACTAGAAAGGATGTGTCTACTAACTTCTGCCCTAATCAGAACAGATGCCTAGAAGGAGCATTTGTGTGACAACTTCGTAGTGATTAGAATCAGTGGACAACTCCATCTTAGTGGCAGGAATATAATGAAACTACCCACACAAGAACGTGGTTGAATCACATTTGCTTGACTTAGGGCAAAGTATGAAACAGAGATGAGAGGGTTCTCTTGGAAACAAGAAGAGTGACTCCAGATGTGGCTTGAAATGATTACCGTGTTAAGTTAATGCAAAATATCAGAGCAGTGCTACATTTGCACAGGCAGTTTCTCTCCGGGCAGTAGTTTGCACTGATGATCACCTTTCACAGCATTTTCCCCAACCAGCACTTCACTTAGTCTTCTCTACACCCAGCACCTCCCCCCTGGCACCCCCTGCAAGGCCACTATCACTTCCGACATCCATCGTGGCATCCGTGAGATCTGTCCACATTAGGCGAAGCAGGAGAGCACTGAGAGCAGCAGGATGGGTTTGGAAAGAGCATGCCTCTGGAAACACAGCTTCCTGGGAATTTACATTAGGCCAGTCCTACAGATACCAAGATGCACCCCAGGATTTCTTCATTTTCTAATAGATGTGGGAGTGCTCCATTTTCCCCGACAGCGAATTTCCCCTGAGAAATGATACTAGACCCTGGGTTTGCCCCCCTTGTAACTCTTCATTATCTCCTCCTTTTCATCCCTAACTCCTCCTCCCCCTGGCGTGGAATTGACGCCCGTGCAGTACATTTGCCAAGTGGCACCTTCTTTCAATTTATGTTTCATTTTGCTATGGTGGTGGTTCTTTATTTGCTGGTTGCCTTTTCTCACACATCTTTCTCTCTGTCTCTCCTTCCTTCTGCTTTTTGTTTTTCTGCCCAGAAAAACCTGACTTCGATACCAAAAAAGATGAAACTACAGAAACTCAAATTTAAAAAAAACTTTAAAAAAAACAAAAAAATACTCAACGATTCTTTCAGCTTTATTAACATTTTCCATTGTTTCTTGCGACTTGTGTCTCGTTCTTTGTAGTATTGATGATGAACATTTGATAATGAATGTTCTTGTATATTCAGATAAAGAAAAAAAAAAACCAAAAAAGCGGTCTGAATTTAATAGTGTTTATAATAAAAATTTTAAAAATGACCCTCATAGCACGCAAAACAGGATGGGGAATTTCCCTTCTTCTTTCTGTGACAATGCGCATCATTCCTGCATTAGTTTTTAACACCAAACTACCTACATTCATCATTTCCCTCATTTTTCTTTTATTTTCTTGCATTTGTGAATTAGTTCAAGAATGCTAGAAAAGTGTCGAGTTGTGCACATCCATTTCTTGTTTCACAATGTTTAAAAGTGGCAGTAATTCATTTTGTAAACTAAAAAAAAAAAAAAAGGTTGGAATAGTGAGCATAATAGGTACAACCTAACACATTATTATGTTTATTAACTTTGAGACCCAGAAGTAAATTCTTTTCTTTTCTTTATTCTTGCTCTTAAAAATACAAAAAAAAAAAAATGTTTTGTTTTGTGTTATTTTTGGTTTGTTTATTGGTGGGGGGGGGCTTTTTTTAATTGTCAGGATTATGATCTTGCTGTTTTTCTTCAATATGTATACAAGGTGATGTGAAAAGGCGACATGGCAGAGTAGTGAGAACAAGTAAGCTTGTTCTTCTACTTTGCTTCACAATTCAGTTAATGCCAAAAGCAAAGATCAAGCCCATGTTGATGTCTCGTTGCTCACCTGCATTTCCAGAGAGTGTGGCCCTCCTGCGGTCCCTGAGAAAAATAAAATCAGGGACATGCTTCTCCTTTTAGCCTTTTAAAAATTCAAAACATTTAATCCAAGGGAACTTTTTATGCTATCAGGAAAGGTTTTTGCCATTTTTGATTCTGATTGTCACAGCCAAGTACTTTGTTTTCTTTCTCCCTAATTAAGAACTACATTCCATGAGGCCTCTTCCAACTACAGAGGCCTTTTCTTCCAGAAGAGTCCTGCAGAAGATGCTGGTATGATGGGCACCATTGGCTAAGTAAACTAGATGCAGGAAGCAGTCTTTGGGGCCAGTCTGCCAGCTGAGTCCTGCTTTTGGATGAAGAGTTGATGAGATACTGGGCCAGGCTCAATGCTGTAGTTTTAATGCTAAGAGGTTAAGTTTACTTCACAGAGTACACCTCTTAGTAACCTCTGACTTAGGCAGCTGCTTAAAGCAAATTGCAAAACTGGCTTGATTTGGAATGTGTTTATTAGAGGAAAAAAGAAAGCCGTATTATCTGGAAAAAACTTCATTTTAAATATCCATTATTCAACAAATTATGTCCAGAAAGTGGTCAGAACTTCAGCAAGAAAAGTGAAGTAATAATGCAGAATTGTGGAGCAACGCTTCAGGAAATATTCCTACCCGAGCGCTTGTACTTTTGAAGTCATAACAACATAATGATGAGCTTTTCACATCACCTTTATGGTTTCAATCCCTAGCTCAAAGCTTTCTGGAATCTTTTATTTTTTGTAAACTTTTTTTTTCTTTTGTTAAAATAAATAAAACATTCAATGTTTTTCTCCTTTTCTCTCTTATTCTTTTCTTTGGCATTTTCATTTTGAAATGCTTTCCTTTGGTTGTTGGTTTTATTCTCCCCCTACCCCTCCCCTTTTCTTCTTATTCAGAGTATAAACCTGCAAAGCTCTGCTCTGTTTTGGTTTTGAAAGTTTAAGCTTTTCTGCTTCTGTGAGAGCACAGGCTTCTGTCCCTTTTGATTCCAACTGAACTTTTGTGTTCTCTAATGATACTAACACGGTGTAGGTTTTACAGTCTCCTAATTTGTACTGGTAATGCATATTCCAAATAAATAGTTTCTTTTGTTGCAAAAAAAAAAACAAAACAAAAACAAAAAACTTGTATTTTGTGCACATTTCTTTTCTTACATGCTGGCAACTTCTCTTTCCCCAAACTAGGCCTGCATTAGTGTAGATGATGGTCTAAACTGTTGCCCTAATCACTGAAATGTCTACATGCCATGGTGGTGGGGCGGAGACCTCATGGGCCACCTTCTTCACTCAGGAGATCAGAAGGAAGGAAGAAAGGATCATTTGTGGGTAAACAATAGCTGTTTTACAGAGGGACAGAGCACCCCATCTTGTCTGCTTCAAACTGGCAGCCATCCACCAAGCACCAGTTCAAAGAAATTCCAGGAGTATTTTCCATAATAAATTATAAGTTCCTAAGTCATGGCTGTTTGCCCAGTGATTCTCCTTTTCTTCTCTTTGTCTGCTGTAATCTGGTCATAAGGAAAATTGTGGTTCCTGAGAGATGTTTCAGGGGAAGGAATCTAGGTTACAACTAATACCCAGTTGTAGGCTCTCAGGAGTGTGATAGATGTTACTCCCAACAGATGTGCATCTCTACCATCTGTTATGCCTACCATCCCAAAGAAGCATCTCTTCCAATAGTCTGCACCCATATTGAACCCCTGACCTTTGAGGTTTTGATGTGTTACAGAATGTGGTGTCCCCAGTGTTCTAGCTGGAACACCAGGCCTCCGCACCTAAGTCTGTGCCCAAGTCTTTAACACCATCTTCCCATCCATAGAGTGGGATGGAACTCCTTGTCTGGCTTTTGACATGTTACTCTAGGGCCATCACATGCATTACATTCTCATTTTCATGCTGTAGCTCTCCTATGAGGCTCTGTCCAGATCCTGTATGAGACGAGTATGTGTTGAAAGTTGAGTTAACAATCACTTATCCCAATCACAATTCTAAACGATAGGAACAAGATCAAAGCATCCCCAGCCTGTGGGAATCAAATTATCATTTTTATTAATGGACAAGCTAAGTGCCTACTGGCCTCCAACATTTACAGCTATCTGCTAATGTTGAGTTGGTGAGTGTCACCAGAAGCCAAAATGGAGGACTCGTGTTCTCTCTTCAAATCTAAACATTGGAATATACTTATGGGAGCAAGCAGGCTCCGATTACTTCCTTTTCCAATTGCATGGAAAATTAGGGTCTAACTCACCCACCTAGTGTATTACTTAGAGTGGTACTAAATAGATATAACAAATAGACCAAACATGTATACTGCCTCAAATGCAATACAAGCTATTTCTCACTTATGGTATAGTCCAAGGCAAATGTCCCTGGTCATTTCCTCTCCTTGAAGTAATTCGGGGATCTAGCTGCTTCTACTTTGTGGCTCATCCATCCTCCAAGGATCTGTAGCTTTTCACATCTAGCCCACAGAAGGGAAAGGGTGTGAAGAAGGCCCACCCACTTCTTGAAAGCCTTGACCAAGACTTCCCTTCCATTCATATTCCTAAATGCAAGGGTTAGAGGTAGGCGTGGGGATTAGAAAAGTAGTCCCTGGCTAGGCAGCCACTTCCTGGGAATAGCTGCACACAGTAACTTTGTAGACAGCTGACCATCTCCATCACACCTAGTGATGGGATAAGGAACAGCAAAAGACAAGCCCATATATAGCTGTTTCATTGATTAGACACACTTTCAGTAGAGGCATTTCCATGTCAGCATTCCACACTTGGCTTGATTACTTTTCACAAAGATCAAGAGAGGGATTTAACAGGGGCCAGAGATGTGCAATCCAATATTGCCCGCTCAAAGTAGAGGAAACAAAAGTCTCCACCTCTATGGAAATGTAAGAATGCGAGGTAAACAACCCCTTTTTTCCAACATTCTCCAAATGTTGTTTTCTAGCTTGCCTTAGCACCAAGCCTATGGTCATTAGGAAGGGAGAGCTGCAGTATGTTAGGGCCACCTTGTTCCCATCTTCGGGTCACACCGATACGTTTACTGCTAGCTGGAAGAATCAACTCTGGCAGCCAGCAGTCATCTTAGAGAGCATGGTGAAGTGTGGGTCTAACCCCTTAAAATCACAAAATCTCATATGCTCACCCCTTCTCCCAAACCATAGATTTGTACATGGCTGTCCTTATAGACTAGACTTCCACCAAATCCCCATTTTATTTATTTATTTTTATTTATTTCATTTTTTTTTGAGACAGAGTCTCATGTGATCTCTGTTCACTGCAACCTCCGCCTCCCGGGTTCAAGCGATTCTCCTGCCTCAGCCTCCCAAGTAGCTGGGATTACAGGCATGCACCACCATGCCCAACTAATTTTTGTAATTATAGTAGAGATGAGGTCTCACCATGTTGGCCAGGCTGGTCTCGAACTTCTGGCCTCAAGTGATCCTCCCGCCTTGGTCTCCCAAAGTACTGGGATTATACGCACGAGCCACCACGCGTGGCCAAATCCCCATTTTAAAAAGAGACATGACTGGTCCAAGTGCAGTAGTGTTTGCAACTAATTGATTACAACCAGTTACAGATTCCTTTATTCCTTCTCCACTCCCACTACTTACTTTGATAAGACTTTTAAAATAAAATAAAATAAAAATTTTTTTAAACATGCAACCAAATGTCAATTTTACTGACCACCAATTCATATGCAGAATATAGCCTTCCTTCTGGAAACACCCAGTATGGAGACAGGCACAAGAACCTAGTCTTATAAAACATGCAGTGGGTGAGTTCAAGGAGGTTGTTTTAATCTGGATCCCTGAATCAGGAATGATGCTTTGCTTTGGGGAGTTCCCTCTCATTCCTGCATAAAAGCTACTATAGTGTACAAAGAAGTAAGTGGTTTTGCTGACCACCGAGGCCAGTGTGATTCAACCTATGGCTTCCAGCCTTAGGCAGACTTCTGAGGTCACCTTGGGCATGCTAGAAGTGAGGTAAGGAAGGTTGTAAAAGGTTATAGCAGTGGCATTGCCCAGGGCCACATTCGTTGGAGAATCATTGTCCTTGTGTATCCTCCCAGGACCAATGCAAAAGACAATGCAGCTCTTATTTCTGGATGCTTCTGGATAGATCAGAGTGGTACATTCATTCATATCCAGGTTCTTCTGTACCCTCAGCCAAAATTCACTCTCTCCCACAATGCCCAGCCACACGACATAGCTCACCAGAGTTAACACGCACTTGGTGATAGCATAAAAGGCCCCAAGTGATCACATACATTTGAATACGGATCTCTCGTTCTAATATTCAGACAGAAGTTAAAGTTCAAAACAAAATACTCCTCTCTCTCGCTCTCTCTCTCTTTTTTTTTTTTTTTTTTTTTTTTTAGACATGGTCTTGCTGTTTCATCAGGCTGGAGTGAGGTGGCATGAACATGACTCATTTCAGTCTCGACCTCCCTGAGTTCAAATGATTCTCCCACCTCAGCTACCCAGGTAGCTGGGACTTCAGGCATGCACCATCACACCCGGATAATGTTTGTATTTTCTGTAGAGCTGAGGTCTTTCCATGTTGCTCAAGCTGGTCTCGAACTCCTGGGCTCAAGCAATCTGCCTACATTGGCCTCCCAAAGTGCTAGGATTACAGGCGTGAGCCACCACACCTGGCTTTCTCTCTTTTAAATTAAAATTCAAAGAAATATTAGTCTACAACTCCACAGTCTCCAATTTCCTCCTAGTGTGCTCATTCCCAGCCAGTACACCCTCACTCCGTTGCCAGAAGTAAAGTTGAAGGCCTTCCTTCTATAACAGCAGCGGGCCTCTTCTACTGAAATGAGGATAACCGTCTGCCCCCTCCAAAGTTCAATTAATCCAACCTTGAATCTTTCTAGTATCCCATGTTTTTTTTCTAGAAAGTCACTTAGTAGGCATTTGAACCATATCCCAGTGTTGGCCTGACCCACAGAATTTAGAAAACACAGCAAAGCTCAGACTCCTACAGCACAGTTAGGTTTCCAGAGCCCAGAGCATAGAACATGACCGGTGGTAATGAATGACCATAGAAGAGATTTGGAAACTTGGTGAGGAAGCAGGAAAGACAGAGAGCACGTGAAAAATCAAAAATACAATTTTTATTTCAGTCTTTACAATGCCAGTTGAGTACTATCAAATGTAATGTTGAAACACAGCCACCAACAAGAGGTTAATTTTGCACTCTGCTTCCTATATCCTGAGGGAAACAATCCAATCTATGCATTCTGCCTCCTTTCTCTGAGAATGACCTTTGAAATATTCATGTCTCTGTGAAAAATTCAAAAATGTAAAATGGGTCCTCTCCAGTCCACAGGCTCACTTGAGGCTCCTGCCTCCCCCTTGGTATTCATATACATCTTTAAGATTTATCTCGATTTCCATTTCCCTTTAAACCCTACATCCCTAATCCCAGATATGTTTATCCCTGTACCACTGTGACCTCTGCTGCTTCCTTCTCTGGAATTCCTCCAGCCCATGACCTTCTCTGGGCTTTTCCTTTGTCTCAATTGGAGTCAAGCTCAAATCCTGAAGCAGGCTGTTGTTGGTGCAGAGGGCAGGGCTTCTTCCCTGGGCACCACTCCCCACAAAGCCTCCCCTTCCCTCCACCTTGGAGTTCCAGGCCTTGAATAACTGCTGCTGCTTCAGTGTTAGGAGAAACATTCCTTTCTGCCCTCCCCTTGAGATTCACCCCTGATGTGTCTCTCCTAGTGTTCCTCAACTCCTTTTCAGCAGAGCCTGCAAAGTTTAAAATGTTCTCGCCTGCTCCTTTTCCTGGTTCCATCCCTTCTCTGTCTTGCATAGGGCTCACTCTCTGCTTTTGGGCACAGACATTTGTTTTCCTAACATACTTTTCTGAATTATATTGTTAGTTTTTTTTCGATATCTCCAGATCTGTCCAAAGCTTCCACTGTTCAGCTTTAATTCCTTGGGTTGAGTAATGCTTCGCAGGCGAGTCTTCCCAGGAGCACACGCCCAGGCTCAGCCATCACGTGGCTGCAGTGTGTTTCCGCCCTCCCAAGAGCCCTCCCTTAGAGCCCATTTCCTGCGCTACACCTTCAGAACACGTGGCAGGTCTATTTCTAATAATCCTTGAAGTATTTTCCTCTGATCTTCTTGATTTTCCCCTTTCAAATGTGTCCACCTTTTCTGTTCCCACCTAATTAAGCCTTCTGAGTCACTGGTGAGAATATTTCCAATTGCTGCCATAACTGGTCCCCTATCTGCTGCTGTGGGTGCTTTCTGGATCCTTTGATATTGAGGACCACGTTGGTTTACTCACTGAGATCCTAAAAGCAAGACCACACATACTTGAATCCCAGCTCTGCTACTGCCAGGTTCTTCCTGATGCCACTCTGACAACAGATGAGAAGTTCTCTTCCAATTCCCAAAAACCAACTAGGTGTCCTACAATCTAACTCAGTTCTGATACCAACTACCCAGAGTTAGCGTCGGACTCCTAAGGTTTAAGGGCTCAGTCCCACAAGTCTGCCCTCACCTCAGACACCAGCCATAAGTATTGTGTCACTCATACTTCTGATGACTGGCTAAAAATTGGGAGGTCTCATGACTCCCTCCTTAAATTCAATAATTTGCTGGAATGGCTCACAGGACTCAAGAAGCCACTTTGTTTCCATTTAGCAGTTTATTATAAAGGATGCAAATAAACAGCCAAACAGAGAGGCACATAGCGGGAGGTCTGGAAGGGTCCTAAGCACAGGAGCCTCTGACCCCATGGAGTTGGGATGTGCCACCCTCCTGGCATGTGGATGCGTTCACTAACTCAGAAGCTCCCTGAAACCCATTGTTTAGGGATCTCATGTAGATTTCATTAAATACACATGATTGACTAAATCATTGCCCAAAGGCATTGGTGACCCATGCTATAGCCTCTTACCCAGGAATTGTGGGGTGGGGCTGAAAGTTCTAACCTTTTAATCAAGTCTTAGTCTTTCTGGTGACCAGTCCCCATACTTAAGCTATCTAGTGGCCTGCCAAGAGTCGCCTCATTAGAACAAAAGACTCTCCTATCACCCTTATCACTGAGGAAATTCCAAAGGTTTCAGTTGTTCTGTACCAGGAACTGGGGACAAAGACCAAATTTCCCATTTTACTGTAACTAATTACCAGCCATGTGACCTTAGATATGTTGTTTAATGTCTCTGTGCCTCAGTTTCCTCATCAATAAAATGAAGTCAATTCTAGTATCTACTTCACAGAATTACTGGGAGAATTAACTGAGTGAATATATGTAAAGCACTTAGAACAATGCCTGACACACAGTAAATGCTAAACGTGTTTGTTATTAGTGTGATTTCTCTACTATATCTCTCTGGGTGCATCTTCAAACCTGAACGAAGAATAATTAAAATATTGTCCTGTTTCCTAGTTCCCTTATAAAGAACTGTTAGCTATGGGTACATTTTCTTTCTTTTATATCAAGCTAGCCTGGCTGCTAAGATCTTACTCTTCCTGAAAAAGTTCTTGTCATCTCCCAGCTCAGTGGGTGTGCTTTCCATCATTTCTCATTCACTTTTCCACTGCTCCTATTTTGTTTACAAAAATTACAAACTTAAAAAAAAAGATACTGATTCCATTTCTCCTAGAAAATCTGAGCGAACCTGATTCCTAGGGACAAAGAGTCCAAGTATGTGTCTTGTAAATGTCTTTTTTAGCCTCAGGTTTGTAAAAATGTCACTAAAATATTTCTGTACCTCAACCCAAGAGTAGATGAACACCTCCAATAAACAAGGGCCTCATTCCTTTGTGTCAGTTCACTGATAAAATGCTCTGTCACCACCCCCAGAGCCAGCGCGCGTGCACGCACACACACACACACACACACACACACACACACACACACTGTGGCTGACTTCAAATCTGAGTTTCTGAAACCACAACTTTCATGAGAGCCATCTTGCAATTCTGTAGTAGGGGTCTCAAGCCCCACTAATGTTTCCTTTATGGATCTTGTATTTCAGTTAAAGAAAGGGGAAGGGAGAATTTGGGGTGACTATGCAGTGTGACCCACTTATGCCTAGTACAGGCAATCTAAAGGCCCAAATGAATAAATAAATGAAGAATTGCAAAGCAAACAGTGGAAGGGATATTCAGGCCTGCTAGACATCCCAGAATCTCGTCTTAAGAAAATTTAGAATTCTTCAAACAAATCACAAACTTGGTGCTGAGAAGGGAAGTAGGCAAAGTTGGTCTTGGACAAAACTATGCTGTTATTGAAGTTTGTCTTCATATATGCCATTTACTTTCTTTGAATTCTTGTTCTCTCCAAGTGCTTTTTTTCTAGGCTTCTGATGACCAAAGTGCTCGAGATTCTACTTTAGGGAGAAAGGAACTATAAAATACTTGAATGTGTAAAATCTTCTAATGCTAGTCTTTGGGTTATTTGCAAGTCTGCCAGACTGACCTAACCTCTGTTTAAGGCTAGGGGTTTCCAGCTTCTTACCAATCAATACAAGGAGCAATAGCTGAATGAAATCAAGAAATCATTTTTATTAATGACAGAAGGGATACCTGGTTGTTCTCCAAATGAAGGGCTCTGGTAAACTTTCTTAGAGAATAGAGCAAGCTCCCATCTCTTACCTCAAATCTAAGTGAAAGGGCCTTCTGTACGGACTGGCCTGGATCATTCTCCAGATACATCTATGGGGATAGACCAGTGGCCCCTGGAGAGCCCTGAATTCCTGCATAGCCATATGGACCGGGAGCTCAAGCAGGGCCCTCTGCATTTGGTTCCAGAGAACAAGAGACTGTGACTGCATCAATTGCATTAACCATTTATCCTCTGCACCCAAGTTTATTCCAGTCAAGTCACTGCATCTTGACCTTCAGTGACATAAAACCAGCCTTTCACTCGTAAGTCTGCAGTCCTAGCTCTCTGCACATCACTGCTTTATTCAGATTGTCTAGACTCCCTCTTTGGAACTTTCTATGCATTGCCAATACCCTCTCTATGCAAATAGCAAAATCTCTGCCGAAAAGTTTGTGAGTCCTCTTGGCCCCTCTTGCTGGGGGTTGTTACTTGGGACATCATGAACATTGAAAAGCTATCTGTAAACCAGCTTTGCATTTCTTCAACAAGCAAGCGTGTGCTGGCCACCTCCTATGTGTCAGGCACTGCTCTGTACCCCAGGCAAATCTTCTGCTAGGACTGCCACTGGAAATGCTGGCTCAGTGTGATGCAAGATTAAACAAAACACAACCCAAATCTCTGGGTCCTTGGTCAGGAATACAACTGTATTCACCAATTTACAAGCTTGGACAAGAATTTAAAATTATGATGTCCATTAACAAAGTCAGGAAGAAATAGAATTAGGCTGGGCTTATGGGAACAGATGTGGATTAAAATTTTAAAAGTTCTTACAACTGGATGACTTGGAGCTAATCCCATCAAGGGATGGAACTATAGGAAGCCCAAGAAAGCTGCTCAAGAAATGTTATGACCTAATTATTTCAAATCATCTAGCTTCAAGGAGAGGTGGAAGGATGCTAGGCAGGAATCCCTCACACCTAGAAGCAATGGTGATGTTGATTTAAAACCTTCTCAAGTCTGGATTATAGTTACTTCACCTTCCACCAAGTCATGTAGGTATATAATTCCAAACAATTCAATCAATACTTATTGGCAGCTGAATGCTGGGAATACACTAGTGTATGATCACTAAGATGAGTTAGCAATTGCTTTCTTTAAAAAATGTATGTAGATTTAGGTTTCTCTGTAGAGGAAAAGAAATACTGTTAAAATTATAGAAAATGAATATTCTGAATTCTGAGGGGGCTTTATTAATCTTTTCTCCTTTTTACTAGGCTCAAGTAAAAATTATTGGCACCAGCCAGACTGGTCTTCTTATAGCATCCTTAGAAATTCCAAATTTATTTCTTTCTTTTTGCCTTTTTACCTTTGCTTATGATGCCATGATGTCAGCCACCTAGAATGATGGTCCTTAACACACTCAGACCCACTCACATACTCCTTCCTCCAGCAGGTGTCCATGTCTTCTATGAAACCTTTCTCCTTCCTGAAGTTATCGCCTCTCCACTGAGCTCCTCTAGTGTGTCTTTGGTACTGCCTTGAATTGTCTTTCAATATCTTGGCTTCCCATATAAATTGTTAGAACTCAAGGATCAGATCTCCCTCACACACAGAACAAAGCACCTCATAACACACTTAGTACTTGCTCAGACAAGAGAGGGAGGAAGGAATGAAGGCAAAAAAGAAGAGAGAGAAAGGGAATAAAACAGTGAAGGAGAGCGCAGATGGGGAAAAGACAGGAAAATACAGAGAGAAGGGGTGTGAGGTTTGGGATAGAGGAGTAGCATGTAGGAGGAGGTGGAAAGGGCAAAAGAGGAGAGAAACATTGAAGGAACAAAAAAGAGGAAAGGGAATACAGAAGAGAGGATAAGATTTTAAAGGAGAAATGTTAAAAGAGAGGAGGGAAGAGCGGGAGAGATTGAAGCCATTCACGTAAGGCATGTCAGGCATGAGAGACATGTTGCCTCCTTTCTCCCTAAAGGGAGATCTTAGCATCTCAGGAGTAAGAAGTTAAAAAGGGGGCACTAATAGAGAATGAGGCCTCAAGGTGATGACACAGCAGGTATGAGGACAAACTTCCGTGGCGTGCCCTTGCAGTTTTAAGAGCAGTGCTGCTTACCTCACTTCTAAATATCAAGTTTGTGATTTATTTAAAGATCCGAATTCTTCTTGAGATGATGACCTGGGTTGTCTAACAAACCTGAATATTCCTGCCAGTGTTTGGTTAGAACATAGTGTTATTTTAAACTATCCATTTATTTATTCCTTCACTTAGCAAATATTGAAAAAGTACCTCCCCACCACTCCACCGTGTGCCAGGCACTAAACTAGGTAATAAGGAAACAACTTTGACCAAATTGTCTGTTGTCAGGGATCTTAGGTGCCAGCAGAAGAGGAAACCAACAAGAAACAAAATAAATGAGTGAACTAAATGGTGTGTTAGAAGTGACAAGTGCTAAGGGAAAGAGGTAAGAAAGGAGGGTAGAAGTTTTGGAGTAAATCAAGATAGGGTGGTCCAGGGAATTGACTAAAAAGGTGATTTTGAGCAAGCTGCAGAAGGAGAAAGAGAGTAAACCATTAGGTTATCTGAGAAGAGTATTCCAGGCAGAGAATAGCTCATGCAAAGGCCCTGGGGCAGGAACACACGTGGTAAGTTTGAGGAATTGGAAGGAGCCCAAGGTGGCTGGATCAGAGAAAGTGAGGGGAAGACTATCAGATGATGTGGTCAAAAAATTAATGGTGAAAGGGAGGGGCAGATTACACAGGGCCTCTTGTCGGGTTTAGTAACAACTTTGGCTATTCTTTTGAGTGAACCTGAAGGCCTTGGAATGTTTGGGATAGAGGAGTATCGTGATATGACTTAAGTTTTAAGAGTGTGACTCTGGCAGCAGCGCTGTGAATAGACCACAGGGAAGAAGGTTTGGAAACAGGAAAACCAGTGAGGAGGCAATTGCAGTATTTGGGGCAGAAGTTGATGGTGTGAGGACCCAGAGAAAATCCTGGACTAAGCAAAATTCATTTGCCTTCATTAGACCTTCCTTTGCACACACAGTTCTCCTGCCTGGAATGACTGTCTTCCTGCTAGAACACCTTCCCGGGTTTCAAGGCTCAGTGCCAATGCCACCCATTCCCAAGTTCCCCCCAAGGATTATTGCTTCCACAGCACCCTATTTATCCCTCTCTCGTGGCACTCATCCTATTGTGTTGCAATTACTCATTTACCTTTCTGGCTCTCTTCCGAACCAAGAACACTTTGATTTCAGCTTAGTTCAAACATTGATAGTAAGTGGGAGTAAAGTAAGATGTTATCCCAATTACCATCTCATATAGGAGAAGACTGAACAACTGCCCCCACATTTGGTTCATAGTTGTCAGATTAATACGTGCACAGAGATTTACCGGAAGCCAAACCACCATGGGCTGGAGATATGGTGTTCTTCTTTGCAATGCTGTTTAATGTGTCATAGTATAGGGCTTCATCTGCTGCTCCCACGGCTCCGCTTGGCTCCTTCCAGCCAACACCGTTGCCAATAGATGCTACAGTGTTGAGAGCTAAGGATCTTGTGAAAGTGAGTGAGGGAGACCCTGTGGAAGATTCCAGGAAGCAGGGAGTGCAAGATGATTAAAGGTAGTTGTGGATGTATTTATTTTTTTTCTGTCGTGTTGGTTGTTGATGCAAAGCTGTCTCCCTGGAGTCTCTAGTGACATTTGTTACTTGACTTTCCAGTCCTTAAACAGAAATTCTGTCCTTTTCATTGAATTGCTCCTCTTTTGCTAATGTTCTGTCTTCCCCAAGTCCCAGACAGAGCATTTGACATTTGTTATTGGTACAAGAGCATCATTTGCTGAGTGTGATCAAAAAAAAGTTTCCCCAAAGGGGGGAAATGAATGATTATCTCAGATCTCCTCACCCTTCTTCTCTTTCTTCAGACACAACAGCAATCCACAGCCATGCTGGGCCCTGGCAGGGAGCTGCCCTAATCGGTTCTACATTGTAGGTTCGTGGAGATCTGTTGTAATAATTGCAGACGACTTAGCAGAGGGCAAGGGGTGACAGGTCGCGGATTCACAGGACTTGCTGAGGTGGGGATTCAGTGATGTTCATTTCTTAAAGTCCCTAGCTAGGGAAAGGTATTGTTCCACTAATCAACAAATGTTTCCCAAGAGCCTACTGTGAACCAGGCATTGTTCTGAGTGCCAGGGATGACGAGCAAAAATAAAAATATCCAGTTCCTACTCTCAGGATGTTTACTGTCTAGTGGGGGTATCTAATATCAGTCAAGTATTCACTTAGGTAAGTGTAAATCTGCAACTCCGATATGTACTATGAAAAAAGATATGTGATCCTATGAGAGTCTATAGCAAAGAGAATTGAATTTGTCAACGGGGTCAACAATGTCTTCTTGAGAAGTTGCCTCTCAAGCTATAAACTGACAAATTAGTTAAGTATGGACAGAAAGAGAGTCCTAGGCAGAAGGCAGAATAGGTACAAAGGTTGTGCTGGAGGAGGGAATCTGGCAGATACCAGTACCTGAGTGCAGATCAGAGACAGCAAGGAATGGTCCCCAAGGAAGATGAGGAAGACAGGAAGGTCGAGAAGGAAGGGCCGCATGGGGTGGCATGTTTTCACCCATCTTTCATGCCCCAGAGCACCTGCACAGAGTAGTTCTCAGTAAGGAGCACAGGCTCTGATAGAATAGTGGTTTCATTCATTCATCTTCCCAGCACTTACTTACTGAGTAGCATCTTTGTCTTGAAAAGCAGGGACAGTGAGAGGAATAGTTCCCATGTTCTTCCCTCATGAGCTCTCAGTCTGGTAAGCTGTGAAATAGAAAAGTGACCCTAAGTGGTATTATCAAGTTTTGTTTAATTGCCACGGGCAGGGTGACTCAAGTGTGGTGAGTTGTGGAGGGGCCAGGGAAAACTTGGAAGGGGAGGGAAGGTGTGGGTCACTGTCGCTGGCGGGAGTAAGTTTAGAATCCATCCTTTCTCCATTATTAACCCCAGGATCTGTTAGTTTCCCGCACCTCCCTCCTCTCCCAGGCCCTAGCCCTTCAGCCTCCAGTGCCATTCAGTGTAAATCTTTCTTGGAGAGTTGTTTCTCCTTGTGGTCATACAGTAACAGGCTACTAAACCTGCCTGTGGGGTGAATTATGAGCTGGTCCCTGGAGCCCCAGCCTCTGTTGCCCGCAGAATGAATTGTGGCGCTCCAGGCTGCTGGGCTTTTTATTTATTTATTTGTTTGCTTTAGCATATTTTAATCTGATCATTAAATTGCAATCTGCCACCCATCCCCAACCCCAACTGTCTTCAGATGGAACAGATTTTTCATAGGTAATGATACCTATAAACTTCAGGGATGGCAGCCACCAGAGCAAACTGGGGGAGGGAAGGGTGAGGGGTTGCAAGAACATCTTCCACCTGGCTGGACCTTGGCTGTCCTGCTATTGCCCTGCATCAGCCTGACCTATCCCAGGGCAGCTAGAATGGCCGAGTTCCCCTTGGCAGTACCAGTGGCCTTTTCCCACCTAAGAAACGTATGCTCAGAAGGCAGAAGTGAGCCTCTGCACTTTGTCCCTGCATGCATAAGATCATCCCTGCTCCACATTGTGCCAGGCAGTAAAGGTGTCACACAACCTGCCTTTGTGGTGTTGCATGGGGAGAGATCTGCAATGATAAATCAAAGGCAAAGAGGATGCCAGATGGTGCCATGGAGCTCGTGTTCCCGAGGTCATCCGTCTGATCTAGTGCTGCTCTGCACTGGAGGGATTGCCACCTGATGGCAGGGTCACGACCCCACAGACAGTGACAGTCATCATGGTTATAATATTGGCACCACCAATTTGTCTAGCATTTTATAAGGTGTACTGACACATTCCTCTGGAGCTTCAGAACAATCCTGCGGTTGCAAAAGGGCAGGTGTCCTGATTCCCATTCTGCAGGTGATGAAACTGAGACAAGGGGACTAAGGAGTAAATTGCCCAAGGAAGTATCTGGCTCATAGCTGGTTCTCATTAAATGTGTGTTTAATGAATGGATCCGTTTATGCTGCCCTAAGGCGTTCTCAAAGGAACATCTCAAGGTTTGCTTCTAGAATCACATTCAGAGAAAAGTTAGGATTGAGATCCTGAGAGCCTGCAGCTTCCACCTGAACCAGCTGGATAAGAAATCACCACCAATTTCCTCTTAATTAATTTGTGCGCATGCCAGAGTGCTTGACACTGGAAAAGGTGCTTTGAAGGTATGGATGCATAGTGGGCAGGAAAAGTTATGTCTGCATGTTGTCATGCTTACCATGGACCAGGCACAGTTCTACGAGTTTTGCATATACTCATTAGTTCTCTCAACAGCTCTAAGTGGTGCTATTATTATAATATTCATTACAAACGAAGAAACTGAAGCACAGAGAGGCTCATCCACTTTCCAAAAGGTGCTAAGATACAAAGCGCAGAAGCTGAGAATTTGGCTTCAGAGTCGGAACTGTTGACTGCTTTGCCACACCACCTCATACTTCATTTTTTTTCCAGAATGTGCACATTCCTGCTCTACGTATCTGTTGTCCTAAACGTCGCACTGCCAGAATCCAGGTACAGGTGAAATGACAGAAAGGGTTCTTGCCTCAGTGTGGAAATGGGGGCTCAGGAAAGGATAGGGAAAGGGGTAATAGCAGACATCTTTGCTGCGTTAAACTACTCAGACATTTCAAAGAAATAAACTGTCAATGCCATAAGTCCCTGCAGTTTCTGTAGCCTCAGGATATGGACCCAAGACACACAGTTACCTCAATTCTTTCAGGAGAAGGGGGTGTGCAATCTGGAGATAAAACTCAGGACTCTAAGTTTCCAGTTCATACACGAGCCACCAGATCATGGCGCTTGAAAACTTGTACTATTGTTTTAAATCTATGTTTTAAAACCAGTAAAGCAAAAAATATATTCTTATTCATTATTCTGTAACTGATTTGGCAACAATGATCAAATTGCATCTCAGTGAAGGAGTAGGACTTACATAAACTTGGGTGAAGCAGATGACGCAGTAATCTACTCACACACTGGATATCTTCACGCTTGTAGCTCTTCAGCTGCCAGTGGGCAACCTGCAGAAGAGGCTGTGGTCCCAGTTCAGCCTATTGCCTAGGATTTCTCCATGTTACCCAGCCATGGAGTCACAGGAAGCACAGGAAATGTCACCAGATACCAGAATACTTGGTGACAACATAGCACAGCAACAGACAACCTGTGACCCAAAGCCACTGTGCCAAGAAGCCGTCCTTGAATGACATTCCCTATTGATAATCTTACCTGGTTTACGAGCTGTTCACAGAGATATCATGCTGATCCTGACTTTACAATTATAGACGCTCCCTTATTCTAACCAGAAGTGTAGGCACTAACCCTTACCTGGCTCCAGTCAGAATAACTGTAACCATGACCTAGATGCTAATTCACAATTGGTGGCTGATGGATGAGTTGTTAATTATTTTATTATTCATCTACTTTAATGTTCCCAAATTGAGCCAGATAACTATGCTTTGAAGAATCATTCCCTGGCTAAACCTTTAAGAAGTAAATCTAATTTTAAAATAAATTATATGGCATCTGATATTCAGAAGGGACCTTGAAAGTCCCCTGACCCATTTCTCCTCTTTCTAAGCTGAACAGAACCCTATGCCACCCAATCTATGGGACCTGACTTCTGACACACTGGCTACTGATGGTTTTCAGCAAAAGAAACTCTTTCATTGAAAACATAGATTTCCAAGAAACCCTCTAGAGAGACTGGATTAAAGAGAAGGAGGACAGCGTCAGAAAAAGAGTCCACAGTGGAGATTAGAAAATTTATGAGACAATGTGACACAGAGAAAGGGCATAAGCCTGGTACCCAGAGAAGCTCTAGGTTTTAAATCTTTGTTCTGCTGCTTAGGAACTGGGAGGTCTTGAGCAAGTTATTCAGACCCCTCTGAGCCTTCTGAGGCTTCTTCATCAGTAGAGCAGGAATCTCTGGGATGCCAGGATTCATGAGATACTATATTCAAAAGACACAGCACATGCCCGACACACAGCAGCTGTTGCATCCATCTCATTTCCCTTTGTGCTTTCCCGGCATCCTACCTTTGGCTTCACACTCAGGTCAGGCTATAAAATTGGGCTACACAGACTACAGCTCAGAGACCACGCAGAAAAAAGAAAGCCCTGTTGGGGACAAAGTGCCTCAAGGTATTGAGGAGAAAGCTGCCATTTGTGATTTGAAAATTCACGTGCAGGTGCCCAAGGCAAGCGGCCCCAGAGCCAGAGTGGGCCTCTCCGGTCCGTCTGTAACGTTGAGCATCCCATCTCAAATGGTGGCCTAAAAACTTGCCCTCTCTGTCTCAATACACCTTTCCCATTAGCTTGGAGGGTACACGAAACATTTGCAGAAAGAATAATAAATAAACCCCAGAATCAGCCGGATACCCAGGAAGAAAGGGAAGCGGGGGAGGAGTCAGACGAGGTTTCAGTCACTGCTTACCAACTGTTTCATATCCCCCATGGATTTCTTGTCAATGATTATTCAATCTCAGGCCTGACCTTTCTATTCTAAATAACACTGCAATATCAGCGCGGCCCAGCCCGCAGCTTTTGCAGGAAATTAACTGTATCTGGCTCTCACAGGAGACCCAAGAAATCCCTTCAGTAACAGCCCAGACTGGTTTACAGAAAAAAAGACCCAGCATTATCTTCTTTTCATACACTCCTCCTAATACCCGTCTAAATATCACAGAGCTCCCAGCTGTTTAATTCTAATAAATACTCATCTATTCTCAAAACAGACAAATGTTAGGTCTCAGGTGGGCCCCAGCATTTCATGTGGGAAGAAGAAGAGAATATGGAGAAAGAGAAAGAATAGAGCGGCTCACTGCTAGCTTTAAATTTCCATCCGTGCACAATACCAGGCTAAGAAAATGGCTAATGGTTTCCAGCTGAGCCACAGCCAGAGGTGACTTCCGAGGGGGGCCATTTTTTCTAGCCAGTGTCCACTCCGAGATAGCCTGTCTTCCCTCAGTGCAGCTCCATGCAGTAGGAAGGAATTGGAGGACCTCTGACCGTGCTGTGCATCTAGACAGCTAGTGGGCCTGGAGGAGCAGGGGGAGCTGACAGTTAATGGTCAGCTGTTGGGACTTCTCCCTGCTCTGCGTTGGTGTTTGGACCTGAGTCCAGAAGCTTACCTCATCTACAGGGACCCTACATGGAGAACAGGAAAAGTAGAGAGAGAAAGGCCTCCCATGACCTCTGCAACCTGGTTTATTTGCAAATAGCATGGTTCAAGGGATGGGTGAGACAAAAGAAAGAATCCTCTGCCATTTTCACTTGGGAAATGCCTGGATTTGGATAACGAGCATGAAGAAAATCTTTGTCCTCTGTCTCCCTGGTCCCTAAAGAGCTCTCGCTTTCTTTAAACGTACACAGTGACGAGGACTCAATGAGAGGCTTTTATGGAAGATCTGGGCTTGTCCACAGAGGCTTCTAGTGGTCTGTGAGCCCGGCGTCTTCCACCAGGTAATGCTCTGGTGGGATATGGTTCAGATTCTTTAAGTCCCTCTAAAAGCCAGCTACAACTATTGTGATTCAGATGGCTCTGGGATGGCGAGACATTTCACATCTAGAGCAGCTACTGATTCTAATTGTCCTGAGCCTGAACTTTGTTTCCTCATCTGAGTCAGTGGTTCTCCAAGCAGGTTAAAGGCCCATTGCTGGCAGGAGAGGAGGGTTCTCCCAGCCTTTGGCAGATGGACCTCTGACAGTTTCAATTGTGTTTTTTCTGTCTCTGCCATGAATTAATAATGAGCTTTTATTTTAACAAAACCTAAACATCACCTCAGTGATGCCACGCTGCAATCAGCCCAGGACTGTCCATTCGGTTACTAAGGTTTATTTAGAACACTGTGCAATGGTCTATGGCCATAGCACCCCGAACATGCCCGATCTCGTCAGAACACTGTGCAACGGTGACAATGGTGGTCACGATGACTTTACTCCATGGAAAAACCTGAAGGCCACAATTCTAAGTCCAAAGTTAAAACCCCAGGAGATCCATCTGCCTGTTTCTGCTCTGCTAGTCAATAAGCCTGGATAAGCTCCCAGGCCAGGGTGAGGCAGGTTAACTTCCCATATTTGGCTCCACATGGCTCTGGCAGCTTTCTAGAAGAGACCTGAGGACAAAATATGGCTACATATCCAGCCATTGGTTCACGTATCCCTGAATCTCACACTAAAGCTTCTGGGCTGCGGGTTTCATCCTAGCCAGCACTGCTGTCACTCATTTAATGAGAGTTTCTCGGGCACCTTCTGTGAGCCAGGCTGGATTCTAAGCATCAGGGGTAGAGAACTCAAGTAGACCAAGTAATCCCTGCCCTCAGAGAGCACACTTTACATTAGAGGAAAGGACATGAACAAGATAAATAGATAAAATGTGTAGAATATTAGGGATAGGTGCTAAAGAAAAAAATCAGCAGAGAAGAAAGAGGTGAAAGTTTGGCTAGAGCAGGCAGTGGGACATGTAATTTTAGTCAGTTCGGCCTCACTAAGAAGGTGACATTTGAATAAGACCTAAAGGAGGTGAGGCCCCCTTGGAATTTGGGGCAGAAGCAATCCAGGCAGAGTATACAGCACATTCAAAGGGCCTGGGGTGGGACCATGCCTGGCATTTCAAGGAACGGCATGGAGACCAGCAAGGCTGGAGCAGAGAGAACAGGAGGGAGAACAGCTGGTGCAGTCACTAAGAGGTCCCTTAGGTCACTGCCGGGGCCACGAATTCTACTCAGAAAGACCGGAGGAAAGCTCAGGAGGGTTTAAGTAGAGGAGCACTTATTTAGGACTCAGGAGACCTAGACCCTGATCTTTACTAGCTACTTACAAGCTCTATGATCAAGTAACTTTAATTATTCTCATTCTACAATCACTTTTTCTCTATTGACTTTATTTATTTATTTAGAGATGAAGTCTTGCTCTGTCCCCCAGGCTGGAGTGCAATGGCACGATCTTAGCTCACTGTATCCTCTGCCTCCTGGGTTCAAGCAATTCTCTTGTCTCAGCCTTCCGAGTAGCTAGGATTATAGGCACGTGCCACCATGCCCAGCTAATTTTTGTACTTTTAGTAGAGACAGGGTTTCGACATGTTGGCCAGGCTGGTCTTGAACTCCTGACCTCAGGTGATCTGCCCGCCTCGGCCTCCCAAAGTGCTGGGATTACAGGTGTGAGCCACTGCACCAGGCCTCTGTTGACTTTAGTTTCATCGCCTTTAACATGAGGAGTTTGTGCTTTTGAATTCTGACATTTCTGTAGCTCTAACATTCTATTATTCGAGCCAAACAAATCTAAAAGTAAATCAAATATATCATCTGTTAGTGTCAAAAGGACACATTTCCACATCCTTCCTTGTTCAGGGTTCCTCTGGACAGAGCTCCAGTGGGAGGTCATGGGGCATCACTCGCCATCTCCCTCAAAGTTGCGGGGACAGATCAGAGGTGTGAAACTCATCTACTCCTCTACGGGAGTCTTAAATCCCACCCCCACTCCCTTTTCGCACCTGTCAACGAGATCAAGCTGATTACCTAAAACACTCTAGTTGTATAATCATTATTTCATCCTATTTAATTGAGCCCCTATGACATACCCTGCCTTATTAAAAAGTCAACCAAAGACAGAGAAGCATCAGACAGGTTCCCCATCCTTGCAGAGTTGATGATCTTGTCACATAACATCTTGTTTAGTCTGAAATTAGAAAAAGGTACTCAATAGGATTCACCTAAGTAAGGGTACAAAAATTGTAAACAGCAGGTGCTTAATGAGAGGTATGCACAGTGTGTGCTGCAGGGGCTCAGAGAATAGAGTGCTTTCAGAGGGCAGAGGGACTGGGGAGACCTCTGAGGGATGTAGGGAAAGAGCCAGGCCTTGGAAGCTAGGTAGGATTTTAATGGGTATATATTACTGCCTCCAATTTATTGGCCCAATAAAGCAGGCATTACATGGTGGGAAAATAAATGTAAAGCAGGTTGACAGTTTAATGTGCATATGCACACAGGCACAAGCAGCTGCTGATCTGGGTTTTCATGAACCGATCAAAATCATTTTTCTACAGATTTCATGGCACCTCATTTTAGGGCATCCTAGTGACCCTGCCCCCATCATGGACAGGTGGGATGGAGTCTTGGAGGAAAGATCAGGTCTGGAGATTAGCATTTCCCAGAGCTTTGCTTGGAGCTCTCAAGATATCTGCTGTTTTGCCAAATCTGCATCCCCTGGGAACCTGTGAGGAGCCTGTGAGGATAACTTGTACCCAAAGAGTGGTGAAGGTGGCCAAAGAACCTTCCACTCTTATATTTGTCATCGAGGTCCCAAACCTTGGAGTTGGAAGGAACCCTGCTCTCAGGAAGAAGGGACCACTCTCCTTCTTGCTGCTCTACTGCACAACATTCTCTATCACAGCACACATAAGGATTTTTTTGTGCATTTGTTTGTTTAAAAGAACACACCGAACTCAAAGTTTCCCTTTACAAGGATACAGCATCTTCCTCATCTCTGTGTCCCCTACTAGAAGATAATATGTGTTCAATAAATATTGAAAGAAATAATACTCGAGCTCAGTTCATCTGAACCTTTTTGGGGTGGAATTTCAGGTCCCATAAAGGATCTGAAGAAGGCTATGGACCTTCTCCCCAGTGAAAAATGCACTTATTCGTATACTTACAAGATTTTAACAGATGATTTGTGGGGCACTTAGGTTACAGACTGAGCCCTGCTTTAAGAGCATAGTAATCACTGTACAAAATTCTTCACAGGCAATCCTGCAGCCTTGGCCTGGACCATTCCAGTGATGGGGAGTTCACTCCCTCTCCATGTGTGGACAGCATTCATGGTTAGAGGTATCTTCTTTATATATTGGATAGCAACCTCCCTTTCTGTAACCCGCATCTATAGTCCCTGTTCTCTTCTTAAACAGAAAGGAGCTGGAAATTTTCCATCACAAGGGATCTAATCCATCATGCACAAATGTTTGTAGACACATGTCCTGAGCCTCCTTGGGCTTCTCTTTCCTCAGCTGTGTTTTGCTCTGATGGGCTTTATGTCTTCTCCCTATCCTGATTCTGTGTATTCAGAACAAAAGCATGGGTTATCAACACCCCTACTAAAGTGTGGTACCCAGAGAGAAGCAGAGGAGCTGGGCATTATTTTCCTCTTTGTTCCAGACAAGGCACTTGCCTTTATGCCGCCTAAGACTGGATTTCACTGCATTTGCTTTTTGGCAGCCACCTCACACCATTGGCCTATAATGGGCAAGGAGTCCTATAATGCTCCCAAGGCTTTTTTCAGGTGTGCTGTTGATAAGCCCTGTCTCCCCACTGGGCATTTGTGCAGCTTACTGTTCAGATCTAATTGCAGTACTTTTACATTTATCCTTCTTAAGTGCCATCCTATTAGATTTGGTCCTTGAGTCCAGCCTGGTGAGACCTTTTTGGATCCTGATTTTGTCATTTAACGTATTAGCTCATTACTCGCAGACAATGTGTTTACTATGCAGCAAAGAGCTACCACTGTTGGAGTATTTCTCCAACAGACATTGGCTTTACACAGAATATTTCATTGTACTTTCACTCCAGCTCTACGAAGAAGGTGTTATAATCCTCATTTTATATTTATGAAAACTGTGACATAGAAAGTTTAGGTAACTTAGGCAAGGACACACAACAAGTACGGAGTCGAGACAGGATTTGAACCCAACTCTGTCTGACTCTGAAGGTCTCGTTCATAGCCACCCTACCATGCTGCCTTTATCCAAGTCATTCATATTTTGATCAGGAGAGGACAGGATCAGAGCCTTAGGGCAAAAACACTTGAGGGCTTCAGGCGGAGAGGGTTGATTCGTTCAATATGATTCCTTCTCTCTGTTTGGCATGTTACTTTCACGTTACTCACCATGATCCTAAGAACTAGAAGAGGGCATTGGTTCACTGTTTTAAAGAAACACAGTTATAGTAATTCCCTGCTGTTCCCTGAGCCCCCTTACCAAGTAGTAAATAATGCGAATGTGGCATGACTTGTTTTTCGTCAATTCATGCTGGCCTCTGGAAATCCCAGCTTGTCTTACTACATGCTCTGAAGCCCTTGTTTAAAGAGCTGGGTCTAGACCCTTGCCCAAGAATATTGCTGAGCCTTCTTAGTTTTCTTATACGGTAGCTGGGAGATGGGGGGCAGGGGTAGGGGTTGGTGGTGACACCTTATTTCACCAGGCCTCTAAACACAGCATCAAAGGAAAGCCAGAGATACCTTTCTTGATATTCTCTCAACCACCACACATGTCTTTTCTAGTTAATTATAGATCAATCTGCTGTAAATTTACACAAAGCATTATTGAACACACTTTAAAATTCTAGCAAGTGTGACCTCAAACTATAGACTTTCATTTACATATGTGACTCTCGGAGCCAGTGTCCAATGACAACCTTATACATAAGCCTTACAATAACAGCTTTGAAAAAAATTACAGGAGTAAATACATTTTTACTAGCTTTTAATTTCAAAAATCCTAATTAAGTTTTGTAGTAGTTTATTTTGTGGAGATACATTTGACCCAAGAGTACTGAGGAATCCAGAAAGAAAAAGAAAAGAAAAGAAAAAGACGGATGAAGGGAGAGGAGAGGGTACACACCTTTTGTTCTGATTGTTGACTTGAAAACAAAGACCTTCACAGGTGAGCAGCTGATAAGGAGGCTGCATCTTCTAGAATTGTGAGGTGTGTAAGGTTCAAGGAGTTATTCTCTCTTGGGTATTTCACTTGAGCTGATCTTCACCCTATAGAATATAACTTGATATAAGAACTTGGGGACCATCATAGCCAGGGATTAGGCCCTCTCAATGTGCAGTTCTGTTTTCCCCATCTGCCAACGGGACTTCACTTCCCCATTTCTCTCTGCTGTGAGATCCTCTGTCTTCGTAGATATTTTATGTAAGCATATGTATTAGATCATGTATGTTATGATATTATTTAACTATATGCATTGTTGTATATTCTGTAATATTAAGTATAAATGTTTTACATGCACATACATTCTTACTGCATAATTTTGTTTGTTTGTTTCTCTTTGTTTGTTTTTGAGACAGAGTCTTACTTCATCACCCAGGCTGGAGTGTAGTGGCGAGATCCTGGCTCACTGCAATCTCACCTCCTGGGTTCAAGCGATTCGCATGCCTCAGCCTCCCGAGTAGCCGGAATTCAGGCATGCATCACCACGCCCGGCTAATTTTTGTATTTTTAGTAAAGACGGGTTTTCGCCATGTTGGTCTGGCTGGTCTCGAACTCCTGACCTCAAGTGATCTGCCTGCCTTGGCCTCCCAAATTGCTGGGATTACAGGCGTGAGCCACTGTGCCCGGCTTTACCATGTAATTTTTGCACATCAATCCACACTCACTATCATCTTCCTACTGCATGTTTTAATGGAGGTGGAATTGTTACAGATCATTGTAGGCAGGAAAATGGGGGACCCATTTGGGGAAAAAGCAAGGAGCTTTTTCCTCAAAACCTTCCTCCACTGCAAAACCCCCTAGCAGGTAGACTAAAGACATAAAATTCATATGGAGTCTCATTCTGTATAGATTCATAGAATGGAAGAAACACAATGAATTTTGAAAGAATCAAAGCTGCCTCCCCTCAGTGTGCTGGTGAAAAATCTGCAGTCCAGAGACACTTGCCTTAGTGACAGGGCTGAATGTAGAGTTCATGCTGCCAGACCTCTGACGTGAATTAGGACTGAAAATCAAAGTTTATCAGGGAGTTACACCTGTGAAGGAAAAAAGCAAAGGAAGCACGACTGGGCTGGGAAGCTGTCAAACAGGGATACAGACGTGAGTGAGCCCCAGAACAAAAATTACATTATCTTATTTATTTTATATTATTTTTGAGAGACAGGGTCTCACTCTGTTGCCCAGGTTAGAGTGCAGTGGCATGATCATAGTTCACTGCAATCTTGACCTCTTGGGCTCAAGAGATCCTCCCACTTCAGCCTCCCTTGTAGCTGGGACTTACAGGTGTGTGCCACCATGCCCAGCTAATTATTGTATTTTTTGTAGAGATAGGGTCTCAGTTGCCCAGGCTAGTCTCAAACTCCTGGGCTCAAGTGATCCCTCTGCCTCAGCTTCCCAAAGTACTGGAATTACTGGGGCAAGCCACAATGCCGGGGTAAAAATCACCCTTTAGATGAGTCCCACCTTGGGCAAAAATGGCCAAACCCTTGAACCACCACCAGGCTCAGTCGCTGCTTGAGGTGGACCTTAAGAGAGCTAGCAGGCAGGGGCTACCAGCCAACCACACTCCTCTGAGCTGGGCAACCAGCCCTTTCTTGAAGGGACATGTGAAGGGCACATTTGCATGATTTCCATGTCTGTCCCAGAACTGGAATGTAATCTTATATTGGTTCTATGTAAGTTCTAGAGAGGGATTATTTTTGTGACTTTATAATAAAAGTAATGCTTATTTTTATTCATTGTAAAGCAAAAAAGTATTGTCTCAATAGATATGTCTCAACAGTATTGTCTCAATAGATATGTCTCAATAGTATTGTCTCAATAGATATGTTGCAAAATCCAAAAAATAAATGTATACGTATATATATTTGGTATATATATGTGTGTGTATATATATACACATATACATATACACTAAATGGTTTTTTATTAAAATATTTTATGGCAGGCATTTGGAAATGGCCTAAGGTATCACCAGAGTGGAGGTCAGCGAACCCAGAGCAACCCCTTGAATTTTCCATTAGTGAGTAGTTAGATGAGGTAATAAATAAATTATTATTAAGCACTTTGCAAATAGAGTGTTATGTAAATGCTAAATAATCATAATAATATAGTAGTATGCTGATCTTGATAAACGGGTCGGCTTCTATGTCATTTAAAATGGATGGCGCAGCAGTGTCTGTGAAGATGAATGAGGTTCGCATTCACAAAGCTGGGTAACAGCACAGTCTCCTCTGCTAGGAGGCCGGGCCTCCTGGCTCGTTGTTGCTGCATTCTCTTCCCCTCATTTCTCGGTGGGACAATTAGCAGAGGAGAGGGATTCCGGCCAGCTTGAAGAGGGTAGTAAAAAGGCTCCTATGCAGGGATATTGAAAGGAGACTTAGGTGAGTGCATAGGGATCTGCATTTCTGAGAAGTCAGGGCTAATCTATAAGTGGGCGGGAGGCAGAGAATTAACGTTTACTGAGCGCCTCCTGTGACCCAGACACTGTGCTCAGTGCTCTGTGTTTATTATCTCATTTATCCTCCAGGTCAGCACATTAAGGTAATAGAAGAGTGGAATAAAGCCGAATGCATTACTAATTTCTGTAGAAGAGCAGAAGGCCTTACCCTAGAGCTGTAGCTGCTGTTTTCCTCTTTGCATTCTGGAGTGAGATCTGGAAGAGGGAATGAGAGAAAGCCTGACCCAGTGATTTATCACAGCCCCCAAATGCTGGGACCTTTTAGGACGCACAGCTGTATGATGAAAAGAGTCACATCTTCCTCTGGGGCTACACCCAATAACTGCTTCTCCCCGCCCCCTGCCACGCACCTAATTCACCCTGGACATGGCAGCCCCGCAGAGCCTCGTTCAGCCCTTTCTTTCACCTTAACAACATCTAGCGAACAATGATAGAGGAAGTACCATGTACTGAATACTCCATAATGGCTTTATGTACATTATCTCATTTAATTCTGTGATAACCCTGTGAAGTCAGTTGTTGTTGTTTTTTGTTTTTTTTTTTCCTTTAAGGTTCTCATTTTAGATGGAAACACTGAATTTTGTCAAGTAACTTGCCAAAAGTCACACAACTGGTTCAAGGGGGAGGTGAGAGAGCCAGGTTGGTCCACTCAGGTCAAAATCCTCCTTATACCTGAGGATTATAGCCAAGTGATGGGGGGGGGGGGAACCCAAACCAAACAAGCAAAATCCAAATCTTCCTGATACTTGATACGTTATTCTTAATAATGATTAAACCCTTTGTTTAACGTGCCAGATTTTGAGGGTATAAAAGTAGCTCAAGGCTGGGCACAGTGGCTCACACCTGTAATCCCAGCACTTTCGGAGGCCGAGGCGAGCAGATCACTTGAGGTCAGGAATTCAAGACCAGCCTGGCCAACATGGTGAAACCCCCTCTCTACTAAAAATATGAAAATTGACCAGGCATGGTGGTGCATGCCTGTAATCCCAGCTACTCAGGAGGCTGAGGCAAGAGAATCACTTGAACCCAGTAGACAGAGGTTACAGTGAGCCGAGATCACACCACTGCACTCCAACTTGGGCATTGAAATGAGACCCTGTCTCAAAAAAAAAAGTAGCTCAAGTGTTTATTCATTATTAAACATATTATGCTCAACTTTACTGAACATAATGACATATAATAAACTGTACATTTGAAGTATACAATTTGGTAAGTTTTGACATACGTATACACCAGTGACACCATCACCACAACCAAGATAATGAACATATTCATCACATCCAAAAGTTTGCTTCTTTGTAATCCATTCTTCCTACCTCTTCTTGCCTCATCTTCTCCCCAGTCAACCACTGATGGGTTTTCTCTCACTATAGTTAGCTTGCATTTTCTTGAGTTTTATATAAGTGGAGTCCTGCAATGTATACTCTTTCTTGTCTGGCTGCTTTCACTCAATGTAATTATTTTGAGATTCATCCAACGTTGTATTTTTTCTTTGTTTTATTTAGAGACATGAATACTTTGAGTACTCAATATGCATTTTATTTAATTTTAGCTTTGGACTCAGTTTAGAGTTCAAATTTCAGTTCTGTCATTTGTTATCTGTGTGCCAAATGGCAAGTTTCTTAATCTGTGTGAGGCTTAGTTTTTTTCATCCATGAATTGAGTATAATGAAAACTACATTATAGGGTTACTGTGAGGATTAGATGAAATAATATAGGTAAACTGCATAGCACAGCCTCTATTCATGGTAAGCATTTGATTTTGCTATTAAAATAATTTTTTTAAATAAAAATATATTGTTCACCAAAATTCCTTTGATGTCTCCTAGATCCTCAATATCAGGTTAATAAAACAATAGCCTGCCTATATTGTGCCAAGTAGAATACTTAATGTGGCATATGAATTAGTTCTTTTAATATTTGCAAGAAGATTGTAAAGTATGCAGTCACATTATAATCCCTTATTACAGATGATGAAACTGAGATAGGTAGTAGAATCAGGAATTGAACTGAGGCAGTCTGGCTCAAAACTGTCATTTCCATTATGACCTGGCTACATTTCAATATGCAATGACATCGCCCACTAGCCCTAGGGTTTTAGGGGAATTTCTATAGGAAAAAAAAAATCTAGATATGAAGACCATGACAGTAGTTAAGTAAAAGTTAGAGAAATGGGTAAAAAACAAAATTATCATTGGAACACCAATTATTATCAAGGAATACCAAATATTTTAAATGTGTTATAGGAATATGTAGGAAATTTGAATTTATAAAATGTAATGCACACCTGATTTTACGGTTAACTATGAGAGAGTCAAAGACAAGGAATCTTTGAAGAAGAAATTATGGCAACCAGAGCATAATCTATCTTTCTGGAAGCGTGGGAGAAACTTCAGTGTTCTTTGTATGAGCCTGAGGTTTTAGAGCAGACCCAAAAGGTAAGCCCACCACTGAGGCTGCACAGTCTCAGCTAAGCAAACTGTACTCATCCCAAATTTGGGGATTAGCTGTCAATTTAGAGCCCATTGGAATAGCTGTTACAACAGAATGGAAAAATTCAGCTATACCTTTGGTTGTCTTCAGTATAGTAATTGGTATTCACTAAAGATTTGAAATTTAGTGGAACAGAGGGAGAAAATTTTTAATTCAGTTCAGGTGAACAAACATTTATTTGCCTGATTGGCACAGAATTCGCCTTTGAGAAACACCTGCTTGGAGCTGGGGGCTAGGGAATGAAAGAGATAAATAAAATAATTTCAGTGGTGAGAAAGGCCTGGATTCGAAAGATATTTGGAAGGCAAAATCAATGGACTCAGTGGCTACCTGCAAGTAGGCATGAAGGGAAGGTTGGGGTTCTGGCCTTGGTAAATGTGAGCAACCGCTAAAAACAGAGGATTCTGTAAATGTAGGTGAGGAGGGCAATTTCTGTCATCTTGGGTTTGATGTGTAACAGAAGATCTAGGTGGAAACCTCCAACAGGCAGTTGTGTTTCTAGACAACTGAGCCCAGGAATGAGGTCAGAGTTGAAGATCAGCGTATAGGATACCGTTGAAGTTATGCAGCGGATGGGATCACTGAGGGAGCGTGGATGGAGTAAGTCAACACAGTAGTCATGATGGTTAAATGTGTTTGACCAAATACCAATATACCGAGGCATATTAAAGTAATAGGAGTGGATCATATGACCAGATAGATCTTTCCTATTCCAAACTTTTCCAAATCTACTTATTTTAACAACACACCTTTATTCCATGTGCATACATGCACATTCTAATCTGTATTCCATTGAAATGCAGTACTTAGGAAGGAAAAGAACCCTAAAACAAACACAAAAGTCTATGCGCGGGGTGCTCCTTTACCTTAGTTGGGTAGTGGCTCTGTAAGAGCTTGGGGTGGGGAATGTGGGCAGAGGTGCCAGTTGGATAGACGAGCTATTTTGATGTATTGATATCTGAATAAACCATTGTGCCTCTGTGGCAGTTTTCTCTTCTGTGAAGGATGGAGAGGGTTAAGACACTTACCTGAAAAGAAGGCTTATGTTTTTCAATGTTTCTTTAATTATGTGTTGACTTCCCTGCACCTTAAACTATCCCTACACATCTCCTCATACCCCTATTTTTGTATTATTCAGTCAACAAGCACATGTAGGGCAACTTCTGTGTGGAGACTTCATATTTGATGCTAGGAACACAGAGAGGATGGTATTTAGTTCCTGCCCTTGAGAAACAGAAAATATACTCATGGCGATAGGCTAGTTATCAAAGCGTTCTTCATTGCCACAGTTTTCTGTGTGTCAAAGCACTCTCATCTACATGACATTGTGCTACAGCATGTCTGCAAAGGAAGCATTTCTTCACAGTGATTATTATGATGCATCTGGTAACTGAGACACCGAGGTGTAGGGACTTGGGAAGGTCAGTCAGTGGCTGAGCTCCAAATCTTTTGGCCAAGTGTTCTTTCTGCTAAGGCGAAGGTTTTTTCCCAGCACTCCCATCCTGGGCACCTTGCCTTTGCAATTTCCTGGTTGTATATTTTATGTCTTTCAGTTGACAAAGTTGACAGGCCCTTGGGGGATACTGACGCAAGACTATTTGCCTTTGGTCAAGTGCTAAATCCCACCGGTGTAAAATTGACTTTGGAAGAGCTGCTGTCACTTTCGCTGCCCCCTCCCAAGTTCCACTGTGTGTCTAGAGGGAAGTAAGATTATCAGTTCTGTATATACCAGAGAGCACTAGCAAAACCAAATTAGCTCAAGCTGGCTTCCATTCAGGTCAGCTAATTAAATTAGCTATTGTTGCATTACTGATAAGGACAGTTTGGAAAAGGAAAAAAGCCACTCATTCCAGCAGCCATTAGGTGAAGGCTAAGAAAATGTATTAATGGGAACACTCTGAAAGAAAACCCCTCTGACTAGGAGTGGGACCTAGTGGTCCTTGGTGGACTGTTCTCCTAGCCATCTGCTCCAAGCTCATGCTCCCATAGCTCTCTGGCTCTGGTCTTTATGAACATTGCTACACTCTGGCTTTCTGGTACCCAGCTGCAGCCAAGGCAGCCCTCCCCTTTTTCTCCCACCATGAGCCTAATCCTCCTGGGACTCTGGAGAGAAGTGGGGATTTTTCTGGGGGAGAACGGCTCGCCCTTGAGTGCTAAAATGTAAACCCCCCATAGTATAAAACCAGTTGATATTTGGAAGAGTCTTGAAGAAGAACTACAGAGACAGAGGAAGGAAGGAGAGAAGGAAGGAAAGAAGGAAGGAAGGAAGGAAGGAAGGAAGGAAGGAAGGAAGGAAGGAAGGAAGGAAGGAAGGAAGGAAGGAGGGAGGGAGGGAGGGAGGGAGGGAGGGAAGAAAGGAAGGAAGGAAGGAAGGAAGGAAGGAAGGAAGGAAGGAAGGAAGGAAGGAAGGAAGGAAGAAAGGGAAGGGCAGGGCAGGAAAAATAGAAAACAGGGGAGAACACCTTGCCCTTGTGTAATCTCCCCATCATATAAATGCCAGTTGATATTTGTAAGAGCACTAAAGAAGAACCAGAGACAGTAGGGGTGGTGAGAGAGAGAGAGAGAGGAAGGAAGTGAGGGAGGGAGGGAGGGAGGGAGGGAGGATGGAAGGAAGGAAGGAAGGAAAGAAGGAAGGAAGGAAAGAAGGAAGGAAGGAAGAAAGGAAGGAAGGAGGGAAGGAAGGAAGGAAGAAAGGAGAGAAAGAAAGAAGAAAAGAGAGGAGGAAAAGTGGGGAAAAAGAGGAAGGAAGGAGAGAGCTAGGAAGTTCCAAAGACACTACATTTTCTGGCTGTCCAGTATCTGCTCATTGGCTACTGTGTGCTGTCTTGGTGAGGCTGTAAGTTACGTTGGCTGCTATCTTCTAGTTGAGATTTGGTCACATGAACTTACCCTAGGCCAACTAACCAAAGTCCTAAGATCTGGAACTTGAGGTTCAAGGACAAAGAATCTTAGAAGCTCATTCACTTTAGCAGCAGCTCACTCCAATGAGACTTGCATCCACTACATTTCTACCATCAGGTCCCACCCCCATACCCCTCACCAAGCTGTCCTGGTTCCAGCTTTTCCCCAAAAGTAATTATCCAGGTAAAATTCTGAGTGCTCCCTGATATCCTTCTGATTTACTCTTTTTCTGCTTAAAATAACCTGAGTCTGTTTCATGCAATCCAAATGATTTAAAACAATCTTTAGTCCAACCCTTTATTTTGGTAGATGAGGTAGGGGACCCAGAGGTATTAAGTGATTTTCTCAAAATCACACAGATGATCATTGGCAGCTCCAGGGCTGGAGCCTAGGCCTCTAACTCTATGCGATTGTGCTGCCTAAACATGGTGCTCACTAAACAGGCATCTTCTGAGAAAGTGAAGGCAACTCAGGGAAACGTGCCTGAGAGTCCATGCCAGAGCCTGGGAAATTCTCATCTGTGCTCCTCATTTTCATGGCTTCATTTTTTCTTGATTTCCTAGATTCTATTTAAGATTTTTAAGCCATGGGATAATATTCTCCTGTGAGAAAACAAGTGAAAGTAAAATTGTCCATATGTCAGTTCATATGTATACAGTGTGTGTCCCTCTTTCACTGTCAAATGTGAAAAGTCTATAGTCCAAATTTACTCTTAGGCCCTTGATACCAAGGGCTAAAGTACTTTCTACTGAACTAATGCATATTTTTTTTACTTTAATATTTTAATAATCTTTTCAAAAAATAAAATAGAGATGGGGTCTTGCTATGTTGATCAGGCTGGCCTCTAACTCCTGGCCTCAAGCGATCTCCCATTTTGACCTCTCAAAATACTGCAATTACAGGCATGAGCCACCATGCCCAGCCTCTGATGTAATTATAATCAAGGACATCGGTAACATCAAGGAGAGTAACAGATGTACTTATTTTATAGGAGTACCTGTAATTATAATTGGGAAAATATGATACATGCTATGCTATGCTATGCTATGTACTTACTTTAAATTTGGAACTATATTCTCTCAGCCTCAGTTTCTTCATCTGCAGACAAGAAAATTAACTGTTTTCTCTTACTCAAGCTCTAGCATTCTAAACTAAATGAGGAATTATAAAAGCTATTGAACTAAATGAGAAATTCCAAAGTTAGTGAATTCGGCATATTACTGAAATAATTGGTTTAAAAATCTTTCAAGCCCTTTAGGTAAAAATAAAAGGGAAAATGTTACTAGAGAATCTGTGCTAAAAGACTTTAGTTAAAAACATCAAACCCCACTTCAATGTTCATTCTGAGAAGGACTAGAAAAAGTTGAGCCCATCAGTGTTCAGGTGCAGAGTACTAATTCCACGAGACCCAATTCTGTGTACCAATATGAGAAGATGTTATTAGCACCTCTCACCCATAAAAATATCTGTCTTCAGCTATTGTCAACTCAATCAATTGTCATTTTGGGAATTTGGTGGAAAGAGATTGCCTAGCCCTGGGCAAATGGATATTTTCAAAGCATCCACTAAAATAATTATAATTATTGCTTTATATCTTCCTTACACAAAATAATAGAAAGTCATTGCAAAATATGTGAAAACAGAAAAAAATCTTTATAATTCTATCACTCTAACACAATAGTCCTCATTTTCCATAATTTCCTTCTAATATTTGCTCACATATATGTATACAATGAATATTTTGGAAATTTATTGATAGATTTTTTTAGTTTGTCAAGCTGAATTTTGCCAAATTTGAGCTCAGAAATTAGAAGTACTGGCTGTTTTTTCAACTTTGTTATACATTCCCTTTCCCTCTTCTTTATCCCTGCCCATAAAATGAGAGCACAGGCACCTTTGCCTTCTGTAATGAATAGGAGTAATGCTTCATGTCTTTGAGCTCTTCTCAGCTATTCAGAAACAAGTACGAATTAATCTTAGATGCGCTATTAACTTTTGAAAAACGTTTTTTCTCTGACAATGTTTTTATATTAAGGCTGGGTTCTATGTACGATTTGCTACAAAAAAGGAGACAGGTATCTAACACTCCCTCTGAACTGTCGTTGACCTATGATAGGGCCAGTACAGAATGTTCTTCATTAGCTTTTTTTTTAGGTGGAGGCAGATAAACAAGGGGAAGGGGAAAACCACTGGTCAAATTAAGAGCATGCAGATTTAAGTCCTGGGTTTGCAACTTACCAGCTGTGTAACCTTGAGCAAGTCATTTAATATTACTAGGATCAGTTGCTTCATCTGTAAAACACGGGTAATAATAACTATTTCATAGAGTTGTTATGAAGATTAAACAAGCTAATGTAGGAGAAAGTGCTGCAAAAATGAATCACATTTTTTTTCTTAAAAATAAATTATAAACAGGTGACTCCATTGAACTATTCCTAATATTTATCACGGAGATTTTTTTCCATATTATATGAATGAAAAGTGGCTTCAATTTTTGGTGGCTGATGAGCCATTTCCTGAATCGTCTAGGTCCAGGCCTGTTTCTTCTTCTTCTATTTTCAGCTGGTTAGCTGCTCATTGAGATCTTGCCAGAGGGTGGGCAAAAGAAATAAAAACTGAAATCGGTCAATTTGACTCTTTGATAGCAGTCCTGATGAAAGATCTGTGGATAGGGGGTGTTAAAGTTGTGAGTTAAACTGGAATTTTGCCTTCTTACCAGGAAATTGCAAGAACCTATTGATGGCGTGGATGCTCTGGTGGTGACAGCAAGTCCTCTTCTCTTGACTGAAGAAATGTCTTCCCCTATCTGAAAAGTGGCCTCTCTTCCAGAATGACACATACTGACTTTTGAAGAAGCAAAGGATACCCGCTGGCCAGTCACATCAGCCAAAACAACTCTGGTGAGCAGTGAATTGACAGATGTTGCAACTGGAAGACTGTGGCATCAACAGAGCCCCAAAGCAATAATCTCTCTTTCTCTTCCCCGCTAATCCAGCAATCAAATAATCACTTTTAAGCATTTACTGTGCATCACTGTATAACATAAAATGTGATGAGTAGCTAGATATATATATGACAACCTCTGAATTCTCAAAATATTATAATAAATTAAGAAAGCAAGAGTTGTGCATGTAAAAAGACAACTAAATACATAGGGAGAAGGCAGCGAACACATTTAGTGCATCTCCCCTGTACCAGTCACTGTGTGAGGTGCTGTACAAGTACTAATTTATCTAATCCCCACCAAATCCCTGGCAGGTATTTCTATCCTTGTTCTGTGGATGATGTGGGAGTTAGAGATACTTAATAACTTACCCAAGATCACATAGCTACAGAAGTGTGGGGCCTGTTTTCAGGTTTAGATGTGTCTAACTCTGTAATCTATGCTCCATAACTAACCCACACCTACCAATGAGAGAAATCAGAGCTCAAAGACATCATTTAGTACGGTTGGGGCGTGACAAGACTTTAAAACGCCAATTGGCAAAACACATTGATAAAGTTATCCCAAGTCCATTAACTTTTCTGGGAAATATTTCTAGCCAGAGGAAAAATGCCTGGATTCTGGAAGTAGGGATGGTGGAGTGGAAATGATACCACTCTAGTCTCAGCTCAGCCGTTATCCACACGTGTTCATCCGAGCAAGTTGCTTCCTGCTTCTAGGCTTTGTGTCATCATCCATAGTATAGAGTGTTTCTAGATTGCCTAATGCCACTCACACTACATCACCAGGCAGGTGTGTGGTACACTAGCTCTAACATCAAGCAGACCTGAGTTTGAATCCTGGCTCCATCTTCAAGCAATGGGCTCTTGGGCAAGTCATTTTCCCATCTGTAAAAATGGAGATGATAATACCTACCTCAGGGTCTTTGCCCTTATTGTTCATTCTCCTGGGGACAGTCTTTCCCAGATATCCACAAAGGTCACTCTTTTACCTCCTTCAGGTCTTCACTCCACTTACCTTTTTGTGAGAACTTTCTTGAACACAATACCTAACCTTGTAAACCATCTGTCATTTCCTATCCTCTTTCCTCATTTTTTTATTTTCTTTAGCACTCAACACCTAACATACTATGTATACCACTCAATTATCTTATTTATTGCCTCTTTCCCACCTCTAGAATGTAAGCTCTATAAGGGCAGGTTTTTTTTGTATTCTTTACGCTGTATCCCCAGTTTCTAGAATGATTTAGGTGATTAATAAATATTTCTTGTGTAAATGAATTTTTTTGTGAATATAATGTGAGTAAAGTCCTTTGCACAGGACCCAGTACATAGTAAACACTCCAAACATGTTATCTCTTTGTGTTACTATTTTATTGTAACTTTCCCTCATCTCAGTGGGGCACATGTGTTCTCTTCTCCAGATAACCCAAGATTAGTACTTTAATCCATCTAATGAGTATGAAGGCTTGATTCTGTGGAGATTAGTCTAGAAGCAAGTGGAGCTAATCATTGTGAGGGAAGTGAAGGAGGGGATTTGTGTGGTTGCTACCTTCAAATACCTAAAGGTGTGTCACATGCATAGCAATTCCAGGAAGAATATTTCTGCTGCACAAGAAAGGATTTCAACATAATTGGATGTGTATAATAGAACAATCTGTCTCAGGAGATATCAAGTTGCCCATTTCTAGAGGTCTCCTAGAAGCTAGGTAACTAAATCTCACTGACTCTGAGGATAATTATTGTAATGAGTAACGAGGTTGGAGTGCAACTAGGGAGATCACGCACTTATGGAGATAGATAGTTAGCAAAATATGGCATTCCTAGGGACAAAATAAATGGACAGTCAATAGGAGTATTTCAATCTATAAGTCAATAAGAGTGTTTCAATCTATAAGCTCAAAGAAATCAAGGATAGATGATTAAGAGACTGAGGACTGAGGACAGCCATCTCAATAAAAGTCGAGACGTGATACCCAGACTCAAATCAATTTTCAGATTCAGAACCCACTGATAGAAAACAAAAAACAAAACAAAACAAAAAAAACTGAGTCCCTAGGTGATAAGACCTTTCAAATTTTATAGAAAATATATATGGTGATGATTTTCTCATTATTTTCCCAAAAGGTCCTTGGCCATTTTCTCAAGTGATCTTATACTAGGGGAAGAGGATGACCTAAATAGTTTGAGGACCATGAGACATAGGTCCCAAGTTGACACTGATATCTGAGACCCAGAGAGTCATCATGGTCTTGTTGTCAGAGTATGGGGTCTTAGTGTATCCACAACTGTGATTGCCCACAGTGCATCCACTCAGTCCGTGGACCCACACTTGGGAATTTCCTCAGTAACTGAAAGAATAATTGAAATGCATGTACTTGGTAGTTGACAGAAAGCTCACAGGGTTCCTTGGACTGTGGGGTAAGAGCTACTGTAATGAAGAAGACCAAGTGTAATCTTCTGAAACTTCTCTTCCTCCAACCCCACTTCCCTATGAAAATAGTAAACCGAAAGCAATATTGCATGCTAGAGTGAATGGAAGAGATTAATGAAATGCTTCAAGACCTAAAGGATGTAGGGATGGTGGTCCTCATCATATCCCCATTAATTTACTGGTTTAGTCCCTACTAAAACTAGAAGGATACTAGAACATGACATTTACATTACTGTGAACTCATACAAATATTAGCCCCAATTGCAACTGCTGTGCCAGGTGTGATATCTTTGCTAGAGAAGATTAACACAGCGTCAAGCATATGATATGCAGCCTTTGATATGGCAAATAAGTTATTTTCCATCCCTGTCAAGAAGGATGACAAGAAGCAGTCCATATTCACATAGGGTGGACAACAAAGTATATTTGTGATCTTGTGCCAGGGCTATGTTAATTCTTCTACCCTCTATCATCATAGAGTCTGAAGGGACTTAGACTATCTGGTTATTCCAAAGAATGTCACATTTATTTATTATATGAATGAAGTCATGTTAAGGAGTATCAAAAACTAGTAACTATTCTGAAAGCCTTGAGTAAGATGCATGTGGTTCACAAGATAAAAAATAAAACCGTGTGCAGTGGTTCATGCCTGTAATCCCAGCACTTAGGGAGGCCAAGGTGGGAGGATCGCTTGCATCCAGGAATTTGAGATCAGCCTGGGCAACATAGTGAAACCTCATCTCTACAAAAAATAAAAAATTAGCTGGGCATGATGGCACGTGCCTATAGTCCCAGCTAATTGGGAGGCTGAGGTGCGAGGCTTGCTTGAGCCTAGGAGGTCAAGGCTGCAGTGAGTCATGACCATGCCACTGCACTCAGCCTGGGTGACAGAGACTCATCTCAAAAAAATAAAAATAAATAAATAAAATAAAACCTACGTATATTCAGAGACCTGCCATATTAGTGAACTTTTTAGAAGTTCAGTGCTATGAGGCATGTTGAGATTGCCCTTCCAAAAATAAGGGCAGATTATTTCAATTTATATCTTCTGAGAAAGAATCACAATACCTGATAGGTCTCATTGGGTTCTGGAAGAAGCAGGACTTCCACATTTGGACATACTGCTCTGACCACATACCAGGTAACATGGAAAATTTCTAACTCTGGGTGAAGCCTAGAGTAGGAAAGGGCTCTATGGAAGTTTCAGTTAGGCCGGGCATGGTGGCTCATGCCTGTAATTCCAGCACTTTGGGAGGCTGAGGCGGGCAGATAGCCTGAGGTCAAGAGTTCAAGACCAGCCTGGCCACCATGGTGAAACCCCATCTCTACTGAAAATACGAAAATTAGCCGGGCGTGGTGGCACACGCCTGTCATTCCAGCTACTCCGGAGGCTGAGGCAGGAGAATCTCTTGAACCTGGGAGGCAGAGGTTGCAGTGAGCCGAGATCGCATCACTGCACTCCAGCCTGGGCAACAGAGCAAGGCTATGTCTAAAAAAAAAAAAAAAAAAAAAAAAACAAAAAAAGTTTCAGTTGCAGTATAAACAGCCCTGCAACTTGAACCATATGACCCAGTAGTCCCCATGATATTATAGGTATCTACGGTGGGAAAAGACATGCTGTGTAGTTATGTCAAGCCACAGTGAAAGTACCACAATATGAACCCATAAAATTTTGGAGCAAGATCATGCCTTTTGCATCAGAAAATTAGACACCAGTTGAAAAAAGAGCTCCAGTGTACTACTGGGATACTGGGACCTAGGAGAGATGAGTACCTGATCTGGAATATCAAATGACTGTGCAGCCAGACATCCTCTCATAAATTGGGTTCAATCAGACCTAGCAAATTTTAAGACACAGTGGACCTATCAACTACCCATTATAAGATGGAAGTGTTTCATATGGGCTCAGATACAAATGGACCCAGAGGGCACAGTGAGCTACAAGAGCCGAAGGCCCAGAGTCTCATGTTATTCCCACTGTTACACTGGTGCTTCTCCCTCAGCTCACAAATTTGACAACTTGAAGAGTCCTTTATGATGCTGTGGCTGAGGAGGAAAAGTCTGAGCTTAGTATGTGGGGCAAGCCCCAAATGGATGGCAGCAGGAGCACAACCACTCTTGGGTAATGCTATGAAATACAGTGGGAAACAAATTATTAGAATTGGCAGAGATTTCAGTGATTCACTGGCCTTATATTTTGTGTTGGGAAAAAAAGTGGACGGAGATAAAAACATACAGAGACTCATGGCAATGGCAAATGACTTCGCTAGTGGTTAGGAACGTGGAAGAAGAGAGATTTAGAGGTCAGAGACAAGGAGTTCTAGGAAGGATATATGTGGATGGACTTATGAAAGAGGGCAAAAAGAATGAGGATTTTTGCATCACTTAAGTACCATTCACCCAAGAGTATCCACTGAAGAAGAGGCACTAAACAATCACATAGATAGAATGAGGCAGAAAGTGCCTGCTTTTCTCATTGGTCAGCCCAGTGCTGGCTCAATGGGCATATAAACAAAATGGCTATGGGGGCAGGGAGCAGGTCCAATAGCAAGGACTCCCGCTCACCAAGGCTAATCTAGTTATTGCCATTAAAAAATGTGTATGCTAGCAACATAGACCAGAGTAAGCCCCTTTCCAAATATGGCACCCCATTCCTCGAGGAGACAAACTAACCATTTGATAGTAACTTGACAACGCAGGATCTCTTCTACGCCATAAAGGGCAAAAATTCATCTTGATGGAAATCAACAGGTATTTGACATTTGGGTTTGCCTTTCCTACCTCAAGGCCTTGTCTGGTACCAGTTTTTGAGGATTTCTAAAGCATATGATCCACTGACACAGGATTCTACATCATATCACAATGGACCAAGGAATCCACTTTATAGCAAAGGAAGGATAGCAGTAAGCAAATGACCATGGAGTTCACTTTCCTATCATATGCAACACCATCCAAATACTACTATCTCAACAGAATTATAGAATGAATTTTTTTAAGACAGCACAAGCTTAGAAATGATAGCTTGCAATGATAGGGCACCATCTTCCAGAACATAGTGTACATCTAGATCAATGACCATTTTATGGTATTGTGTCCCTGATATATAAAGTATATGAATCTGGAGCCAAGGGTTAGAAGTCAGAGTGACCCCCTTCCATGACTCCTAATGATCTACTTAGGGGATTTGTACATCCTGTTCCCATAACTCTAGTGTTTGTGGGTCTGAAAGTCTACTTCACAAAGAAGAAATCCTTCCTCCAGGAGACATAGCCTGCCACTAGCATCTATGGCTGCTGTCTTAGCACTGTGAGCTCTATCTGACAGAAACCACCAAGCAAGGTAAAGGAAGAAGGCCAACTGACCCACCTTAGGAGGTGATGCTGCTGCTACCAATTGGGGCAGGACCGAATACATTTGGCAGCCAGATGATTATGGTCACCATGTCCCTCTCAAATACAGTTGCTGCACTCGTCCATTTACTCTCGGAAGTCAGCAGGAGATTACCAAGTAATGCTGCAGTGAATTACATTTATTTTGTGATGAAGAGGAATGGCAATAACCACTGCATATTGGGAAGCAGTCCCAGAGCACACTTTGCAATGTGTAGGATTTTACACACAAACTGTAAGTTAACTCACACCATTTTCCAGGGTCCTTTTGGACCCGCTCACAGAACAGTGCTTGTAACGATCAATTTAATGTGTCAACTTGACCGGGTCACAGAGTGTACAAATATTTGGTTAAACATTATTTCTGGATGTGTCAGTGAGGGTGTTTCTGGAAGAGACTAGCATGCCCAAGGTAAGTGGCTTTAGAAGATCTTACTAGGAGAGGAAGATTGAGCTGAACCAATCTTTTGATTGAATTGGTTGGCTGAGTAGAGTAGATGGCCCTACCCAGTATGGGTGAGCCTCATCCAAACCACTGGAGGTCTAAACAGAACAAAAGGCTGAATAAGGGAGAATTTACTCTCCATGCCTGACTGCTTGAACTGAAGCATTGGTCTTCCCCTGCCCCTGAATGGGACTTACACCATTAGTATGCTTGTGTCTTAGGGTTTAGATATGAATTAGAACTTACACCTTCAGCATACTGGTTCTTGGATCAGAACTGAAACCTGGTTCTGGTTTTGGCCTTTGTTCTTGGATCAGAACCGAAACCATTGGTTCTCCTGGTTCTCAGGCTGTCGGAATTAGGCTGGAACTACACCTTGACTTTTCTAGGTCTCTAGCTTGCAGACGCAGATTGTGGGACTACTCAGTCTCCTTAATTGTGTGAGCCAATTTCTCATAATAAACAAACTTTATTTAATAAATCTTATATCTTATTGGTTCTGTTTTTCTGGGAAATGCATACTAATACAGTGTCCTAGCCAATACCTAATAGATCAGTCTAAGTTCAATGTCTGTGTAATACACAGTTTTTTTTTGGAGCTTAGGGCTTATGGAAAACCTACATTCCAGGCCTGTCCCCTACATCCATCCTAGAAGAGGTAAAGTTCTCTGCTGCAGTCCAGCTCTGGCAGGTTCTGGCATCTCTCTCCCTGCTCTGGCAGAAGATTACTCGCTGAAGTGCTGCTGTCCCAGGATGCTCACCCTGTTCGCTGTTTCTTTCTCTTTTTACATGACCTGTCATTTTTCCCAACAGTAGATGTCCCCACTGGCGGCAAGGTGATCAAGCACAGAGCAGACCCTATTACACTTCACTCTTGCATCTTCAGCAGATTTCCTCTTGATAACCTGCAATATTTTAAAAGTCAGTTCCTCCTGGGGGAAAAAGGTAGGAGCACGAGGTGAGAGAGGGGATGAATGGCTTGTGTACACCCTTTGAACTATTTCATCTTTTTAATTATTTCATTCTATTTCCATACAGATGCCTCTTTTGATGCCATTTTAATTGTGATGGCTCTTACAGAAACTCTCTCTCCTGTTCAGAAAAAGGCAATAAAGTTTGCAGGATTTTGCTTGAAAGCTTCTGGCTCACATGTGCAAATAATTTTTAAAAAGAGACCCTGTGTAAGGCGAGAGCTCAGAAACCTGCCTCCTATCTACCATGGATGTACCATAAGCTTTACCTTAAAAGAACAGATGTGAAACCTAGTATTGGCAGCTATGAAACATTCTCTAGGTCTGTTACCTGTTTCAGACCTCCACCACTGCTCACTCTCAGCTCCCATTGACTCATGCATCTCTGAACTTCTTAATACATACTTCCAAGTATTAGAATCTGTAGGGCTGGATGCAACTCACTCAGCCTAGTTAATGGGCTTTGGGTAAGTTGGAGAGGATATGAGGTGTGTTCAGCTCAATCTTCCTTTCCTAGTGAGAACTTCTAAAGCCACTTACCTTGGGCATGCTGACCTTCAGCTGCACTTTGACATTGGAAGTATTATCTTCCCAGCTTGATCTGATAACATGCCAATATTTAGGATTCCTAGCAAACTGCATCAGGATTGCCCTCATCTTTCCCGATAGGTAATGTGAACACACACACACATACACGCATGCATGCACATACACGTACACACTCATAGCCTTCTTCACATGGTTGTCAGTTTTCCAGAACATCTTGGCACTGGCAGGACTATCTATGCACTTCATGGAAGGGGCTGGGCTTAGTCCAGGTTTTGTGACAATGGGGTCTAGAGAAGGGATGAAATCCAACAGTTAGGCAAAGACAGGTGCCACCAATGCACCTGTATCCAGCCCAGTGCTCCATGCATTAAGCCTGTAGTGCTTTTAAATCATTCTTGGAGCTTTGCAAAATGTTTCTCCTGCCTAAGCTGTCCCTGGCCTCATACACCTAACATGTAAATCTCTCTGCATGTAAGGAAGAGCAAGCGAGCATAAGTCAATGATTCCTGCCCCAATGGCAAACTTAAGCAGTGTGGGACCTTTCATTCCTTGTGCATCCCAGGTGGATGAGGACCTGGGAGGCAGAATGGAAGAACAATGGAGGGAGAAACGAAGACATCCCACTGCCTCATCTTCCACATGCGTGCATGAGCACTGCGTGTACCACGTGCCCTGTGCCCACTTTCTTTCCCTGCCTTCCCTGAGATTTGATTCTCGTGAGAGTGTTGCATTCTAGAACAGAGAGTGGCAGAGATGGAATGGGATTCAGGGGCTCAGTGAACTCAAAGCCAGTTATGTGATCTGGGTTGACACTTTGTGTTATTTAACTCTTCATGTCTTTGTGTTTTACTTCTTGACCCTGATCTCAGCTTCTTAGAGTGGGCTACTCACCATGGCTATCTCTGGAATCCCAACTTTGCCAAAACACAGCATAAAAGCATTTGCTGCTTTTATTTGTGTATGAAGATGACCAGGAAAAGGACATAGGGATAGGTGAAAGAGGGGTTGAGAATTTGCTAGGGTTGACCCAAAACCTGATACGTCCCAGGTGATACGGGACACTTTCTCTTTGAGAGTCAATCTCTCTCTCTCTCTGAGAAAGTATTTCCTCTCTGAGGCCTATGCTGTAGGGCCAGGAAGCTTAGGCTGCTTTCCTGCAATCATAGAGAGTTGAGAGGGATCTCAACACTCATTTAATCTAATTCCCTTATTTAACAGATGAGGAAATTGATATGTTTCCTCATCATCATTTTTCACTCATTATTTCATTTAGTCCTCATGATGCCCCGATAAGGTGGGTGTTATTACTCCATCCTATGAGGGAGGAAGCTAAGCACCACAGAGATGATGCCACTTGCCCAAGGCCACATAGATGGTTAGCAGTGGGGTCTGAGATTGACGCCGGGTAGCCTGACTCTCAGTCTAAGACCTTTTCATCTTAATCAAGGATCCGTTAATGTTAGTCTAAAAACTTATGCAGGTTATTGATGATATTTTCGTACAACTATGACAAATATGAAATGCTTACATATCAACATCACCTTGCAAACCTTGTACCTTTCTTGGGAAAGCCTGTCTTTTATAAGATGATGTCCTTCCTACACTTTTGGTATTTACAGTTCTCTTCTTTATGAACTTATAATGATAATAAATAGTGGAGGTTTATATATTTGCTTGGCAAATGGAACATTGTGAACTACATGACAGTCCTTAATGCTTCTAAAAATTAGGAATCCTGATGTCTGGGAACACAGCGCTCTATGGCCATCTATGTTGTTGCCTGCAGCATCCGCCAAGATGAGCCAGAGATTACTACAAGCATTTGACTTGTCATCATGTCAAGAAGTCATCACCAATGGCTCAGCATCATGGGGCCAAGACTCTGCCCTCATAGGCCTCAAAACTCCTACCTGGTCAATCAGGAACCTGCACAGTCCCAAGAGTAGCACAGGATGTGTGGGAGGAAGGGGAGCCTTTCAGCTGTCATGAGAGCCTGGGGGCTTGGGAATTGATAAGATTCCATATTTGACCATTCCTTCCCATCTCTGTCTGGGGTGTCAGACAGGAGGGATAATGCAAAGAACTGAGAACTTAACCTGGTGTGCCCAACACTGCTCTTCTGGCCCTAGGAAAATAAGCTTAATAAGAAGAAAGGATGCTGTGGAGTGCACCAGCCATGATTCCAGGGCCATTACTTAGTAAGTGTATGATCTTGAGCAGCTTCCTGTATGAGCTTTGCTGTGTTGCTCCAATAATAAAATATACTGTATACAAAGCACCTATACAAGGCTGGTACTTACTAAATGCTCAGTAAACATCCATTTTCGCCTCCTTTTAGCATATGTTCTTTTCCTACTTTGCCTCAAGAGTCAGTGCTAGGGAAAACTGTGAGTTATCTTGTCTTTGGTAACTTCATGTCTACACTCTTGCACCTCTGGGTCCTTCCAGCCAGGGAAATGCTGTTTCATATCCAAATTCACATTGAATGACTCAGAGTTTAGGAGGAGAGGACAATGCTGAAGCAAAAGAAAAATTCTGGCAGTTCTGGCAGTGGTATTCCAGACCCCATGGCACTCAGCTGAAGGGGTTTTGCAGTCCCAGCCTCCCTGACACACAGCTGTGGGCCCCGCTCTTTCCTCCCAGGCAGGAGGCCAGTCCTGGTGCCAGGCTTGGGCTGGGCACCAGAGCCTCTGCTGTCATTGCCCATCTTTCTCTTGCTGTGTGCACTTGGTGTTACAGCTGACACCTGGGATGTCACATTCTGACATATGAGGCTATGGGGGTCAAGTGGCCAAGGGTGGGGGCGAGAACATGGCTTTCACAGCCAGGTACGTGTCAAACCAAATTCCACTCATGATTGGGTGTCTAGCTTGGAACTGATCTGGATTGGAGTGAGGTGCTGAAGTCGAATGACAATATCTGTCTGGCTGGGGCTTATCTGACAGGACGTGCTCCCTGGCGGGTCCCAGGGTCCAGGACAGAGGCTGTGGGGACAAGGGAGGGTGTGAGGCAAGCGGTGGTCCTTCTTCCTCTTTGCCTTGTCTTCACATTTGTTGCCAGCTCGTGCTTGCTGACGTTTGAGCAGATTCTATTTATGCAAATAGGCTATTTTGCTTTATTTTGAGTCTCCTACATGCATGTAGACCATTAACTGTCACAAAGGTCTCTTTTCACGGTGGTGACTAACAGCACGGTCACTCACCCAGCAACAAGAAAGAGGCCTGACTGGGGAGGAAGAGTGTTTAATATTGATGTGAGTCCTGAATAAATGAGGATTTGTGAGGCAGTGTTAGATGGCGTTCAACAGCACAGGATTTGAATTCAGACAGCCTTGAGTCTGAATCTCTGCATTGACACTTATTAGCTTGATGGGACTGGGCAACTTTATTTAACAGCACTGATCCTCAGATTCTACATCTGTAAAATGGTGACGTAATAATAAACATTATTTGGGAGTATTTTGAGGATTAAGTGAAAATGCATGCAAAGCAGCTCTCTTTAGAAAGCTTGGACAATTTCTTGTATTATAGGAGGATTCTGATCTTCTGCCACTTGAGTTTTACCATTTTATGAACATTCTTTGTTTTGCTGTCTGTAATTAGGATAACAAGAGGGTACCAAAAGGAAGAAAGGAAGAGGAGACCCCGTGGTGGGTAGGCTGGAAGAAATACTTAGGAGAAGCAATTTGTTTTCTTGGGGATATTTCCAGTGGCATGTTTTATCCTAGAAACTTCTTTAGAAAATTGTACAAGGCTTATAGAGGTATAATTCTGTTTTTTTAGAAACTTGAAAGACAGGGCAGGATCATAACTACATATATTAATACTAGGGTATATAATTATTATTAATAGAAAATCAGGCCATGTGTTTTTTTTCATGCCTGTACACTTTGGGAACCAGAGGCGAGAAGGTCACTTAAGGCCAAGATTCTGGGACCAGTCTAGGCAACATAAATACAAAAATTAGTCGGGTGTGGTGGTGCATGCCTGTAGTCCCAGCTACTTGGGAGGCTGAGGTAGAATTGCCTGGGAGGTTGAGGCTTCAGTGAGCTGTGATGGTGCCACTGCACACCAGCCTGGGCATCAAAGCGAAACTCTGTCTAAAAAACAAGGAAAGACAGTCAGCTGCTTTCATTCTCCAAATAAGTGTAGAAAGATAATAAGAAATGTTTGACTGAAAGTATAGCTTTGTCTTTGACCATGGAACAGAGGTGGGTGGAAGGCAATTGGGGAAAGAAGCCAATCAGCAACCTCCAGAAATTTCGCTTTTTTTCACTCACGAGGACAGTTTTTTGGGGTAGCAGCTGACCTCATGCAAGCTACTCCAAGTCAATGAAAGGGGGCAGCACAAGCAGTGTGCCAAGAGGCAAAAGCCAGAAAAATAAAACTGGAGGATCCTTGGGTACCAAAGCTGGGAAAAAGCGCAAATTCAGATGAGAGGTTATAATGTAGACTGAGATAAGACAACAGAGTTCCAAGTATTAGAGAGCAGTGAATCCAAGATGTTTGCAATGTGATATCAACTTAAACCTCTTTTAAAGTTTTCGTTATGAACTTCCCCAAACATGCTCACGAGTACAGAGTACAACACTGCCTATCACCGAGCTTCAGCAACTATCAACTTTTCTCCATACCTGCTTCTTTTTTTACCCTCTTTTAATTTTGCTAAAGTACATTGCAGATACACCTAAACACTTCAGTATGCACTTCATTTCTACTAAATTTAAAAATTATTTATTAACAATACCATCTTGCAAGGTTACCCTCTCTTACCACTGCTATTCAACATAGTATTGGAAGTTCTGGTCCGGGAAATCAGCAAGAAAAAGAAATAAAGGGCATCCAAATAGGAAGAGAGGAAGTCAGATTATCCCTGTTTGCAGATGATGTAGTTCTACGTCTAGAAAACCTCATAGTCTTTCTAGATCTAAAAAAACACCAAAAGCTCCTTCAGCTAATCAACAACTTCAACAAAGTTTCAGGATACAAAATCAATCTACAAAAATCACTAACATTCCTATACACCAATAACAATCAAGCCGAGAGCTGAATAAGAAATATAATCCCATTTAAATACCTAGGCATACAGCTAACCAGGGAGGTGAAAGATTTCTACAATAAGAATTACAAAACACTGCTCAAAGAAATCAGAGATGACACAAACAAATGGAAAACATCTCATGCTCATGGATAGGAAGAATCAATATCATTAAAATGGCCATACTACCCAAAGCAATTTATAGATTCAATGCTATTCCTATCAAACTACCAATGACATTCTTTACAGAATTAGAACAAACTATTTTAAAATGTATATGGAAACCCCGTCTCTACTAAAAATACAAAATTAGCCAGGCGTGGTGGCACATTCCTGTAATCCCAGCTACTCGGGAGGCTGAGGCGGGAGAATCGCTTGAACCCAAGGGGTGGAGGTTGTGGTGAGCCGAGACCACACCATTGCACTCCAGCCTGGGCAACAAGAGTGAAACTCTGTCTAAAAAAAAAAAAAAAAAAACTCAACATCACTGATCATTAGAGAAATGAAAACCAAAACCACAATTAGTATCATCTCACACCAGTGAGAATGGCTATTTTTAAAAAGTCAAAAAGTAACCAGTGCTAGTGAGGTTGCAAAGAAAAGGGGGAGCACTTACACACTGTGTTAGTGGGAGTGATGGGAGTGTAAATTAGTTCAACCATTGTGGAAAGAAGTACGGTGATTCTTCAAAGAGTTAAAAACAGAACTATCATTTGATCCAGCAATCCCATTACTGGGTGTATACCCAGAGGAATATAAATCATTTTATTATAAAGACATATGCATGCATATGTTCATTGCAGCAGTATTCACAATAGTGAAGACATGGAATAAATCTAAATGCTCATCAATGACCGATTGAAGAAAGAAAGCATGGTAGATATACACCATGGAATACTATGCAGTCATAAAAAGAATGAGATCGTGTCTTTTGCAAGAACATGAATGGAGCTGGAGGCCATTATCCTAAGCAAACTAACACAGAAACTGAAAACCAAATACTGCATGTTCTCACTTATAAGTGTGAGCTAAATGATAAGAACACATGAACACAAAGAAGGGAACAACAGGCACTGGGACCTCCTCGAGGGTGGGAGAAGGGAGAGGAGCAGAAAAAAATAACTATTGGGTACTAGGTTTAGTACCTGAGTGACAAAATAATTTGTACAACAAACCCCCATGACATGAATTTACCCATATTACAAACCTGTGCATGTATCCCCGAACCCAAAATAAAAGTTAAAAAAAAAAAAAAAATCTTGCAACATCACTTAAAAAAGTTTTAAAAAAGGTTAAAAACAGGACTCTAATGTATATATAAGAAGTTCATATGTGATAAAGATGACAGCAGAAAGTTTGGTTTATTCAATGCTGAGTTAATTAATTTGTTGGAAAAGGTAAATTTCAAGATCAATTTCAGATGAACTAACATTTTGGTAAAATATCAGGATAAATACTCTCTAATTCATCTTTTGGCAAAATTGCAACCGTGTCTTACTTTAATAGGAGTAAATGTAGATATTTCTCATGATTATATTGAGCCAGTATCACTTTTTAAATATATGGGAAACACCGTTTTTAATACAAAGCATTTTACAGCATTTTTTCTAATCACAGCACCAAAGATAGGAAAATAATATATTTGGCTACCTAAAAAGCCCCCTACCCCCAAACAAAACAAAAACAATACCAAAACAAAATAAGTTATAGGCAAAATTTTAATTAAAATATAAAATTCAGAAGAAAATATTCAACCTGTGTGAAAGACAAAGGGTTAAGATCTTTTGCATAGCAGTGTTTACAAATCCATAAAAAACTTGGCCATCTAAAAGGAAATGAGAGATAATTCTCTGCTTTAATTCACAGGCATTCCATGTTGCAATCTGTCCATTTTCTGCCTTCTTTCTGCCTTCGGCTTTCCTGTGGCCTATCATCTTGGCCCAAACTTAATGTTATTAAGTGGCTGTGTTATAGGTTGTAAATGGGTTTGTGAAGTTTTCTTTTTTCTTTAGAGAGGGATTTCTCTTGTTGTTATTCCTTTATTTCCTAAAAATTAATTCCAATGGTTTAGTGAATTTTGAGAGTGGGGAGTGAAATGAAAATACTGTTACTCAACCAGCTTTCCATCTACATCTTCAGATGATGTTTCACTGCAGTTTTTAACTTAATGGGACTGTATTAAAAGCAATGTTTCCCCATATACTTAAAAAGCAATACTGGTTCAATATAAGAATGAGACATATCTACATTTACTCCTGTTCAAATAAGACATGCTTGCAACTTTGCCATATGAGTAAAGATATGCCGGGAAGGAAGAAAAGGCTGTGCAGTTTGAGTTTCGCTGACTTCTCAAGCAAGAAACATGTTGGCCCGAGCAGGAATTGGCATAACCTCCACAAACTGTGCCTCTACATGAAATCACTTCATTCTTCACGTCTCTTCTTCAGTGAAGTTTAGTAACTGGCCTAGTCAAAAGATATCCTTTCTTTGAAAAAAGTTTGGATAGGAAAAGGAAAAAGCAGTAACAGTTGTCACAGAGGGTGAATAGCATCTTTGACATCCCAGATTTAGCTGAATGTCATTAGGTTGGATTCGGATAGTTGAATACTGCTGATATTTGTGCTCTTCAGCCAATTCTATATTTGATTCCTTCTTCCCAAGGGCTTTTGCGAAACAAGGAGTATTGCATTAGGAACAGAGCTGTGGTTAGCCTCCTAGTCATTATGGTGGAATAAACAGTAAGACACGCAACACAAGCAATGAAGAGGCCAGTGGGAAGAGAGAAAGGATGGGGTACCATTACTTTTTTCACAATTTATCCATTGTTTCCCAGTGTTTGCATTTGCTGAACGTTTATTTACTTATTTTAAAAAAAAAAAATCTGTCTTGCTCTGTCACCCAGGCTGAAGTGCAGTGGCACAGTCACAGCTCACTGCAACCTCAACCTCCAGGGCTCAATTGACTCTCCTGCCTCAGCCTCCCAAGTAGCTGGGACAACAGGCACACACCACCACTCCTGGCTAATTTTTGTAAAGACGGCATGTTGCCATGTTGCCCAGGCTGGTCTTGAACTCCAGAGCTCAAGCTGTCCGCCTGCCTCGGCCTCCTAAAGTGCTCTCTCTCTTTACATATATATATATATATATATATATATATATAAAACTTTTGAGCTCCTAGAAAAACAAGAATTATATTTTTTATATAATTTTATATACATAATATACAATTATATATATAATTATATGTATATAATTATAGAGAGAGAGAGAGAGAGAGAAAGAGAGAAAAACATGATAAAATCTGGCTTATTAGACAGTCTGCCAGTAGAATATTTATTTGCAACTGAGTATATTCACAAAATAATGCTCGTTGCTATTTGTAATAATGGAGGAGAGACTAAGACCATCCCTGAGAAGGTTAAAGGGTGGTAGTCATTTTCAGATCAATACAAGAAGACTCACTTTATACCTGAAGTTTGCTGGTGATGGCATAGACCTTGCTCTGCTTCCCCCTGCATACTTTTTATGGTACCAAAGTACCCAAACTAGAAACCTGGGCATCATCCTCTACTTCTCCCACTCTCTATCCATACCACACCCACATTCTTATAAATTTTTTTTAACTTTTACTACTGTCTCTCCTCCTTCCTTGATCCCTCTTTGTCAGGCCCTGCACTAGCTTCCTTGGGGTCTCCCGAGATTCCATTCTTATCCAGTTCATTTTAAAAGCAAATTTGATCCTGCCAATCCCTTAAAACCCTTAAATGACTCCCTTTCAACTTCAGGATAAAATCCAAACTCCTCAGCATCGGGTAGTTTCTAGTTTGGGCTCTGCTTGATCTGTCCACATCCCTCCATCCATAGTCCATGCTCCAGCCACACCTGTCACATGATTCACACGCTTGCTAAATGTTTGCTATTTTTGCCCACTTCTGAATGGTCTCCACTCACTCCCTCACTATTCCCCTTATCTGCCGAACTCATTTCTTTCTTTCAAGAGCCAGCACAATGTCATTTTCCCTTGGAAGCCTTATTTCATTCCCCAGCCTTCCAGACCAGGCCATTCCTCATGACCACTCCCACAGTGGCCACTCCACAGCTCTTTCATAGCATTAATCACATTTTATTATAATGCCCTATTTACGTGTCTGGTTCCTCCCCTCTGTCATGTTGAATTGAGCTCTCCATTGTTAGTGGGTTCCAAACAGATGATCAATGACACATTTCAAGGAGATGAAATAGGAGAATTAAGAGTCAGATAGAAAGGTAGAAAGGACCTCTTAAGTCTCTTCAACTTTTTGGTGTCTGAATTTCTCTGACTCCGAGATCCTCAAAGATGCTGCCATTCCTTGAAAATAATCAGACAAATAATGTCATCACAGTTTTATCATAGAAAATACTTTTATTTTTTATTGCCTTTTGATATGGTTTGGCTATGTCCCCACCCAAATCTCATCTTGAATTGCAGCTCCCATAATCCCCACTATTATGGGAGGGACTCAGTGGGAGGTAATTGCATCATGGGGGCAGGTTTTTCCCATGCCGTTCTTGGGATAGTGAATACGTCTCATGAGATCTGATGGTTTTATAAATGGGAGTTCCCTTGCACAAGCTCTCTTACCTACCACCACGTAAGATGTGACTTTGCTACTCCTTCACCTTCTACTATGATTGTGAGGCCTCCTCAGCCACGTGGAACTGTGTGTCCACAAACTTCTGTTTCTTTATAAATTACCCAGTCTCGGAGATGTCTTTATTAGCTGTGTGAGAAAGGACTAATACACCTTTGAAACTGATTATCCAGCAATAGAATTGCTATTTTTAGTAGACATAGGGTTTCACCATGCTGGCCAGGCTGCTCTGGAACTCCTGGCCTCAAGTGATCCACTCACCTAGGCCTTCCAAAGTGCTAGGATTACAGGCGTGAGCCACTGCCCCTGGCCTACGACAAATGATCTTTGATGATCCTTTGTACTCAACACCTCAACTTCCATGGCTAAGGCCACACTCTGCTCAGAGTCAGATACAGATAGAGATGTTTTTGTTTTTATTTTTCCATTGATTCTGGTGGTATTGATGTCATCAGTACTGGAATCAAGGTCTCTAAAGGGTTTTGCTAAGGCGGATAATTCTGAGATTCACGAGCAACACCTTCCGTAAAGACAATGACAATGGTGGAGGGATATGAGAAAGAAAGGAGAGAGAGAGAGAAACAGAAGCTGCCCAGGCTTCCAACCCCTGAGGGATAAAGATGTTGGGATCTCAGCCAACACCCTTAAGTAATAAGGAGTGATGGGAGAGAACGGCTGACAGTTTGTGACATGTGACATGTGACTTTCTAATGACCCAGAGACTGGATTTGTTCTAAACAGAAAGAGCTTTTAAGCTGACATCAGGAACAGTTTCCAGTCCAACAAGTAGCTCATATCCCTCTCATGAAGGAAAAACCCAGAGGGAAGTAATTATTTAGAGGACCAGAGCTCTGCCTTGGAATCTAAATTGACAATACTTTGTCAAACTCCCATTGAGTCATTGACCACACCCATTCTGACATGGAAAGTTGCCTCAGTGGAAGCAAAAGCAGTCTTCAGAGTAATGTGTAAAACATATTTGTAGGAGCATAAAGAAAAGTATGAAAGAGTGTCCCCCTACCAAAACTGTTAATATTGGGTATTTCAGGAGGTTAGAGTCAGAGAAGGTGAGGAAATTAAACATTTTATTATACTTCCTGACTTTGTAACAAATATAGATTATGTTTATAATTATTAAAAATCAGTTAAGGCTGGGCATGATGGCTCACACCTATAATCCCAGCACTTTGAGAGGCCAAAGCAGGAGGACCACTCCAGACCAGGAGTTCAAGGCCAGCCTCGGCAACATAATGAGACTCTGTCTCTATAAAAAATTTAAAAATTAGCCAGGCATGGTAGCCTGCACCTATAGTCCCAGCTACCTGGGAGGCTGAGGTGGGAGGATCATTTTGAGGTTGTAGTGAGCTATGATGGTGCCACTGCACTCCAGCCTGGACAGCAGCGAGACCCTGTCTGTAAAACACAAACAAAAGCAAAATCAAAAAATACCAAGTTAAGTAAAATAGTTATAATAAACTACACACACACACACACACACACACACACACACACACACATATATATATAATGATAATAAGTAAAGTTTAGGCAAACTTGTGTCTAGGACCAAATAGCAGAGGGAGGAAGACAGGAAGCTTAAATTTGTTGACTGTACTTTGAGCCAATCTGTGACATATGTGATTTCATTTAACCCTCACAGACTCACAATTTGTTGAAATAAATACCAATAGTTCCATTTTACAGAAGAGGAAACTGAAGTTCAGGGCAGACTAAGTAATTTGCCCAAGGTCACAGAGATAGATAATAAGCAGAAGAGCCAGGAATTTAACCCAAGTCTGTCTTCAAAAGCCATAGCTTTCCACAAACCCAATTTTATGAAATAATTTCTCTGAAAAGTAGATTTTTTTCTACACATCTTATACAAATATAAGTAAAGAATATTCATTTCTTGTTCAGTAAATTCCTTGTATATCTGAAGAAGGAATTCACTGAAAGTAACAATTCTATGGTTAAAATAACATTACTTTCTTTATGGACAGATTTTTCTTACTACTTTGCCATAAACCTTCCTCTATATATCTATTGAAGAAAGGACATTTACTGATTTTTGTTGTTGCTATGGAGTTAGTATGTTAGAATAATATTATAGTTGTGAAAGTGAAGAAGGCCATAGGAAAGAAAACACATACACAAAAAAATGTGTTTGGAAAGAAAAATAATCCAGCACTGTTAGGATATGTGATAGGCAAAGCAGATACTTGGTTAAAAGATCATAGTTCATGCCTCTGCTTTTTCAGCTATAAAATCACATTGAAAAAAAACCCAACTATTTTAAACACATTATGAATTCTAGACATGTTGAAGTTATTTTCATGCCGACATGGGTGGGGTCTGCCACTCAGGAAACTTGCCCAACTATATTCCATTTTCCCATATCTTCGTGGACTCTCAGGCAGTTCCTCAAGTGTTTGTTCACGTTTGGTCATAAATACAGTCATTTATTTAATTATTACTCCATTTCAGGTATTAAAAGGTCAAATCTAGTCTAACATGACTTTGATCTCAAGGCTGGGGAGAGATGACTCACGCCTGTAATTTCAGCACTTTGGGAGACCGAGACCAGGTGGCTTGAGGCCAGGAGTTTGAGACCAGCCTGGGCAACAAAGCGAGATCTTATCTCTACAAAAAAGAAAAAAAAGAATTGACTAGGTGTGGTGGTCCATTCCTGTAGTTCCAGTCACTTGGGTGGCTGAGGCAAGAGGATCACTTGAGCTCAGGACTTCAAGGTTGCAGCGAGCTATGATCGAGCCTCTGCACTCCAGCCTGGGTAACAAAGCAAAAGACTGTCTCCAAGAACAACAACCACCACCACCACAACAGAAATTCAGATCTCAGGTGCAATCTGCAATTCTTTTCCCTCTTTATCACATGCCTCTCTTGTGGCTCAAGCACCTACAGTGAGGGAGGGGGCAAATGTGGCTTCTCATTCTTGGCCACCTTTCAACTTTGCCTTCTGGATATCCTGGGGTCCAAGTAGGGGGAAGGGGTTTATAGATGAAGAAGGGAAGACTTTCGTGTTACTGGTGCCAAGTAATCCTCTCTCGGCTAACCCTGGCTCTCTGTGTTGTTCACCCCACAGCTATTACTCCCGAAGTACTTTTGCGCCAACAGGCTTCCTTCTTGTATGGTGACTCAAGTCCAGAAACTTCCCACAGGACCTACGTGGCCATAGGAAACTCATTCATCTCTGCCAGACCAAAACGTGGTAGTGGAGATGGCTGTCTACTACCACTGTCTCTCCTCACTCACCATTGTGCATGGCCACAGCTGGTCTTCAGGCCCAATTCTAGGAGAGAAGAGGCAACAGTCATGAGTTTCACATACAATCTCAAAGAATCCTTCCAAGGACCCTTTCACCCCTTCTCCCTCCTTCAACTCCACACCCTGTAAACATCCAGTGGGGAAGTAAGAGGCCTTTCTCTCACTTTTCACAGGTACCCTCAACTTCTATGTGTATTTCTCATGAATCCTTATCACTTGATTTGGGGAAGGACAACCCTAAAAAGGTAAATGCAGAAGAGATACCACTACTAGCCTAAAACCTTTCAGTGTAACTCTTCAGTCACTCATTCAATCTCTGGACTTGTTTTATATGCACTCCCGGGCATTGATGTGGTTTGATGTTTGCTGAACAGGTCCTGCTTTCTTTAAGTATGTTCAGCAGAATGTTTTAATTCCTCTCTTTAAAATGAGGGGATGTTACCAGAAAGGAGTCCAGATCCAGACCCCAAGAAAGGGTTCTTGGATTTCATGCAAGAAAGAATTAGAGGCAAATCCATAAAGTGAGAGCAAATTTATTAAGAAAGGAAAGACATAAAATAATGGCTACTCCATAGGCAGAGCCAGCCCTGAGGGCTGATGGTTGGTTATTTTTATGGTTATTTCTTGATTATATGCTAAACAAGGGTTGGATTATTCATGAGTTTTCTGGGAAAGGGGTTGGCAATTCCCAGAACTGAGAGTTCCTCCCCTTTCTGACCATATAGGGTAACTTACAGACATTGCCATGGCATTTGTAAACTGTCATGGCACTGTTGGGAGTGTCTTTTAGCATGTTAATGCATTATAATTAACATATCATGAGCAGTGAGGATGATCAGAGGTCACTTTTGTCCCCATCTTGGTTTTGGTGGGTTTTGGCCAGCTTCTTTATGGAAACCTGTTTTATCAGCCAGGTCTTTATTACCTGTACCTTGCACTGATCTCTTATCTCATCCTGTGACTTAGAATGCCTAACTTCCCGGGAATACAGCCCAGTAGATCTCAGTCTCATTTTACCCAGCCCCTATTCAAGATGGAGTCACTTTGGTTCAAATGCCTCTGACAGATATACTTCTTACCCATTGTTCTCAGCTTGGGGTTTTAACCAACATTCCAGGATACTGGGAAAAAATCTCACTCAATATTTTGTTCCCTAAGAAAAATGGCTTTTGTTAGCTTGAAAATTCTTTAAGAAGATGAAAGAACAGAATTTCAAAACCCCCTTAAGAAGTGAGCGAAGTCATAAAATTGTAGACATTTTACAGCTTAAAGTATCTCAGAAATCACCACCTTCTCTTTTCTTTTCTTAAACTTTTCTTTTAGGTTTAGGGGTACATGTGAAAGTTTGTTACACAGGTAAACACGTGTCATGGGGGTTTGTTATCTTTTCGGCTCCTTTCCCTCTTCCCACCTTCCCACCTTTCATTATTTATGAAAAAATCATGTTCCAAAAAGAATAATTGACTTGCCCAAGGCCATAGCTATAGGGCTAGTTATGAGCAGTGCTCAGTCTGCCTATAGATTCCTCTCTTCATGCATCCACAGGGTAGTAGAAAGTATTTTTTTCCTTCATTGTGATGCTTCCCTATTATTATCATCCTTATTTTTATCATCGACACACTGAAAAAAATTTATGACCTAACAGTGTTTTGAGATATTAAAATTATAGTTAAACACATTCATCTGGAATACCATCAAAAGCTAAAACGGGAATTTTTACATATTCTTTATTTTGCTTTTATGAGGAAGAGGCAAATGACATGTAAACAAGTTGCTGTAAACAAGTTGCTATTAGAAACTTACCCAAAAAAGAAGCTTTTAAGATATGTCATTTCTTGATGAATCTGGTCAATACAGTTTCTCCTTATTTAAAAACTGAAATAACAAACCTTTACATTTCCGTAAGTCTTTGCCACTTAGAACTCTTCTTTTCCTTTATCTTTTCTTTTTTTTTTTTTGAGATAGGATCTCACTCTGTCACCTAGGCTGGAGTACAGTGGCACTATCACAGCTCACTACAGTCTTGAACTCCTGGGTTCAAGCAATCCTTCCATCTCAGCCTATCAAGTAGCTAGGACTACAAGGCACCATGCCCAGCTAAGTTTTAACTTTTTTGTAGATGTGGGATCTCGCCACGTTGCCCAGGCAGAACTTTTCAAAACATCATTTGAAACTCTGCATTGAGAAATTAGGTTATAATGATTACCCTGAATCACTACAAATGACTTTTGTTTTTGTTTTTGCTTTAATAGGAGAAAAGGCATATAAATTTATTTAACGTGCACACAGAAACCTTCAGAATAAAACCCAAGCCAACAATAAGGTGCAGAATCTTATATTCCATCTTGAGGTTATAGAAAAAAAATGTGAGCTCAGAGTATAGCCCAAAACTGGTTATGTTGGTAAATCAGGTTTAGTGGCAAGACAAGTTATGAGAGGGAGAAAGGAAGAGGCCAATCTAGCAAAGGTAGCCTTGTTATATGGATGAAGCCTCGTAGAGAGCAGTGCTCTGAGAGAGTAGACAGTAAATATGTTTTCAGACCTTTAAAGGTGTCAGTCTCAGTTAATCTCTCCTAGATCCAGGAATTGCCTAGAAAGGGAAGGCCTGGCTGCACTAATGAAGATTCTCTACAGCTACAAATTTCTCTCAGCTCAGTCTGCTGGCCATGCAGCAGCCATTTCAAAATGACTTTTGAATAGTCCAAAGAAGACGGAAATTTGTTCTGCATAATTTAGTGGTAAGTGTTTAGAAATAGTCCTCCCACTTGTGGTATTGGCAGATGGAAATGCTCAGCTAACTAGTACATTCCAATAACTGAAGTACTTTGCTTTCCCAGCCATGTTGGATATTGGGTTGCCATTCCAATGTGCTTCCAATGGGCAGATGCTGTTGGCTAAAACAAAGTTCTTAAATCCTTTTGTATTAGTCAGAGGTCTCCAGAAAAAGAAACCCAATAGGAGGTGTAGATACAGATAGATACAGATATAAATATATAGATATAGATAAAAACATTGGTGATAAAATATGGGCTCACATGATTATGGAGACTGAGAAGTCCCACAATCTGTCATTGACAAGGTTCAGGCCCAGGAAAACTGGTGATGTAGTTTGAAGACCTGAAAGCCAGAGAGCCAGTGGCTGTAGATTCCAGTTCAGGTCTAAAAGCCTGAGAGCCAGGAGTCCTAAAGGCAGGAGAAGATGGATGTCCCAGCTCAAGCAATCAGGCAGAGAGCAAGTTCATCCTTTCTTCATCCTTTTGTTCTGTTCAGACCCTCAAGAGATTGAATGATGCTTTTCCACACTGGGAAGTGACAACTGTTTTACTCAGTCCACCAATTCAAATTCTAATCTCTTCTGGAAGCATCCTCACACACATACCCAGAAGTCATGTTTAAATGGCTATCTGGGCATCCTGTGGTCCAAGCAAGTTGCTACATAAAACTAACTGTCACAATTTTTTTCTACAGTATCAAAAAGCCTTAAATTATATTCTAGAAATTTATCCTAGAAAAATACTGAACAAGTGTGAAAAGCTGCTTTACAATGATATTCAATGTTGCATTTCTTATAATTTTCAACATTAAGGAATAACCTCCATGTCTAATAAAAGAGGGATGGGCCCAAAGATATTATACAGTGACAAAATGGAATTTTATACAGTCAATAAAATGGTGATATAGAAGACAATTTATTGACATCTGAATGTGTTAATGACATTTTCTTTAGTGAAAGAGTAAGGTGTCAGGGTGTGCAGTAAAATTACAATTTTGTTTTAAAAAGTTATGTATCGTTAAGTTTGTGTGTACAAGAGAGACTATTGCTGAGATATGGATATCTTTGGCTTGCTGCCCCTCAGAATCTATTTGTATGAGTTGTTAAGACTGATATTCATGAGATCTTTATGTTTTTTGGCTCAAGAAAGAGAAAGACATATTGGGGATGAAGATAGCCAAAGTGATGGAGGGAAAAGGAGGTGGGAGCGATTTCAATGGCATGGACTCTGTTTCAAAACCCAGCCAGTCAGGTTTTGAGTCTCAACTGAGAGAGAAGTTAGGGAGAAAAGCTGACGAACTGTGTTGGTAAAAGTTTGCTAGCCTCTGGGCACCAACTATGCCACTTCAGGATCTAAGGAACAAGATGGGCCTCAGATTTAAGAGAGGGTCGCTGGTCAGCCTCTCCCCACCCTCCCACTCGTTTCAGGCTGGCACCAGCCTGTGCCCACCGAAGGAGCCATCTTATGGAGAATAGCAGCAGCACGGATGGCAGGCAGGCTGGAGCAGGAAAGAGTTGTGTTCCCAAGCATGTGTGAGACTCCAGGAGCCTGCAAGACATGCCCCGAGGGACAGCTGAAATCCGTAGGGAGCAAGTCGGGGCTGGGATCTGTCACAATGTGTGTAGTAACCTAATGTAGGTTTTTCGACCTTGGCACTTGTTGACATTTTTGAGTGGCCAATTCTTTGTCATTGAGGGCTATCCTGTGCATTGTAGGAAGATAAGTAGCATTTCTGGCTTCTACCCACTAGATGACGGTAGTCCCAACTCATTTAGTTGTGACAACCGAAAACGTCTCCAGATATTGTCAAATGTCCCCTGGGGTTAAAATCTCCCCAGGCAGAGAACCACTGATATAATGGAATCACAACTACAATGACAGGTTAGTGAAAATTGGTGCATGATAACAGCTAACATTTAATGAGTCTTTGTAGTGTTCTGAGCTTTGTGTTTTTAACTCATTTAATGCTTACAATAACTTCATGAGGTAGGTTCTATACTTATCTTCATTTTAAAGATGCGGAAATGAAAGCACAGCACAGAGAAGTTAAGTAACTCTCCCAAGCTTACACAGCTGAGAGGTGGCAGAACGAGAATAGGACCCCATGCAATCTGGCTATGGAGACCTCGCACTTAAGAAATGCAATAATATGTTAACAATTGCGGAACTTCTATGAGATTGCCATTGTTCTTTGTAGGTTTTTATTTTTGTACTTTCTAATTTTTTTTCAGTAAAAGAAGTCACCTTAATAAAAAGAGAAACATTATTTAGCCAGTAATTTACTCAGAGCCAGTGTTGCTGCACACCTGTATGAGCCCGCTTGCATGGTGAGTATATCTCAGCAAAGAGCCCCATTGGGTGTCCTTGTGCACAATCCCAAGAAAAGACCAAGATGGCCAACATAATTTTATACTTGGACCGAAAAACAACAGTATAAAAGACAGACTTGGCAGGGTGCGTATTGTCTATGGTTTGCTGAGTTCAATCTTCATATTGTCTCTCCTAACTATGCAGTGAATGAATTCGTAGTCCACGCTCCGTGGCTCACCACCGCAGGCACTCACCTGAAAGCAGCAGAGGACAGCCTCTCACCTTCAGCAGCAATGGGCTCCTCTCTGCGTAGTTGCTGATGCTGTTCCTGGGTGGAGGGGCTGGTAGTGTGTGGGTGAATAGGCATGGAGGCTGAGGCTCTGGGAAACAAAGGGCTGAGCCCATAGGCTTGGACTGAATCTTGCCCATTTGTCAAGCGCTGGCTAGGGGAGGCACTCGGGGTGATGATTCCTGCCAAGGCTGGGGCTGGCAGCTGAGCGCTTCGCAGAGCCTGCCTGTCAGTCACTGCTTACGCTCATCCCTTAATGGCTCTTCCCTTGTCATTTGCCTGGTGTCGCTTTTATCTTAAGTGAATTTAACAATGGTGAAAGGTGCCAGTCTGAGGTCCCCAGAGAGGAGCTTTGCCGGAAGAGCAGTTAGAATGAAAGTCGCCTCCATCAAATTGCCTCCGCTGCCCCATCTCAGGAATAAGTAACCCCACGGCTGCAGGGGTACCCCGGAGGCCTGGCCGAGCCAGCCGAGCTCTTCCCACAGCTCAGCAGGCAGCCTTAAGGGAAGCCAGCTGCAAGCAGGTCTGCAGAACTGGAGACATCTTGCAATTGCTTTTTTCTTAATTTCCACACCCAGGAGTATTTCAGGAGGAATTTAATCTCTATGTTTCTGGTTCATTTACACTTAACTTGTCACAGGATTCTTTCCAAAGAGCCATTTGGTGCCCAAGAGGACTTGTGAGCTGTTTAAACATATATCCATCTTTAAAAAAAATTCTTGAACTAACCAGGTTCAAAGCAATGTCTGAGCCACACATGAATAAGAGATGGTTTTAAATTTCAAATTCAGTTAAATATCTGAGCGTGGTTTTGTGAGGCAGCCCATCTCACAAATCAATCAATGGCAGGTGAAAGCAAGTTTCAGTTTACCGACCCTGGGTTGGGAGTTGAAGTTAGGGTGTGAGATGGGTGAGCAGGAGAAGTAAGAATAGAGGAAGCAAGAAAATAGACTAGCCGAAGGCATAGTAATTCCAGTTACTACTTCTGACCTCTTACTATATACTAGGTACTATACTAAGTTCTTACAACAACACTATAGCAATTTTCAGATTACCAAGAAACTTTCCCTGTTTTATACATGAATAAACTTAAGTTTAGAAGTTAAGTAAGTTACTCAGGTCACGCAGCTAGTAACTGATGCATCCAGACTGAATTCAGCTCCTTCTGAATGCAAATCAGCAACATTGAAATGAGTGGGGGAAATGCAGGAAAGAACTAGAAGCTTGGCCAGTTCTGGGTTCCATCCTTTGCCACCACCCATCAGGGTTCTATAATGCCAGAGCCTCTTTTTGTGTTTCCATCCTCATCACCTCAGAAAACATGGTGGGATGGAGGGCGAGTCTGGCTGATTCCAAGACATCTCATGGTGCAGACTACAGTTGCTCCATTTGAAGAGCTTGCTTTCATTACAATTGCTGGACACCATCTCCTATTCACCTAGCAAATTAAGCTTGAGGTACAGCTAGGAAGAACTGAGCTCTGGCTTCCTGACCTCTGAGTGAAGCCTGACTTTACTTCTGAAGGAAACTGGAGGCAAATGATTTCTTAGGCACTGAGGTCAGTTATTTCTGTGGACCTTGTATTTATTTGTATTTATTTATTTTTTGTTTATCTATTTTTTTGAGACAGAGTCTCACTCTGTCACCCAGCCTGGAGTGCAGTGGTGTGATCTCCACTCACTGCAGCCTCTACCTCCCGAGTTGGAGCAACTCTCCTGCCTCAGCCTTTGGAGGAGTAGCTGGATTTACAAGTGTGAGCCACCACGCCCAGCTGATTTTTTTTTTTTTTTAATATTTTTAGTAGATACGAGGTTTCACCATGTTGGCCAGGCTGGTCTCCAACTGCTGACCTCAAGTGATCTGCCCACCTCAGCCTCCCAAAGTGTTGCTATTACAGGCATGAGCCACCATGCCCAGCCAATTTTTAAGACAAAATTTCTTTGTATGTTCTGAAGATTTAAGAAAGAAACAGGTAGGGGTGTGTGTGTGTCTGTGTGTGTGTGTAAGATATCTGTGAGAACAGAGGACAGTTTTCTGCTCGACCAGGAGCCGAGTTTGCTTATCACAGTTGAACAACAGTTTGTTTGAGGCCTTACTTCCCTTGCTATGTAGTTCATGAAGTGCTGAGGACCTCTGATGGTAGGACTGTTGTATTTGATGTTACGTATGCCACACTGAGAAACAAACTATCAGATGCATTTATTTTGGTTGTTTTTTATCCAGCACCGCTGCCTTGTGTGCGGTTTATAGAGATGAGCATAGATCTCTCCAAGGGTGAAGGCCACTCGCAGACTGTCCAGTACTTCTTTCTCATCTATTTAAACATGCATGGACACTGCACTCACACTGTTCTTTAAATAAGGGCTTTCCATTGAATTAGTACATGTGGAACTCACAAAAGAGAGGATGAAAAGTTCTCATATGAAAGCAACCCAGTGCACAGGATCTGAGAGGACCTTGGCCACAAGACCTGCCACTCTAGAAGGAAGCAGCTCATAGGTCCATGCCTGAGCAAAGAGAAGCTTGAGTTGATGAGAAAATGTGAAATGAAGCCCAAAACAGGGGCTTTCCCTGGGTCTCCAAGGTTTATAAATACTTCTGGACGCAAAGGCATGAAAGATGACATACCTCTATCCACGCCCAGGAGATGGTGTTGGCAACAGATGTAAAAAGGATTGGAGAACTGTAAGCAGAGGGGGAAATGCCAATTTCAAGAGGCAGCAGCTCCTTGAAAGCACCTGGGATAGCTGAGTCCAGACTTGATTGGTCTCTCTCTACTGTCAGCTCCTCTGGCATCCATGGTCGCCCCTATACAAGGCAGTGCTTCACCACAATCAGGTTAGTATTGGCTTTGCCTGTTTCATGTAACCCCGTGTTTCCACACATCATCCCCTTCTCAAAACCTCCAAAGGTTTCCCCTTACTGGCACAATGAGCGCCAAACTCATTTCCTCAGCCTCAAAGCTCTTTTCCACTTTTACTTTCAATATTTCCTCAACAATGTGCACGATGAACGCTCTACCCTATTAAACCTGATCCATTTGTCACTTAGGGGACCCTCTGTCCCAGTTTTCCCAGAACACAGGATTGTTGGTGCTAGAACCAGGAAGTTCTAACCAAGGCAACAAAGGCAAACTGGGATGAGGAGGCTGCCTATCTAAGCCACCCCTGGATGAACACATTTGAATTGCTCTACTTCCATACCTCTCATGCTTCTCCCCAGCTTAGAATGCCACCTGCTATTTTCTCTACCTGTTAGAATTTATTCATCTGCTAAGGTCCGCATCAAATTCTATCTCCTGGGGGAAGCTTTTGCAGATCTCCCACTGTGACAATCCATTTCTCTTTCCTTGGAGATTCCAGTAGCTCTGGTTGTCTGGAGGACTGTAAGTGGGAGGAATTGAGTAGAGTGGTTGGGAACATGAATTTAGGAGGTAGATAGGTGTGAGTCTGAAATGTGATTGTGACCATTGCTGATTGAATGCAAGTCATTTAGCCTCTCTGTGCCTGGGTTTTCTTGTGGTTAATTATGGTGGGATGCATAATTATAATATCTAGCTTTTTGGGAGGTTGTGAAGATGAAATGAAATCATACACATAGCACCTGCCTCATGTGGTATATTGATATACACAATGTTACTATTCTTTGGTTCCTTTATTCAGTGAATATTTGTTGAGTACCTTCTATATGCTGGGCCCTGTTCCTTGAAACTGAATCAAACAGATTAAAAAAAAAAATGCCCTCAAGGAGGTTAGATACTAATGGGGAGTGGAGGAGACATAAAAGTAAACTATACACTGTGGCAGATGGTGATAAATGTTAGAAAAATAAAGCAGCAAAGGGAGATAGTGAGGGCTTTATATAAGGTGGGGCGAGAGAGCCTTAAGCAAAGACCTAACAAAGGTGAGGGGTTGAGCTGTGTAGATATCTTGAGCAAAGAGGCTTCCAGGTAGAAGGAATAACAAGCACAAGGTACTGAGGAAGACTGTGCTGGAGATTTGGGGATGATATGACTGGAGCAGAAGGAAAAAGAAATGTGCTAGGGAACAAAACCAGAGGTAGTAGGAGGGGCAGACCATGGAGGACTGTGGAGGTAACCAAAGTACTGTGGCTTATTCCCTGCACAAGAAAGCATGATCCTGAAAGTGTTTGGGACAGAGAAATCCCATTTTCTGACTTCTCATTTTAAGAGTCGTTCTTGCATTGGGTTGAGGACAGACTGTAAATGTGGGCAAAGGCAGAAACAGGAGGATCTGTCAGGAGACTGTTGTTGTAAAACTGGGTGAGAGAGGAAGATGACTTAGACAAGGGTGCAAGAAGTGAAGGTTATGAGCCTGGTTAGATTTTGGCTCTTTTGGGGGTAAATCTTGGCTCTTTTTGGAGGTAGATCCAACAGGACTTACTAACAGATAGTAGCCTGACTCCACTCAGGAATGACTCGAAGGCTTCTCTAAAGAAGGATAGTGTCACTTGTCAACTGAGATGAAGACTGGGGACGTGCAGGCCAGAGAAGAGTTTAGCTTTGGAGATGTTACGTGTGTGATTTCTTTTAAACACCCATGTGGAGGTGTTGAACCATGTGAACCAGGCAAATCTTCCTTCAAAAAAAATAAATCTCAGGCTTATTTAGTGGTTCAAGAGGAGGGTAGAGATTAGTGAGGGATAACTAAAGCCCTTCCCTGAGACCTCCCCTAGGTATTACCACCACTACTCAACCAGAAGCTCAGATTCACCATCTTATACTTTTTTTCTGAACCTCCTTCAGTTCTTAGAACAGGACTGGGCACAATTCATTTCTGATTTGTATTGACTAGTGACCACAGAAACTGTAGAGCAGGAACTTTGGATTTCATGAGCTCTTTTAAAACAGAATCTTTGTGCTTCTAAGGCCTTTTCATAAAAGAACCCTGCCCTCCACGTGGAAGCTTTCTGAAGGTACCCAGCGTATTCCATCGTCCTGTGTGAACCTTAGTGAGCACTCACTTAGGCAATGCTTGGTGGCAGACAATGTCACTCTTCTAGGTTCTCCAGAAACAAGAGAATAAAAGGTAGAAAGAAGATGAATGGCCTTTGCCTCTGAAACAGCTGCTACTGTTCCCGCATCTGCATGGCCAGTTGATTTAGAGATTTGTGAAGAGAGCCTCTGAGCCCCTCACTCCTGCCAAGTGAATTGCCAGGAGCATCCTGTGGCAGGAATTATCATTCTACTCCAGGTGCTGCAGGACAAATGCCCTGGAGTTGGAAGATGAAATACCCTTGCTCCTAGAGGAAGCTGCAGGCACGACCTGGGCACCGTTGTGAAGATGAAGGTTATCCTGCCCTGAATAGCCAGCAACTTGGAGCTAAGTCAATAACACTCATCAAAGACTAATTCCAGAGGGAGGCACCTAGGACTTGCTGTTGCTGAAAGACTGATAATATTGCCAACTCTCCCTCACTTATGCCAATGTGCCTGGAGGTGGAGGTGGGCACCATGGAATAGTCGCTCCAAACAATACATAATCCAGAAACCGAAATCATTTCCCTTGATTGTGAATGATATACTCATCTTTTTGCCTTGTTCAGGCCACACTTTGCAGATATTCCAGATACCAACTGATTTGCCATAGCCCCATTCCCCTCCCGCTCCTCCACTTCCAAAATAAATGTTCTAGAAAAATATTTCTGTGATCAAATACATTTGGCAAATTCTGGGTTAACAAACTGCAATAGGTTTCTTTGTGCAGGATTTCTCAAAGCTTTTAACACGCAAATGCACATTGAAACCTTCCAAAGGGAAAGAACACAGGCAGTAATATTTGAGCAGAAGGACCTGTTTACCAGAAGCACCTATTAAGGCAAGTGTTCCCCTAATCACACTTTGGGAAATGCTTCCTTAGGCTAACATGAAAATGGTTTTCTTTCTCTGAGACTAAATGATGCTTGGGGAAAGGGTCCAGGAGCATGCTGAGGACTGGATTTTTAAAGTGCCAGGAGGTTTAAAAAGAAAGCAAAAGACAGGGAGAACTAATCAGTCCAGGAGCATGAGGGGGCCATCGATTCTCCTGCCTGGCCTTTACTGACTCACTAGCTTCTGGCTGAGGGGTCTGGCTCCATGGGAAGGGCTTTGCCTTCAGAAGTTACCAACAGGCATTTGCTTTAAGACCTGGCTGGCACTATGTAGTGCTAAAGGAAGGAAAAACTGAATGAAGACCAAAAAATTTCACCCAAGGCTACTTTGAAGGGGGAGGGCCTATCAAAATTTACATGCACAAAAGTTTTCTCTTAAAACAAAACCCTCAGATATTCTTTGCCACAAAATTTTGGCCAATATTTTCATGTAATGAGAAAATCAGAGAAGTTAATAGGAGGTATAGGGGATTTCAATCTAACCTGCTCTATCCGTCATTTCCTCTACAATATATGGAAAAGCCATCCTGTTGCTATTTGAACACCTCCACTGGTTGGGGGTCTCACCACCTCCTAAAGCAGCTTGGGCCATTTCAGACACCTCTAAGTGCATGGGTCTAGTACAGTAAACTCTACTCCTGACTAACATGATCCTGAATTTCCAGCATTCTCAGTGCTTGCTGCTTTGAGCATAGTATGCACTAGCCTTTGCCAGTGAGTAATGCAGAACCTAAAATAAAGCAACAATAAGTCAGATAGACTGACAAAACGAACAGAAAGAAACACACAAGTAAAACAGCCAAAAAACAGCAGTCTTCACATTTTTTACTATTTGGGAAAAAGCAAACCTACGAAGGTGCCTTTTCGGTTAAAGAGGAAGGTTGTTTTGCAGGGAAGACAAGAGGATGTATGTGAAAGTGTTTTGAAGAACTCACTGGGATATACACCTAAGTGTAAGGTATTTACTAGGGGATTAACAGTGGGAGCTATCACAAGGCAGGGAGAGTAGGAGGGGGAGAAAGGGTCTGATTGCTAAGAGGCTGGTAGGAATGAGAGGAAAGCAGCGGAGGACGGGAGCAGGAAAGATCCGGAGGAGTCACGTGCAGAGGAAGCAGGTCAGTAGATGGTTACGTGCCCTCCTGAAAAATCAGTTTCTACTTATGAAAATACTACCTTGGTCAACACACACCCTCAGCTATGTTGCCTAACTGAGAAATCTGGGCGTCACCCTTAGCCTCTTCTTTTTCTTCATCCCACTATTCCTGCCAACCTGTTGTCAAGTGTGGAAGCCCTCTCTCTTAAACACAAGGAAGCTGTATGACGTGTTCCCAGAGAGTAGGTGCGGCGCCCATGATCTTTTAATTAAGATGAACTAAGAGCCTTTTAACATGCAAAGCAATGAGAGGCAAAAAAACTTCCCTGTGAAGATCTCACTGTACCACTGGGCACCATTTACCCAATCAAGGGAAGATGTACTTCTGGACAAATGAGGGGTTAAGACTCAGTTTCTGGATCAATGACAGCACCAGAATGAACTAAAAGGCAGGAATGCGCTTTGTTGGAAGGATTCTCTGCCTCCCTGCATCTCTGAATAGACAACTGCCTTCCTCATGACGTGTTCTTTACCCTTGGACTCTCATTCAATTGCTCCTGGACACCGTGATGAAGCCACCGGGCATGGCAAACATCACCTGACTTCAGCCTCAGACTCAGCTGAGGTTGTTCTGAATCTTCACTCACACTGGGGTCCTTTAGGGTGCTTAAAAAGAGAAAATAAGGGGATGTCCTGAAAGAAGGACCGGGTGATGGAACGATGTGCATATGAAGTGGCAGGGGTCTGGTGAGTGTGTGTATGTATGCACACATGTGTGTATATGTCTATGCATGTGCTCAGAGGAAAGACAGGTTAAGCTACGGTTTCACATCTTCTCCAGCTGCCTCCATCTTGAAAACTGGAAGATTCTCTGACTCTAATTCACAGAATTCTCTGGGAGGTGGAATGATTATAGCACTTAGAGATACTAATGATCTACAGGGACTGAGAGGTCTCCTGATTTGCCTTCAGGCCTTCAATGACCTTTGTCAGCTTTCTGTCTCCATCCATGGTCTGTCAGCCCAGAACCCATCACACCCAGCCAAGCCCAGTATCATTTTCTGGCTGGAGCAGCTTCCTTAACTTACAGGTCTCTGGACCTTGCCTGCATCTACCCAGTCACCCTTAGTTGACCTCTCTGAATTCAGCATCTGCCTACCTTATTGCACATGTCCATTCTAGGGATCTCAATATCACATGTCTACTTTCACGTGTAAACCAACATGTGGGACCTGTGGTTAACTGTAAAATGCCACTCTAGGGCATTAAAGATGTGTACTTTATGAAACGCTCTCTAGGAGAAAAAAGTGATAACTCAGCAAGCAGTTTGCTTCATACTAGAATCCTTCCAAGTGTCTTTCCCTTTGCAATTCAAATTTTGCCCCTTAAATCACCAGTGTGCTTCCTCCTGGGTCCTCAAACTCTGGATGCCAGCCCTTCCTAGTCGGTCCTGTTCTGAGGTGCTGTATATGCCCACGGGATGATGAATGCTTGGAAGTCACCTATTTTTGGCCACCCAAAAGCTCCCATGCAGACATTTACCAGGAATTGTGCAGTTTTCATCTGCCTTTGCATGCTTAAGTGTCTTAACTTTAGGTGTGTGTGAGGCAGTGAATGACTGTTCATTTGAGACTAGGGGGTCTGGTTTTTAGGAGGGGCTAAAAGATTGATGAATCATGCTGCATTGAACACTCATGGGGTGGGGAGAATATGGCGTGAAGTAGGCATGAACTGTGGAATCAGTCCTGGGTCGCAATCTGGATTCTGACACAGGGAGCCTTAATCTCTCTGAACTTTATGCATGAAGTTGATTATTGTGAGAACTGAGTGAAATAATGCATATAAAGCGCCCGGTACATTACATACATACAACAGGTTCTCAATAATGGCAACTTTTGATTATGATTTATGAGCACCTCTCAGATGTAAAGTGTTAGGTGCTGCAACACCTACAGAGATTTATTCCACATTTGGGTGCAACATCCAGGCTCTTTTTTTTTTTTTTTAAGAGCGCAAATCCACGTTTATTTATTGACTTTTCCTTAGTTTAAATCCTTAAGGGGTACAACATCGCTCGGATTCTGTGTCCAATAGCCTTAGCAGGAAGATTGCTTTGGAATTTGGCACGAACCATGCTGCTGTTTCCGTGGGCCCGAGTTAACTTTCCCCAGATTACTCTGGTTTTGTTTGGTTTGCCGCCAGGAGTCACTATGTTGTTTTTTGCTTTGTATACGTAAGCGCATCTCTAGTTCAAAGAGAATTCTGTTTCATCTCGGGCATAACCACCTTCAGCTTTAAGAAGAACTGTGTGCTCCCTTTGGTTCCGGAGACCCCGCTCATAGCCAGTAAAAACGGCCTTGGACCACAGCCTCCCAAACATATTTTCTTTTAGAAGTCCTGTTCCCAGCAGGCCTCCACAGGAGCCAAGATGGCGGGAAGAGAAAAGCAACATCCAGGCTCTTACTTACCATGTCAATGCTTCTCAGCCCTGGCTAATGCTGTAATCACCTGGAGCTTTTTTTTCTAATTACAATCTTCTGATACTACAGTTGTCCCTTGGTATCCTGGGGGAATTGGTTCCAGGACTCCCTCGGATACCAAAATCCTCAGATGTTCAAGATCCTCATATAAAATGGCTTAGTATTTGCATATAATCTATACACATTTTCCTGTATACTTTAAATCATCTCCAGATTACTAATAATACCTAATACGATGTAAATGCTATAAATAATTGTTATATTATACTTTTAAATTTTTCTATTATTTTTTGTTTTATTGTGATTTTCTTTGCTTTCAACATTTTTTCATTTAAAGTCGGTTGAATCTGTTCATGCAGAACCCACGAATATGGAGGATAGACTATACTTTAAAAAATTCTTGACTTAGCAATCTGGGGTGGGACCTGGGAATCTGTGTTTTGTAAAAGCTGTGGGAATAATTCTAATGATCAAGCAGAGGTTGGAAAGAACTATTTAGAGCCAAGTGTATTTGGTCACTAAATCAGTAATTCTTAAAGGCATGGTAATAACAAAGTTACTGATGCAGTGGTTGATGAAGATTTTTTTCCCAAATAAACACATTGAGTATTCCCCTTCAGCCAACCAGAGTAGAGTAGAACCAGAGGGGAGGATGTGCATATATATTTTTTAAGTTTGTAGGTAGTTTTGCTATATCTCCTCTTCTCCATTTCTATTGGAAACCCTTCTATGGGACAGTCTTGGAGCTCAAACCCCAGTGGAATGTCAGCATTCATCTTCTCTGGTACCATCCATGTGCCTTGTGATTTTAGAATTCCACATTCATAACTTGAATTCAATTTAAGACAATGCCAAAAGGACCTCCCAGAAAGCAATATGGTGTTGGGATAAGAAGCCACTCAGGGCAGATTTGCCCCAGAAACTGATTCATGAGATGTTGCAAGTCAATGACAATCAGAACTAAGGGACAAAAGGCAGTGGTCATTTTGCAATTCCCAGCACTAAAACAAATACCTAGTTGTTGATTAGTTTTCAAGTCCTGGAGATAAGTTGCCTCCAAAGAATGAGAAGTTAGGTAAGTGAGTAATTTCATGTTGAAATGTAGGAGTAAAGGAGGCAGAGTGTCCCTTGAGAGTACCCAGCTGCGAGATAACCCCAAGGGGCAGAAGGCAGGTGCATCCTTTCCACCAAGTGACAGACCAGCTGGGAGGTGCATCCACTTACTTCTCACAGCAGCTATCCTGGATCTGAGAGACTTGGAAGCTGGAAATAGGTGCTAGCCCGAGGTGTATTTACTGGAGGCCAGGGGTGGCAGGGGAGAAGAAAAGAGGGAGATTGAAGACAAGTGTGCATCCTGATTTGAGAAATTAGCAAAGACTGCAGATCTTCAGGAACCTAGACAGTCTAAACATGGGAGATGACTATAGAGGCAATATTTATATGAAAAGATGCTCCATGAGAATGTCAGCCCCATGACAGCAAGCGCTTTATCTTGTTCAGACCGTCAGTTCTTACCAAAATGACTCATCTTGTTCCACTCAGATATAAAAAATAAAGCACATTGCTTCTGTATTATCAGGGAGGAAAAAGCAAAGGGGGAAAAGCCACTATTTAACAGATACCTGTTCTGTATCTACTATTTTAATACCTTGGTTCCCAAACTTTGTTGCATATTTCAATCACCCGGGAAGATTTTAAAACTCTCAATGCCCTATAGCAGTTAATCCACAATAACTGGGGGTGAGAGACAGGCATCGGCATTTTCTAGAAGATCCTCGGATGATTCCAATCTGCAGCAAAGCATGAAAACAACTGGCTTCACACATTGTTCTTTTAATCTAAAAAACAATCCTGTGAGACAGGCCTCATAAATTTAGCCCTGTTTTACATATGAAGAAGGATGATAAGAGGATAATCACTTGTCCAAGATCAACCAACAATTAAGAGCCTAACTTTGGTTAGGTTTAAAATTTAAGTACAGCACTTATCCAGTGGCTATACTCTTTTCACAGCATATACAACTGCTCAAATTGTCGTAATAAAATGCCACAGACTGGGTGGTTTAAACACCAGAAATTAATTTTCTTGTGGTTCTGAAGGCTGGAAGTCCTAGATCAAGGCCCGGCAGGATGGGTTTCTGGTGGGGGCTCTCTTCCTGGATTGCAAATGGCCACCTTCCTGCTGTGTCTTCATAAGATAGGGTCAGGGGAAGGAGGAGTGGGAAGACAATGAGCAGGGGGAGGAGGAGAAGAGAAGGCATTAGCTCTCTGGTGTCTTTTTCTTTTTTCTTTCTTTCTTTCTTTCTTTCTTTCTTTCTTTCTTTCTTTTTTTTTTTTTTTTTTTTTTTACAGAGTCTTGCTGTCACCCAGGCTGGAGTGCAATGGCACTATCTCGGCTCACTGCAACCTCCGCTTCCCAGGTTCAAGCAATTCTCCTGCCTCAGCCTCCCAAGTAGCTGGGATTACAGGCGCCTGCCACCATGCCTGGCTAGTTTTTGTATTCTTAGTAGAGAAGGGATTTCACCATTTTGGCCAGGCTGATCTCAAACTCCTGACCTCAAGTGATCCACCCACCTCAGCCTCCCAGAGTGCTGAGATTACAGGTGTGAGCCACCACACCCGGCCTGGTGTCTCTTCTTATAAGGATATCAATATCAGATCAGGGCCCTACTCTTATGACCTCATTTAACCTTAATTATCTCCTTAAAATCTCAATCTCCAAACACAGTCACACTGGGGCTTAGGGCTTCTGCGTATGGATTTGGAGGTGGCACAATTCAGTCCATGGCATGCAGTGTTTGGTATCATACTTACCATTCAGTAGATAACCTGTCGTTATTCTTTATTTATAGGAAGCATATTCATCACCTAACACAGAATGTCAGTTTTTGTGAGATGTCCTCCAGCTCACTGAAGAAAGAACAAGAAGCCATAAACTAAAATCTCTAGTAACAGAATTGAGGCTTAGACACTAGAATGTGTTTCCTGAACAAGATTGTTCGGCATATTTAAACGAAAAACATCCAGAAATTGTTTCTGCCTCTGCTTCTTTAAGGAACAAGTGAAATTTCAGATGAAATGAAAGAATCATACTTTTGTGAACCAAGATATTCCGGGAAGGATAGCAGATCAGAACTTAAGGAGCACTTTCTCCCATGCAAGCTGTTCTAAGGATGATGAAGTATTCCTACTGATGCTCAGATAGAAACATGCCTCGCTGGTCTAATTCTGTGTGGCACGGCACTTTGCTGGTCTAATTTCGTGTGGCATGGGCACTTTTCAGGGCATTCAGCATTTGCGGAACCTCGCTTACACTTTATCCAAGATGGAGGACAATTTCTAACTCTTCATTTACTTCTATTTTTATTCGAAGATAAGACCCTCACAGCAGAAAGGAATTACAGCCCAAGTTAGCTGTGGAAGTGGTAGGAAAAGACCTCAGCTCTTTACAGGAGTGCTAGTGCCTAGGTGCAGATGAAAGGACTTTGTTCTCATCTTGTTAGTAAATAGACAGCGTTCAGACAGGACTAAAGAGCCGAGATCTTTGAGAAACCATATCAAATATGAGACAAGAAAAGTAAAAGCCTATGAAAGTTATCAAGAAAGAGAAAATGATTGAAGCTAGAAACTGCATACTATAAAATAGATGTGTATTGTTTAGGAAAATTCTCAAATAGAAAATTAACACATAAAGAGTATTTATAAAAGAAAGGAGTAGTCTCAAGCATTAGCACAGATTTACTTTGAACAATTCATACATCCCCAATGCATGTCTTTATTTTGCTATGATTATTAGACTGACATATCAGGAAAATGCTACATGTCTATTTCAGCAAGACATTTGACAATATTTTAAATGATATCCTTATGAACAAGATAAAGAAGTGTGAACTGGCTAGAAATTCAGTTATATGAATTTATTGGAAAACTCATAAAAATTCACATTTTAGACTGATATTAACAATGGGAAAAATTTTTAAATAGTAATTATCTTATTAATTAGTTTAATAATTATAGTATTAATGATAACTAATATTTATCAACTAACAGTGTTTTATATGTACTTTCATTGTTTTAAAAACTCATAGTCATTAAGTCTCATTGGTAAACTTAGTGCAATCTTGTTAAATATTTTTGGCAATTATTTGGTGAATATCATGCAAACAGTTTGGGGTGTCAGAAAACTGGGGGACAACACTATGTTGGATTATTTAAAACAGAGATATTGGAAAAAAATTCAAGTGATTTTCAAACTTTGCTGATAGCATCAGAAACTTTCCCTTTAGAACATTTTTGAAAGACAGATAGCTGTAAGCATATAAAAGGAAAGTTCTTTGGACTCTAGAAGCATCAAATGAATCTCACCCATGAGCAATGTCTGTATTAAAGGCCTACATACCTGGTAACTTGAATGTGAACATAACAAAAGGAAGTTTGCAGAAATCAACTCCTGTCCTCGAGGAACAGATGACCTAGAGTTAATAACAAAGAAAGACAGAAAGGTATGATAGGAGATAGAGACACCCTAACAGACAACCAAACACACAGCCACAGCCAGATCCATGAAAAAGAGTGATGGGTTACAGTGGGTGCAGGTGGCTGGTTCAGATGCACAGATGGGGGTAGGAGGAGAGAGGGCTTGATCTGTGTGCACATTCATGTATGCATTTTCTCCCATATGTGCACTGGGGGAAAGCAGAAGGAATGTGAAAGTTTTTGTCAGCAACTGGAAGGACAGTCTCTCCTTCATAAAGAAGAGAAACAAATGGTTTGTCAATACTGCCTGGTTACTTCCTCAAGCAGTTACCAGAGAGTACCCTCCCTGGATAAAGCTTGTCCCTTGGGGTGCAAATGGCTTTGCCTTTTCCTTTTGCACTCACATGAAGGAAAGGGAGGTAGAATCTGCCTTGAGTCCACCCCTCCATTGACCCCAATCCTGGAGCTGCCCCACAGCCCTGGACTATGCTGAGAGCCAAAGGTCACGGGAGTGGAGAAGCAGCAGACAGGCGAGGGCCTCCAGGGTGATGAGTCCTTGCCCCAGTGTACTAGAGGTGAGGCTGCTACTGTTTGAGTTGTACCTGGATGGGATGAAAAGGATCAGCCACCTGATGGGAAGGGGTGGGTGTTCTAAGCCACCTTTTGATTTAATATGCTGTCTATAGGGTTTCTCCCAAAGTAGATGGGAAAGTCTTCAAAGACAGGAAGATGTCGTCCACCCACTCAATCTGTCCCTAACTCCCCGCAAAGGCTCCTAAAACGTATGGAGCTACTCTAGAACAGTGCGTCTCAGAGTGCTGTGACTTTTCAATCACCAAATTTAGGTGCCTTTGACATTTGATACAAATACGAAGTCCTAGAACCTGTCACATTCCTGCCAAATCAGAATCCCTAGAAGACAGTTCAGAACCTGAATATTTTAGATGCTTCACAGATGACACAGATAAACACAAGAGTTTGTGACGCTTCACAGATGAAGCAGATAAACACAAGAGTTTGTGAACTAGCATCCTAGAGGACTTAAAAATCTCGGCTGTATAATGCTGGATTCTGAGCCAGACAGCCTGAGTTTTAAATTTCTGCTTCTTGCTCACTGTAAGACCTTGAGCAGGTTACCAAACCTTTCTACACTTTGATTTCCCCCTCTGTAAAATGGGGATAATAATAATCTCTACCTCAAAGAGTTGTGAGGATTAAATGAATATACAAAACACACATAGAAAGCTCTTGGAACACTGTCTAACACATAGTAAACCGTCATAAGTGTAAGCAGTTATTATCCCGCTCACTGTATGGAGGAGGAAGTAGAAGTGCAGTTCAAGAAGCAATGCACAGCCAGTGGAAGACTCCATGAGAACTAAAAGCCAGGTCTTTGTACTTTCCTGACAGGGTACTTTCTGCTTTTGTTTCTTCCCTTCTCTCTCTCTCTCTCTCTTTTTTTTTTTTTTTTTTTTTTTTTTTTTTTTTTTTTGTTGAAACTGAGTCTCACTCTGTTACGCAGGCTGGAGTGCAGTGGCGTGATCTCGCCTCGACCTCCCAAAGTGTTGGGATTACAGGCATGAGCCACCGCACCCAGCCTCTTCCCTTTTCTCTTCAAGGGGATTCCAAAGTTTGATGCTCAGTCACTAAGAATGATCTAAATGTGCTTTTTATAAAAAGTTCCATAGGGAAAACAAAAAATGGCTAAATCCCATTTGGAGAACTGGTTCTGAGTGCTGCCAGTGTTTGTTTGGTGAGAACCCAGGCAAGAAGTCATGATCAGAGAGTATAGCAATAAAGGACTCCATGGGAGGATCTTGGCCATCTCTTTTATGGGCCAGGAAACAAAGCTCCTGAGAGTTGCAGTGATTGATGTGCATATGATCCAAGATTATGACTTTAATGCACAACTCCTGACTCCCAGTCCAGTGCTCTTGCCCTTTCCCGACCCTAGGAAATGAGATGCCATGTGCTGTGGAGTCACCGAGTCTGAGCCTCCTGGATGGGACATTTTGCAGACTCCTCCACGCCCAGATCTTTTGGCCTGCCTTCTGACAACCCCTCCACCAGCCGACAGCCATCTGCATACAGCTGTGACAGCTGAGGTTAGAAGGCATTTCTGAGGAGGACTTGGAACAAACCAACTCAAAAGTGCTCAGATTTTAATAGAAAAGGCCTTCAGGGATTCTTCTAAATCATGCAGAGCAAAGCATTTCTTAAAGTGACCCCAGCCTTGTCCTTTTTATAACTTCCTCCAAATGAGGGGTGGCTGGGGACTTATACAGGAACAGCTCCTGATTGTTGGCAACAAGTTGCAGTGATATTGGGTGTCTTTGTGACCACCTGTCCTTTAAGGGTTCTCAGCAATAGTCTCGGTTCCAGCCTAAGGATTCCGATGAGGTCCCTCTTCTCTTCAGGGCCATGTCTACTTTTCAGCCAATAAAGGTCAGCCCTCTTTCATCCACTGCTTCCTCACATCCCCTCTTACTGTAGGTGGGGCTCGGGGTCCACATTTCTGGCCAGCATTCAGAGGAGAAAAGAGGATTGGCATGAGCAGGCAGGAGAGAGAGAGCCTAGTGCCTGGAAACGACTCAGCATCTTGCCCTTGTTACTAATAATCCTCCCAAAATCACCGAATGGTTTCTGGGCATTAAAGTTATCGTTTGCCATAAACCCCCTGTCTGTTTTCTGGAGAGTTTAATATATTGCAGGAAGTTTCACCCATAAAAGGTGATGGCTGCGCTCCTGTGAGTGAGCTGGACGCCTGTAACTTATGACCTTCATAAATGTGAGTGGGTCTCGCGAGCAAGTCCATCAGTCTTTGGAGTAATTCTGCTTCATAGTAAAATATTTTACTGTGCATACTCCTGTCAGCATTTACCTCAGTGGTGTGGAGACTTCCCGTTCCTGCTGCCTCTTGCTCCCTACTCTTGCACCATTTTCAATGATCTCACTTTCAGACCCCAGTCTGAGACACACAGAATCATCTACTTTTTTAGGGCTGCAGCCCAGCTCAATCCAGGGACCTGTGGGACTTGGAAAGCGGCAGAATCAATGTAGCATTATTTATCACTGTGACATTCTGGGTACTTTTTTTTGCTTGCAGAACTTGAGGGAGTCAGTCAAGAAAGCCATCACTTTAACTAGGGAGGGTCCTTCATTATCAAATGGGACTGTGTTTGAAGGTGATTCACAAGCTGTAGAGTCTTCTAGAAGTGGGAGACTTTTTGTCACTCTGATGAAGCATGGCAGTTAAAATTCTGCTTTATAATCCCAGAGACCTAAATAGGGTTTACCAGAGTCACAGGCTTAACACTGGCCCAGAAAATAACCAAACACTTTTTATGCAGTGTGGATCAGTAGCGCGAACACTCCTGTAGCAATCTCAAGTTTCAGCTCCACCACCTGCTTGCCAGGTGATGTTGGGCAAGTTACTCATCTCCCCTATGCCTCAGTTTCCAAAGGTGTAAAATACTATGCCATCTCCATCTCAATGTTGACATGAAAAGCAGATTAAATACTTCATAACAGCAAAAACTGTCATAATTGCCGTGTGATAATGTTGTCACAGTAAGGAATAATGGAGGGGTAAAGGCTTAGAGGAAATGAAGCCAAGTGGAAAATGAGAGCACTAATAAAAAGGATTCAAGAGAAAAAGAAGCAGTTGAATATAATAAGTGGAATATCTGGCTCTTGAAATCAGGTGTTACTGCTGTTATGGGGATGGGCAGTGCTGGGAGCTGTGAGTTGGTGACCATACTAGAAGGCACTGGCTTTGTGAGGCTGGGGGTTGGTTCATCTGCCTGGAAACCTGCTACTTCCAGAAACTGTCCATGGCCTGGTCTCAGGGCCAATTCAATAAATATTTGTTGAATGCCTAGTGTGCCAGGCACTACTGTAGATTTTTGAGATTCATCAGTGAATGGAACAAAAATCTCTGCCCTTGAGGAGCTTACAGTCTAGAGAAGGAAGTTGTCTGATGCACATCCACACCAGATAACCAGTTCCTCAAACACAGAATGGTACCTAGAGTAGCAGAGGTCCTACCTTCCCATTGGTTCTCCTGTCCCTCAAGTGGACATTCAGGGAGATTGATAAAAATTGATGCTGTGGGTCATTGAACAGAGAGCTCCTCAGACTCTATGGGGCTCTGCAAGTCCATCCTTCCTCCTTCCCTCCCTCCTTCTCTTTCTTCCCTGCTTTCTTCCCTCCACTGGGTACATCATTTTCATATTACAGGTGGAAACAAGTTCATTCCATCAGTCACTAGTATAGCTGAATTTAGAATATGCCTTCAAATCTGCTTCTGAAAAATATTTGACAAATCTCTAGGAACATTTACAGTGAGAGCAGAGAAATAGACAAAGGAACAGGATGGAGCAGAGGAAACTTGATAAATAGAAGAAGCGGGAGATTGTTCCCTGGGAAAAATCAATGTCCCATGGCATTTTAAAGACTTTCAGAACTGCCCAACAGTTATAATCTAGGGGTTATCTCTTGCCTCACTTTCAGAAGCCTGGTTACTGCAAAGACAATCATATATTCTTCAATCTATGACTTGTTTGAGCAATTACCTTATGTTGGTCAGTTACTGCTATGTAATGACCACAGATCCTTAGTGTTGTGCAACAGTGGGCATTGATTTAGCTCACATGTCCTCAAGCTACCCTGGAAGTTGACTGCTATGGTCTGGGTGTCATTGGGCATCTCTAAGCCTGTGGTTCTGAGGCTTCATTCTTTTCCCTACTCTGTCTCTCTGTTCTCACTCTGGTAATTAGAAGCTATTTTAAATGTTCTTCAGAAGTAACTTTGAAACCGAATTTTAAATGCAGTCACACCAGTCATTGATAGGATAAAATTGTACCTATTAGTCTCTTTTAGAACACAAATGACCTGTGATAGAGGGTTGGTATATACACTGGAAGGGAGGGAGGAAGGATGGAAGGAAAGGAAGAAGGAAGGAGGGGAGGAAAGAAGGGAGCAAGTTCCAAAAATAACTGGACTAGCAGCATCACCAACACATGGAAACTTATTTAAAATGCAAACCATCAGACCTCACCCCAGACCGACTGCATCAGGATCTCTTGGGCTGGGTCCCAGCAATCTGTGATTTAATGAGCTTTCTAGGTCATTCTGCTACTAACATTTGAGAACCACTCCCCTAAGGTACAGGTTAGAGCTTTCATCTTTCAAGGACCAGTCAGCTAGTCAGGGCATACTTTTCTCATGACGATGGCAAGGTGCAGGAGGGAGAGCAGCAATGTGTGGCACCTCTCAGGCTGACGCAAGGAATTGGCAGCTGATACACTGTCTGCCCAAATTTCATTGTCCAAGCAGTCATGTGACCAGGGACAAAGAATTGGGATAGAGAACCCAATTTACCACAGAACTTAACAAAAATCATGTTGGGATACCACTTTATGATCTATGGTGCTCTTTTACATACATTATCTGATTTAATTATCATAACACTGTGAGGTAAGAGGTATCTCCATTTAATGGATGAAAAAAGGAGATACTTAGATGTTGAGGTCAATGTCGCAGAGCTAATAAGACCTAGGACTCCCATCTCCACATTTGGAACTATTTCCATTGCATCAAACTTCTACCCCATAGGTTCATAAGGATCCTGGATTTCTTTCATGGTCATAAACATCTCCAATGTACAGTGCAATGTATTTCCTGTACCCTAGAGTCCTTATGCACACAGGGAGAATGAGAATCAGAAACAGGAAGATATTTTTACCCATTATCAGCCTCACATTAGACAGTTGACTCTATTTCCAGGTTTCACAGTCCCAGCCTTTTTTTGCTTCTAGTGTTTCCTCGTAAACTTGAGTTCCAAGGTTCCATGAACCTTCCTTTGAATACCCCACAACCTCAAATTTTCATACAAGGGATTTTTCTATAGAAAGCTTTCTTTGACTAAATTTCATGACTTTCTGATTTCATGAGAGTGTTACGAGGTGGATGGGGTGAATAAGAGCACAGAAAAAGAAAGAGCAATGAAGTGCAGTTTCCTTGTGCAGCTAAAGACACAATCCGGAGACGGAAATAAGATTAAGAAGGAAAATAAAAGGAAGAAGAAAACATGACATAGAGGACATAACGTTTCCTGGTGCTGTGGTATATAGAATGTACATATTTTGTCAGCCAAAGCTGAAGGAGAATTTTAGTGCCTCTGATGACTTAAAAAGTCTAAGAGGCACTAAAAGAGAACAGTCCTATGCCAATCCCTTCTTTTCTCATAGGAAAAGCGTCATTTATTATTTCTACTTTTATGTGTAAGGCAAGCATCTTCCTCCCTTTCTCCCTTCCTGCCCAACCCCCAGCTTGCCCCTCCTCCCCTGACTACTTGGTAATTTAAGATACCTGAGGTGCTATAGGAGAAAAATATGACCCTGACTCTGAGTGTGATCTATAGGGAGCCCTGGCTGCACACCTTAATTATTGCTAACAAAGTAACATTTTAATAGCTTTAGGTTGAAATTGATGAGCCCTCCTGTTTGCTGGAAGCCTTGCAAAGATACAATATGACATCTTGTAGGAAAAAAAAAAGAGAAAGAAAGAATGCAGTAGTGTTAAAGTATCTGGCTCTGTGTGCAATGGTCAGTTTTTAAAAAGCACATTATCCTTGTTCAGCAACTTTTTCCTTAGAACTTAAAGTCCATTAGAGCTCATGTTCATGTAATGCACTTCCATCCTCTTATGAATAGGATACAAATATTATTGTTTCCTTTTATGGAAGAAAGGCACCGTGACGGGACAGCACAGACTTCTAGCAAGGGAAAGATGAGCCCCTGAACATGAGATGCTAAATTCTCTAAGCACAGTGACTTCTCCATTTACTTTTATAATGGTGTTCATTGGACATGGTGGATGTAGGGTGACAAATTAAGCGGTTTAGAGGACTCCAGCAAAGCAAGAAAAGAGGACTTCACCTCCAGCTTCCAAGGTAGAACTACAGAAGTCCCAGTATCAAGTGACAGTGACTATCTAGACCCCGAGGAGGCTTGAGCATATAGCAGGTCTTCAATCTGTCACAAGCTTTTGAAGAACTCTCCTATCTAATAGTCCCAATTAATGCTCATAGTGGTTATGACTTCTCAGGCCACACTCCTCATCCACAGCACCCATAGTCTCCTCTGGCATCCATGACGATGTTTGATCTTGGTCATTAGTTCCTGAAAGTCATATCACAGCTCGCCTCATTGCCCAAATGCAAGTCCGTTTCGGCTCTGCTCACCCCCTCACCGCTACTGCAGAGCCCCCTCCCAAGGGAGACCCGATTCTGTAGCACCATTGCAGGATCATGAGAAAGTAGTTTGGGTACTGCAGACCCTCTCTAGAAAAGACAAGCTACTATTTCTACTGCCCTGATAGAGCACTAAGATGCTTTGGGGAAACTTTTCAGCATTGTATGACTAAATCTGGGGAGTGGGAGTGGAGCTGGATGCAGGGGATGCACAGATCCTTCTAAGAGACCCATAACAATGTCTAATTCTATCCCTCTCCTCTCTGCCTCTCCTCCATCTCTCAAGGAATTCAGATTTTCTTTTCTTTTCTTTTTTTTTGGGACGGAGTCTTGCTCTGTCACTCAGGCTGGAGTGCAGCGGAGTCATCTCGGCTCACTGCAGCCCCTGCCTCCTGAGTTCAAGCGATTCTCCTGCCTCAGCCTCCTGAGTAGCTGGGACTACAGATGTGCACCACCAGGCCTGGCTAATGTCTGTATTTTTTAGTAGAGATGGGGTTTCACTGTGTTGGCCAGTCTGGTCTCAAACTCCTGACCTTAAGTGATCTGCCCGCCTCGGCCTCCCAAAGTGCTGGGATTACAGGCGTGAGCCACCACACCTGGCCCAGATTTTCTCCTGTGTGGAAGAAAAGGGCTCAGCATGTCTTCTTCCAAGCCAATTTATATTACAACATTTTTATTTCCTATGTCTTTAAGAATCTTATTTATCATTATTCAATAGTTACATACGGGGAGTTCAAAACATCCCACCTCTCTCTTTTTTTTTTCCTCCCAAAATGTTGAGTTTGGAAATTCTATATTAAGAACACAGAAGCTAAACTTTGGTTTCTGTTGTTTTCTCCTTGCATCTCTACATTCTGGGTAGTGAGCAAAGAATACCTCACTACTCTCTGAGTTGGAGAGGGAAGGAGGTGGTGGGAAGATTTACCAAGGAAAGTGGCTGAGGATAATACTTCAAACTCTTCTCTTACATTACACTTTTGTTCCTATCATTAAAGAAGAGACGGAACAGGCCGGGTGCGGTGGCTCAAGCCTGTAATCCCAGCACTTTGGGAGGCCGAGACAGGCGGATCACGAGGTCAGGAGATCAAGACCATCCTGGCTAACATAGTGAAACCCCGTCTCTACTAAAAGGTACTGAAAAACTAGCCGGGCGAGGTGGCAGGCGCCTGTAGTCCCAGCTACTCAGGAGGCTGAGGCAGGAGAATGGCGTAAACCCGGGAGGCGGAGCTTGCAGTGAGCTGAGATCTGGCCACTGCACTCCAGCCTGGGCAACAGGGCAAGACTCCGTCTCAAAAAAAAAAAAAAAAAAAAAAGAAAGAAAAAAAAAGAAGAGACAGAACAAACCCAGAGAGAGTGGAAATAAGAGTGCCCCCTGCCCCCTTTCTGAAGAATTAGCCACTCAGTAAAAGGAAAAAGTAGGAAAAGAGCTCAAGTCAGCAGAGGAGAAAGAAGAGAAAGTAAAGAGCCATTAAAACATGCTGGGTCTTTTAGTAGGTATTATTTTTCTATATAGCCATACAGTCATAAACATAACTCAATAATAAATGGCTTCCTGGTGAATAATATTGAGCTAAGGCTTATTTAGAAAGTCCCAATACACCTGAGTCAAATTCATATCATATCTTGTTACATATGACACTCGGTATGTATAAATAACAGTAAATACTCAAGCCATTATGTGACAGTAAATGCGGGGAGTCCTGGAATTATTTGCAAGAAATGGGGCAGGGGGTAGAAGAATGCCATTGTAAAGAGATTAAAGAAAGGTAGGCCATCCTGTTGACATAAAGGGGATTAAAGAAGATAGGAATACCTAAAGTATTTGCAAAAGCATATCTGAAACTCCTAAAGGTTCAGCGGAATAGAGTGATGAAGTCTCAGTGACAAATAATCTTGAAAGTATATTAGGCATTTTAGGTGGGGTTAGGACTGACGGCTGTCAGCCAAGAGTGGAGGTGACCATTCTGAGATTCGCAATTTGATGAATATCTCAACAAGTTTGCTCTATATCTAGGATTTCTTCAGACCCCACAGAGAAAAAAAGTATCACTGAAGAAGTTTCTGAATAATTAAATCAAATTTTCATAAAGAATTCTGTTGGTATGAAGATTCAAATCCCTGTAAAGAATCAATGCATCAAACAAGACAGGAGCTTCTAATATGCAAATATGCAAAAGAAATGACGACAGTTTGAAAAGAAGCTCATCTCTCTTAAAATTTAAAGTTACAGATTTTGCTGTAGACTGGGTTCCCCAGGAAGCAGAGCCTGAGGCAAAAGACTAAGTGCCACGACTTCATTCAGGATTGTGATCCCAGGGGAGCAGAAGTGAGGGAAAATGGGCCGCAGGCAGGGAAAGAGGGAGAGATGATGTGAGACGTTTCCAAGTTGTCCAGCCTCTGGCATCGAGTGCAAGTGATTGCTGGATCTCGCAGGGCCATCTTCTGAGGCACCTTATGGATAGTTGCTTGTCAGGACAGTCCACCCAGGATGAGGAAGACAGAAGAATTCATCGGATGTCTCCTTCTCACATTAGGTAAAGGTTCAGCTCACGGGGAAGTTAACTCCCCCGTTCTTCCTGGTTCTTTATGCTTTAGCAATGATAGAGACTTCCCTGGGCAGCAGGCAAAGAGAGCAGTATAGAGCAGTATGCATGTGAAGAAGCATGAAGAGAGGTGCAACATGTCAGGCGTGAAGTCCGCGTTGTCTGCATATAACTGGTGACCATCACACCCAAGGCTCTCAGAGATGGGTGAGGCAAAGAGGATCTCAGGGGACAAGACAGTAACTGTTACAATCTTTTAAGTAAATACTTAGTTTTACATCTCCTCGAATAAGAGAATGAGATGTCTAGTAGTATGAATATTCACTAAAAACAGGAAGTTTTACCCAAGAATTCTGAACAGAAGTGAAGAGAATGTGGGTTAAACCTGTATCATTGACCAAACAAGTTGGGAAAAGAGGTTTCCTTTATGTGTTCAGCTTTCTTGAAATCAGAGAGGACATTGAGAAAGATGTCTTATTAAGTAGCAAGTGGTATCTGGTCATTAATAATAATAGCTAACATTTATAGAGGTCTTACAATGTGTGAGGCACTGTTTTAATTCACTAATGCAATTAATGAACTCTTGCATTAATATACTACATGGCAACTGAGGCACAGAGAAGCCAAGTATCTTGCCCACAAGCACACAGCAATTAAGTGGTTTAACCAAGATTCAACTCTGTTACTCCAAAACATACTCCTAGCCCTTATATTGGTCCTTGACTTTTTGCTAGAAAATAAAATTGCAATTATTTCTCTTTTCCAAAATTCATGTCTGTTTCTGATAAGTCTTGAGGTTTTCTTAAAATGTAATTAAGAATATGCATATTTCCCAAATAATATTCAAGCACCATAACCTCTGGAAAATAATGCAACTGCTAGAATTGTGATAAAAGGGAAACAACTCCCCCACCAACTTAAATATGTTAATAGCAGCAAGGTAACCAACTGACCATATGTGCCCGTTGGGTGAGATAGCAACACCTCAGAAAACATCTTGGTGACCAGAGGGCATCTCAGGTGAATTAGGAAACAGTTCTTTTCTCTAGGAGGGTGCAGGCATCAGCCACACTATTCCTCTAGGCCTGGAAGCTTTTTGCATGGTGAACAAACAGCAGCACTGAGTTGGAATGCGGGTGGAGATTTTAAGAGACTGAACCAAGTTCAGAGAGCCCCCACTGACTCCAAAGCATGCTTTTAACTGTCATTTTCCCACTATGAACCAGGGGGAAAAAAATCTCAGTTCCTTGTCCAGAAAGCTTCCAAAAGAAAATCTTGCCTGCTCTTAATGTATTTTTTTTCATGCTCCACAGATGTCCTTTCTCATAAATTCAGAAGTATCTGCACGTCCCAAGGTGAGCTGGTATCTTCTTTTTATTACCGGCAGTTTGCAGGCAATGGATCTGACATTAAAAAAATACAGCACTCACTTTTGAGAGTGTGACCCTCTTTCCCAACTCCTTCCTAATCTTCTTCCAATTCCCTTTGCTCTTTTCACCTCTGTGCTTCTGGTTAACACACATGGGGGCTTTGGAGACTCCCCTGATCCTTTGACTTCTTGCTCAATTGGGAAAGGATGCATTTTTCTCTACAGATTGCCTCATAGAGACACAGCATCTGCTTAAGAAAAAAAGAGTCTCCAGAGAACTTACTTTAGCTGTTTGCCAACTAACCCATTTTGCATGCTTCCTGAGAAGAAACAATGCACACCATCTCTATAGGAGGAAGCAGGAGAGATATTGGTTCCGTGTAAATATCTCAAAGGAAATTTATGAGGCTGATGGGAAATTTAAGACCCTTAAAACAATTGCTGCTTTGTGAACCCAGGCAGCACGTTTTTATTACCTCATGCCTGTGCCTTCCCTCATCCCCTTCCTGAGGGAGAGTGGTCATGGATTCAGTGGTCTCTCCACCTCTCCCTCTTTAATGGCACTTGCTGGGGTGAATTTCGATAAACCACCATTGCAGTTAACTTGAGTAGATTTGTGTGCTTTTAAATAGAAAACCCTTTCACTCCTTGTGGATATAGCTCAGTGTCCTGTGTGACTTGCAGGGACTGTTAGTTCTCTACCCACTCTCCATTTTCTCATTCTTCTTTCTCAGGGAACCTTTGTATCTTTGGGCTGCCATGTGTCCAGATAAAAGACATTTTTCCATGCCCTCTAGGACCTGGGGGTAGCCGGTTGACTCAATATTAGCCAATGAGACAGAAATAGGAGCTGTTGAGAGGAACTTCAGTGAAAGCAGCATAAAACAGATTGCCTGGGAGTGTCTTTCAGCCCCTCTGCCTTTCCTCCTCCTTTGGATCTGCAACTTAAACATGAAGGCTGGGCCTTTAGTTGACAACTTGAACCATGAAGCAGTCTTGAGGGACAAATTTTTAGCTAGGAGTGGGAAAAAAAAAAAAACACAAAAGACGTAAGGATCCTAGTTTTATGATAACTGAAGAACTGTTGTATCAGCCCTGAGTTGCCTACCTTCAGCCTTGTTTCACCCAAGAGGGAATAAAGTTCCATCTCATTTCAACTAAGGTTGTTTTATTTTTCTATGCTATGCAGCAATACCTAACCCTAACTAACATATTACCTGTGTGATGAAAAAACATCAATAATGCCTTCTCCTAACAGATTGATCAGGTATATTTGTTAATGATCACTATATTTGTTAATGTTCTTCAGGTGGCAAGTAACAAAAGCCAACTAGAGTTAGAAAACTAGAAAAGGGGAACGTATTATGAAGTATGGATGTGCCCATTTTTTTCTCTATTTCGGCACCACCATTTCATCCTGCTTCTAGGAGTCTATTTTATATTAATCATATAAATGGTATCGTGAGCATTTGTCCTTATGTGTATGCCTTGGTTTTCATATAGTATGTCCTCCAGGTTCATCTATGATGATGTTGCAAATAGCAAGATTTTCTTTTTTTAAAGACTGATTAATATTCCAATGCATGCCACATATTCTGTACATATGTACAGACTATGTGTGTGTGTATATATATATACACACACAGAATATATATGTGTATTCTATATATGTGTGTGTGTATGTGTGTGTATATATACACATATTATATATATAAAAGCATATATATACACATATATATGTGTGTGTGTATATATATAAAAGCTTTTGAGGTACAAGTGGTTTTTTGGTTACATGAATGAATTGTACAATGGTGAAGTCCGAGATTTTAGTGCACCCACCACCCAAGTAGTGAACATTTAACCTGATATGCAATTTTTTATCCCTCATGCTCCTCCCACCCTTCTCCCAACCTCTTCCTCCCACCCTCCTCCCTTCAGAGTCTCCAATGTCCATTATACCACTCTGCATACCTCTGCCTACCCACAGCTTAGCTCCCACTTATAAGAGAATATATGGTATTTGATTTTCCATCCCTGAGTTACTTTACTTAGCATAATGGCCTCCAGCTCCTTCCAAGTGGCTGCAAAAGACATTATTTTATCCCTTTTCATGGCTGTGTATTATTCCATGGTGTATATGTACTACATTTTTCTTATCCACTTATTAGTTGATGGATTTAGGTTGGTTCCATATCTTTGCCATTGTGAATTGTGCTGTGATAAACATATGTGTGCAGGTATCTTTTTGATATGATGACTTATTTTCCTTTGGGTAAATACTCAGTACTTGAGATTGCTGGATCAAATGTAGATGTATTTTTAGTTCTTTGAGAAATCTTAATACTGTTTTCCATTGAGGTTGTACTAATTTACACTCTCATCAACAGTGTACCGGTGTTCCCTTTTCACCACATTAATGTCAATATCTATTGTTTTTTGACTTTTTAATAATGGCAGTTCTAGTTGTGATTAGATGGTATCTCACTGTGGTTTTGACATTTATTTCCCTGATGATTAGTGATCTTGAGCACTTTTGTCATGTATTTGTTGGCCATTTGTGTATCTTCTTTTGAGAAGTGTTCATGTCATTTGCCCACTTGTTGAGGAGATTTTTTTCTTGCTGATTGTTTGAGTTCCTTGTAGATTCTTGGTATTAGTTCTTTGTCTGATGCATTATTCACAACTATTTTCTCCCATTCTATGGATTGTGTTTTTACTCTGATGATTATTTATTTTGCTGTGCACAAGTGTTTTAGTTTAATTAGGTCTCATTTATTTATTTTTGTTTTTGTTGCATTTGCTTTTGGGGTCCTAGTCATAAATTCTTTGCCTACCCTAATATCCAGAAGAGTTTTTTCTAGGTTTTCTTCTAGAAATTTTATGTTTTCAGGTCACATATTTAAGTCTTTGATCCATCTTACGATCCATATACATTTTAGTATATGGTGAGAGATTAGGATCAAGGTTCATTCTTCTATGTGTGGCTACCCAATTTTCCCAGCACCATTTATTGACTATGGTATCTTTTCCCTAGTTCATATTTTTGTATGTTTTGTCAAAGATAAGTTGATTGTAAGTATTTGGCTATATTTCTTGGTTCTCTATTCTATTCTGTTGGTCTATGTGTCTACTTTTATACCAGTGTCATGCTGGTTTTTTTTTTTTTTTTTTTCTCCCCTATAGCCTGATGTTATAATTTGAAGTTGGGTAATTTGATGCTTCCAGATTTGTTCATTTTGCTTAGAATTGTTTTGGCTATTTGGGCTTTTATAAATTCCATATGAATTTTAGGATTTGTATTTTGATAGGAATTGCATTGAATCTCTAGTTTGCTTTGGGCAGTATGTTCAGTTTCATGATTCTTCCAATCCATGAATATGGAATATATTTGACATTTGTTTGCGTCATCTATGATTTCTTTCAGCAGTATTTTATAGTTTTCCTTGGAGAGAGCTTTCACCTCCTTGGCTAAATATATTCCTAGTTGGGTTGTATTGTTTTGTTTTGCAGCTATTGTGAAAGGATTGAGCTCTTGATTTTATTCTTGGCTTGATTGTTGTTGGTGTATAACCTGGTACTTATTTGTGTACATTGATTTAGTAACCTGAGACTTTACTGAATTCATTTATCAAATCTAGGAGTATTTTGGAGGAGTTTTTAGGGCTTTCTAGGTATACAGTCATATCATCAGCAAACACAAATAGTTTGTTTCCTCTTTTTTCAATTTGGATGCCCTTTATTTCTTGCTCTTGCTTGATTGTTCTGGTTAGGACTTCCATTACTGTGTTGAACAGAAGTGGTGAAAGTGGGTATCCTTGTCTTGTTCTCATTCTTAGAGGGAACACTTTCAACATTTCCCCATCTGTACGATGTTGGCTGCGGGTTTGTCTTATCTATATATTATTTATCCGTTCATCCATCCATGAGCATTTACATTGCTTCTGAGTATTGGCTATTGTTAATAATGATGCAATGAGTATGGGAGTGCAGATATCTCTTCAAGATTCTGATTTCAATTCCTTTGGATATACACCCAGAAATGAGATTGCTGGATCATATGGTAGTTCTATTTTTAAGATTTTTAGGAACCTCCATACTGTTTTTTTGTAGTGGCTGCACCAATTTGTATTCCCACCAATGATGTACAAATGTTCCCTTTTCTCCACATCCTTGCATATATTTATCTTTTTTCATTTTATAATAGCCATCCTAACAGGTATGAAGTGGTATTTCTTTGTGGTTTTGATTTGCATTTCCCTATCGATTAGCGACGTTGAGCGCCTTTTCAGATCTGGCTGGTCATTTGTATTTTTTTGGAAAAATGCCTATTCAGTTCCTTTGTCCATTTTTCAATCAGGTTATTGTTTTTGTTTTTAATGTTTATTATTGAGTTATAGGAGTTTCATTTGTTTTGAACAGTAACTCTTTATCAGATATATGGTTTGCAAATATTTTCTCCTTTTCTGTAGTTTCCAAGTGCGGATGTTTCTTTTTCTTTTAGTTTTTTTCTTAGTTTGTCTATTTTTGCTTTTGTTGCCTTCAGTTTGGTATAATATCCTAGGAAATCATTGCCCAAGGCCAAGGTCAGAAGACATTTTCTCTATGTTTTCTTCTACAAATTTTACAGTTTCAGATCTGACATTTAAGTCTTTATTTTGGTTGATTTTTGTATATAGTGTAAAATAAGGATCCAATTTCATTGTTTTGCATGTGGATATCAAGTTTTCCCAACACAATTTGTTGAAAAAACTATCATTTCCTTATTGCAAATTCTTGGCACCCATGTCAAAGACCAGTTGACCATATACACATGGGTTTATTTCTGGGCTCTTCATTCTGTTTCATTGCTTTATATGTCTGCTTTTAGTACCATAATGTTTTGATTACTGTAGCTTTCTAATCTATTTTGAAATCATAAAGTATGATGTCTCCAGATTTGTTCTTCTTGCTCAAAATGGCTTTGGCTACTCAGAGTCTTTGTAGTTCCACATGAATTTTAGGATTGTTTTTCCTATTTCTGCACAAAGTATTATTGGGCTTTTGATAGGGATTGCATTGAATCTGTATATCACTTTGGGTAGTATGAACATTTTAACAATATTAATTCTTCCAATCCCTGAACATGGCATGTCTTTGCAATTATTTGTGTCTGCTTTAATTTCTTTTGTCAGTGTTTTATAGTTATCAGTGTATAGGCCTTTCACCCCTTAATTAGCTTTGTTCCTTCTGGTGCTATTGTAAGTGAGATTGTTTTCTTAATTTCCTTTTCAGATAATTCATTGTTAGTGTATAGAAACATAATTGATATCTGTACATTACTTTTGTATCATAATTTTGCTGAATTGTGTATCCTGAAACTTGTGTAGTCTCTGATATTTTCTACATATCAGATCATGTCATCTGCAAACAGAGATAATTTTACTTCTTCCTTTCTAATCTAGCTGACTTTTATTTCTTTTTCTTGCCTGATTTCTCTGGTTAGGATCTATAGTGTTTTGTTGGATAGAAGTGATGAGAGTGGGCATCTTTGCCCAGTTCCAGATCTTAGAATAAAAGCTTTCAGTGTTTCACCACAGAGTATGATGTCAGCTGTGGGCTTTTCATATACAGGCTTTATTTATGTCTAAGTTAATTTCTTCTGTACCTCATTTGTTGACAGTTTTCATCATGAAAGGATGCTGAACTTTTTCAAATGCTTTTTCCTGCATCTATTGAGATGATTATGTGATTTTTATCTTTCATTCTGTTAGTGTGATGTATCACAATGATTGATTTGTATATGTTAAACCATCCTTGAATCCCAGAGGTAATTCCACTTGGTTATGAACCTTTCAGTGGGCTGTTTACTAATATTTTGGTGACAATGTCTGCATTCATGTTCATCAGGGATATTGGTTTGTCATTTTCCTGTGATGTATTTTTCTGGCTTTCATTTCAGGGTGATGGTGGCCTCATAAAAATGGAAATGTTCATTTTTCTACTTTTTGGAAGAACTTCAGAAGGAATGATATTAGTTTTCCTTTAAATGTTTGGTAGAATTCACCTGCGATGTTATTTGGTTATATGTTTTCCTTTATTGAAATGTTTCTGATTACTGATTCAATCGTTTTGTTTGCTATGGGTCTCTTCTGGCTTTCTATTTCTTCTTGATTCAGTTTTGGTACCTATGTTCCTAGGAATTTATCCCATTTCTTTTCTTTCTTTCGAAACAGAGTTTCACTCTGTCACCCAGGCTGGAGTACAGTGACCCGATCATGGCTTATTGCAGCCATGATCAGGGATCAAGTGATTCTCCCACCTCAGCTTCCCAAGTAGCTGGGACTAAAGGCATGTGCCAACACGCCTGGCTAAGTTTTGTATTTTATGTAGAGATGGGGTTTGACCATGTTGCCCAGGCTAGTCTTGAACTCCTGGGCTCAAGCAATCTACCTGCCTTGGCCTCCCAAAGTGCTGAGATTACAGGTGTGGCCCACCAGGCCCAGTGTCCTCTTCCACGTCTGATTTTATTTATTTGAGTCTTCTCTCTTTTCTCTTAGTCTAGATAAGGGGTTGGCCATTTTGTTTATCTCTTCAAAAAACCAATTTGTATTTTTGTTAAATTTTCCTATTCGTTAATTTGTGTCTAATCTTTATAATATTTTTCTTCGGCTAATTTTGGGCATAGTTTGTTCTTTTTCTAGTTCCTGGAGGTGTAACATTAGGTTTTTTAAAAAATCTTTCTTCTTTTATAATGTGGAAATTTATCACTATAAAATTTTCCCCTTCATATTTCTTTTGCTGCATCCCATAAATTTTGGTACATGTGTTTTGATTTTTGTTTGTTTTGAGATATTTTTAAATTTCCCTTATGATTTATTCTTTGACCCAGTGGTTATTCATGAGTGTGTTGTTTAATTTTTATGTTTTTGTAAATTTTCCCATTTTCCTCTTGTTACTGAGTTCTAGTTTCATTCCCTTATGACTGGAAAAGATACTCGGGATGATATTAATGTTCTTAAATTTAAGATTTGTTTTGTGACCTACCATGTGATTTATGATGGAGAATGTTCCAGGTACACTTGAGAAGAATGTCTACTCTGCTGCAGTTGGGTGATGTATTCTGAGTATGTCTGTAGTGTTGTTCAAGTCAGCTGCTTCCTGTTGATTTTCCATCTGGATGATCTGTCTGTTATTGTAAGTAGGGTATTGAAGTCTCCTACTACTAGTACTTTGCTATCTATTTCTCCCTTCAGATCTGTCAATGTTTGCTTTATATATTTAGATACTCTGATGTTAAGTTCATATATATATATATATAGACACACAGACACACACATATATAAATGTTTTATCTTTCTTTTGCATTGAACCTTTGTTATTATATAATGATCCTCTTCATCTTTTATGATAATTTTGACTTAAAGTCTATTTTGTCTGATGTAAGTATAGCCACTGCTGTTCTCTTTTGGTTATCTTTTGCATGGAATATATTTTTTTTCATTCCTTCACTCAGTCTATGTGTGTCCTTAAACCTAGGGTGAGTTTTTGTTTGTTTTTTTTTTATAGACAGCATAGAGTTAAGTCTTGTTTTTGTTTGTTCATTTGTTTTAATCCATTCAGCCACTCAATGTCTTTTGAATGGTGAATGTAATAATTTTACGTTAAAAATAATTATTGATAGGTAAGACTTACCATTGCCATTTTGTTAATTGTTTTCAGTGTTGTAGTTTTTTTATTCCTCTCTTCCTCTTTTTCTATTTTCTTTGGCAATAAATAATTTTGGTAGTGATACACTTTTCTTTTTTGTGTGAGTGGTTACCATGAGGCTTGCAAAAAACATTTTTTTTTTTTTGAGACGGAGTCTCGCTCTGTCGCCCAGCCCAGGCTGGAGTGCAGTGGCGCGATCTCGGCTCACTGCAAGCTCCGCCTCCCGGGTTCACGCCATTCTCCTGCCTCAGCCTCCCGAGTAGCTGGGACTACAGGCGCCCACAACCGCGCCCGGCTAATTTTTTGTATTTTTAGTAGAGACGGGGTTTCACCGTGGTCTCGATCTCCTGACCTTGTGATCCGCCCGCCTCGGCCTCCCAAAGTGCTGGGATTACAGGCGTGAGCCACCGCGCCCGGCCTGCAAAAAACGTTTTATTGTTATAGCTGTCTAGTATGAGCTGACAATTTTAATCACATAAACAAACTCTATACTTTTGTCACCATGCACACATTTTATGTTTGATGTCAGAATTTACTTATTCTTATGTTGTATATTTATAAACCACTTTTTGTGGTTATAGTTATTCTTAATTCTTTTGTCTTTAAATTTTTATACTAGGGTTAAAAGTAATTTATACACCATCTTTACAGTGTTATATTATTTTGTATTTGTTTATATATTTACCTTTTCCATAGGCATTTGTGTTGCTCTTCAGGACTCTTGTTTCAACTTGGAGAACTGTATTATTTTTTGTAAGAAAGGTCTAGTTTTGATCAACTTGCTCAGTTTTCTGTTTCTGTGGGAAAATCTTTATCCCTTCTTCATTTCTAATGGATAGATTTGCCAGGTATAGCGTTCTTGGTTGGCAGTTGCTTTTATTTTTCTTCTTTCAGCATTTTGAACATCATCCCATTCCTCTCTGACTTACAGGATTTTGGCTGAGAAATCTGCTTATAGTCCTATGGGGAGTTTCTTGTATGTAATGAGTCACTTTTCTCTTGCTGTTTTCAAAATTTTTTTTGTCTTTGGCTTTTGACTGCTTAATAATATTGTATCTCAGCATAAATCTCTTTAAGTTCTACTTATTTGAGATTCTTTGGGCTTCATGAGTCTCCATGTACATTTCCCCTCCCAGATTTGGGGAGTGTTCAGCCATTATTTATTTAAATAAGCTTTCTGTGCCTTTCTCTTTCTCCTGTGCTTTTGTAAATCTCATAATGTATATTTTGGTTTGCTGATGTTCAATAGGCTTTTTTCACTCTTTTTCATTCTTTGTTGTTGATGTTGTTCCTGACAGTAATTTCAAATAATCTGTCTTTGAGCTAACTGATCCTTTCTTCTGCTTGATCAAGTCAGCTGTTGAAGTCTCTGCTGAAGTTTGTAGTTCAGTCATTGTGTTCTTCAGCTGCAGAATTTCTGTTTGGTTCTTTTAATGGCTTGTAGCTGTTTATTTCTTTAGGGTTAGTTACTAGAGTTTTCTTTTGTTCCTTTAGTGATTTTGGTTCCTTTTGTTCTTCAGTGGTACCATGTTTCCCTGATCCTTATAGCCTTGAGTTGGTGTCTATGCATTTGAAGAAGTAGTCACCCTTTTTCAGTCCTTGCACACTAATCTTGCCACAGAAAGCTCTTCACTAGTTAGCATATCCAGGAGTTCTAGGTGGGCCAACTGGTGGGATCTGTGGGTACGTGGGCCTGGTATTGGGGTCTATGGGCAGGTAGGTCTTCTGCCAGTGTCCATTGGTAGGCAGGCATGGTGCCAAGGTATGTGAGGGTAGACCTGGTGCTGAGATCCACTGGCGTGGGCCTGGTGCTAAGGTCTGCACAAAGTCAGACATTCCCTTTATTATTTCTTTCCCCACAGGAGGACTGGTGGGCTGAGGGGATCTCTTTTGGTGCTGTGCTGTGCAGTGCAGGCTTTGGGGAGGGGCAAAATGGATAAAGTAACACTGTTCTTCTCACTTTCTCCAGTGCATCTTTTGTGGTTTCTGGGCTCTACTTCAGCATTATAACCTTTCACCTGGGTTACAGAACTCTCATTATCATATTTTTGGTCCATGGATAATTGTTAAATCAGTGTTTCTGTGGGGAGATGAGGTCTGGAATCTCCTATTCCACCATCTTGATATCATTACTCCCATCACTATTTTTAATACTCTAGTCTGGACACTACTAAGTGCCTATTAACAACAGAATGGGTAAATACATTGTTATTTATTCATACAACATGCTAATGCCAAATAATTTACAATTATTTATAAAAATATTGATGAATATTACAAATATAAGATTAAGAACAAAAAGACCAGAAACAGAAAAGAATACAAATAGTTTGATGCTGGTTATATAAAGTATAATGGAAACATTACTCTCTAGTGTTAGACATCAGGAGAGTGGTTGCACTTGGGGCAATGTAGTAAATAGAAGGCAAGAGAGGAGATTTTTCTGGGGTGCTAGTAATGTTCTGTTTGTTGATCTAGGTGCTGGTTTACATGATGTATTCAGTTTATAAAAACTTATCTAGCTCTGTTTTATGTACACTTTTCATTCAGTGGCTCTCCCTGTCTACCCCTCCCTGCCATAAACATTCCATCCTGAGGCCAGTGTACCAATGGCATTACTACAGGTCTTACTCTTATCCTGCTTCTGCTCAGCCTAGACCGCAGACATTTGTCCTGTGTCCATTCTTTCAAATCCTGCTCTTGGCTATGACTAATCTAACAAACTACTGTGAGTTGAAGAGTTAAGAACTGATAATAACTAATTGTGAAATGTGTCTTCCCCCCCCGCCCCAGAAGACAATGTTACTTTAATTTTGAACTTTTCTGTCTTAAACATTAGAAAAGAAAAATGGGAACATGGGGTGTTGTTGGCTGGTCACTAGGGGATATATTTTTGGAAAGGTAACTATGGCTGGCATTCTTCAAATCATAAGACCCAGGCAACTAATCATACATAAGCCTGTCTCGACCATTTTGTGAATTCTCTAGGGCTCTCTTCACAGTTTAAAAAAGGTTGTTAGATCCCTTTTGTCTTAATGATGATTACAACTTCTAAATCATATTCTTGTTTATTTCTTCAAAGTCCCTGGTTGAAATTACCCTGATTTAATAAACTGGAGATTCTATTTGGTTTAAGCATGAAACACTTGCAGCTCAGAAACCGAGAGAAGAACTGGTTTTCATCAAGTTCTCCACCCTAGTCCAAATGGCAGAGGGACATGTTTTGACCAGTTCCCATTTGACGTTTCTGAGTAATCAACAAATCAGACAAACCAGAAGGGTTTATTAGCACTTTGTTCTTCTTTGAGGCAGAGTGCTGAATAAATGCCTTTTTTTCTTTGGAAAGAAATCTTACTAGTAACCATAGCAATAATAATTCCATCTCCAAGTGAAAATTATTATTGTTATCTTCGTTGGCAGCCCCAGTTTCTTTCCTGTCACAAGTAGACAGAACGCAGACACCGTCTTGAAGTCTATAAAAGGCTCACCTAAGCAGGATGGGGAGCAGCTGTTTTCTCTCTCAGCTGAGAACAGAACAAGAGAATAATGGCTTAACCATAGAATGAGGGGCTTAAGCTAGATATGAGGAAGTGGTTCCTGGCGGCGTACTGGATAGGTTGTCATGGGAGTTTACAGAATCCTCTTCTTTAGAGGCCTTTAAAAATAGCTTAGATAATCTGTTTGTGGAATGGCAGATGTATGTCCTGCTTTGCCTGTGTCCACGGCACATTTAATACACTCTTGTATGTACAGGCATGTCTTTACTAGACTCTGAAAGCAAAGGCTACTGAGCAGGACTCTTGACCCACCAGTACCGGACATGTATCACGGGCTCTGGAAATGTGAAGGAATGAGTGAAGCTGAGAGTTTGGATACAATGATTTAGCAATGATCAATTATAGCCTACTAGTTTGTGGCTAGTTAAATACTGGCCCTGTGGTTATTGTCTTACAATCATTTAATAAAACAAAATTTAACCAGATGACGCTGTTTGGCTGGAACTCTCTTTGAAGAGTTCATTGAATCCAACTCCCTTCTTCTAGGTTGTTGACTTTGTCCACTTGATGATTGTACACTAGCTCTTGAGTAAAAATTAAATGTTCTCTGAAGTGGGCATTATATCCTTCAAAAATTTATTCACATACACGGGAAAAAAACATTTACAGAAAGAACTTTAACCAGAGTTAAATCTGAGCATTCCTTCTTCCAGCACAACGTATTCTGCCTCATCAGAGGAATGTGCTAAAAAGAGCTTTCATTTAAAAAGTAGTGGTCAGAATCCTGCTCAGTTCTTCGGCAACCATATTTTACCTCAGAGTTGACATTTATATGCCAGCAACTCATTTGTTACAAATTCTAATTGCAGAGCAACAACCCAAAAAAAGGCAATGCAAAGGCAAAAGGAAAAAAGTCTCAGAAACCCTTTGAGATCCCATCTAATTAAAAATGCAAATTAAGAAAGAAACTTAAAGTCGTAAGTCCTGTTCAGTCTTTTCTAGGGCACCAATTACTAGTGACTCACTGGGAAAGGAACTGACTTTAATTTTAAAACAAATTCTCAACAATATCCCATTGGCAGGAAATTAAAATGACTACCAGCTTAGTAGAACAATTAGCACTACAACCCTTGTTACCCAAACTTTAGTCATTCTTGTTTTTCTGTTTCTTTAGAAACCACTAATGTAGACCATTTTCCACTGAATTTTTCTGAAGTCCTAAGAACGTTTTGTTTTTCAGTGATAAGCAATCTCATCTCTAAACTAATCCACTCCTTCCCATGAAACCATATTAAGGTACATTCCAGAAAAGAACAAACTTCTTGAAAGAATCTAAAAGAATACTTTAGGAGGCAAGATAGGGGAGAATGTTACTGCAGAATGAAGGCCCTCATACAGGAGATGTAGACTGCTGAAGGATTCTTGCTAGGCCTGGGTCTGGCCGTGTGTTACTATGAATACATATCATATGGCAGGGCCTTCAATGTTGTTTTGTCTTCAGGTATTAATTTATAACTTATGCATTACACTTTTTATTATCATGAGAAGTAACATGAGTTGTGGAATCAAATTTTTTTTAAAGTCTTAGAACTAGAAGAGAAATAATATATGACAGATTATCTAGGTCAATCTATTTGGTGTTGGGCTCGCTTGATATGAATTAGATGTATGTATCAGCCAGGGTCCAACCAGAAGATAGAAATCACACAATAACGTGAACAAGGAAAATGTAATATAAAGAATTAGCTATAATGGTAGATTGAAGTAACAGGGGATTGGAGAGTAAGAGGTAAAGAGAGTCTAAAGAATATAGGGTAGCAGATAAAAGGAGCAGTCACTACCTCCAGGACTGACATAAAGTGTTCCAGAAAGACTCCCTTCTCTCTTTCCAGCTGAGATCCAGATAGGGCATAGCTGTGGCTCACTAGATAATAAAGAATTAACTAAGGTGTCAAACAGGTGGACTTTGCTAGGAGTTCATCCTGTGGAGTGCTAAGGGAAGCTGTCACTAGTTAGGTACTGCACCTAAGAACTTGCTGAACAATCCCATAAAGGATCAGCCAGGGAGTGTTATGATGAGGAGGTTGCTTGCCAATGCACTCCATTGCAAAGACACATAAGGGGATGAAGGGGGTAAGCTGCTGGCCACTAGACCTGCTGCAGAATCCAGGCATTGGGGAAACTGTCACTGCAGGAGCCAGGCGCTGGAGAAGCTGCCTGGACTGCAGGCTCTGGTGACTAAGGAAACTGTGCGCCCTGTGGAAGATAGGTACTAGGGAAGCTGTACATGCAGCAGGAACCTTGCCCTGGGGAAGACACTTACACTGCAGGAGTAGAGCACTGTGGAAGTTGCAAATGTTGCAGGACATTGGCAAGAAAGCACAAAGGAACCAGAAAGGAAAACTCCATCCTCTATCAGTGTCCTTCTAGCATCCTCTACTGACAAAGTTTGACATTGTGCCTGCTGGCAAAAGAGAAATATTTAAAGGACCCATCTCCATTTTTTACAGAGCAGGCAATAAAGTTTGGATTTAAAACTGAAAAGCAATATATTGATATATTGATATTGGCACAGTGCCTATATTATATGGACACACATTTTGCATACATTACCAAATTTATTCCCTATAATATATCTAAAAAGTAAATATCATCATGCACAAGTTAGAGAGGTCCCAGTGTTAAAAAAGAGTCACTGAGCTAGTCAGCAGCAGAGCGAAGATTCAAATTCAGTTTTGGCCAACACCAAGCCCATCCACTGTCTTTCTGTACTATGTTTTCTCCAGTGACGCCTAGATGTCTTGGAAAAGCGGTGGCCTAGTGGGACAAACTTAGGGAGGGCCTGAGTGTGAGGAGTATGAAATGGGGATGGGAGGGATTCTAAAAGGCTGGGCTGTGGTGGGAATGGGATTGTATTACTGTGAGTTGTGGAGCCTGGGGAAATCTGAAAGGCAGAGTCTGGAGCAAAACTGAGATTAGAACTAAAACACAAGTCCACATGGGCTAGGCAAAAAACTGAGATCAGTTTTAAGGCAATAGGATGAAACCGGGGGCAGGGACCTACCAAAGCAAAGAAAACAAGTCCCAAGCACAGGTCACCAGTTCCTTGAGATGAATTGCCCCTGCTGCCTATAGAGGGGACTGTGGCCATGCTTACATGGCCACAGAGGGTGGCTAGGAGTGTGGTTTTGGTTCATCAGGCTAACAAGTCAATGGTTAAACTGGGACTATAGCCTGTCTTCCTTGACTCCCATTTCTGTGCTCTAGTCACACTTGTTTTCACCACCTATTAACTCTAGAGTTAGACAGCAACAGACAAAAGTGAGTGAACCAGCTGGACCCCAGAGCACTTAGCTTGTTGAAGTTATCAGAGGGCACAAAAGTGGAAGATAATTGATCACACTTAGTTCAGCTTAAACATTTGATGTTTTCATAGCACTGTGCCTTCTCTCCCTTTGTCTTCTATGAGCCTTCATGAGTAGGTGTGTGGTAAGTATTCAGGAGCCATGTTCACAGACAGAGCTTCACATCGTCATTGATGTTTGTCAGGTCTTCCAATCAGGGCTACTCGGACTTGACTGAACACTGGAATCACCTGGGAAAAAAATACTAATGCCTGGGGCTATTTTATACCAATAACCAGAGTATATTTCCAAGTTCCTCAGATGATTCTAGTGTAAATCTAAGGTTGAGTATCACTGTCTTTTCTTGACTGTAGCAGAGTGACATTGAGAGAGACAAAAAAAAAAAAAAAAGAAAGAAAGAAAAAAAAATTAGCCCTCTCTTCCCCTTTACTCTCCCATGAGATTCTGAGATCAACAACTTTTACAGAGCAGTTGCCCACTCAGCTGTGTTGCACATTGACATCCCAGGAAAGACTCTGAACTCAGTGCTAGTCAAGAAAACTGGTTAGCGACTCTGCAGAAGGAAGTTACTAACATAAAGATGTACTGGTTTCTAAAGCCGAGGACCAACGCTACAAGGAAGGCTGGCGTTTTCTTTTTTGGAAGGGAAACTTGTTACAGATCTGAGGCTGATCCACTTGTCTGCCTTAAGTAAATGAGGTGTGCTCCCAACAACCACCTAAGGGTAAGATTTTAACCAGGAAATCCTGATCGCCAGTGACATATGCGATGGGGAAAAGCAACGAGACATCCTTTTGCTTGGTGATGGGTGAAGCCCTAAAGACTCAATCTGGTCTTGATGAACATCCAAGAATCTGGATGTGAGCACCCCGCGGAGGCAGGAGCTTCTGCCAATGACGAGGGTAAGGAAGTCTGTGGTTTCTTGCAGTGTCAGATTTGTTCAGTTTGGGTTTCAACAAATACCATAATTTCTGTCCTAGGGTATAAACAAGCAGGTTTTAGTCTTGTCTCCAGATGCCATTTCTACCCATGAAACTAGTTGCATGTCTAATTAAAAAAATGTTATTTAACCTTCAATTTGTTCTATGTCATTCCACGTTATTTAAGCTAGCTCCCCTTAGCTTTGTGGAACAAAATAAAATTCAGGTTTCAAACAAGATAAAATTCTTTAAAAACTTACTATGGAAAATTTCAATTCTGTGCACTGAATAGTAGAATAAACTCTATTGTGTGTGTTACCCAGCTTTAACAATGATCAACTCATGGCAAATCTTGTTTCACCACTATACTTACCTACTATGCTCCACGATATTCTTTGGAGGCAAATTTCAGGCATCATATTATTTCATCCACAAATAGTTAGATATTTAACTCTTAAAATAAGATATATGAACTCTTAAAAATAACATGTAATAAAATATTAATGATAATTACTCAATACTGTCTAATACCCAGTGTCCCAACTACCAGTTTTATCAATTTTATATCAATTAAATCAACTTTTTACATTTTGTTTACATCAAGATCCAAATAAGCTACATACATTGTAATTAGTTGAAGTGCCCAAATTTCTTTTAATTTATTACATTCCCTTTATTTTTTCCCCTCTTGTAATCATCTACTGAAGAGTCTGGGTGGTTTGACCTGTAAGGTTTCCCACAGACTAGGTTTTGCCTCTTGAACCTCCATGGTATCCTTTAACATGTCCTCCTTTTCTATATATTTCTCATGATTTAGTTGTTGAATATATATGTTCAGGTTTTTGGGGCAAGACTACTTCAGAGGTGATATTGTGTTCTAACATCAGGCAACACATAAGGGCTGGTTCCCACTGTTTTGTAATCTTAGCAGCCACTGATTATCAATGCCTAGATCCATTAACCATTAGGGCTTAGAAAACGATAAATTCAGCGGGGTGCAGCGGCTCACACCTGTAATTCCAGTACTTTGGGAGGCCAAGAAAGGCAGATGACTTGAAGTCAGAAGTTTGAGACCAGCCTGGCCAACATGGTGAAACCTTGTCTCTACTAAAAAGTACAAAAATTAGCTGGCATGGTGGCATGCACCTGTATTCCCAGCTACTCAGGAGTCTAAGACAGGAGAATCACTTGAATCTGGGAGGCAGAGGTTACAGGGAGCTGAGATTGTGCCACTGCACTCCAGCCTGGGCGACAGAATGAGACTCTATCTCAAAAATAAATAAATAAATAAATAAATAAATAAATAAATAATAAAAATTAGTAGTCCCAGCTACTCAGGAGGCTGAGGCAGGAGAACTGTTTGAACCCAGGAGGTGGAGGTTGCAGTGAGCCAAGATCATGCCACTGCACTCCAGCCTGGGTGACAGAGCAAGATTCCCTCAAAAAAAGTAAAAAAATAAAATAAAAAAAGAAAGAAAGAAAAGAAAACGAAAATGATAAATTTACATTTTTTCATTCCTCTATTATTTAAAAAAATTGGAACACATGTATAAGAGACATTTTTCTTCATCTTTTTCTTAGATCCTCAATAGAACAGCTCATAAAGGAAAGGAGGACAAAGTATTGATTTTACTTCCATTTATTTCTCTTCATTTATTAATTTTAAAAATAATTAGTGGTTTATAAGATTTCTCTAGTGGTGGTCAATTAATTTCTTAAAATAGCTTTGTGTTATAATTGACACACAATAAATTACACTATTTCAAACATGTGATATTCTAAGTTTCATAATTTATATGCACCTATGAAATCATCACTATCTGTGGTCAAGATGATGAACATATCATCAACCTCAAAAGTTTCCCCATCTCCCTAAATAATCCCTTGCTTCTATCCTCCACACCCATCCTGGATTCCCTAGGCAACTACCACTCTGCTTTCAGTCATTTTAGATTAGGTTATAATTTTCTAGAATTTTATATAAGTGTAATCATACAGTATATTTTCTCTCTCTCTCTCTTTCTTTTTGATACAGGATGTCGCTCTGTCTCCCATGCTGCAGTGCAGTGGCACAGTCATGGCTCACTGCAACCTTGACCTCCTGGACTCAAGCAGTCCTCCCACCTCAGTCCCCGTGCCAACCCTCACCAATAGCTAGAACTACAGGTGCGCGACACCACACTCTGCTACTTTTTATTTTTTTATTTTTTTAAGTAGAGATAGTGTCTTACTATGTTTCCCAGGCTGGTCTTGAATTCCTGGACTCAAGAAATCCTCCCACCTTGGTCTCCTAAAGTGTTGAGATTACACACGTGAGTCACTGCACCAGGCTGTCTCTCTTTTCTTGATAGGGGGTGGTCGGACTTCTTTCACTCAGCATGATTATGTTGAGATTCTTCTATATGACTACATGGATCTATAGTTCATTACTTTTTATATCTGTAATATTCCATTCTATAGATCTCCAGGTTCATGATTTTTATCAAATTTGGAGAAATTTTAGCCCTTGTTTCTTTCATTTTTTTTTTCTTTTTACTGTTCCCTGCTCTACTGTCTTTCAGACTCCAATTTCCTGCATATTAAGATGCTTGAAATTGTCCCACAGCTCTCTTCTTATTCTTTAACACAATTTTTTTCTCTTGGTGTTTCATTTTAGATAGTTTTTATCTCTATGTTTTCGAGTTGGTTATTCTTTTATTCTGCAGTGTCTAATCTGCCGTTAATCCCATCTAGTGTATTTTACATCTCAACCATGCTTTCACGTCGATAAGTAATATATAGATATATATACACAACCTGTCTATATATGTATAAAGAGAGTGAAAGATAGCTATATATAGATATCTATCGAGATCTATAGATACAGATATATAGATAGTGTAGAGATATATATGTATAGATGTATTTCAATCTCTACTTAACATGTTTAATTTTTTCTCTAGGTTTTTGAACATATGGAGTACAGTTATAATTATATTTTTTAATGTTTTTATCTACTAATTCTGTCACCTTTGGGGTCAGTATTTGTAGGTTGATTTTCCTCCTCATTGCAGGTAGTATTTTTCTGCTTCTTTGCATGCCTCTGATTTTTTTTTTTTTGGATGTCAGATGTGATTTTTACTTTGTTAGGGGCTGGATATTTTTAAATTTCTATAATTGTTCTTGAGCATTGTTTTGGGATGCTGTGTAAGTTACTTGGAAAGAGTGGTTTTTTCAGGTTTTGCTTTTAAGCTGTTTCACTTCATCTATTATTTGGTTCCTCAGTACAAAAGCCTAGAATTTTTGTGTAACATTAACTTTCCCCACTCTCGAGACAAAGCCCTTTGAGTGCTCTGCTCATTGCCCTGTGAGTTATGAGGTTTTCCACTCTGTCTGGTGGGAACAGACACAATTTCCAGCCCCGCATGAGTACCAGGAATCATCTCCCCTCATTCTTTTGGGGAATTCTTTCTCTGGCCTGAGGTGGCCCCCCACATGCAGATGCTGAGTAGTCCACAGACATCCCCAGGGGAGTTCCAGCAGAGTGTTCCAGAACTCAGCAGGCATGTGCATGTTGGGGGTAGAAGGCGTACATCAAGAGTTCCATGTTGGGCATGTAATATTTAAAACGTGTAAGAGATCTTCAAGTAGGGATGTTGAAAAGAGAGTTGGAAATGTGAGGCTGAAGCTCAGAGATATCTGGGCTAAAGCGATACATTTGGAAACCATGTTCATAAAAAATGTTATTTCACTCAGGCTTTATCATGAGGGTGTTTTTGACTGGGTCAAATGTTGCTAAGAGTTTAAGTAAGATGAAAACAGAGGAGATTTGGTAACAGGGATGATGTCACTAGTGACCTTGACGAGAATAGTTTGGGCAGAGCAGGGAAGGCAGAGGCCATGTTATGATGGTTTGAAGAATGGGGAGTTGAAGAAAGAAAACAGCACATGAATACAACTCTTCCAAGGAGTCTGGCTCCAAAAAGAAGAAAAAACAGGAAAACCATGAAGAGTACTTCAACACTCAAGTGAAGTCCCTGACTCAGAGAGATAAAGCATCTCCCTCTCTTTTCTCAGGGGCTTTTACATGAAGCGAAGTTCGGGTAGGTATTTCTCCATCCAACTCCTTTTACTTTTCGTCGATAAAGATTCCTCAAAAATCCTGTCATTGTGTGGTCCATCGGGCTTTGATTTTGGTGAGCTTGTAGCTATTTTAGTGGAATGGTGTCATCCAAAGGGATGGGGCTGCAAACCAGGTGCTATTTGCAAGCAGTTCCTCTGCAGAAACAGCTCAGGTGGTCTTCCTACCTCCAGTCTTGACTTACTAAATCCGTTCTTCCCATTGCAGTGGGACTACTCTCTTTAGAATCTAAATTTGACCTACTCATAACCATGCTCAGTTCCTTTCAAGAGGAATAAGCCCAAGTCCCTTATCAGGACATAGGAGGTCCTGCATGACACAGGCCTGCCATCTCTCCAGACTCAGTTCACAATTCCCTGCCTTACACGTTTCACTCTCACCCTTGTGGTTCCCCACACACACCAGGCTGTTCCATTCTCTGATGGCACCGACCCCCATGTTTATTTACACACATCTCTTTACCTGGATAACACTTATCTTTCAAGACTTAGCTCAGGGATCATTTTCTCCAAAAATTATTTTCTTCTCTAATCTTTCAGAGAACTGCAAATTTACATCCATCTCCATACATCATATTATATTGACTTTTTAAAAGTCAGGGATCTATTTCCTCCATTAGACTATAAGTTTCTTAAGATCAAGAACTATGTTGTGATTTTCCTTTTATTCCATACTTCCAGACTTCAGCTCAGTCACATATAGAATTGAGTAGAAAATCAATAAATGAAGCTCAGTGGAAAGCAGGATGATTAAGTCGAAGATTTCAGGTGAAATAAAAGTTGAAGTAAGTAGTGTAGGACAAAGGTCCTGAATAGGATGAGAAACTTGGCCTTCCTTTTTGATTCTCTGGAGCAGTGGCTTAAAGGAACTGTTCAGGTAACACAACTAAGACAAGACCAATAAGCTGGAGCCAGTTAACAAGGAACTTCAAAAGCCAGGCAAAGTAATTTCAGTTTGAAGGCAATTTGGCCACATAGGTTTTAAGTTGTTAACATAGAGAAGGAATGATTGTTCAATAACAAAACAACAACAGCTGGGAAAAACCAAACAGCATAAAATATTTCTAACAAAACAAAGTTAATGTTCTGTTTTTACAGCTACTATTTTAGATAACCAGCCTTAGTTTGGGAGCCCACTGTTTTGCCTTATCCAGTTTTTCCTCTTAACTATTATCATGTCAAGCTACAGAGGCATAGTAATGATGTGACTGAGAGTGTGAATTCAGGAGCCAAACTTCTTGGGTTTATTTTTAAAGTTATTTTATTTTTAAAAATAAGGATGAGGTCTTGCTCTGTTGCCCAGGCTGGTCTCAAACTCCTGGTCTCAAGTGATCCTCCTACCTTGGCCTACCAAAGTGCTGGGATTACAGGCATGAGCCGTTGCACTCCACCAACTTCTTGAGTTTAAATATTGGCTCTGCTTCTTACTGACTTGTGATGTCAGGTAAGTTACTTAGTGCCTCAATGTCTTCATCTATAAATTGAGGATACTGACATCTACCTCATAGGATTGTTGGGAGGATTAATGAGTTTTCATAAGTATACATCACTTGCAACTGTATCTGGCCTGATAAATGCATTGTAAGTGTTTGTTAAATTAAAAATTAACATCTAAAATACTAGACCTCCTGTAATTAAATAGGCAATGAATGTGAAAAGTACCATCAGGTGTATCTCTCCAAGCCAAGGAATAAATAAAGATTGGGCTTAGGAAAAGACTGGGTCAGCAGTTGACACACAAGCTCCCTTGGGTCTCCAAGTTGATAAAGCTTTGACCTAGCAAGAAATGGTTTGTATTCTGCCTGCCCACTAACGATGATGGAATAGAGTGATTCCCTGTGCAGAAAAACCATAAAACATCTATGGCCTGGATTAAGCCCCTAGGTTGAGAGGCCATAATCAAGGCAATTTCTGAGAGTTCCATTAATAAGGTTTTCTAGAAGCTGCCAAAGTCCAGTTACAGCAATTATCCAGTTAGTTTGCTGAATCAGCCAATATAAGCTTCCCCAGTCTTGTTGCTAATTAGGCTCCAGCCTCTCATCTCATTAATAAGCTTCCAGTTCATTTGCATGTGAGGAAAAATTGTGGGTATGGGGGAGTTTAATAGAAACTCAAATCACCTTCAACATGTGTCTTTTTTATTAAAATATTTAACCTTTTATTATGACTCAGAAACATCTGTTGGCATTAACTCTAGGAAAAGACATGATGAATTCAGCATTTGCCAGCAGTTCTCTAGTCCCTCCTCCTCACACCTGGCCTGTTCCTGATCAAGTAGCAGTAAGAAAAGACAAATGAATATTATTAACTCAGTGTTAGAAACTTGCAGGTGAAAGAAACTATCTGGTTCAATTTCGTCCTTTTAGGAACTGGAAAATCAAGATTCTAAGAGGTGGTCTTATTTGCTTAAATGCCAGTGAAGCCGGGACTAGAGCTCAGGCCAGTCCTCCTCTGACTCAGTGCTTATTAGTCACCGTGATGTACCAGGCTTGCAAAATATCTGATGAGAAGAGCTGATAAATAGCAGTAGGCTGTTACCTGATATTGGACTTTAACTTCTCTTCACTAGCATCTGGAATTCAAGGAATTAGAATATAATTACCATCCCTTCATTCCATTTCTAAGAACTGTTGATTTGATCTCCTTAATGAAGCTTGTATGATAGGCACAATTTTTGTCCCCATGGCCTTTGCCTTCTGAAGTCATGCCCATTGTAATATTACATGTCAAAAGGGACATTGAAGATATTAGTTACTGATCCGCTGACTTTAAGGTAGAGAGATTATCTAGTGTTATCCAAGTATTCCCAATGTAATCGATGAGCCCTTAATAGCAGAAGAGGAAGACAAAAAAAGAAACCAGAGAGCTGCAGCAAAAGAGGAAGTTAAGATTCTAAGAAAAGAGAAGGATTTAATGCACCATCATTGGCTCGAAGGTAAAGGAGGTTATGTGTCAAGGAAATGAATACTACAGTCACACAACCTCAAGAAATTGAATTCTGCCAACAACCTGAATGAGTCGGGAAGCAGAGTCTTCCTCAGAGCCTCTGGAAAAGAGCCCAGGCTGGCCAACGCCTTGACTTCAGCTTTGTGAGACCCTGAACAGAGAACCCAACTGAGCCATTCTGTGCCCGGACTGTGAGATAATAAATGCATGTTGATTTGGGTTACAAAGTTTGTGTTAATTTATTATGGCAGCAATAGAAAATGAATATAGTCTGAGTCCATCTATCCTGCTCCATCTTCATGACCACTTCCCTACTCTAAACCACCACCCTCTCCTTCCTGGACCACTGAAATTGGCAGTTAATTCTTCTCTTCAAGGCCCTTCTCGCTCATCTTCTATGAAGTCTTTACCCTGTAGTCCAAGTGATTTTTTTCAAAACAGAAACCTGATTATGTGATTCCTGCCCCACACCTCACTCACATGCACCCTAAGATGCCTTAAAACCCTTCAGCGTCTTCTAGTGGCTCTTAGACAAAAAATACAATACCCTTTATGTGGCCTGTGAGGGCTCATGCAAACACCCCTGCCCACCACCCCAGCTTCATCTTGAATGAAGATGAGCACCCCATGCTCCCATCACTCTCTCTGCTGTTCTCTCACTGACCTTCTGTTTCTCCTTCTTTCTGTTATGCTCCCTCCCATCACAGGGCCTCACAGATGCTCTGCCTTGTGCTTGGAGCCTTCGCTCCCTCTCCCTTACCCAGAGGATGTTCATTCAGTCTATCACTCTCAATTTAAATGTTGCTTCCTCATGGTGGACTAGGTCTGCTTTCCCTCTTAGATGTTTTCACGGCCCTGTATGTTTCCCTTTAAAGCACTTTTCAGAGCTTGTAACTATACCTTTAATTCTATCTGTATTTAATTTTGCTCCCCAGTGGGAATTAAGCCCAGTAATGTATCATAGGGCTTTTCTGATTGAGATAATATATTTAAAACACTTATTATAGGCCTAAAAGAAAATAAGCACTCAAATAGCAAATACTATCATATATAGGAAGGGCCTTCAAAAAGTTCATGGAAAATGCATATTATGAAAAAACTATGCATGGATTTCAAAAATTTTTTTGCACCAAAATAAATTCATGCTAACTTTTTATAACATGTCTGAAGGGAATGTAGTTTGAGGGGAGAGACTAAGAGGGATAAGACTCAGTTTGAAAACAGCCCTTACCAGAGCAATATGAATTCTGCTAAAATTGAAGCAAGAATAAACATTAAATTTATGTTGAAGCTTACGTGGAAGAATGGTAAAATCATTAAGGCTTCATGAAAAGTTTACGAGGATGATGCCCCAAAGAAATCATCAGTTTACAAATGGATAACTCATTTTAAGAGGGAATAAGATGCTGTTGAAGATGAAGCCTGTGGTGGCAGATCATTCAAATCAATTTTTGAGGAAAAAAGTCACCTTGTTTGTGCCTTAATGGAAGGCAACCAATGATTAACAGCACAAGCAATAGCCAACACCATAGACATCTCAACTGGTTCTGCTCACACAATTCTAACTGAAAAATTAAAGGTGAGCAAAATGGCCATCTGATGTGTACCAAAATCATTGTGCCCAGATCAGTGGCAGACAAGAGCAGAGGTTTCAATGGAAATTTTTAATAAGTGGGATCAAGACCCTGGAGCATTTCTCCCAAGAATTGTAATAGTAGATGAAACATGGCTTTACTCCTATGATCCTGAAGGCAAAGCACACTCAAAGCAATGGCTAACCAACCTGCAGAAGTTGTCCAGTCAAAGCAAAAGCTGTCAGGTCAACAGAGAAGGTCATGGCAATAGATTTTTGGGTTACTCAATACATTTTGCTTTTTGAGTTTCTGGAGGGCCAAAGAACCATAACATCTAATTATTATGAGAGTGTTTTGACAAAGTTAGCCAAAGCTCTAGCAGAAAAATGTTAGTCTGAGTGGTGGTGCATGCCTGTAGTCCCAGCTACTTGGGAGACTGAAGCAGAAGGATCGCTTGAACCTGGGAGATTGAGGCTGTAGTGAGCTGAGATCATGCCACTGCACTCCAGCCTTGGCGATAGGATGAGATCCTGTCTCAAAATAAAATAAAACAAAATAAAATAAATTTAAAAAAGAAAAATGCCCAGCAAAGCCTCAGCAGAGTCTTTCTCCACCATGATAATGCTCCCGCGCATTCTTCTCATCAAACATGGGCAATTTTACGGGAGTTTTGATAGAAAATCATTAGGCAATCACCTTACAGTTCTGATTTGGATTTTTCTGACTTTCTATTATTTCCTAATCTTAAATAATTTTTAAAGAGCATTTATTTCAGTTAATAATGTAAAAAAGCCTTCATTGACCTGGTTAAATTCCTAGGACCCTCACTTCTTTAGGGATGAACTAAATGGCTGGTCTCATTGCTTACAAAATGTCTTAACCTTGGTGGAGTTTATGCTGAGAAATAAAATTTATATTTATTATTTTTATCTTGTAATGACATTTTCCATGAACTTATTAAAGTCTCCTCATATATGAAATATAATACTATTAAGTATAATCATTAAGATACGCACCCAGAACCACAGAAGAGGAAGCCCTAAACCCAGCCAGCTGGGAAGAATCCGAGAAGAAAGACTCTTTAGGAGGGTTTTAAATTATAAGCAGGTTTAACCAGGTGAAAGAGTGGTGGGAGAGGGAAAAGTATTCCAGGAAAAGGGGGTCACATGAGCAAAAATATGGAGATGAGACACAGCATGATGAATGTGGAGAACTCTGCTGCTGGCATTAGTAGCTATACAAATCCCATAATAGACATGCTTTGTCAAAACAGGTGTCCCAATGCCTGCCTGGTGTATAATTTGGCACATGTGCATGCCCAGCCAATGAACTGAATATTGCCACACACAATTCCTGGTGCCCTTCTTCCAACTTGGCATCCTCTGCAAGTGCACCAAAGGGACCCATCTAAGGCTGGCATGGAAATAGGAAGGCAATGTGAATGACTGGGACTTCAACTCTTTGACTTTAGACTGTGATTTTTTTTTTCTCCAACTAATCAACAAATGTTTCTTGTGCTCATCTCTGAACCAAGCTCTGTGGAGAATTCAAAGAAAGTCTAAGACTTGACTCCTGCTATCAGGATAGTAATTAATATAAACGGACAATATAAATATGTATAAAAATAAGGAATAATTCAGGATCGCACATGTGGTAGACGTTAGTTGCCTTTCCAAAAGTCATTCTCTCCTCCTTTTTGCTAATAGAATCCCAAGTTTGCTCAGGTATAACACAGAGAAAACATGCTCTGGGAATGTAGGTCTCTACCCCAGCTCCAGGGAAGGAACTGTGACTGAACTAAGTTAATTACAGACATTTCATTTCTTATTTCCAGTGATTGGTCTAGGGTTGTGTATGTGACCCCTTCTGGACAGTGAAACATAAAGGAAAGTCTCATGAGTTGCAAAGATTCTCTTTTGTGTACCTTTTGTTTCTGTGCAAGATGCTATTATGGATAACTCTGGTACTTTGGATCCATTTTGCAACTATTCGGCAACAAACCTAAGGACAAAAAGCCAGGCTGGGTGTGCTGGCTCACACCTGTAATCCTAGCACTTTGGGAGGCTGAGGTGGGCCAGGAGTTCGAGACCAGCCTGGCCAAATGGAGAAACTCTGTCTCTACTTTAAAAAAAAAAAAAAAAAATTAGCCAGAGTGGTGGGGCACACCTGTAATCCCAGCTACTCAGAAGGCTGAGTTATGAGAATAGCTCAAACCCAAAAGGTGGAGGGTGTAGTGAGCTGAGATAGCGCCACTGCACTCCAGCCTGGGTGACAGAGCAAGACTCTGTCTCAAAAAAAAAAAAAAAAAAAAAAAAAAAGCCAACACGTTGAGGATGGCAGAGATGAGAAAGAGATGAGAGAGACATGAGCCTGGGTTCTTGATGATATGTTGATGTTCAACAATAAACCTGGTATTATCCATATCCAGAATTATTGTGATGTTAGATCACACAGTTCTTCAGTGTCAAAGCCACTGTTGACCTTGGAGTAAAACACATCCTAACTGGTACAAGATAGAGGAGAGACACAGTACAAACAGTATGAGATTTGCAGTCATAGGAACATACTATGCACTCTCGTAAAAATGGGTGTTCAATTTCCAGCTCTGTCACTCAGCCTCTGTGGACCCTTCAAGCAAGGGTTCGGTAAAAGACACTGCTAAATGCATTGAGGATACACAAAGATGAGGAAACTACTAAAGATCTCACAAGCCAATAAAGACAGACATGCTTTAAAGCACTATATACATTCCAAGAGCGAATGGAATGTGAAATTGATCAAGAAGGGCTGATATTCAAGTGTGTACCAATATGGTCAAACTGGATGTTTTTGGCAAATGTCAGTCCTCAGAGTAAATGCCTATGATGCACCAGCTTTTCAATATTCTGAAAATTACAGCTGTTAAAGACATCACACTCTGAATGTACGAAATGAAAAAAGTAGACCATTTGAGCTGCATTTTGAATAATGAGAACTGATAGAGAATGGGACAAGAACATTTCAGCAGAAGAAATAGCAAAGACAAAGGTGATTCACCTTCATACTGAAGTGTGAGCATGCATAGTATGTTCAGTTTGGTAGCTACTCATTAACTCATGTGACCTCATATGAAATAATTAAATTTATAAAATGTATACATTAGAAGAGACTCAAGTTTGCAAAAGATATCATTTATTTGAAAAATACCAATGCAAGACTCTTTCAAACATGTTGTACTAGTAAAATTATGTGTTTGTTTACAGACAATGACACAATTGCCAGAATGATAGAGATGTGGAAAACTAACATGTTATAGTCAGTACCTTAAAGAGCAATCAGAATTAAATAACAGGTTTCTGGTATTCTAATGGCAATCAGTGATAAAGTAAAATTCAACTCACATATACTTTTTTGATAGTTATGTTTTAATTGAAAATAATATTTTAAATTTATAATAGAATTGCAAAATATAGTATGGAAATTTCTCATATACCCTTTATCCAGCTTCCCCTAATGTTAATATCTTAAATATTTGTAAAATCTATAAAACTAACCTTAGTGTAGTACTATTAAATAAAGCACAGAATGTATTTAACATCCTTTTCTCTGTTCTAGGGTCCTATTTGGACTCTACACTGCATTTAATTATCATGTCTTATAGTCTGCTCCAATCTATGACGGTAGCTCAGGCTTACCTTTTTTTTCTGTGACTTTGATACTCTTAAAGGTTACTGGTCAGTGACTGTTTAGAATGTCCCTCAATTGGGTTTGTCTGGTATTTCCTTATGATTAAACTGAGGTTATGCATTATTGGAAGGTTGCCACAAATGTGAAGTGCTCTTCTCAGTATATTAGGGGTACTTGATGGCAATACATATACAGGTAGTGTATCATTTTACTAAGTTGATCATTTTAACTAAGGTAATGTCTGTCAAAATTCTCCCCAGGAGTAGAATTTTCTTCCTTGTTTCCTTTTCCAAGCTGAAATGAGTATTCATTAATGCCCCAAGGCCAGAAATACTTATTGTGCTTCTCCCCACAGATTAAGACTTTTGTTCTGTAGGAGAGATAAAGGAAAAAGATCTAAGGAACTATCTTGCCACTCTCTGTGGCTACTCCTCCTCTCACCGAAGTCTGCACACAATAGACACTTCTTAGGACTCCTCTGATCAATTCTGTGAGTGCCTGATAGGGTTCATGCAGAACAAGATTGCAAGAGAGTGCAGACTCCTCTAATTTCTGCGGGCCCTAGGGATCACACTGTGTCACCAGCCAGCATTCAGCTCTCACCAATTGGCCAGCTATTGCAGCAGAATTCTTCTTACCATGTGTCTACCCTAAGGTGAACATGTGCCTGAATTTCCTCCTTCCCCGCAGACACTGTCTTTCAGTAGATTGTGGGCCAGTTGATTGCTTTGTGATCTCAACTCTTCTCTAGGTTCAAAAACAGTCACGAATTTGAAGTTAGAAGCCTGAGGTCTTCATATATACATGTATACATGTGAAGTACAGGTAATTTGGCATAAATGACATCAGTGTCCTTCTTTTTTCTTCAGACAGAATCTTACTCTGTCACCCAGGCTGGAGTACAGTGGCATGACCTTAGCTCGCTGCAACTTCTGTCTCCTGGGTTCAAGCAATTCTCCTGCCTCGGCCTCCCAAGTAGCTGGGATTATAGGTCCCCACCACTGCACCCGGCTAATTTTTGTATTTTTAGTAGAGATAAAGTTTCACCATGCTAACCAGGCCGGTCTCAAACTCCTGACCTCAAGTGATCCACCCACCTTGGCCTCCCAAAGTGCTGGGATTATAGGTGTGAACCACCATGCCCGGCCCAGTGTTTTTGGAGTTTTTGGAAACAGAACGTGAAAGACAGAACTATGTATCTGGATGCATGCATATATAACTTACTACCTTTCCTGTTCCTTGGGACTTTGTAAGTTTAGAGGAGAACTAGAGGCTTCTATGCTGTCTACATACAGGGAAAAAACCTCTTGTGAAATGATGACGTTGAAGGAAAATGGCCTTTGGAGTCAAGAAATCTGGGTCCTAAATCTGATGCATAGAACTTTGACACATAAAACTTTGAATAAATTGCCTAACTTCTCACGGCCCCAGATTTTTCCATCTGCAAAACAAGGAAAATAAAAAAATAATGCCCTGGCCTAGGAAGGTTGAATGATAAAATGTTAAAGAGCAAGTATTTCTTTGAACTAGAAGTCAGGGTTTTCTTTCTTTCTTTCTTTCTTTCTTTTTTTTTTTTCTGTAAAGGGCCAGTTTGTAGGTATTTTAGGCTTTGCAGACCACACAGACTCTGTCCCAATTATTCAGCTTCAACGTGGTAGTGAGTGCAAAAGCAGGCACAGAGAATGGGTGACTAAATGGGCATAGCTGTGTCCCACTTTTATTTACAAAAATAGGTGTTGGACCAGAATTAACTGCAGACAGGCAATAGTTTAGGACCCCTGTGCTAGATCAAACCTGCCTGGGGGCACATCCAAGGCATAATCAGTTTGCCCTGTTACTTCCTATTCAGGATGCATTCCTCCTCTTACCCTCAGCTGGTTGCTAATGTCAGGCTAATGGAAATTGAGGTCTGCCCTTCTAGGTGAGGGTGAGGGAAAATGTTCTCTCAGATTCCACAAACTGTTTTAGTTATCCATGCTCCATGTGGTCACTTGGTCACTATGGTTGAGAAGGTGCTATTGCTTCTGCCCAGAAAGTCAGCCCCATACCAACTGCTGTTGCCTGGACCTACTGTTGAGTATCCCTAGCTATTTTTCTGCAGCAGCTTGCTTCCATGATGGGGCGTGGTTTTTTTTTGTTGTTTTGTTTTGTTTTCCCCCCATGAGATGGAGTCTCACTCTGTTGCCCAGGCTGAAGTGCAGTGGCATGATCTCAGATCACTGCAACCTGTGCCTCCTGGGTTCAAGCAATTTTCCTGCCTCAGCCTCCTGAGTAGCTGGGATTACAGGCGTGCGCCACCATGCCCGGCTAATTTTTATATTTTTGGTAGAGACGGGGTTTCACCATGTTTGCCAGGCTGGTCTCAAACTCCTGACCTTGTGATCCTCCTGTCTCGGCCTCCCAAAGTGCTGGGAATACAGGCCTGAGCCACCACACCTGGTTCCATGATGGTTTTTAGTGAAGGCCCCTGAGCCAGACTCCAGGGCTCAAATCCTAGCTCTGAAGTTTGCTAGTTGTGGGACTTTGTGCTGGAAATAACTTCACTGTGTTTAGTTTCCTCATCTATAGAATGGTAATAATAAGTCTTTGTCTCACAGAACCATTGTGAGGATTAAGTTAATTTGCATGTATTTAGAAAAACGCTTGGCACATCATAATTGCACAATAAATCCAATATTACTATTCTCTTGGGCAGCATTCTCTGTGCCAGACACTGTGTCTGAAGAGATAAATTCATCTTCTAAGAAGGGAAATTGTTTTCCCCTATCTTATCCTTCTTCTCACCCGGAGCCAGATACCCCTCTGTGGGTTAACATGTGTCCTGAGGCCCCTAGACAGGCTGCATGCTGACACAGAATTAACATTCTGACGGCGATGCTGGGGTCCTTACAACTCTACCTTCCACCTTCCTGACCAGGCTTGGGGCTGGGTCCTCCTTCTTTGCAATGAGCTTTGCTGCTCCCACCACTTCCAACATACACGAGAGTTGAACTCCTTCTCCCCTCAGAGATGAATGCACCATCTTCTCACCCAGACAACCCTTTCTCACGAAGTTACACATGCAGAGGCAATCTAGGCTTTGTGGGGACATTTCCAAGCTTTTAACTCTATATAAAGTACCTGGGGTGTAGCTGCTTCTTACTAAATTTTCATTCTCTTTCCCCTAAACCAACAAAGCAAAGCAAAAAGAAAAAAAGAAAGAAAGAAAAAGAAAGGAAGGAAGGAAGGAAGGAAGGAAGGAAGGAAGGAAGGAAGGAAGGAAGGAAGGAAGGAAGGAAGGAAGGGAGGAGGAGAGGGAGGGAGGGAGGGAGGGAGGGAGGGAGGGAGGGAGGGAGGGAGGAAGGAAGGAAGGAAGGAAGGAAGGAAGGAAGGAAGGAAGGAAGAAGGAAGGAAGAAAGAAAGAAAGAAAGAAAGAAAGAAAGAAAGAAAGAAAGAAAGAAAGAAAGAAAGAAAGAAAGAAAGAAAGAAAGAAAGAAAAGAAAGAAAGAAAGAAAACTTTGCAAAAAAAAGTTCTTAACTTTTGTGTCGCTACTTGGGAGAGCTGAGGTTGCAGGACAAAAACGAACAAGTGGTAGGCGCCAACAAGGGTCATGATGAGGACACAGTACTTTCTCCTGCTGAAGAGCATGAAGTGATGATGAGAACAATGATGATGAAGATGTTAGTGGTGATGTTCAACACTTATTGACCCCTTAATACCTGGAACAGGGCTAAGCTCATGACATACTTAAGCCTCACAATAATCTTATAAGGATTCTTGAGGAAGTTGAGGAAGCTGAAGGTAGGTTTTATTCATCCACCTTTGATAGCTGAGGAAACTGAAGGTCAGAGAGCATGTCTAAGGACACATAGCTAAATAGTGGTGATTCAAATCCACATCAGTTTCTCCCTAATGTCCTTGTTCTTAAGCTCCTCGCTCTCCTGCTACACTAGTTTATGTGTGGCACAGTTTATGTGTGGTGGTGGCACAGCCAGAAGCCTTCAGGTGTGTGTGAATAGGCATTTGGCAGCCTCACCAAGTTAGTGTATGGCAGCTTTGCCAGCTGGACCTATACCTGGAATAACAGGAGGGGATGCAAGAGTGGACAGATGCTCATTAGCCGAGTGACCAATGAGAGTCAGGGGATGGGAGAGCTAAGGGACAGGAAGCAGAGCTGCAGAGCAGAGGGAGCTAGGGTGGGACTTCTGGCCTCTCCCTGAAGTGGGGTAGGAGGGGCCACAGCCTCACGGACAGGTCAGGCATGTGCCCGGTTAGGCAGCTGTGAAAAACCTTGTTTCATGGCTGGGACATGAACTTGCTGACTTTCAAAGCTAAGTGGCGAGGCTGTACTCGGGAATGGAATTTAGGCTCAGATAACTATCAGTGGCTAGAATGTGTTTCCTTCTCAGAGCATTGCAGAGCTGCGCTCTGGCTCTGGGAGCACACTAAGGCCAAGTCCAGTTGGCTTAAGAGCCAGTCTGATGGATGATTTATTTAGTTTGGTTCGTGTGTGTGCATGTGTGTGTGTGAATATATGTGTACATGTGCAGGTAGCTATCTATAAAGGTACACATATGTGTTAATATGCATCGGCCGTCATGTATTCCTGTGCCCACCACCTGCGCACATGCCTGTGTAAGTACCTTGACACTTAGAGAGGTGAGTTAAATGAACAGACGCTTGCGAGCCTGCCAGTTGTCTTTTTGTACTGATGGGTCAGGGCCATTGTTTGGTACAATTAACCTGGGACTCAGAGACTTGCAAATGCATTCAACGGGGTACTGCAGCTTGGATGCCTTCCGGCGTGCGGTGTGTAATGGGGGTTGTGTTTCAAAGCCTTCGTCACACTAGACTGCCAACTTTCCTGATACCTTGTGCTTTGGAGGACACAGGCAGAGTGGAAGTATCAGACTGGAAAATTGCCCAGTGATCTGTTACAAACATATTGTCAACTGCTGGAGCCTCCAGTGCCTGTCCCTGCAGTGATGGGTGAATGCCATTCCCTTTGGCTCTTTGGAAGCCATGTCTGTTCTGATTCATACTGCTGTGGAAAAAGCAGCATGCATAGAGGTGGAGGCATTCAAAGGCATGAGCACGTTGTCTGCGAATGAAGGATGGTCTGGGGAAGTGTGAGGGGGGAAATGCAAGCACACTCGAATATGGGAGGGAAAACTTTCCTCCTTTCTGCCTCTGCTGCTGCCTCTACCTTGTACTTGTCCCGAAGCCCCATGTCAACTGAATAACATCTCCCATCTGCCTTTTATTATATGGACGGTGGGTTGGGAGCCCTAGAGAACTCAATTACAACATTCACCACCACCAGATCTACAAAACAAAGTTATTTCAAACCTGGTATTCAAAGGCCTGGGCAAAATAGGCAACTGATTTCCTAATATGATTTAAGGGTCCAGAAAAGTGTCCCTATTTCAAATTATCTACCCTTCTAGTTGGATATATTGTTCCTTACTTTCTCCATTAACTCCGTTTTTGTCTTAAGGAGATATACACTTTTATTTTTTTTTTTGACTGAGTTTCACTTCTTCGCCCAGGCTGGAGTGAAGTGGTGTGATCTCGGCTCATTGCAACCTTCGCCCCCCCCACCAGGTTTAAGCGATTCTCCTGCCTCAGCCTCCAGGTTGAAGCGATACTCCTGCCTCAGCCTCCTGAGTAACTGGGATTACAGGCGCCTGCCACCATGTCTGGCTAATTTTTGTATTTTTAGTACAGACAGGGTTTTGCCACGTTGGCCAGGCTGGTCTTGAACTCCTGACTTCAGGTGATCCTTGGCCGATATGTGCATTTTTATTTAATTTACAGTATATTGTTATCTGGCCAGGGTCGTGCATGAGAAAACTAACACATTAGCAGTGCTTTATTTTATTAATTAATTAATCAATTATCACCCTTGTCCCCTTGTAGGAGACTTGAAAGAATGGGATACATGATGGGCAACTTTTGATGAGAGGAGCTAGCACTGAGTTGACAGCAGTGCTGTAGGGTGTGTGTGTTGTGGGGATGGGTACATTATGAGAAACGGCTGAGATAAAAGGCAGTCAGCACACCTTTGCCTAAAGAGCTTGTAGATATCTAATAAGACAAAATAGACATGTTCACCGGTTAGGTGAAATATACTAAAAAAGTTCCTCCAGGTAGCCTTCCTAGGATGGTTTTTGAGTTGGGTTGAGAAGGGCTGAGGGATTGCTTAGCATCACACAAAGCTAGTTTCTCTGGTCAGGGAGCAGGCAGGAGGTGAACTACTTTGAAAAGGTACGTTATCAGATATTCGGGATGGCAGGTGTTGATGAGAATGAACACAGTGGAGGGAGGACATGAAAGTTCCTAGCTGCCTGTTCCCACTGGCCCGGGGAAGTGACGAGCATAAAGAAAACAAATAATTGAAATGGACACAAATCAATTAGATGATGACAAATACAAATTTTAATAGCCCAGGATGAAATGTTATTAAAAATGACTTGTCTGTGCCCGATGCCTTTAGATTTACATTTAAATGTAATTAACACTGAATGGCACTTACTGCTGTTCTCATTCTGCCAGCTGATGGTGTCCTTTAGAGCGCTGTGGAGATGCCGGGAAGCATTATCTTTAGAAAATACTCCATCCCTATTTTCATTCATTTGTAGTTTAACTTCCCTCATTATATTGCATTAGGAGAAAGAGCGTTGGTGCTTCCTGGTGCATCCACTCCTGCGGCTCATTTCCACAGCTGAAATCATCATCAGCTTGAGATATCACAGCCATCTCCACAGCAACCAGCTCCATCTTGAGAGCACACTCTTCAGTTCACATAGCCTTCATTCCTCTTGTTATTTATTACTAAAATGATTTGATGTGGAAAAATAGACTTGGGTTCCTAAGACTTTGGGGCAAGTTGCTACTTCTCTTTTTCTAGAGAGATGGCTATGAAGTAAGGAAAATATGTTTTCAGAGTGAGATGGACTTGGTCCCTTGAATAATACTGTCTCTAACCCTCCCCCAGCACTTTTTTTTTTTTTTTTTTTTTGAGATAGAGTCTCGCTCAGGCTGGAGTGCAGTGGTGCAAGCATTGCTCACTGAAGCCTGGACCTCCCAGGCTCAGGTCATCCCCCTGCCTCAGCATCCTGCATAGCTGGAACAAAAAGTGCTTGGGTTCCAAGTAGGAGCCACCATGCCCGTCCTCTACTTCTCCCTTCTATTTCAGACTCCTCATCATGAAAATGGAAAAGTCGATTCCCACTTTGCAGAATTGTTTGCAAAGACCAAATAATTAATGGACGCAGGTGCTTTATGTGCATGATCGTATTTTATCTACAAAGTAAAAGCTATTGTTCTTGTGTTATAATCCACTCCAAAATTTGATGACTTAAAATAACAATTTTTTGATCTCATATAGTTCTGTGAGTTGATGGGGCTCAGCTGGGGTTCTTCTGCTGGCCTTTCTTGGGGTCTCTTATGTGGTGCAATCAGATGCAGTTAGGACTGAAGTCACGTGGGCTCAGTGGAAATGTTGGAAAGACTGGGTCCCTCTCTCCACATGGTCTCAGGGCTTTACCTCTCCTCGTGGCCTTTTCACATCATGGTGTCTCCAGGATAGACTTCTTACAAGGCAGCTAAGGGTCCCCAAAAGCACAAAGGCAGTGTCTATCAAGCCTTTTAATGCCTAGGTTCTGAATTCCCAGAAGATCACATTTGGTTTCCTTCTGTTTATTCAACTGGGTCACAGGCCAGCAGAGTAGGAAGGTGGGCGGAAACTGTACCAGGGCAGTAATACCAGAAGGCATGGCTTATTGGAGGCCATGTCTTGGAGTCTGGGCATGATGTTTCCATTTTACTTACGAGAAAATGTAGGCTTAGAGAGTTAAGCAGCTTTCTCAGAGTCACCGAGGTAGTCAGTAGAACCAAGATTCAACCCGAGGCATCCTGAGTATCAGAGCTTGCGTCTTTGACCACTGGTCTATACTAACTCTCGTGTCATGAAAAATTCCTAAAATAGTGCCTGGCATATATAGGGTACTCACTCATGGAATCTAGTTTTATTTCCTTTCCTCTTTCTTCACCTTATTTAAAAACATTTATACTATATCAGTTACTCTACTTTCTATCAAGCTTCTGTTATGTGCCAAGCACTGTGCTGTAGGCACTGAAGATAATACAACAGACAAGACAGACCTACTCTGTCCTTGTGGAGCTTTCAGTATTTGGTATTTATGTAATTAACAAATATAAGGTGCTTGAGAAAGGCTCCTCTAAATGAGGCCTGGCGTTTGGGATCGGACCACCGGTCTGACAGTGACTTAGCTTTTTATAGAGTGGTGGAGCCTGGAGAGGGGAGCAGGATGGGAGGAGCACAGACCCACGATGCCTGCCTCTCGGCCTAGGGGTCTTGCAGCCTAGGCTTTGGGGAGGTCATCTAAGCCTGACTTGCAGATCAGGGCATGCTAGTTAATATTCCCTGGACTGCTGGTAAAGGAGGCATTCAGTTAATAATCTGTACTTTTAAAAAGTAACTTTTACTTTTTCTGTGTTATACGAATAATGCTTGCTCATTGGTGGAAAAGTAAGAAAATAGGTAAAAGAAAAGACAAGAAAAAAATTTCCATTATCTACTAACCAGAGGTAGTAATTGTTGACATTTTGGCCTATGTTCTTCTTCCTATATCAATAAATCACATTTTTATTAAGAGTATACTATGTGTCAGGAACATACCAAATATACCCATTTGTGACCAGATTCTTTTCTTTAGCGATGTATCATGAACATCTTTCCATGCCAATAAATATAATTATACATCATCAGCTATACTTATTCATTATCTGCCAATATATGGATATTGTATAATTCATTAACCAGTTGCTTGTTGTTGGACATCTGATTTCTCTGCAATTAGCATTCTTGTAGCTAAATGTATGTGCACATTCTTAAACGTTTGTCTGTATAAATTTCTCAGAGTGAAAACATTGAGCCAAAATCTGTGCAAGTTTTTGGCTTTTTTTCCAAATTAGGAAAAATTGCACCCATCAAAGTGCTCAGCATTCAGTGTGTACCATTTTCTTACTAACTTACCCTAACTAATATGAATGGTCCTTTAGCTTAAAAAACTGCTACTAGTTTAATAAGCAAAATATGGTATCATGTTTTAATTTGCGGTTACTTGATTAATATTGAGGTCTGACATTTTAATATCTATACTGACTAATTGTATCCTTTTGTAAACCGCTGGTGCCTGTCTTTCATCTGTCTGGTTTCTATGGGTGGCCTGCTTTGTCCCATGTCTCAGCCCCAATATGAGTTCCATTTCTTGTGGCTAGATGGTTCTTGGTGCCTATTTCTCCCAGGCCTTGGCTACATTTCACTTCCTCTTGCTCTGTTGCCCTGGGTTACCTCCCCAGGGATGGCAGTTCTGTCCCTTGATTCCCAGCCTAGGAATTCACTTCCTGCTACTCATTGACTACCTACCAGGTATTCAAATCTACCCGGTGCTGACTACTGGTCTTTCAGCTAGAAACTAAAAAATTGTCTACTTCTCAAATATCCTGCCTACTGGAATCTGCTAATCTCCCCATCCTCTGCTGATTCCTGAGGGTGGGCCTCTCTCATGCCAGCCTATTGCCTGTCACCTGCCTTCTTGCAGGATCCCCTCATATTCAGGTTCTGTTTCTCCTTTTTTCCTGTGTCCTACAGCTGCTTACTCCAGGCTGATGCTACACCAGGCCTAGTCCTCTGCTGTTAATCTTGTTCTCTCCAACTATGAATACACTATCTATTCCCATTTTAACATGTGCGAAAATAGAAACCAGACAAACTGGCTTATCCACAACAGCATGGCAAATAAGCTAATGGTATCATCTGTCCACAGGGGTGTCTCAATCTGAGGTCTAGATTTTAGGATGCTTGTAAAATTCTTGCAGTCTCATAATCGTATGTTTATTTGTATCTATACTTTTTGGAAGAACAGGTCCTTAGTTTTGTAAGATTCCCCAGGACTACTCACCCTCACAACATCTACTGCACAGCCAAGAAGCATTACTGCTATTGCTACTACTGCCACCACTTTCACTAATACTACTATTGATAATGAAGTGAGTGCAAAAGCAAGATATAGAACATATAATTTTGGGGGAAAATAACGTCAGTGAAAAATGTTCTTAAATCAACTTTTTAGGTCACCTGAACAGCTTTCTAAAAGGACCTGTCCAATCCCTATCTCAGGTTCTATGAAGCTTTAAAGCCTTTGGGCCCATTAGCTACAACAGTCACCTGATGAAAGTCTGCGTGTCCTGAGATAATGGTGCAAGATCACTCTCCACTCTGTCTTCCCTAATATCAAGCAGCACTCTCAGACAGTTGCTGGGGAACTTCCAAAGGCAATACCTGTAAGAAGAGAAGAGAAACACAGCTGCAGCACTTCCTGTCTGAGCAGCCATGTCAGCACTGCTTTAATTAACATGAAGAACTGGAAATGATGGCTACTGTCCCAGAAGAGGAAAAGGGTGTGCAGGATGGGGAAGGGCACAAGGGCACGCAGGATGAGAGCAGTGCTAGCATCATTAAATCCTGGCTGCATCGCTAAATCCTGCCTACTGGACACTCTCCGGGGTCACACGTATTTCTTACGCTGATCCCACTGGACATTCAGTTAGAAAATCTTGGTTTGAGGCTCCCATCTGCCACTCACGATTGTGTGACTTCAGAAAAGTCTCTTTCCCTTTCCAGAAGGAAGCCTTCACTTCCTCACCAAAGAAAAAGAAAAAAAGATTTGGGCAAAATGGTTTCTGAAGTCCTTTCTTGTTCCATCAATTCAACAATTGTATTATTCTTTAAAATATTATGTCTGTAATCCTAATGTTTTTTGAAAAATAGTAGTGACATCCTGAAAGATAGAAAACTAAAAGGGATGACCAAGAAGGACTGATATAAAAATGGTGGACTAGGATAGTCCATCCCTCATTTCCTCAGGGAAACATCAAAGAACAAACAGAAACTGGCTAAAATAACCTTACAGGAGCTCTGAAAACAGTCAAAAGTCTACAGCAACCAAGCAAACATTTAATCAAGGAAAAGCTACATTCAAAATATGAGGCAAATTCATGGTGATTCACTTGCCCTTCTCCTACACCCTCCCTAGCATGGTACACTGGGCCTGGAGGAGGGGCAACCCAGTTCCCCATTCCCTTCTTTGAATCAGAAGAGCAGAGAAGACCTGAATTGCAATGTTCCAACATATCTGGGAGCTCCATGAAGGATGGTTCTCTGTCTCACCCTGCTTGGAACTTAAGTGAGAAGTGGCAGGGCTGCTCATGAAAGCTGCAAGAGACTACAGACCATAGATCCACAGAGCTGTTTTTCCAAATAACCAATTTTCAACAAAAATTACAAGGCATACAGAGAAACAGGAAAACATACCTTGTTCAAAGGAAGAAAATAAATTGGCAGAAATCATCTTTGAAGAATCACAGACAGTTGACTTATAGACAGAGTTTAAAACAACTGTTTTAAATATGCTCAAAAAGCTAAAAGAAAGCACAATGAACTAATGGAAGTCAGCAAAAATCAATATATGAACAAAATGAGAATATCAGTGTTTCTTCTGTCCATGTGTGATTTTGTTATTACTTGTCCCATTTTCTTTCCACAGGCAAGTATTATAGGCACAAAATTAAATCTGGGTTACAATGACATTCCAAGTTGTATTCACTGTACAGTAGTCCCCCAATATCAGCAAAGAATAAGTTCAAAGACCCCTAGTGGATGCTTAAAGCTGCAGATTGTACTAACCCTATATACACTGCTTATTCCTATATCATGATGGGCAGGTATCACACAAAGCATATATACACTGGAAAAAAGGATCGCTCATGTCCCAGGTGGCATGGAGCAATATTTCATCATGGTACAGAGGACAGCATGCAATTTTAAACTTACAAATAGTTTGCTTCTGGAATTTTTTATTTAATATTTTTAAACTGCAGTTGACCACAGGTAACTGAAACCACAAAAGGTGAAACCATGAATAAAGAGGGACTGCCGTATCTTCTATATTTTGGGAACTATGCTAGGTGCATTATATACTTTGTATACTTTGTTTACTTAATTCACCCACACAAAGGTATTATGATCATACTCCTTTACAGATAATGGTCATATAATTCTCTTATGCCCTCTTGACATCTGAGGTCTCTTTTGGCTGCAGAGAAATTGCTGGAGGTTATCCCCACTACTTCCCCACAATTGGCACCACTGTCTCCTCACCCACGTTTAAGCCTCTTTTCCATGATGCCCATCCTAACTAAGCTCCCCTGTGCTCTATATCCTATGCACCTTTTTGTAACCCTTTTACATTGTGAGACGCATTTCTCCCCTCTTGCAGCCAGGGCTGTGAGTGTCAAAAGGGTCATGCAAATAATGACTGGACGGTGGTTTCTGGATGAGGCAGATTATTAGAACTATCCTGGGAGATGTTTTAAAAATACAGATTCTTAAACCCCCCTCAAGATCTGATCAGATTCTCCAAGAGTGAGGCCAAGGTTTTGGTGTGGGTAAACTCTCCTGCAGGTAACGTCGGTGTCAATCAGGCTTTGGAGAACTGCTGTGGGGACTCCAAGCAGACTGCTCCTGGTACAGGGAACGTTTACCCACAGCAGCAGTCAGAGAAGACTCAACTGAGGAAGTCAAACTCCACCTGGTTTTCAAGGATACATGAAATTCAGATAAATGATGATGATTGAGAGGACATTGCATCCTTGAACAGGGGCCATGCTAATCTTCTCTGTATCGTTCCTATTTTAGTATATGTGCTGCTGAAATGAGCACTGAAAGGGCATTTCAGACAGGATAGGTGTTAAACAGGATACAGAGGCAGGGAAACACATGACCTATTAAGAAATAATGGAAAATTTTAGTCAAGGAGTAATCACTGTTCCTGATGCTTGCCTCCATGTAGACAGAGCTCCGTTAGAGTAACAGTCCTGGCCTCTCTTTATCCCTTCATTCATTCTACCCCAGTGCAGTTTAGGGAAGAAGTTTAGCCTGTGCTTTCCAGCACCTGCCCTTCCTCCTCTTTGGAGTCAGCTGCTTGGGGACAACACAGGAGCTGCCCTGCTCCCCCATGTCATAGCTTTCAGGAGCAGGTTCTGCTCCTACATCCAGCACTACCTGAGGCTAGGTGGGTAGAAACTTGTGGTTTCAGTATTAATTACCCTACTAGCCTGAAGTTATATGCCACCTTCTTCAATATTAATGTCTTAGTTCAGGCTGCTATAACAAAGTAACATAGACTGAATGGCTTTTAAACAACAGATCTTTATTTCTCACAGTTCTGCAGGCTGGAAATCTGAGATCAGGATTTCAGCATGGTTAGTTCTACTGAGGACTCTCTACCAGGCTGCATGCTGCTGACTTCTTGAATCCTCACATGGCAGAAAGAGGGCGAATGAGCTCTCTATGGTCCCTTTCATAAAGGCATCAATCTCATTTGTAAAGTCTCCACCCTTATGACCTGATTACCTCCCAAAGACCTTACCTACTGATACTATCACATTGGGAGTTAGGATTTCAACATATGTGTTTGTTGAAAATGTTCAGTCCATTGCAATTAGCCACTTAGAAAATAAGGTAATATGTTCATCTCCTTTCTACCTTACTAATTTATTTCTAAATTGTCAGTTAGGAAAGAATGGTGCTATTTATTAGGTCCCTCAATCCCCCAATAGGAGAACAGTGTTGAAAAAGAAAGATGAGGTCAGACTAAAAAGCACCTAGCATGCCAAACTTCATACAAGGGGTTCTTAAATTTCTTGGGGTCACAGATTTTTTTGAGGTTCTGATAAAAGTCATGATCATTCTCCCCAGTTAAAGATATATTATCAAAAGTACCAGGGAGTTTCTTTTAAAAAAACACAGATTCCCAAATCCCAAATCCCACCTAAGGTCTCCTCAGTCAGTTTCTTCAATGGTGTAACACGCATTTTGATGTGGGTAAAATCTTCTGCAGAGAATTCTGATGTTCATTTAGCATTACATTCGATTTCAGGGTATCCACACATTTCCTGAAGCCTATCCTTGGGCTGTTCTTTTCCCGTGTTAAGAACTCTAGCTTTAGGCAACAAGGACAAATGTGTTCCAGGCATGACAAAAGAGACATGGCAGGCTTAGTGATGTGGTTCTGATAGCGATGTGGGCATTTTGTCTCAATATCTAAATTGACTCTACAAAGAATTATAAGCTTGAAAGAGCAAAAAGGTCCACCTTCTTGAATTTCCTTGGTGGAATCCATGGCAGATTTGTGCAGGCCTCTGGGAGCCTGATGGAAAGAGGCTAACCACCCCTGTACTGGAGAACACTGGGAAACACAAGGGTTCTGTTGTTTGGGGATTCCTATGGCTCCACAACATGGCTGTCACATCAGATGATGGGTTACGAAATAAATGGGTGATGTTATACTTGGCTTTTCTCATTAGTATTTCTTTTGCCTTTACATTCCTCCCACTCCCCCCAAAAAACTCCCACCAAATCGCAGCTGCTTCTTCCGTAACCTAAAGCATATAATGCTAGCAATTTTGGAAATGGAAACAAGCTAGTCTGTCCAGAAATCTCCAGAGCATTGTAGACTAATACATTAAAATGAAAGGGAAACAGAAGCCATCACTGCAAATTGCAACATTATTGTTCAAGCCAAGATCGTCCTAATTATAAACTAGCATTTTTATAGATGTCACAGGGGCTGTTTTAGTGCTGCTTTGCTGATGCTAAAAAGATAGTGTGGAATTGTGATCAGAGATTCTCACACGACTGTCTAACTGGAGGAAAAAAGAGTTAATTAGACTCTTTCTAGCATATTAGTGAAGACAGGCTTATTAGACACATTTACAAGCTAATGATATGCCTATATTCTGCTATCAAAAATGCATTTAAATAAACTGATTTACAGTCCAGCCATTTTCATATCTTTAACCCATATATTCACGATTGCCCATATTTAATTGACATGGAATCAGAATATTTCTGAGGCCCACTCTGCAAGGTGCAAATGGTATGTTGTTCTCTGCTCATCCTGCCTTTCCAAACCTATCTTGGACCACAGGTAGCCCCTACCATACTTGTTGTCCACTTTCTAGGTTGAATAGCCTCGATTTCCCTAAAGTCCATTGAACCAACACTGGTGGGTTTCAGAGCTGTCACTCATGAAGAGTGCAAATGTGGGAGGGAGAGGGGGTAAACATGGTCGGGACAGGCGGAAGGCAGTAGCTAAATGGCTTGGGTAACTAGGGCCACATTCCTCTCCTGAGCTTCCTGGGGAAGGGAACAAACGTGGAAGGACAGGAGCGTTTGCTTCCCCAGCTCAGAAACGGAGGGCCTCCCAATGAGTCCTGAGTCATACATTTGGGGCCAGGATAAACCCCTTCTCCTTTGAAGCTGACCTTCCACAGTGCTTTTAGTGATCGTTCTGATAAACACAGCCATCTAAGCCTGTCACAGCTGGAGAGCCTGACTCTGCCACAACAGGGTACTTCAGCTCCCTCACCCCTGGTTTCCACAGTTGTAAGACAGAGATCATAGCAGTTCTTTCCTCAAAGTGTTTTGGAGAAAATTAAATGTGCTGCTGCATGTAAAGCGTCTAGCAAAGTGTCTGGCCTGTGGTAAGTGCTCAATAAATGTTACCTGGGATCATTATGATCACTATTTCTGTACTCTTGTGCTTAAAAGCCTTTGATGGGTCCCTATTTCCTAGAGGAGAGAACCTGAATTACATAACATGGTCCTCAACGTCCTTCAGATTCCCATCTTGATTTCCCTTTCCAGATTCCTCACCACTCCTTCTCCCACAAAGCCACACGCTAGCCCCACAGACTGCCAGGCTCCTCTGAGCATCCCTTTGTCCTGGGCGCATGCCGCTCCCTCTGCCTGCGCAGTCCTGCCTTGCTGACCAGCGGCCCTTCCTTCCCAGTCCCACAGACAGGTTCCTCCTCCTTAGGAGCTCAGCTCCTGGGACCTCTCTAGACTACTTCTCCCCAGCACCCGCCCTTCCAGGTGAATAATGGCTCCTGCCTAGATTGTACCACACATACCTCTTTCAGGTATCATCTACTTCACAGTGTGAGAGTAAGTGGTTTACCAGGCTGTCCCCCTTGCCAGTATGCTCTTCCAGGACAGAAACCAGAACCAATTCCTATTTTTATATCAGGGTCTGACACAGTGTTAGGCACAACCAGGTACTAAATGAATGTTTATTGAATCCAGTGCAATTGAGCTAAATTAGACTGATTTGGACTAGAGTTTCAACTAGATCACTTTGAAGGTGCCTTCCAAACTTTAGATTCCACAAGCCCCGATTTTATAAAATATTGGATTTAACTCCCTTCTCTGAGCTTCGATTCCCTTCTCTATAAGACGTGAATGATAATTTCTAACTCACAGGGCTATTGAGAGACATAAACAGGTCAATTCACGAAAAGACACTGTACATTTCAACTGCTACACAAATGTTAAGTAGTACAGACTTTCTTACCTTTGTGCATCTTCTGGGAGAGGACAGGATAATAGAAAAGTGCATTGTCTGTGCAGCTAAATTTGTATTAGGTTGATGCAAAAGTAACTGCGATTTTTGCCATTGCTTTCAATGGTAAAAAGCGCAATTACTTTTGCAATCAACCTAATACTTGTTGTAAATATTTTTCCCATTCCAATTCCCCTTAGTAAAGGTAATCTAGGTTTCATTCCTTCCCTGCTATTCATTTCAACTGGATAGAATGGGGATGGATGCTTGGAGTAAGTCTCCGTACAGTGTGGCCTTCCGTTCAGATTCTCATCTCAGTTCCTATCATAGAAGGATTGCAGAAAATGCTTTTTCTCCTCCTTCCTCTTGCTTCAACCTCCTCCATAATATCAGAGCCCAGTCCATCTTTTTATGATGATACTCATCATTGAAGACATCATTTGAGTTTGATGCCAGAGAATGACTTTGCATGCCAGTGACTAACAATGTTATGGAAAATTATTTCTTTACAACTATGCTACTTCACTGTCAAAGAAAATGTCACTTTTGTAAGGTAATAAATGTGGTTTATTGGGAGCGTGGATATGTTGAGGTCTGCCATTTAATTTGATAACAGCTCAGCCTCAGCAATTCTTTGAGATAAAGTCACTCAAGAGCAATTTCTGGCAAGTACTTTCCCAAGTGTTTCCTGAATCCCTGTGTTCCAAAATGACAGCTCCTGTTTGTCTGAGGCATCTTTTGAACAAAAAGGATTAATTCACCAAATAGGAGGATTGGAGGAGCCCTGTTTCTTACCACCCAGTCCAGAGCAGTCAATGCCCTATCTCCAGTTTCCATCATACGTGGGAAACTACTCTTAGCACCCAAAGGTGCAGTTGGGTAGCATTTCTGGCAGCATTCCTACTGTGCCCCAGATGAGCTCAGGAAAGAGACACTCAAATGTGGGAGGAGAAAAGAGAGGGCAACTCTTCCTTCTCTATAGGTAGCTGTGCAGTTGCAACAAAGGCTGGACCAAATATTTGCCCATCTATGGGAACCCAGCCCTGAAATGGGGTTGTGAGCACTACAGAAAGTAAGATATTGGATCAAAGACCTCACAGAGTCATCCTTACTTACAGGACACACCTGTGTGTCCACTGTCCTAAGTATTTTACTCATTTCTGAAATAGCAACGACAAGTGACTTATGAAATATTCTGTGTGTGTGTCTGGATGTGCATATAATGCATTCAAATCTATGTAGAATCATAGCATGTTTAAATCAGAAGAAACAAGAATATGAGACATTGGAAGATAGTGACTTTTTAAACTTTTATTTTAGGCTCAGGGGTACATGTGCAGGTTTGTTATCTAGATAAATGGCATGATGCAAGGGCTTGGTGTACAGATTATTTCACCACCCAAGTAGTAAGCATAGTACTCAATAGGTAGTTTTTTGATCCTCACCCTCCTCCCACCTTCCACCCTCAAGTAGGCCCTGGTGTCTTTTGTTTCCTTCTTTGTGTCCATGAGAACTCAATGTTCAGCGCCCACTTATAAGTGAGAACATGCGGTACTTGGTTTTCTGTTCCTGTGTTAATTTGTTTAGAATAAGTGCCTCTAGCTCCATCCATGCTGCTGCAAAGGACATGATGTTGTGACAGTGAATCTTTTTTATTCATTTGTTTCAGGAACAGAAAGGCTGGAGTCCAAACCCTGACTGATGCTTATTCCTAGTTGGAAAACCTTGACTATGTCCCTTAATCTCATAAACTTTCTCTTTCTCAACAGCAAAATAGAGATGGAATTAATCCCTTCCCAAGGATTGGATGCAATAACATAGATGAAGCACTTAGCACAGTGCCTGGCATCCCGTAGGAGCCCAGCTCATGGTGGTTGTCATTGCAGTTGTCAGAGGTGATCTATAAGAAACTGCAGTAATTGCAATAGTGACAGAGCACTTAGCACAATGCATAGAATACAGGGGACGCCCAGTAAATGTTGAATTTATGACTGAACCAGTAAGTGGATAAGTGAGCCTACTATCTCCCTTCATAGTTCAGAAAAATGTACTGAGGAACAGAAGTGTCAATGAGTGGAAAAAAGTCACACAGCAGGTTTTTGGCCTCAGAGCCTTTGATTAAGAGTTCAGAGCTCTTTTAGTTATCTCTGATCACCACCTCCTTCCCCACAGTCTCATCATCTCATATGCTCCCCAACATATGTGTGTATGCATGAGATACACATGCCTGTCTGATAAATAGGAAAACTAAAATTTTGAAGGAGGTGCCCTACCTGGGTTTCCTGGGGGCCGGTGATAACCTGCAGATGGGTACACTGTCTGATGCATCTTGTACTTTGCTTCTCTAATGTCAGAAGCCCAGGTCTGGAGCAGGGTTGAGCTGGAGCCTGGAGGTGAAGCAGTGAAGCTGAAATTTGAGCACAGATCTCCAGAGATTCTGTGGCTGAATGATGTTGGGAAGATCCATAAATTTGTCTCCAAAATGTCTTTGCTTTCCTCTTCTTTGAATTGCCCTTCTCCACCTTATCCATTTGATTTACACCACGGTTTCTACCCTACCCAGGAAGTGTAGCCACAGCAAGAAAGAGAGAAGAAACAAAAGACGCTACAGTCCTGGCATAAATTATAGGCTTAGAAAAATAATTGTCTAGCCCATTTCCCACCATATAGAGGGAAATGAAAAACAAAATCTCTGAGCTGACAAGTCGAAAAACAATAGGAAAGGAAACAAGAAAGATCCTAGTTTGAGTGTCTGAGAATGAGCCCTATTGCCTACTAATCTTGGACTATGTCCTGGGGATTGACATTGCTGGGAAATGCATGATATCCCTGTTAAACTGAAGACCAGGAGGAGATGATAGAAACCATGGTCTGCTTTCTATGAAGCAGGGAGGGAGGAGTTGGGCATCACCCACAGTGGCTTCTTATACTTTCCAGGTGTCAAGCAGCAGACACAGAGCAAGCAGGCCACGAAAAAAGTTGGAGAAGAAAGGGACAGCTCACCGCATGTTTCCTGGGCCCCCAGAGTTGCTGAAAGAGCAGTCAAGCTTTCCTCTATCTACTCCCCCTCATCGCTTCCGATTAAGCAAAGAGGTAAGAGTTGAGGAACCAACAGAGGGAGGAAGAGAGGGATGGAGGGAGTTGGGGAAAGAGAAAGAACCAGTGCACCTGAAGGAGTGTCACAGTCTTGACAAGAAAATCCCACAGTGGAAAAGCTTGTGGACAGAAGACCAGATGTGGATGCAGAGATCCCATCGGAGGCCTGTGAGAAACTATGATGACAATCAAGAAGGAGATGTAGCGGCCGGGCGCAGTGGCTCACGCCTGTAATCCCAGCACTTTGGGAGGCTGTGGCGGGCGGATCACGAGGTCAGGAGATCAAGACCATCCTGGCTAATGTGGTGAAACCCTGTCTCTACTAAAAATACAAAAAATTAGCCAGGCATAGTTGCAGGCGCCTGTAGTCCCAGCTACTCAGGAGGCTGAGGCAGGAGAATGGCGCAAACCCGGGAGGTGGAGCTTGCAGTGAGCTGAGATTGCACCACTGCACTCCAGCCTGGGTGACAGAGCAAGACTCTGTCTAAAAAAAAAAAAAAAAAAAAAAAGGACAGAGATGCAGCAATGCACATCTCTGCACATGGACAGTCACAGATTCCCACCAGACACTTGTCTCCACCCCAGTGTGACCATGCACTCCAGAACATATAGGCTGCCCCAGAAAGGAAGCACAAGAGAAAACCTAGAGTTTACTGACTTTAAACCAAAAGTGTCTGAATCTACTCCAAGTGGACTAAGACTGTTTTTCAGGCCTCAGGTGAATTGGGAGCTAAAACTACAACTGAATGTTGCAAAATGTGAATTGTATTTCTGCACACCTGAGGAGCTGACTTTAAATTATTTCCTACTATGACTTCTTTTTATCTTGGGATGCCAGTATGTGACAGCCATTGGGCTACATACCATCATCCATTCTGCCCAAACTTAGTCTGCTGAGAGCAATCTAAATGGGTCTCTGTTGTACATCAGAGCAGGTCCAAAACACAGGCATACACTCAAATGCTCAGAAAACTTCCCAAAGTACCTTTAACACAGCAGGGGTTTAGTCATGGTGGTGACAATGACATTCGTGATGACTGTACACACTCCAGATATAAAATCCTCAGAAATAACAGACACAAACTCCTTAATATATATCATGTATGGCATCCTTAGTGCAAGACTTGGAAATGTTTTATTTCTTCAAACTCTTTTTATCTTTATACCTCTTACTGGAATTCCAGAATCATAAATCTATTGCCTGTTTGACATCTCTACTTGAATGTGTAACAGACATCTCAACTGAACACATCCAAAGCTTAACCTGTGAGCTCCACCCCAGCTCCAGCCCCTCCCCAGCCAAATCTATGCAACCTGCAGTCTTCTCCCCCATTTCAGGCATGGCAACTCCCTCCTTACGGTTGTTCAACTGAAAACATCATCCCTGGCTCCTCTCTTCTCTCACACCCACATCCAATCCACTGGGACCTCATGTTGTCTTTACCATAGTTCCCCCTTAGCTATGGTTTGGTTTTCTGTGGTTTCAGTTACCCGTGGTCAACCTTGATCCAAAAACATTAAATAAAAAATTATATACATAAAGAATTCATAAGTTTCCATTTGTGCGCCATCCTGAGTAGTGTGATGAAATCTTGCACCAGACTCTACCCCACCAGGGATGTGAATCATCCTTTTGTCCAGCACACCCACCTTGTCTATGCTACCTTTAGTCACTTAGTAGCTGCCAGTAGATTGGTTGTCACAGTATCATAGTGCTGTGTTCAAGTAACCCTGATTTTCCTTAGTTGTTCTATTTTATTATTAGTTGTTATTACTAATATCTTACTGTACCTAACTTACAAATTAAACTTTACCATAGGTATGTATGAGTGGGGAAAATCATAGTGTACCTAGGGTTCAGTACTATCTGTGGTTTCTCTCATCAACTGGGGCATCTTGAAACATAGCTTCACGGACAAGGGGAGGTCTACTGCACCTTCAAAACAATATTCAGAATGCGACCACCTCTTAACATCTCCACTGCTACTACTCTTGTCTAAACCATCTCTCACCTGGACACTTCAATTGCCTCCTACTAGTCTTCCTCCTTTCATATCTGCCAGGCTATGTTTCACACAGCAGTCCGAATGATCCTTTTAAAATGTAAATCATGTGATGTTACCCCACTGTTCAAAACCTTCTGATGGCTCCTATTGGACTCAGATAAAACCCCAAATTCCCAGACCTCCTTCGCAGACCTCCTTTGAAATGAAATTTAGATGTGGTGCTTCTTCAGGCCATGTACTCTCTCTGTGAATTGGGAAAGGTATTTGAACTCACTCCTGTGTGTTTCTGATGCTGCGTCCTTATGTTGGTGGCAATCATAGTATATACCTTGAACATGCCAGGCATATCCTTCCTTGCCTTGGGACTTTGCACGGCTGAAACCTCTCCCTGAAATATTCTTCTCCCAATTATTTATATAGAGTGTCCTACTTTTTCAAGTATTTGCTCAAATACCACCTTTAAAAATAAGTCCTCTCCCGAGCACCCCATCATAAATTGCACCCTGGCACTCTTCCTCTGCACTCCTAATACCTTCCTCTGCCTGTATTTTTTTGCCTTTAGTATTTATCACCTTTTTCATATACCATAATTTTATGTTTACTGCTTGTTATCTGTCTCCTCTCACTAGAATATAATCTCCACAATGGCAAAGGGTCATTCTGATTTGCGTTTTGAGGTACTCAGGCACTGAGAATATTGCCATGTATATGGTAAACATTACATAAATATTGCATGAACTAATGAATTAAAATCAGTGGACACAAAATGTTAACATTAAAAGGGACTCTGAGGTTTATCTGGCCAAGTCAGTGGCTTCCTGACTCACTTGTTCTGTTGATCCATCCCTGGTCTTGAAACAATGTTGTTATGCATCTTTTCCCTTCAGAATTTGAAGTGCAAAGAGGTTTAGCCATACTCATTAGCTCATGACAGGCTCTTGTCAACATCTCCATTCTCTTCCTGCTGCCCTCCCTAGGCACCTCCTCTATTATGTTTTATCTAGATATGCTCCAATAGGAATTTGCTACCAACATTGTTTTTTGTATTTGTTTGCTTAACTTCTATATATGGTATCATGCTATAGAACTCACCTTGTCTCTCATTTTTTTCACTCAACTGCATGGTTCAAATCTTGCTATGTTGCTATATTAATTGTTTAACTGTTGCATGTTTCCCTTAGGTGAACTCACTACATTTTACTCTTCTATTCTGCTATGTAACATGACTTAAAAGCATCTATTTGCAATTGCTTTCTTTTTCAGGATCAGCAATAATCATCCTGATTTCAAATCATTTTTAGAAATAAAGAGGAAGATGAGCTGGGTGCAACAAGAATGAGATCATGTTGAGTACTGGTAGGAGCAGGGAATTGAAAATGAAGTTTGGATGTGGTTCTTTTTCAGGTCATATACTCTCTCTGACTTGGGAAAGGTATTTGACTTCTTTCCTGTGTGTTTCTGATTCTGCATCCTTAAGTTGGTGGCAATCATAGTATATACCTCAAAGGGTTCTGACAATGAAACTATCAACGAATAAGCTCTACTCAAATATTAATGGTCATTTTGTTTTGTCTTTTTTTCATTTTTTTCTTATTTTATTTCAACAGGATTTTAGGAGAACAGGTGGTGTTTGGTTACAAGAATAAGTTTTTTAGTGGTGACTTCTGACGTTTTGGTGTATCCATCACCTGAGCAGTGTACACTGTACCCAGTGTGTACTCTTTTATGCCTCACCCCCAGAGAGTTTCATGGAAAGTTCTGCTTTCCGGAACATGTGGGCTGGAAATTACTCAATTAACATGCACACATCCCCTGAACATGGCGGATTGCATTATATCTTTCTCCACATCAACAATGAAAAGGCTCCCCTTCCCTGCAGTCATGTACACAACACCTGGGAGGGCTGCAGCTCAGAGAACTAGTTCATCTAGGCTCTTTTGCACATTTCATAGCCTTGGTGGCTTCAAAAAAAGCTGGCACCAAAAGATCCTGTGTTAAAGCCACCACAGTTATCCTCTGCACAAAATCTTCTTTTGGTAATTTCCATAAAATTCAAGTCTTTTCTTGACTGCTGCCCTAGGCAACAGGTCAGACAGTACATAAAATAATTCCTAAAGGTACACATTTTACAGCCTTTTGAAAAAGAGATTTGCAAATATAGATAGGAAATTTTCTCAAGCTTAGAGAACAACAGCCACAACAAATTTTGTGATAGTAATTGGAAGAAGCTTACCCCCAAAAATGGAGCAGGGAGCACATCTTGAATCTCTGCTCTGTTTAGAGACATGCCTGGGTATGTTGAGTGAGTTAGTAAAATGGTCCATTAGAAGATCATTTTCATGTTTCCTAAGAAGCGTCCTAGAAGAAAGCTCATCCTAAGGAAATAAAGAACCAAGTATAAGACCAACAAAAGTACAGGCTATGCTGCTATAACAAAGAAAACAAACAAAAAATACAATTGTGTGAATTAAAGAGAAACAGCTCAGAAATGGACAGTCCAGGGTAACAAAGTAGCCATGCTCCATGAGGCCACTGAAACATCGAGGTCTCTTCCACTGAATAGCTCTGCCACTCTGTAGTGCATAGTCAAAGGATAACTATCATGGTTTTTTTTTTTCCAACCTTCACAAAAGGCAAAAAAACATGGAGAAGCCCCCATCTAATTCTTTAGGATCCAGTCACCATTTCAAGCCAACATAAGCATGTATCTTATGCTATTGTGTATTTTTGAGTCTCTTTGTTACACCAGCACAGTCTGCATTTAAACGAAAATACTGGGTCATAGCAGCCTCCTTCCCTCAGGATAGATGATCTTTCTCCTAGGTCCTCAACAGAACCATTAAAATGTATTTCAGTCCTACTTGAAACCTTTGACCTAAACTTGGTCATATTGTCAAATTTCATTACAAGAATCCTCAGGAAATGCAGTTTCTAGCTGAATGACATCTGCCCAGCTACCTAACTGGGGCAGGGGGAGAGGGGATCTGTTACTATAGGAAAAAAAAGAGGTTAAAAGTTCTAGGGAACTGTTAGCAACTTCTGCGAAACCCAGTATCAAGCCAAAGGTTGTTGGAGAAGAGTGATTCTGGTCCCTGAAATCAAATTTATCCTTAACCCAGCCATGTGGACTCATGTCTAGGACCCAGTCTGAGACAGTGCTGTAAATAAAAACCAAAAGATCAAACATGTTTAATTAAATGGTGGGTAAGTGTTGGGGGGATAAGCTAACTACCTTAGGGTTCCTCTCACACATTGGAAGGCCAAAAAACAGGGAGACAGCATCCCCCTTTTAACCAAGAAACAAAGTGCAGATATGTTACCTTAAGAGCTCAGTTGTCATTCCCAGCAGATTTCAGGGTCTTTGGGGGGATGGGAGAAACCATAGTGGTGACACATGGAAGACAGCAGTGGCTGGCAGGAGCTTGCTGTACCTTCTAGGATGCAGCAAAACCAATGGCAAGAGATGGTAGCATCCAACAAGGACTGAATGGCCTCATTGGTGATGGTGATAGTGCCAACAGAGGTGGCAGCACTTTCTGGGTGTGGAGAGAACATCAGCTCTGCCTGGGGAAGCCGGTGACACTTGCTGGAGGCAGAGAGAGCAGCGATACCCAGGAACTCCACACTGCAGTTGGGGATTTACTCCTGGATGCATGTGAGCTCTCTCTAGTGGGCTGCCAGAAATATATGTATGCATGTATATGAGTGCACTTGCATGTGCGTATGTGCTTGTGTGGTTACTTAGCATAAGATCCTCCACAAACAGGTGCCAGTGAAATTTATATTATGAAGTTGAAATGACCTCATTTGTATCCAAAAGAGAATAAGCCGTGAGTTAACTAGTCAGTAAAGCTAAGTTTCATCCTCCAGCCATACACATATTTTGAAGAGGCTGTTAGCACTTTTAGTACAGAGTAACTGCAACCTTTAAAGAACACAATGGAGGTTTAAAGTATGCAATGGAGTTTTTCATTTTTGAGAAAATAAAGTGAAGTTAGAGGTTTTAGAATTTACCTGGTATTTTAAAATCAGAAAGTTATAGAACAGAAACTACACCAAAGTTACTAGTCCTACACCCCACATTTTTTGTTTGTTTGTTCGTTTTTGAGATGGAGTTTCCCTCTGTCGCCCAGGCTGGAGTGCAGTGGGGCAATCTCAGTTCACTGCAAGCTCCGCCTCCCGGGTTCACGCCCTTCTCCCGCCTCAGCCTCTCGAGTAGCTGGGACTACAGGCGCCCACCACCATGCTCGGCTAATTTTTTGTATTTTTAGTAGAGACGGGGTTTCACCGTGTTACCCAGGATGGTCTCAATCTCCTAACCTTGTGATCCGCCCTCCTTGGCCTCCCAAGATCCCGCGTTTTAACACAGTCCAATGTTCTCACATGGGATGACTTCTCTGCTCATAGGGATTCCAGAGTTGCCCACCAGAACAAGGAGCTGAGTGATCTGGGAAACACTTTTTTTTGCACAAGGCAGAGCCTGGGATCTTGAGGCACTGTACAACAGTGGGGAAATGTCAAAGTTATTAATTTTTATAAAATATGTTAATAAGCTTCCCATTATTTCCTCTCATTATTCAGTGTTGCCTTTCTGGTTCTCTGACACTTAACTGTGACAATGTGACCCAAAAATATCAGGGCCTGCAGGCTCCCTGACCCCTAGCTCCTCTTCTTCCAACAGCTGGGACATGTGACCCCTGCCAAAATCTCTGCTTCAGAGTCAGGGCAAATCATTCCCTCCTGTTTGGACATTTTTTTCATACCTAAAAAAAACCATCGCATGCACGAAAGTATATAGGACTCAATAAGCCCTCAGCAAATTTTAAAATCCTTCCTCTTCTCCTCCTTGGATCTTCTCACATTCTCTAAATATGGTTTTATCTCCTTAAAGGTAGATAAGTATAAAGTGTATCAGTTGGGTATTAGAGAAGAACTTCAACACTCCAAGGACACATCTACAAAGCAAGTCCCAGAAAATGCTCCAATTAGCCATTTAGAGATTGAAAATAAGCCACCAGGAGCCACCACTCTCCAGTTGGTGACCTATGGCAGGCATTTCTAAACAGCATTCATTCATTTCGTCCTCCATACTCTTTCCTTTCCGATAAGGTGCAGCGCAGACCACTATCCTAGTCAGAGTAGGCTGGGCAGCCACTAGCAATCATTTGGAGCTAGCACATGAAAATGAAAGCTATTTTCCATGCCTGCTGTAGTTTACCAATATAGACACTCAAATGAAACCCAACCTAGCAGTTCTAGGTTGGACTTATTCAACAATTTTTATCTGGGTAATTTGGTCTTTAACAGGTTTAAGTGAGTCACGTGTGTCCAGGCTCAACCTTCTGAGGTCAGAAAACATTTGTGGAACCCTGGACATTCCACCCAACTCACCATGGGGCAAGTGTCATTAGGAACCCGTGCCATTTTGGAGGACAAGGAGCACAAATTTTATAACGGTTTATTTCTGTAGTTTTATAGTCATATTTGTAGCATTAAATAGCTCTATTACTTAGATGGTTCTAGGGAGAGTTTAGAGCTTTTTCTACTTTTACCTCCAATAAAAGGAAAATAGAGCTTTTTACATAAATAGGTTAAAACTTTTAGTTTGGGGAGGAAAAAAACCGTAGTAAGAAATGGATCCTATATATTACAACAAAGTTCTTCAATTATGAACTTTTTAAACTTAATGACACCGTGTCTTATATGCAATCCTGTAGATTGGCACTTCCCCCAAACTAATTATAGATAAAAGTTTAATTATCAAACTTGCTAGCATGTTTTTATTTTCACTGTAAGTATGTTTATTTTTTATTAATAACAATTCTGAAATCAATCCATTTTGGTTGGTGGTATACAGAACATGTGTAAGTGTGTTAACTATTGTGACTTCTTTCAAGTCTAAATGATGTAATAAAGCTTTTAAATTAAAAAAAAGAGAGAGTTTGAAAAAAAGAGTCATGAAACCATGCCAAAGAGACAGACAACTGACCCACGCAGTCACTGTGATTGAAAGGAGATGTTTTGTAAACCAGAAGGAGGAACCACAAAACTTGGAGAGACAAGACGGGCATCAGAACAGAGCCTACAGGGAAGGGCAAAATGTGTGTAAGGATGAGGTCAGATGTCAAGAGTTTGCAGTCCCACCCCCACACTGCTCTGTGTGTACCTGCTGTGGGGCCAGCTGCCTCTTTACACCTCAGGCTGATGCCACAAAGACATTTTGTGTGATTTAACCTGAAACATTTCCCCTGCTAATCTCATCACTCATATGATCCAGGAACGTTGGTTAAAGAATCCAGAGACCTATATTTAAATTCCAATTCTTTCATTTCTTTATGGGTAACGTGACTTTGTGAGAGCTGCCCAAATTCACCAGCCTTGGTCCCACGTTCATACAGCAGTAGTCAGACGAGATGACCTCTAAGATCATTTGTCTTTAAAGTTCTGGGATTCTGATTCTGATTTTGACTCTGGATGCCAAAAAACAGGAATGAACACCTTTAAAAAAAAACATAATAAAGCAGCACTGGAAATTATCTTGCTATTTAGCAGTATTTTGGCCATTATACTTGGTTTTTACATTTGCCAATTTGAGGCTAAAAATGATAACGTATCCATCATTAATCTTTCTTTTCTGATCATTCCATAAAATTATTATAAAGTCAACCAAATTTGATAACTTATTAGAGGCCCAATTCCTGGACTATTTCATACTTTATGCATTAGATTATGTAATAACAGACAAATAATTAAAGCTTTCACTATATGCCAGCTACTGTGCTAAGTATTTATATTTATTAGCTTGCTTAATCCTCCCAACAAAGATATTAGGTACTTTTAACTCTGGAAGGTGAAGAAACTGAAATTTAGGAGAATTAAGTAATTTGCTCAAGGTTACACAGCTAATAAATATTTAGAACTAGATTTTTAACTTAAGCAGTCTGACACCAGAGTCTTGGTAACTGGGGAAATGTGAGTGGTATAATGTGCTTTATTTAAAAAAAAAAAAAAAAAGTCTATAAGATAGTCTTATAAACAATATATAGCTTGTGCATATCATATTTATATGTAGCATTTTTCATAAAATACCCTGTAACAAAAATAACTGTGCTTAGAGGGCCATCATTAGCAGTCTACTGAGTAGCTCTGTGATGCCTTCAGTCGTGTGGCAAACACACAAAGTCAGCTTGAAGGTTATATGCGCTATGCTCTGCCTCTCTAATGCCAGGGTCACTCCAGGATTTAGCCCCAGGGCTGGTGCACTGGGGGTGCACAGGGAAAATCCGATCCTCCCTCAAGAATCACAGCAATCACCTCATGGGATCATGACCAGGAGGATGAATTTGTGCAGGCACACGTAGATACAAATCGAACAAACACATTAAAGTGCCGGGGAGAGAAAGAGAGAGAGAGAAATCTTTTGATCCCTCAACAACTGTCCACATTTTCATTTTCAGTCTGCACTCCCTAAACTCTCATTCTCTCTCCAACTCACTCCAAGATGACTTTTGTCTTTCACTACTCCACTGGAGCTTGACTTCTTGTCAAGGGCACCAACAACCTAATCTTTGAGATATGCAAAGTGTAGTCAAAGGGCAAGTAGATTCAGCATTATCTGGCAGCTTGTTAGAAAAGCAGAGAAGGCTGGGCATGGTGGCTTATGCCTGTAACCCCAACACTGGGAGGATGAGACAGGCAGATTGATTGAATTCAGGTGTTCAAGATCAGCCTGGGCCACATGGTGAGACCCTATCTCTACCAAAAAAAAAAAAAAAAAATTAGCCAGGCTTGATGGTACATGATTGTCCCAGTTACTTGGGAGGCTGAGGTCGGAGGATGGCTTGAGCCTGGAAGGTGAAGGCGGCAGTAACCTGAGATTGTGCCAATGCACTCCAACCTGGGTGACAGAGTGAGACCTTGTCTCAAAAAATAAAATAAAATAAGGCCGGGTGCGGTGGCTCAAGCCTGTAATCCCAGCACTTTGGGAGGCCAAGGCAGGCGGATCACGAGGTCAGGAGATCGAGACCATCCTGGCTAACACGGTGAAACCCCGTCTCTACTAAAAAAAATACAAAAAACTAGCCGGGCGAGGTGGCGGGCACCTGTAGTCCCAGCTGCTCGGTAGGCTGAGGCAGGAGAATGGCGTGAACCCGGGAGGCGGAGCTTGCAGTGAGCCGAGATCCGGCCACCGCACTCCAGCCTGGGAGGCAGAGCAAGACTCCGTCTCAAAAAAATAAAATAAAATAAAATAAAATAAAATAAAATAAAATAGAGCAGAGAATTGCAGAGTCCCTTCCCCAGCTCCCAAATATGATTTTAATAATTCCAAGGTGATCTCTATGCTTATTAAAGATTGAGAAACATTGACTAGGTCTTCCTAAAGCAAATGATCAATTTTCCTCCCTCATTGCTCTTAGCCACACTTGGCATGGTTGACCACTCTCATTAGTGGAACACTTTGTTATGGGCTTTGGTGCCACCACCCTTACCTGGTTTACTTCCTCCCTCACTGACCTCTCCTTCTCAGATTCCTTTGCTTGCCTTCTCCTCTACTCTCTCTGTCTCCTCTACCACATTTCCTAACACTAAAGCATCCCCAGGCTTTGTCTTTGGTTCTCTTCTCTTCTTCATCTATACTATTCCCAGGTGATTTTATCTAGTCCCTTCTAACACTGACGACTCCAAACTTTATACTGTATCTCTATCTAAACCTCTGCCCTGAGCTCGAGACTGGTCTATACATTTGCCTACTGGATATATCTACTCGGATATCTAATAAGCACCTCAAAATTAACTTTACTAAAATAGGACCATTGACCCCACACCCCACCTCTCCAAATCTTTGACATAAACAGCACCATTATCTATCATTTTCTCAGGCCTCAAATCCAGGAGGCATCCTCTAGTCTTCTCTTTTCCTTATACTCCACATCCAAATCAATCTATCAGCAAGTCTTATGAAAATTATCTCCATAGTAAATCCAAAATCTGAACATTTCATTTTGTCCTCATTTTACAGCCCTATTCAATCATGGACTACTGTAGGAGGTTCCTCACTGCACTCCTGCTTCCACTCTGATCCACTCTTCAAATGGCATCCAGAGAAATCGCTTGAACCACAAATCAAAGTATCATGCTCCTGCCTAAAACCCTCCACTGTCTTCCCACTGCAATAACAATAAAGTCCACTATCCTTGCTATATTAGTTAGAATACTTCTGGCTGCAGGTTAGAAACACCCAGCAGAAAGTGATTATATTTTACTCCTCAATAATGCTAAAGGTCAGTGGCTCTAAGGTTGGTTCAAGAGCTTGACAGTATCATTGCAAACCTAATCTCTTCCATCTGTTTGATGCATCATCTTCAGTGCAGCACTGATGATGCACCTCATGAGTATAAGATGGCTTTTGCAGCTCCAAGTATGACATCTGCACATGTCCAAAGGGAAGAAGAAAAGAAAGCCTTTCATTTTATTAGGAGGGAGGAGAATCTTTATCAAATGTGCTAAGCAGACTCTTCCTAAGATTGCAGAACTGAGTCACAGTTATTAACTAGCCCTAAATTAATCAATGTTAAAGAGAAATGTCCAAACCAATCATGATTCATTTCTAGAAGGGGAAAAAGTATTCCTTCCCAGGAGATGTTGTCGTCTCATTTCTGAATAGGCAGGACATCAGAAAGAGGGGGAAAGAACCCAAGCAAAAGTATAATATTATGTGTTTATGTTGCCTGTCTTTGGCCTCTGGAATGTCAATTCATTGTCAGGTATTTTGTCAGTGCTGTGTCTCCAGTCCCTAAAGCAATGCCTGATGTATGGTAGTTGCCAATCAACTCTTGTTGACTAACTGGCTGACTACAACTCTGGAGAAGTAACTCCATGTGTCTGCTCCTAAGGCTCTGCTGATACGGTAGGCTCACAATCAGGCCAGGTTATAAAAAGTAATTAGCCAAGTCAATTAGAGAACAGAAGCTTTTAAAGGGGATCAGTTTGTGGTCAACTGATTGGCTGGCTTTGCCCACTTCTCAATCTAGGGTGGCATCTTCAAGAAACTGTTTATATTTATCCCTCTATGTGTGTGTAAATATTTCTGAGTTAAGCCTATTTATCTTGAGAACTTCACATTAGAGACCTGAGCAAGTGAGTTACTGCAGCTCCACATAATGTCCTGCGTAAAAACGACACTGGCGGTCAAGAGGCAGTTGTTCTAAAAGGCACAAAGGAGTCTGTGGACCCTGGTTTCTAAATTCTATTTAAATTTATCTTCAGGACAACAGCATCTCTACTTTTGTGCCAGGACAACAGACCTCACCAAAGTGGAACTGTATTTTGTTCTAAGCAAATTATGAAGGAGGTAAAAATGACCAAAACAACCTTGAAGTTAGCTTCCTGTGCATGGACATCACACAGACCAAGGTTTAAACCCAAGGTTTTTCAAGCCTGATTGCTGTCTTGGAAGCCACTTAAAATTTCCCTGTACCTCAGCAGCTTCATCTATAAAGTGAGGCTCGAATCTCACAAAAATATCAGGGGGATTATACTAGCTAATGCACGTGAAGTACTTGGCAGAGAGCAAATGCCCAATTTATCCTGTTCCCATTTCCTTCCAGGTTTGCCAGCAAGAACTGAGGCTTACTAAATGCAGAGAAATTGAAGTCTGATCATTTATGCTACCAACATACTCACACAATCTCAGAGGCGAAAAAAAAATTAAAAGACTTCTAGTCTAACCACTGCTTCTATTCACTAAATAAAGCACTGCAGAATTTCTTTGAAAAACAACCTCGTATGATACACAAAATGCCTGAAAATGAGCTTTTATTTCCAATAATTTCCTTTCAATAATCTGCTTTTCGTATAGAGCCTGATACACCTCCTGTATCGTAACTCATGGAAGAGAGAGCTCAGCTTTGGAAAAACTCTGAAGATAATGCAAATGCAGCCCCATCCACAGTATCCAGGGCACGTCCTGGAGCACTCCAGGCTCATGCACTGACTGAACACCCATCGCAGCAGCCCAGACAGCTTACCGGGATGCTGCAGTGGGGATGCTGGTATTGCCTTCCCCAGAGGAGAAATTGTTACCTACAAGGAAAGACACATTTAGTTTTCCAGTTCTCCCAAATCACCCAAGGTCTTGTTCCTCAACAGTGAGTCAGTGGGTCGACTTCATTAGTCTACCTTGATTACTAGTGTTCCTATGACTGGCATAAAGAGGCTACACAGCAGTGTGGTCAGATAGTGATACTGAAAAGAGATCAGTGTGTCCCTCTCTGTTCTGCTAAATATCACCCCAGTAGCACAGGATATGTTGCTGAAACTTTTTAAGCTTCAACTTTCATGTTCATAAAATGAGAATGTAGGACTTGACAGAATCTCCAGAAGTTTTTTCCATATCCATATTTGTATGTATATCGACATTCCACATATTTTCTCTCTTACCTGCTCTTGGTTTTTAGCAGAAGGAAAGTTCTAGGTAGAAGGTCTGAGGATTAAGGCTGCTAATAAAAACTATGAATAGTCCCTAGTATTTACGGATTCATTAAATATTATTAATGTTTTCACATGAAATAATCAATGTATATTGTGCAACTCCTTGGTGTCAGAAAATAGGGAGGCAGAAAGAAATTTCAGGCTTAGATGATACCCTTAAGGATGTTTTAACCGATTGTAGGAAGAGATGAAGAACAATGCAATAATCCATAGGCTAAGTGCCATAATGGTGATAGCTCTGATTGATTAAAAAGAATACTAAATTTAAGGTCAGAAAGACTTGGTAAAAAGCTGAGTTGTATCACCTACCAGTTCTGTGAACTTGGGAAATCAACTTATGCTTACTGAGCACCAAGTTCTTCATTGATAATAGGAAGGCAATAATACCCACCCCATATGACTATTAAGTGTATTTCATTCAATGAAGTAAATCACCTAGTACACTCTTGCATACATCTTGAAAACTTACTTGCACTAAATCCGATGCAAAGTTCAGAAAATGCAGATGATGAAGTTCTGTTCTCAAGGAGTTTATAACCCAGTGGGTAAAACTTCCACAATCACAACCACAACCACAAGAACCATAAGAAAAGCCCAATTCACGCAATTACAATCAGTATAATGAGTATTACCAAGGTTTAAGCACCAGGAGCTATGAGAACACAGAGAAGAGGCTCTGTGATCAGAGAAGGGCTTCTTAGAGGAAATTTATGTTTAAGATGAGACATAGAAAAGAGAAGACCTTATCTAGGTAAAGAGGAATAGAATATACAGAGCAATTGTTTGTTTATTTAGTTTTGTTTTTGCAGCATGTGCAAACGCCTGGTATAAAGAGAGGGCATAATGCCTTTGACAAGTGCGTAGTATCCTAGTTCAGTGGGGTAGAGAAGATAGACTGATGGAATATATAGATTAATAGAGGAGATGATAAATAGTAAAATATTTGGACTGATAGAGGAGCTGATACTGGAGATAAAAATTATTTTTGCAGCCATAGTTAGAGTTTGGATTTTTTTTTTAATTATACTTTAAGTTCTAGGGTACATGTGCACAACATGCAGGTTTGTTACATATGTATACATGTGCCACGCTGGTGTGCTGCACCCATTAACTCGTCATTTACATTAGGTATATCTCCTAATGCTATCCCTCTCCCCAGAGTTTGGATTTTAACTTATGACCCTGGGATCAACAAAGGATATCACGGAGCAGAGATCAGAATACGTTTCCAACATCAGAAATATCATTAAGAATGCAGAGTGGAGAGATTGCAGGGAAGCACACGAAGTCTCTGAAAACAATTCAGGTTAGACGATAGTCTAGAAGAAGAAAGTGACATTAAGGATGAGAGTAGTAGGTGGATTGAAGAAAGGTTTATGATGAAGAACTGAAAAGACCTATTATTGCTTAGACATGGGTGGGTAGGAGTGAGAGAAACACTAGTGAAAAGAGAGTACTAGGTTTTGGGTTTTGGTAATGGGCAAATGATAGTGTCATTGGCTGTAATTTGTTAGAAGTAAAAAATCAAATTCAGTTTTGGATACACTGTGTTTTGTTGAAGCAGAAGATTACCTAACATAGGGGCCAACACATACTACATCCACATTCATTCAGAAATACTTATTGAACACCTACTATGTGCTAAACACTGTGCTGAAACCTAGAAATACAAAAATGAATACATTTCAGCAGTTCCTGTCTCAAGGATCTCAGAGTTTCATGAGACATCAGATATAGAAACAAATAAGTACAATATGGCCAAGGTGAGGAATGTTATAGAAAACAAATGTATTCATGGTAAAAAGTATATTAAATGAAAATTCTCAAGCAGTAAGTAACAGAGAATTAGAAGAGAAACAGGCAGCACAAGGCTCCATTGGTGAGAAGACTTGTGATAAAGCTAATTGAGTTTTAAAAGAAGGGTCAATTGTAAGCAAGGCATAAGAAAGTCTGTTAGGCAGACAGAGCAAAGTGAGCAAAAGTGAGGAGCAGGACAGTGTTTGGCATGTTTGAGGGACAGTACCTAGAACACTTTTACTAGTCCAGAGGGCTCTTAAGTGGCATCATGGGTATAAGCCTGGAGATGCAGAGTCTTGCGGTCTTTGCCTGTGATTTTACACCTGCAGCCTGGGCTTCACTCAGTTCCAGACTTGTGCCTTGAATGAGACTTGACATCTCCCTTTGGATAGCTAATAGGTAAAGGTAACATGCCCAAAACTGATTTCCCCCCACTTTAAAATACGATCTTCCTGGAGATCTTTCCATATCAGAAAATGTCAGTTTCACATTAATAATTGTTAGATTATTACAGGACAATTAATAATTGTTCAGATAAAAAATCTTGGCAGCATCTTTGCCTCCTCTCTTTCCTGCCCAGGCCACATGTAACTCATCAGCAAAACCTGTTATCTAAGGATGATGTCAGTGAAAATAGAAACTAAGGACCTGCAAAATTTCTCTTCTCCATAAAAACAATGAGAACACTGCCAATTGATTTGTCAGAACCAACTTTTTTAAAACCATGAAATTAACTAAAATTTTGCAGCACCTAACAACAGAGATCAAAAATACATGAAGCAAACTGACAGAAATGAAGGGAGAAATAGTCAATTCAAAAATAATAGTTTGAGACATCAATACCCCACTTTCAATAATAGATATAACAAATAGATTAACAAGGAAATATAATTCTTGAACAATACCATGAACCAATTAGAGCTAACAAACATCTATAAAATATTCCACTCAACAACAGCAGAATAGACATTCTTCTCAAGTGCCCATGGAACACTCTCCAAAATAGATGACACATTGGCCCATAAAATAAGTCTCAATAAATGTTAAAACACTGAAATATACAAAGTATGTACACTGAACACAATGGAATAAAATTAGAAATCAATAACAGAAGGAAAATTGAGAAATACACAGATATGTAGAAATTAAAATATTTGTAAGTAACCAATAGTAATATAAATAGTCAAAGAAGAACTCATAAGGAAAATTTAAAAATACTTTGAGATGAATGAAAATGGAAACTTAACATACTAAAACTTGTAGATCACAGCTAAAATACAGCTTAAAGGGCAATTTATAGCTGGAAACACCTATATTTAAAAAGAAGAAAAATCTCAAATCAGTAACCTAGCTTTTCACCTTAAAACACTAGAAAAAGGAGAACAAATTAAATTCAAAGCAAACAGAAGGAAAAAAATAGTAAAGATCAAGGAGAAATAAATGAAAAAGAGAGTCAAAAAACAGTAGAGAAAAATCAACAAAACCAAAAGAGATAATCAACAAAACATTTCAAAATGTTCATCAAAAATATCAAGAAAATTAATAATCTTTTAGGTAGCCTGACCAAGAAAAAACAGAGAAGACTCAAATTACTAAAATCAAGAACAGTGAGACATTACTACTGACCAAACAGAAACAAAAATAACTGTATCCATACTAGTGTATGGATAACTACACCCTAACAAATTAGATAACTCAGATGAAGTGGATACATTCCTAGAAACATACAAACTACCAAAAAAACTCAAGAAGAAATAGAAAATCTGAATAGATTTATAACAACTAAAGAAGTTGGAATTAATAATTTAACAATAACTTACCACAAACAAAAGCCCAGACAAAAGCTGAGCATAGTGGTGTTCACCTGTTGTCTCTGCTACTCAGGAGGCTGAGATGGGAGAATTGCTTAGTCTGAGGAGTTTGAGGCCAGCCTGTGCAACACAGTGAGACCTCATCTTGAAAAGAAAAGAAAGAGAAAAGAAAGGAAAAGAAAAGAAAAGACCAGGAAAAGAAAAGGAAAGAAGGTTCCAGAAAAGATGGCTTCACTATGAATTCTTTTGAACATTTAAAAAGGCTAACATCTATTCTTCAAAAACTCTTCCAAAAAATAGAAAAGGAAAATGTTCCCATCTTATTCTGCAGGGCAGTATTATCCTGATACCAAAATCAGAACAGGCGATTGCAAAAAACCTATAAAACAATATTCCTTATAAATAGAAACATAAATATCTTTTACAAAATATTAGCAAACTAAATCTAAAAGAATATTAAAAGAATTATACATGATAACCAGGTAGAATTTTTTTTAGCAATGTTAGGTTTCAAATACAGAAACCAATAATTCACCATACTACTAAATAAGGAACATAAATCACATGATTACATCAATCGATGCAGAAAAAGCATTTGACAAAATCCAACTCACTTTATGATAAAAAAAAATCACAAACTAGGAACAGAAGAGAACTTCATTAATCTGATAATGGGCATCGATGAAAAACACATAACTCGCATCACACTTCCATGGCAAAACATGGACTGTTTTCCCCCTAAGATCAGGAACAACACAAGGATGTTTACTCTTGCCAGTTTCATTCAGCATTGCACTGGATGTTATAACCAGAGCAATTAAACAAGAAAAGAAAAAAAAGGCATACTGATTGAAAGGGAAGGAGTAACACTCTCTATTTGTAATGACATAACTTTGTAAATAGAAAATATTAAGGAATCAATTGAAAAACTATTATTGCTAGTAAACAAATTCAGCAAGATTGCAAGATACAAGATTAAAACACAAAAATCTATTGTTTTTCCGTACAATGACAGCAAACAACTTAAAAACAATTGTAATAGTAACAAAAAGAATAAAATGGAGAGAAATCCATTTAACAAAAGAAGTTTAATGAAAACTATAAAATATCATTGAAATAAGGCAAAGAAAATCTAAACAAATTAAAAAACATTCTGTGTTCATGAATTGCAAAACTTAATATTATTAAAATGACAATAATTTCCAAATTGACATGCAGATTCACTGCAATCCCCATCACAACTCCAAAGACCCTTTTTGCACAAATGGAAGAGGGTAATCTTAAAATTCATACAGAATTGCAAGGGACCTCAAGTAGCTGAAACAATCTTGGAAACGAAAAACAGATGACTTACACTTTCTTTGAGTTCAAACTTACTACAAAGCTACAATAATCAAAGCATTATGTTGCTGGCATAAGGCTAGACATATGGATGAAATAGAACTGAAAGTCTATTTTTTAAAACCCCATTTATCTATGGTCAACTGATTTTTCACAAGGGTGTCAATACCATTCAATAGTGAAAAAATAGTCTCTTCTACAAAAGGTGCTTGGACATCTGGATACTTACATGCAAAATAATGAAATTGAACCCTATAATAGTCAAAATTCTCCAAAGAAAAAGAACCAATAGAACACACACACACGCACACACTAGACAGACAGATATAGATACGTGTAAAATGAGATTTATTATAAGGAATTGGCTCGTGTGATTATGAAGACTGAGAAGTGCCATGGTCAACCATCTGCAAGCTGGAGACCTAGGAAAGGCAGGGGTACAATTCAGAGGCCTGAGAACCTGAAAGATGCTTGAGAACCAGGAACACCAAGACCAGGAGAAGATTGATATCCCAGCTTAAGCAGTCAGGCAGAGGGCAAATTCAGCCTTCCTGTCTTTTTGTCCTATTCAGGCCCTCAGTGTATTGTATAAGGTCCACACACATTGGGGAGGGCCATCTGCTTTACTCAGTCCACCAATTCAAATGCCATTCTCTTCCAGAAACACCTCACAGACACACCCAGAAATTGTGTTTAAGCAGCTATCTAGGCATCCCCTGGCCCAGTGAAGTTGACACATAAAATTAACCATCACAGAAACCTATGTCACACCATATAAAAATGAGTTCAAAATGGATCAAACACTTTTAGAGTAAGAGAAAACCATAAAACTCTTAGAAGAAAACATAGGAATAAATCTTTATAACCTTGAATTTGGCAATGGTATCTTCGATATGACACCAAAAGCAACAATGAAAAAATAGATAAATTAGAATTTCATCAAAATTTTAAACTTTTGTGCTTCAAAGGGCACCATCAAGAAAGTGAAAATGTAACCCATCAAATGGAAGGAAATATTTGCAAATTATATCTGAAAGAGTCTAGCATACCCAAGATTTCTAAAGAACTCTTACAATCCAACTATAAAAATACAAATGACCTAACTGAAAAAATGGGCAAAGAATTAGAATACACACCTATCTATGAACGATATACAGGTGGCCAATAAGCACATGAAAACATGCTCAACTGTATTAGCCATTAGGGAAATGCAAATCAAAACCACAATGAGATACCATTTCACACACATGAAGATGGTTATAATAAAAAGATATATAATAACAGGTGGTAAAAATGTGGAGAAACAGGAGCTGTCATACATTGCTGATGGAAATGTAAAATAGTAAAGCCACTTTGTTCATTGCTGTACCTCCAGTGTCTAGAACAGTGCCTAGAACAATGCCTGACATATAGTACATGTTCAGTAAATATTTTTGATTGAACGAATTACATGGTGTGTATAGCTATTTATCTACGCAAAGGATTGGGATATACACAAGCCTGTGAAATATTGTTAAGATTTTAAGTTTTGATTCTTCTTACTCTGTTTTTATTTTCTTATCTAATTATTTACATGCATTTTCTTTGGAAAAGCTTTCTACCTCTCTCATGTTATTGTACATACATTCTCTTCACCAGACACAGTTGATACCTGCATCTATGCCTTCTACGTGGTGCTACAGTAACTGCACACAGAAGCTCTCAGCTTTCACAAGTCTTGGAAAGGTAAATGAAATGAAGGCCATATCTAAGCTGAATAGAGAAGTTGAAATGGCTTTGAATTACTTGACAATGAATGTAGGGACCCTTCTTTGAGAAAATGTCAATACAATTCTATTTTTACAGGCCCATAGCTCAAACATGTCTGAAAGCTCTAGTCCCTGAAAACATTCATGGGGAAGGGGAGATGACTACATGAGAATTTATCCATCATTCTTAGTTCCTATGTACTATTCCAAAAAATATCAAAATTAGTGAGAGAAAGTTTGCTTTTGACTTTTCTTGCCCCACCCCTCCCCCTAGTAAAGTGAAAGCCATAGTTTGGATTCATCTACTGTCTAAAAAGGCAGAGATGAAGTCTAAAAGACCAAGAATTCTTTCCCAGTTGTGCATATACACTTTAAATTTTAGCTCTCTTCCCAAAATGAGAAATATTTTGTTAAAGCAGTTGTTCATTTGTGTTCATTTGTCAAAAGCAGATGCTTTTGAATTCACGTTCAGTCTAAAAACAAGTCATAAGTGATCTGAGTGACAATGTTGCCGCAGGGGAAGGTTGCTGCTCAGTTTTTGTTAAAAATAGAACAAATAGAAGTATCTTAAGTGTGTTCACTAGAAAGCTTTTCTTACAAAGAACACAAATGACACCCGATAAAACATCTTTCATAGCTGTGCTTCAGTTCAGTGATGTGATGAAGAGTAGCATGAGATGTTTCTCTCTGGGTTCTTAAGACAAAAATTAGGAATACTTACCTGATTTCCCAGCAGGCAGTGGGGCAGAGGGTCCTTGCAGGACTTTGGGCTGTTAGTACTGGTCCCAGCCAGTGCGTTGTCAAAGACTGGAGAGGCAGTGTTGAAAACCACAAATTTTAGAATTAGAGGGCTTGGGTTCCAGGTTCAGCTCTAAGTTAGCTAGCTGTACAGAATAATTCACCTTATTTCCTTGAGACTCATTCTGTAGGCTGAGTTGCTGCCAACATTCCCTGCTTCACAAGTTCTTATGATGTCAGCAAAAAAATATATACTTTAAAAAAGAACTTTATAATGATGCAATACGAAGTTAGTTATTAGTAGTATAACTTAGTTGGTCCTGTTTACTAAGCTCTTTAACATGGGTTTGTTACAAGGACTTTGACAGTGTGTCCCATGAATCATAATAACAAGCTGTTATTGAGTCCGTACTATGCACCATGTACTGGGTTAGGTGTTTCACATATTATCAAATTTTATCACTATTTTATCAAACACTTTTATAAACCTTATGAAGTTAGTATAACTTTATGAAGCTCCATTTAACAGATGGAAGACCATATGATTATAAAAAGGTAATGAAGCCCAGGGCCCAGATAAATCCAGCTATAACACTCACACACAACAATATTATGCAGCCTCTTTGGAATTACTGAGCTGCCCCCAGGACATTTCCATTTCTAGAGGATAGAAATTGCTAGTCCAAAATGAATCTAGTTAGCCTAACCCAAATTGTTACTAAATATCAGAGAGGATTCAGAAGAAAGATGATGACTCATGCTATTCTGAAAAAAAAAAAAAAAAGGACAAGCCACTTCATGCTGGATATGGGGAGGAATTGATATGAACACCAACAGATCCGGGTGAGGAAAACCTGGACCAGACTTGAGTTTGTGGCATAATCTGACATCCCCTGGGCCACAGGTCACCTAAACAAAGATAAGAAAATGTTTTGTGCCCTCTCATCATGCTTCTCCTGACTCAAGCCAAAAACTGGGCAGCTGTTCTTCTCCTTCCGTGGTCTTGCTCTATAAAATGGGAAGATATCATTTCCCTGGACATTACATCTTCTCCTACTTATACCCCTACCCACACACACACATTGTTTTTATTCAGACGGGGGCTGCAATGCCAGAAAAGAGTTAAGTCAGAAATAAGAAGAGGCTCATTGATGGCAGAGATGAGAAAAGCTCTGGTAGCCATACATATTATAAATAATAGTTTTTAAAGAATCATATTGACTTTAAATAAAATATTCAAGTAGACATAAGTTGAAAACTCATTAGAGCAGAGGGCACTGTTTGAAACTCACCTAGAAATTGAGAAATAAATTAAGAGCTAAACTCATCAACTGTCCCTTCCGTGGTGGGTGTGTTACCACATAAGTTGTGAACCAAAACAATGCCTTCATGGCAGACAACAAAAGTGGACAAAGACGCTGCCTTCTTCAAAGATTACTGAGGAGAAATCAACCAAAATGAAGCCATAAATATAAAAATAAGTAATTCTGACCAAGAGAAAGTACCCAGAAGACCCAGAATAAGATCCGCCTGAAACCGACCTTTTGTAGCACACAGAAGAAAATGTCCAGAAACTGATTGGCATCGTCATAATAGAGGTCTGGATGGGATTTTCTCTGTCAAACAGAAGCAGAAAATAACAGAAATGAACAGGGTGAGATGATAGGACAACAGGATGGAAAAAACAGCAACCCTGTAAGACAAAGAGATGTAAATGAGATAAGAAATGATTCCAACAGAACTAAAATGCAAACAACAAACACAGGATTAGAATTTTCACTGAAGGAAGTACAGCAGAACTGAGGCTGCGGAAAAATGAATGAGTGATGCAAAATTTTGAAATGGCCTTTCAGAGTACAGAAACAGAGTTTTGAAGGTGAAAAACAGATAAGTAGTCTGGAAATGGCAATGGGGTGCAAGTAGGATCTCTGCTCCCATCCTGGTTCTGAAGGTTCAGGGAAGGAGGGTAAAAACAGCCTCCTCTTTACAGGACTTCAGGAAAAAGTATGCCCTCAAGGGACAGGCAGATTTCAGTTAAGGCAGCAAGCAAAGAGAAAATCCATATAATAGACTGAAAATATTGGGGAGCTTGTTCTTCCCTCTCTGAGATAATCACTTTATATCATCTCATTGAGCCTCCCGAACCTTGGCCTTCCACCTTCCACAAATGACATTGCCTCACAATTTATTCAGAAAAACAGAAACCATACATATATAGGAACACCTGCCTGTACCCATCTTCTCCACCTCTGCTCTCATGGAAATAGAAAAACCATCTCTCACCCATGAAAGCCAGTCTCCTGAGTGTGCACAAAACCCCTTTCTCTTCTCTTTTTCTCAAGGATTTTACTCCAGCTCTTCACTCTCTCTCCTAACCAGTGTCTCCTTCTCTGTCAGATCATTTATATCACCATAAAACATACTCTAAGGAAGAATATCTCATTTTTAAAAGCACTGCCCCTTGAAACCATATCTCACATTGGCTAATAGCTCGTTTATGTTCTCCTCTGCACACTTAGCCTTCTCAAACAAGTTGTCAGCACGTGCCATTTCCACTTCCTCACTTTTGATTCACTCCTCATTCCACTTTAGTCTGGTTTCTGTCCATCTCACTCCAGAACACTGCCTTAACTCCACGTTCTTCCTACTCCACTGCTTGTAAGCTCAACTTCCAAAAGCCAGCACCTACACTTCTTTACCCAGTGGCCCCTCTTGCCACTGTAGCTCACTTTGCCTCTGCACAGTAGAACAGAAACGCCAACAAAACAATGTCTTCTCCTCACCCCAGGAGAAGACCTCAACAGATGATTGACTGGGTTTAATGAATAAATGATGCCCGTCGTTTGAGGTGACCCTCTGAGGAATGGATTTTGCACCAGCTTCCAGCATTTTCCCAGTGATATTCAACATCAGTTGCCCACACTGGTAGCTGCCCTGATGACACACCCTTTACCACCTGCCTTGTCTTTCTTGTCTGTTTCCCACTCCCTCTACTTGAATTCTTATTCCTGAGTTTGCTGCTAAGAAATCCAAACTAAGACAACATCTATGATGCTAACTCTAATACATTTCTCCATCTCCCATCACCAAGTTGTTAGTTGAAAGCTATCTCCTCTGCTGGCTTTCAGAACACCACACCTTCCTGGTTTGCCCCTGCTTCACAGACTGATCCTTTTCCACCAGACCTTTCATAATGGAATGCCTCAGGCTTTGATCTCCATGTCTGCTCTTTCTTTTCCTATCTTTTTCGTATGACTCAAGTTCATAAATCTAGCCTGGCCTCTTGTCTGAATTACAGATTCACTCTAGACATTAATTTACAAATTAATCTTAAATTTACATTGCACTTATTTTCCTATTGTTTTATGGTACACCAGACTTTGTATAAGTTCTTTGAAAACATTGTCTCATTTAGTCCTCACCACAATGATCCAAATCATTACACTTCTGAGGCAAGGAAAGCACGGTTCAAAACTGGGAGCTTGCCTGGATTCATGGAGCTAATGAGGAACAGCACCAGGATGTGAAGCAGGTGTTTCTGACTCTGAAGTTTGTCTGCTCTTAACCACCGGGCCACTCTGCTTCCTGTATTCCTGCTTCCTTTATTGAATGGGCTTATAGGTTTTATAGAATGATAAACTGCTGAAACTGGAGAAGAACTTAGTGATCATCCAATGCAGCTCTTTCATTTTATAGTTGTCCAAAAAAAAAAAAAATTCCTGAGATTTATTTAGATATCTGCTTATATTTATGATGGGTGGTTATTTTCATGCTTTATGTTTGGGGCTATAAATGGTGCCAAGATTCTTCATTTTTTCTCTGAGTTGTATTTTCAGCCCTAAAGGCACTCTACATAAATGTTGATGACACACAACTTCCTAACCACCCCCCGCCCCACCCCAATGCTGACAGCCCTCTAGAGAGAACCCTGAAGGGTCACCATGCCGTTTCTCTTGGAGACTTTCTCAGGTGGTGATGATTTTCCAATTGCACAAGCCAATGACTGGAATTCTAACCGCTGGAACCCTGCGAATGTATCTCTGTTAAATATCTACCCATCACCACTAAGGCTATTTATTGTGCTGTATCCAGAGCAACTCAACCCAAGACTGTATCTATGCCAGAGACATGAATAAAAACTATTTAAAAAGCAGCCATCCAGATGTTCATTGGCAATGACAAACACCCAGACATTTGGAGACATCTGGATGACTGACTGACTTTTTCAGTTTTCATCTGGAAGATGAAGATTATTCAGACACAGTGTGATTACATGCTGGATGATAATAAACAAATCTTTGACAATGTCCACAGGATTGCAAACATCTGGGTGAAAAACTGAACAATCCAGCTAACCATCCAAATGTTTGGCATCATTTAAACAAAACATTGGACAGCAGGCGATGGGCAAAATCCAAAAATGGAGGCAGGAGGTACCCAAAGCAAACATTGCTTACATAAAAAACTAGTTTACATTCAATTTAAAGGGGAAAATGAGTTAGGAATGGTAAACTTCTTATTATGACCCACATCCTACAGCTCTCTCTCCTACAATGGCCTTTCCAAATCTACCGAAGTCACAGAACCTCCAGAATTTTGTGATCAGAGTCTAATCTGCTCACCTAGTACGGAAACTTTTAGGCATCACACCAGAATAGCAAAGTCTTGTTTTTTGTGTGATTTTCTGGTCCACCTACAAAGACAAAAAGTACATCTGGGGCTTAAGGACTTCTCAACAAAAAGCATGCAGGTGGACATTATTGCCAGGGGTGGGGAGAGGAGGGTGCCTTGGAAATCAAAGCAATAGCCCTGAAGTATGAGAATGCTGGAAGATAAATGAACCATTTCAGGCAGCTGATTCAAGGTCACTAAAGGATATGTTGAGTGAGACAACGATACAAGGGTGTATGTCCCCCCTAAAAGAAAACTTAGTACTATATTTTAATTGATGAAGAAAAGAAGCATCCTACTCATGGAAAAATAAACAAAATGTTGATGTTGGGGCTGAGAGAGATGTTGCCCTTAGAGGAAAATTTTCTTTTTGTTTGTAGCAGAAATGGCGCTTAGAGTAATAACGGCAGCTACGGGAGCACCAGCAGCAGAAAAGTAGTGCCGTGGTGGTGACAGTAGCATCAGACAGCTTCAAGTACTGGCAGCAGAAATGGGAGATTGGCTCCTGTTGGTGGAGGAGTCAGAGAACCAAAGCATCTGCAGGTGCAGATGAACAAATCTAAGTGTAGGCTGGGAATCAAACATTTTTCTGCATGTAACCTGAGCCCACAATTTTTCTTTTTGCTGCTATATTCTAGAAAGACAAGAATTGAGCCAAAGAAAATTTGAAGCATCTTGATGTTGCTTTTCATCTGGGCCATGTTAAGGAAAATGTAATAAAACTTCCACCACTAAGCTGTTATACTTGTGATATTTGCTTCCTGGCCATTTTCCTTGACATTATCTGGTAACAAATGCTCTGCTAGAGCATGAGGAAGAAAGTGAAATTTGCTGACCAAAAAAGGAAAAAGACTTTGGACTCAGAAATAACGTTCACACAAAAATATGAAAAACAACAAGCAGTAATTTTACAGACAACCCAAAGCTGAACTTCCCTTGCCAAATAGCCCTTGAGTTCCTTGCAAATTTAAAAACCATTGTCTAAAACCAAGATGGTTTCTTGGAAAATGTCTGTCTCTTGATTAGTCACCAAAAGAGATGGAAAAATATATATATTCCAAAGGCCCCTTTGGATTGTGTAACAGTGAAGGTCTCTGTAAATTCACCAGGGTCTTCATTCCACTGTGCTAACAATATTTAAAACCAGATGCTGGCTCTCCCCACTTCTTTGCTGGAAAAATTATTGTCAACATGCATTGTTTCTGAGAGAAACTTAAGGCAAAACACTCTCCAAGTCTTGTAATTAAAATAAGTTTAAAAAAAAAGCTATACAAAATTCTCTGCATTAACACTTTTATTACAAAAACATCCCTTAGGTTACAAAGAAATTACTTAGTTATAATCAAAATAAATACAAAAATATGTGTCTTTTAAATAAGGCCCACTATGTATCTTTGTGATCTTGGGCAAATTATTTTTGTGTTCTAAGCATCAAGTTTTTTGTATGTGAAGTGAAAGATTTGGAATTCCATGGTCCATAAGGTCCCACCTGGCTCTATGAGTTTGTAAAAATATTTTCTATTGAGTGGAAACACTAGCCACCTAGTGTTATTTCTCCTAAGTAATCCATTCAAATTCTGTATTTGCTTCTATCAGGGGAAAGGTGCAGAAAAGGGAATGTTATGGAAATAATATTAGTGGTCCTGCTCTAAGAAAATCTAAACAGTAAAAATCTTCACTTAGAGAACATAAAAAAGAACGCTGTTTTTAAATTCAAAGTATTCACCACAGAATCCTTTAAATAAATTCTTCCCTGCAGAATCCAAATCTCACATGCCAGTTACTAAAATTTAATTCACACAACTCTTGTGTCTGACAAAATCCCCTACTAGGGCAAGCCATAAAGATTCTGTAAAGCTGGAGTAGGGTGGCAACAGGTAGAAGTTCCAAGGGACATTGGAGAGGGATCTTTTATTAGACAGATTTACAGGGCTCCTCCAGGCTCATATGCCTCTTCTTTGAGAACATCATACATATAACAGGTGTGAGTCCAGTTGGTCAGGTTTGGACTACACACCCCCTCTTTCCCCATCTGCAGCTATGGATGATTTGATCATGAGTGGAAGATGACTTGACCATGAGTGGAAGATGATTTGACCATGAGTGGATTGATCAAAAATGAACCAATCAGATTCTTTCCCCTGAGAATCTGGAGTTGGGATAGAGAGGCTGGTCATTTGCTCCAATGTATTTAACTAAACTGAGGACATACAAAACAGATCATAGAGCAAGGCACATAAAGATGGCCAGGGAAAGGGATGGAGAGAGAGGGGAGAGAGAGAGGGAGAAAGAGGGGGAGAAACAAGAAGCAGAGAAGAAAGAAAACCAGAGCACCTGGGGAATTTCTGTGTCCAGATCTCCTGAGATCCCGACATGTTCCCACTCAAGCCACCCTGGGTTTCTTATTTCAGCTAGGCTTACATAAATTCACTATAACTAAAAGAAACCTTGTTTGAAATAGAACTTACAAAGCCTCTGCACATCTGGGCTTTTACACCAACCAATTCAATACTGAATATTTGTTTTAATATTTAAACAATAAGTTTATTAATTTCACAAATACTTATGAATCACCTATTATGTGTCAAGTAATAGACAATCAGAATGTATTTTTTCAACTAATACCAGGTTCTGGGAGATGCAAAAATAAATGAGAAACACTTCTTATCCCCAAGAAGTTTACATTTATAGAGTGCTAACTGTATCTACTTTGTTAAGATTATTACTATGACTTGATGGATTTAGTATTAATAAAAGTTAATTAATAATATTAACTTAGTAGTAATAAAAGTTAAATTTCAATGTATTTGCCTCACTCAGCTGTGTACATTGTGTACTGCCCTTAAATTAAATGACACAGGGACCACGTCTTAAGCACTTTTGTTTCCCCAGTACTTGACAAATGAAAATTGCATATGATGATTAATAAATAAATATTTTCCAAATGAATGAATAAATATATGATAGAATAAAGGGTTAATTTCTTTTAACAAAAAGACTATTTTTAAACATTGAAGCCAACAACTTTTTGGCATTTAATAATTGTCTCTGTGACTGTGTATGTTTGTGTGTGTAGATACAGCCCATGTGTTTTGGTAACTAACTGCTCAAGTGGTGAGGCCATCTTTTCTTAGAAACTTTCAGCTATTATACCCCCGTGGATCTCATCAGCAGAAGAGGCTGAAGCTTAACCATTCCGTCTCATCTCAGCTTGTGTCCTGTCAGGACTTATCAAGATCTTCCTTGCTCAATTCATGGGCAATCATTATTTTAGAACCTGAGATAGGAAGGCAGTAGATCTTATGTGATTAGCCACTGAGATAAACGTTAATTAATTTTCAATTTCCATAAAATATCTCACTGACAGAAAGATTTGTTAAGTCAGTTAATGGCTACAGATGATTATTCCAAAATTGGGATTGGGGATAAAGAGCTATGAAGACAAGGACTGGTGAAGAGTGAACATGAAGCAGGCAGCACATAATATATTAGGAAAATAAATAAAAGGGGAAGCAAATGCATCACCACATGACTGTACAGTTAAAAATCATTAGGCAAAATGACTTGGGGATTGGGAAAATGTAAGGAACATAAAGTGGGTGGCGGGCCTGGCATTTTTATCATTTGATCTTGAAAGAAAAATATGTCAGTCCAAAATCTAAGAACTGAGACATGTGTGAGGGCATATCTACTGTCTTAGTCTGTTTTTGCTGCTAAAACAGAAGACCTGAGACTGAATAATTCATAAAGAACAGAGAGGGAAGGCTAAGGGGTGGCATCTTGTGAGGGCCTTCTTGCTCCATCATCCCATGACAAAAGGTGAAAGGGTAAGGAAGCTCAAGTGCACACACACGAAGTAGGGAGAGAGAGAGAGAGGAAGGGGGCTAAGCTCACCCTTTTATCAGGAACTCAGTCCCACAATAACAGCATGAACTCAATGCCTTTAAAAGATTACCTAATCATCTTTTAAAGATCCTCCCATCTCAACACTGTTGTAATGGGGATTAAGTTTCAAACACATAACTTTTGGGGGACACATTCAAACCATAGCAACGACTAAATTTAGACCCCAATGACAAATCTGATGTGGACTCTGTTTTGATTTAGTCCCATCCAGAAAGTCAAGAAACTATCTCATTTATTCCTTGACTAGAGGAAGTTGCTTTGGATAAGCAAGGACAAAAGGAGGAGAGAGGGATGGGTTGGTGAGTTTTATTTCTTCTGGATAGCATAGAAACTCCTGTCATAGGTTTGTAGAAGAGAAATTCTGCATCTCTTCTGTACCTCAAACTTTCTGGGTTGGACAAGTCTCAAGCTTTCTGTATCTCAGTTTTATTTTTTAGAAAAGAGAAAGGTTACATGTATCTACTTCATTAAGTTGTATGGAAGACTAAAAGAAATAATGTACAAATGCTCCTTGCACTGTGCCTGCACATGGTAAGTATTCAACACACATTATCTAGTTCTGTTCCTGTTTGTGGAGTAAGTCAGTTTACCAAAGACTCAAAATACCTCAGTGCCATTGGTGAGGAATTTCAAAAATTTGCTAATTTCCTTAGACTTAGGTGCTGCTATTGGAGTTTCTAAACATGCTGAAGGCAACTCGAAAGTCTTGCCAGACAAAGCTAAATTCTGTAACAAAGAGACCCTAAGCCCAGCAGTCCCACAAGTGACTGTATTCCATTCATGCACATCTCCCAGTCAGTTCACTGTGCCTTATAAGGGGAATACTGCCAGGTCTACTGACAACAATTTTCTCTCTCCTTCTGAATCTAGAGGTCAAGGCATATTCCTGACAATATCTTTTCATCTAATGTCATAGAATAAACAAAAGTTTACAAGAAAGATGCCACAGGTGACCCTGTCTTGTTCTCAACTCAATGTTACCTCCAGCATCATCCTTTTTCCTAGAATAGGCAGATCAATCCACCCTCAATCAATAGTGTCCAAAAGCCAACCTTAAAACTTTGAGTCAATGTCCTCATAAGCAGCAGGTAATCTCGTCGCCCCAGCAATACAACTGCTTTCAAAAAGCACTAGCTACCTGGTTTTCATTTTGCCAAAGTGTTTCTGAGAGAGCTGAGGAATTTGAGGGAGCCAGGTCAGAGTCAGGTGTGTCTGCTCTGACATGGAGCTATCCAGGGGAAATACTGTATCTTTAGTATCAAGGATTCAGTTGACTATACCTTCAGCATGTCTTAGCTTAGCCAAGCATGTGTTGATACATGAAACCCAGGAAATGTTTATTAAGTACACCACAAATTATTCCAGGTCTTCTGTTTTAGGACCATACAATGAGTTAGGGTTCGATATTAACCCATTAGGGTTTCTTAAGAATATCTCTTTTCAAAGTTTGGGATCAGCGTATACACATCATGGAACTGAATAAGAAAGCACAATGCCACAGATAGAAAAGGTTAATTAGAAAGAAACTCAGCCCTCTCTTTGCAATAACAAAAATAAAAAAGAGAAGGAGCAAGAAAGGAGGGAAGAAGGGAAAACATTCATATCATTGGGAAAATCAGAAGATGTTACTGGAAATGATTGACAAGCAAAAAATTTCCTCATGGTAATATTTTCTTATGCACTTAAATGTAGATGTTTGATTTTTTATAGTAAACTTATAAATAAGCAAGAAATCAGCATAAAGCTTGGGGTTAAAACACAGCTTGCTTCTACAGGCACAAGATGTTATCTGGAAATATTCTGTCTTTATTTCTTTATTTTTAACACAAAGAATAAAAAGCACATGATGCAGTTAGAGGTGGATTGACAGTGACATTTCATTAATGGTTTGAATAAAGCAATTTCTTTCTTGCTCACAGTACCCAAACAGGCAACCACAACAGAAAGGTAGTTTCCCTTATAATTCTGTCTCTGAAACATCCTTTAAAGATAAATAACCATATATAATTATATATATTTAATTTGGTAGACATTTGTCAAAGAAAAGAAACTTTATACTATATTCAAACGCAACCTCTTTTCCCCCATTTCTCCTGTTCTTTCTTTAAAGAGAGAAGGAAATGTGACTGCATAATGATCTATCAAGTCAATACTCCTGGGGATATATATCACACAATTCAATGCAACCTCAGTAAACTATTCTAGCATTACATGAGGCTCTATACACAGCAATTCAATGCAAAAGTCCATTTTAAATCCCAGAGGTCTGGTTCACATACACAATTATCTGGAAAATTCATGCTGAATGCCTTCGTTATCCTGCATTATCCAGGTATTAGATATGTTGGTATAATTTGTGGAAATAAACAAAGGCCACCCAAATGAGTAAAAGCAAAGGCTATTTGCTCTGAGCTTGCTATAGCAAGGGAATCAGTCACCATCACACACATTAGAAAGAGATGCAAACTTAGGCAAAGGAGTGGTAAAGCTTTACAGTGGAAGAAAGGGAGGACTTCAAGTATGCCCTGACTAGAGGCTGTTGACCTGGGAAAATTATAATCAGGTTAACTAGAATTAGGACATTTTATGTGATTGGAGTAGGGTGCATATTTGGCTTTCCAGCTGATCCTGAGTTGGAAATGGAGGCAAAAATCAGGAAAGCTGTCTGGCCATGTGGGGCCGATTGCTACAAGGTTTATTGTTTGGTTTTCTGTATTGGTTTACTGTACATACTAAGTTTACTTCCTTGACTAGTTACTGCAGATTGTAAATCAAGGTTCCATTTTTACAGACAGTCTTGTCATTTTTCATTTGTATATCCAGTCTCTCATAAATTAATTTCCTATAGGTCTGCTTTTGGTTTTCCTATTTTTTTTTTTTTTGGATAGAGTCTGGCTCTGTCACCAGGCTGGAGTGCAGTGGTATGATCTCAACTCACTGCAACCTCTGCCTCTCAGGTTCAAGCAATTCTCCTGCCTCAGCCTCCTGAGTAGCTGTAACTACGGGCGTGCACCACCACGCCCAGCTAATTTTTGTATTTTTAGTAGAGATGGGGTTTCACCAAGTTGGCCAGGATGGTCTCAATCTCTTGACCTGTGATCTACCTGCCTCAGCCTCCCAAAGTGCTGGGATTACAGGCTTGAGCCACCGCAGCCAGCCTTGGTTTTCCTTTTTAATGAATAACCTCTGTGTTTTTATAAAATCAGGTTCATTGGGCTTAATATGTCCTTTTATTCCTGACTTCTTGTTTGTTCACTTATTTATTGCCTCCAACTTAGTTAATGTTCATTTATTCCATGGCTTTGCTTTAGTGACATCGTGTGAGCCAAAGTAGTTCCCTCACAGATGGAGGCTTCATTTATTCCTTCAACAAGTACTTGCAGGGAAACTATTACGTGCTATTTTTTAGGTGTAGAGATGTATTGGTGAACAAGCAAAACAAGATTTGTGCTTATATTCTAAAGAGAGAGAAAGATAATAAATACACAGACAAATAGATAAAGGGATAACTAACCAAAAAAGACCAGTTAAGTGATGGAAAGTGCTATGCTGAGGTCTCTAAGGAGTGACATTTCTGCTGAAATCTGCAAGACAACGAGCCAGCTCTTCAAAGATCAGAAGGAAGAACATTCTAGGTAGAGGGACCAGGGAAGGCAAAAAATCCAAAGATGAGGATAAGCTTTCATTCTCAAGGACTTAAAAGACCTGTGTGTCTGTACCAGAGTGAGCTAGGGAGCATAGCAGGAGAGAAAAACAGAGAAATAAGCAGGGATGGGAGCATGTGTGGCTTTTCAACAAGATGGAAAGATTATTTTCTTAATTCTAACTATGATAGAAAGGCATGAAGGGTTTTTAAACAGCAAAGGGATACAATTTTTTTAGTTTTTTAAGGATCACTCAGAATTCTGATGGAGAATAAATTGTAGGGTGTCAAGAGGACCAGTTAGTAGACTGTCAAGAGATGGGTTGGCTTAGTCTGCAGTTATAGCAACTGATGCAAAGAAATGAATAGGAGCACATTAAATTTTTTTTTAATTTCCATAGGTTTTTGGGGAACAGGTGGTGTTTGGTTAGATGAGTAAGTTCTTTAGTGGTGATTTCTGGGATTTTGGTACACCCATCACCCGAGCAGTGTACACTGTACCCAATGTGCAGTCTTTTATCCCTCACCACCCCCCGAACTCTTTTCCCTGAGTTACCACAATACATACTATCATTCTTATCTATCATCCATTGTATCATCCTTTGCACCCTCATAGTTTTGCTCCCACTTATGAGTGAGAACATATGATGTTTGGTTTTCCATTCCAGAGTTACTTCACTTAGAATAATGGCCTCCAGCTGATAGGAGCACATTTTAAAGATAGGTGGAGTCGCAGTATTTGCTAAAACATTGGATATGCGGAGTGAGGAAAGGAGAGAAATCCTAGCTTTTGGCTTAACCAATTAAGTGGAAACAAGTAATAACTAATGATGTAGGGAAAGCTGGAGAAAAAAGTATGATTTAAAGAAGGGAATAAAGAATTCTATTTGGGCCAAGTTAACATTCTTTTGTGTGATGCTCTAGAGTACAAACCTAAGGAAAAACAATTAAAATTATGAATATGTAGTGAAAACAGTGTATGGAATAATGACTGCTTTGAAGAATCTTTCATCTCCAATAGTTGTGAGGTAAGTATGGCTGAGTACCAAGACCCAAATCTGTATTACAGAGTTGTAAACATCACAGTGCCAATTAATTGTTCTCTGTGCTTCTTAAGTTATGAGTCCTGTGAGGAAGAAGGGAAACCATGAAATGTGGAACGTAGATATATGGACAGACATAAATGAGGCTGAGAACTTTGAACCTCCAAAATCCCTGAACTTCTTTGTCAGAGAAGCCAACTTCTTTCCTTACCCTCTCCCCTTATCTTCTGCCTCAACTTATCTTTCTCCAAATAAAAAGGCTGTCAAAAAGGCAAAAGTATAATAGGGGCATTTGCCTCACAAACTGACACCAACTCTCCTCAGGCCCTGCCCTCACCACCTGTCATCACCTCCAGGCCAATAACAAGGATTAGCCCAGTTAGAGAGACATGAGCGCTGCTCATGAGGAGACAGGCTATACACAAAGAGAACTGCAAGATCACCCCAAACAGGAGGAAGGGAAGCATGAGGATGAATTTTAAGAGTATTAGACAAGGGAGGATAAGTATTACACTCGAATAAGCTGATTTCAGTGACATGGATGCCCTAACTCAAAATTTGGGGCTTAATGCTTTGGTGAATGAAAGCCTATAATCAATCATGGTCTTGAATTAACGAGATCAAAATACTAGAATTGCACCAACATTCTGTATAAGAATAGGTCTGAAGGATCAGTAAATGTGAATGTTGAAATGAATTCATTATGTGCACTCTAATTAGATACTCCGTAAATATACCTTCCAAAGGAAGACCCAAGGGACACTCCCTTCACCAAGAAATTAGGAAATGCACTGATGAGTTGAGCACAAGCACAGCTAAAGGCTCTTGTAATTGTTCTCTTCTGTAGGCTAGAGAGGATAGTGGGGATGATACAATAGATTGGGGTTCCCTAACCTCAATTGCACTAATGAGATCCTATTCTCATAGGGGCCAGGTGGTATCACTGAATCATCAGATAATAGGAGGACAATTATTATCATAGGCCACAATGACAAAATGATAGAGTATTTTAATGTGTGTTAATGACTAATGAGTCACAGTGTCCCTAGATATAATATACATAGCCTGTCTACTAAAATGGCTTGATGTATGTAAGAAAAATATGTTAGGTTACATGTACAGAAACCTAACTTACTTTGCTAGAATGGCCATCCCCAACCACTGAAACAGTTCCCAGAATTAAGCCTGTTGCCAGACCAGGAGCCCTTTGACTGAGGAGGCGGCCAAATTCTTTTGAGTTTAGACCCCACAGTATAGCCATAAGTATATACCATTAAGTTTCTATACCATAAAACTTTAATCAAGACTTCAACATAAGAATCTAAGGCCATTTATCAGGGTGATTGTGGAAAAGAGGAAATAATCATATTTCCCTGAGGTTATTAGATACCAGCTTTGAACTAATACTGATCCTTTAGAGACTCAAAATGTGACCATGGTCTACTTGTCAAGTAGCGGACTATGGAGATGAGATGATAGATGGAGTCTTGACCCAAAATCTCCATATTATAGTGGAGACCAGATAATAGATCAAGCCTTGACCCAAGCTTATTTTAAAATGGGCCCATGCAGACTCATTGGTCCCTGACTATATCACAGAAATGGAAGTGCAGACATAACTCAGATATATTGTAAATTTAGTTCCAGACCACTTCAGCATTCACCTCCTTGTACATCTCTAGCATAACTTTGGATGACCAGGTACACTTCAATCAGCAGTAATATTTTGAAAGTAATCTTTTTTTCTGAGCAGTAGGTCTCAACGATGGAGTTAAAATATTCAATAAACCTTGCTGTAAACAGACGAGCTGTTGTTAAGGCTTTGTTGTTCCACTGATCGAGAATAAGGAGAATAGATTTAGCATAATTCTTAAGGGCTCTGAGATTTTCTGAATGAATCATGAACATTGGCTTCAACTTAAAGTCACCAGCTATCTGAGCCCCTAACAAGAGAGTCAGTCTGTCCTTTAAAGCTCTGAAGCCAGGCATTGACTCCTTTCTAGCTATAAAAGTTCTAGATGGCATCTTCCTCCAGTATAAAGCTACTTACTTTACACTGAAGATCTGTTGTTTAATGTAGCTACCTTGATTAATTATCTTAGCTAGATCTTCTACATAACTTGCTACAGATTCTACGTTAGCACTTGTTGCTTTACCTTGCACTTTTATATTATGAAGACAGCTTTTTCCCTTAAACCTTATGAACTAGCCTCTGCTAGCTTCAAATTTTCTTCTGTAGCTTCTTCACCTTTTTCAGTCTTCATAGAATTGAATAGAGTTAGAGTCTTGCTCTGGATTAGGCCTTGGCTTAAGGGAAACTTATGGCTGGTTTTATCTTCTATCCAGACCACTAAAACTTTTTCCATTTTGACAGTAAGACTGTTTCACTTTCTTAGCACTTCTGTATTCACTGACAGCACTTTTATTTGTCTTCATGAACTTTTTCTTTGTATTCACAACTTGGCTATTTGTTTGACACAAGAGGCCTAGCTTTCAGCCTATCTTGATTTTCAGCATGCCTTCCTCCTTAATTTTGTTTTCAGCTTTTTATTTAATTTGAGAGACATGCAACTCTTTCTTTTGCTTGAACACTTAGAGGCCATTGTAGGGTTATTAATTGATGTAATGTTACTAATGTTGTGTCTTAGGGAATAGGGAGGCCTAAGGAGAGGGAAAGAGATGACAGAATAGATGGTCAGTAGAGCAATCACAACAGACAGAACTTAATTTATAAATTAAGTTCACTATCATCTTATACGGACATGATTAATTGTACTCCAAAATAATTAAAATGGTAACATCAATGATCATTGATCACATATTACCATAAAAATATATTAATAATGAAAAAGTTTGAAATACTGTGAAAATTACCAAAATGTGACCCAGAGACACAGTATGAGCACATGCTGTTGGAAAAGATGGTGCCAATAGTCTTGCTTGGCACAAGACTTCAATTTGTAATAGATGTACTCTCTGTGAAATGCAATAAAGCAAAGTGCAATAAAACAAGGTATGCCTGCATCTGTTAAAAGGCAGATTATTTATTTCCTTTCCATGAAGTAAGGCTATTAGGTTAAGAAGAGACAAGTGGAAGTCTTTAAAACTGACTTCTCTACACCTCCACCAAGACAGCAAAACAAAATCGATACCGTAATCTTAAGAAAATGGCAGAGAATAGGACATTCATCAAAGACTTGAGAGATGCAGAAGTAGAAATTCCTTCTAAACTCTCAATTAAATTGCCTGTTTGTATGGTGCAAAAGCCATATGGGTTGTAAAGAATGTCAGTAAATTATTAAAAACTATCTCGTTATTATAATCACCACTACAACTTTAGATGAGGTATAATTATTACAGCAAATAAACATTATTCCTGACATCAGACACAGTTATTGACTTGTTAAATGCTTTGTTTCCTTTCTTTTCTATTTCAATCAGTAAGAAAAAGCAGTAGCAGATTTGCATTTACATGACAATCTCAACAATATACTTTTACAGCCTTTCTCAGAGCTATAACAACTTTCTTGATTTCTCATAATTGTTCTAATATCCCAATTGTCCTCCTATCCCATTAGGGAATTACCTAATGTACCAGTGGAACATCACAGTGGTAAATTAATGACATCATGCTATTTAAAACTGGCCATGATGGAATGATAATCCTGTTAGATGCCTTAGTATAACATGGGCATTCCCGAGTGTAGGAGTTAAACCCTGCAAAAGTTCAAGTTTGCATACTGGATGTATTTCTCAGGCTCCAGTAATAGTCCAGAGTATGTTGTATGTTCCTTATAAAGTAACCTACTCATTTGCCATATTTATATCACCCACCATGAAGCCAAAGCACACAGCTTCATAGGTTTTGTTTTTGGTATATTAAGACCAAAATATTTTTTGGCATTTTATTCTGATTCATTTACCAAGTAACCCATGTATGTCAGTTTTGAATAAAGCCTAGAACAAGTAGATCTGTGGCAGATGAAAGCTATAGTGCAAGATACCCTTCTGCCTGGGCTTTTGTGATCCAAAGATCTCTTCATATTGGAAGCATTTATGTTAGCCACGGGTGTAGAATAGAGCCTCCAGAAGTTAAGGAAAACCACACCATAAGTTTGCTATGGTTGATAAGGCTAAGAATTCATCCTGTGCCAACATCTATTCTGCATTTGAACATAGCTTATGGCTTGCCACTGGTTGAAACTGAATGCTTGACAATGGATCACCAAGTGACTGTGTGACTTGAATTTCCCATAATGAACTGAGTATTATCTATAGAACCATAAAAGTGGACATACAGAGAAACATTACCTTATGAAAGTGAAGTGGTATATAAAAGACTGAACCCAGCAGGTGTGGTGGCTCATGCCTGTAATCCCAACACTTTGAGAGGCTGAGGCAGGGGGATTGCTTGAGCCCAGGAGTTTGAGACCAGCTGTGGCAACACAGTGAGATCTCATCTGCACAAAAAAATTCAAAAATTAGCCAGGTATGGTGGTGTGCACCTATAGTCCCAGCTACTTGGGAGGCTTAGATGGGAGGATTGCTTGAGCCTGGAAGGTCGAGGCTGCAGTGAGCCATGGTCACACCACTGCACTCCAGCCTAGGTGACAGAGCAAGACCCTATCTCAAAAATAAAACAAATAAGGTAAAATAAAAAGACTAAACCCAAAACAGTCAAGGGGACACAGGTTAATTGTACAAAGAGACCATATTATAACAACACCTGCCCATCCTGTATTTCATTGCCTCTTCCTGAGTCTACATATATGGCCTCATGTGGTATTCTCTATGACCAATTAGAAAAGAAAAGCATTGGCCTGACTCATTTATAGATCTATACCGTACACAGCAAAAAGTCTGCAGATGCTGCACTGTAGATGGCAAGAAAAAATCCTGCAATAAGGCAGAATTTTGGGCAGTCTATTCTGTTGCACACTTTGTATGGAAGATGGCCTGAATTATGTATATATTCTGATTTGTGAGCAGTGATTAATGATAGACCAGCTGATCAGGAAATTGGAAAGTACAAAATTGGAAAATTGATAACAAATCATCAATGGAGCTCTGAAACTAAAGAGATTATTCTGATAAATGCCCGCTAAAGGTTGAGGAAACTCTAAATAAGCAAAGGGATAAGATGATTCATCTTGTAGATGCCAATCAGCCTCTTTCCCCAGCCATCCCAGTGCTTACTTAATGTACCCAGGTACAAAGTGGCCATGGAGGCATGGACGAAGGCTCACAGCATGGTCATTCTCCATCAAAGCAAGTTCGACTACCATGATGCCTGAGTGAATTGCCAATAGAAAAGGCCCATGCTGAGCCCTCTATATGGCATCATTTCCCAGAGAGCTGTCAGCTTGCAGGGTGGTTGCACTGGGCCATGCTTCTTCTAAGGTGGGCAGCATCTTGTCCTCACAGGGGGAAACACATATTTATTTTCTTACCCGAGGTGTTTCAGTCAGTATCATTATTTGTAGACTTAAAAATGCCTCATCCATCATTGTGGTATGTCATACAACAGTTAAGACATAAAAATACTGTTAAGACATAAAAATAAGTCTTAACAGTAGACATATTTTATAAAAGAGCAATATATTTTACAACCACAGAATTCAGTGACTTTATCACATGACCCAACTTCCAGATGCAGCTAGCTTGATAAAGTAGTGAACTGTACCACCGAAGGTTCAGATATAGTCCCACTTGAGAGTCAACACCCTGCCTTCAACCAACATCACTTCCCCATGGTCAAGAGGTTCAGGAGTCAAAAGCTGGAAGTGGGAGAGGTCCCTCTCTCTCTTATCTATCTAATAACCTACTGGACATATTTTTTCTTCTTTTTCCTATGAACTTGAGTTACATGTCTTTGGAGGTTCTACTGCTCAGTGAAGAAAAGCTTCCATCAAGGCAATAAGTCATCTTCCAGATGAATTGGATGCTAAGTCTGTCTCTATCCATTTTGAGTTTCTCATACCTCTAAACAACAGAGAAGAGGGGAGATCACTGCACTGGGTGGGGTGATTGATCCCAATTATCAGAGAGAAATTTCATTACTGCTACCCAAAACCAGCAACAGTAATTATATTTAGAACACAGGGTATTCACTGAATTGCTTCTTAATACTCCTTTGCCCCATAATCCTGGTTAATGAAAATCTGTTATGACCAAATAAAGACTTAAACACCAAGAACTCAGACTCTGCAGAAATTAAAGTTTCATTACCCTTGCAAAGTAAAGGACCCTGTTCAGCTGAGATTTTGGCAAAAGTCAAAGGGAATAAGGAATCTGTAATGGAAGAAGGCTGCTATCAATGCCCACTTAACCTCAGGATGCTACAGAGGCAGAGATTATTACAGTGCTTTATGTTTCTTTAGACAGTTTCTTTCTCCTCATTTTTCTGTTACAAACTCAAATGAAGAAGGTGACTAGTGTTTCAAGTTTCAAGAGAAATGTGACTACTCTGACATTTCCCCATGGTGATAAAATTGCTGATGGGACTTTCTGAGTCCTCTGTTTGGGATGCTAAGGGGGAAAGGGGACAGATCGTGTTGGTTATCATCTCTGTACTTATCCAGATTAAGCACTCCCCTTTCTCTGCCCTGCTCTCCCACAGCAGGCTGATCTCTAGGTCCCACCTCCAACAAGGCTTTCATGACTTTGGCTTCAGCTAAATTGGGACCTCCATCAAAAAAACGGTAGGATGTGTGATATTTTGATTTACAATAAAAATATATGTTTGGTCTTTGTCTCTGTTCCTGGCACAGGGCTCCTAAAACTCTTGGAATTGTGTAGGTTGTAAGTACAATAAAGGTGAGTGGAGCAACTTTTGTTATTCATAGTAAGCCCTTTTCACCACTCGAATTACGTTAATGAGGTGGTTTTTGGAAAGCCCACAGGATGGGGGCTGGTTGCCAGGGGAACCAACTTTGGGATGAGAGGGTTAAAACTTTCAGCCTCACTCCGTCCCCCTACTTCCAGGAAGGGGAGAGGGGCTGGAAATCGACTTGTCACCAATGGCCAGTGATTAATCAAACATATCTTACAAAAACTCAAAAGGACAAAGTTCGGAGAGCTTCTGGATTGGTGAACACATATAGGTACTATGAAGGCAGTATGCCTAGAGAGGTCATGGAAGCCCTGTATCCCTTCCCCACATCTGGCCCTGTGCATCTCTTCCATCTGATTATTCCTAAATTGTATTCTTTTATAACAAACTCATAGTCTGTTAACAAAATCTATTTTCCTGAGTTCTGTGATTTGTTCTAGCAAGTGATCAAACCCAAGGAGGGAATTGTGGGAACCTCTGATGTACAGCTGTTGGTCAGAGCACAGGTGACAACCTGGACTTGCCATTGATCTGAACTGGGGACAGTCTTGTGGGATTGGGCCCTTACCACTTGGAAACTGATGCTATCTCCAGGTAAATTGAGTCAGAAGTGAGTTAAATTACAGGACACTCAGTTGGTGTCTGCCAAAAAGTGAGGAATTGCTTGATGTCAGAAGTGGAAGATTGAGAGTAAGTGTGGGAGTATAGAGAGTATAGAGAAAAATAGTGTTTTTTTTCTCTTTTAGGTAGAGGAGAATAAGGTCAGGATGCTTATTTCCCTGGCTTCCTCTATATTTTCAACTATAAAGTTGCCAAAGGCTGGCAGAGTCCCCCCACCAAGATCTTCCTCTCAATATAGCCTGCTCTGCAGGACTTTCTCTTCTTGTTGATTATGATTCACTCTCCAGCTTTATTCCTTTAGGTCTGTGGGAGTAATTGCCCTGTTGCTGCTTGCCCCGGGTTCCTGTACTACCTACCACCTGCCCACACATTTTGCAATAAGGTTTTCTCAAAGTATCCTAATTTGAATGTGCTACCTATTTCTTATTGGGAACTTAACTAATATTATTGGTAAGAAAAATTACAGCATAGATATTGGTTAATAGATAATTGAGAAGATGAAAGAGACGCTGATAATCATTATTTTGACCTAAAGTTACTGTGGTGTGGTGGTTTTACAAAGTGTCTACAAACTCTCTGTGGTATTCTTTCCTTCAAGAAGTGGAGCTTGATCCCCATTCTTGAGTGTTGGTAAGATTTAGTGACTTGCCTCTAACGGATAGGATAAAAGTGGAAGTGAAAGTATACAATTTCAGAGACTATGTGATAAAAGGTACGGTGAATTATTTCTTCCTCTCTTTGATCATCTGCTTTGGGGAAAGCCAGTTACCATGTCATGAAGACAGGGAAGAAGCTCTGAAGAGGTACATGTGGTAAGGAGCTGAGGCCCCAGCCAATAATCATATGAGTTAGTCATCTAGGAAGATGATCCTCCAACCTCAGTCAAGCCTACCAATGACTGTAGCCCCTGCCTATATCCTGACTGCAACTACATGAGGGACCCTGCACCAGAACCACCCAGGCAAGCCAGTTCTAAATTCCTGACTCACAGAAACTGAAATAATAAATGTTTATTGTTTCGAGCCAGTAAGTTTGAAGTGATTTGTTATGTAACAATAGACATCTGATGTACTTGGCTACAACTAAGATGATCATTAATAATAACCAAGGTTAATATTTATTGGATGCTTACTGTACATGAGTTACTGTGCTAAGTGTTTCATTTAATCTTCACTCATATCCTATGAAGCATGTACTATTATTAGCTTCATTTTATAGATTAGGAGCCTGAGGCACAAGGAAGTTAAATATCCTAACAAAGGACACATAACCTGCACTGTTATAAGATGCACATTTTTTCATTCTTAACATCTCTGAAATAAGGATGCCTCTTATAATCAATGATGTCTCACAATTGCTGGCAACCAGGGCACAGTTTGATATCATTGCCATTTCATGCACATGTGTGGCCTTGGTCATAGCTGTTCATATTGTTCTTGCTTCAATCACGTATAAACATTGAGCTTAATTGCTGCTTAAAATATCTTCAAAGGAGTACACTATGACTTGGCATTAAAATTAAAAGTTATTGTATACACAAAGAGACAAAAATAGAGCAGCAGATCATAAATTTTTTATTTGAGAAACAAATATTTATCACTGGAGGAATAATAGCAAGTCCATATTTTCTTGCAGAACAATAATGCAATCCTTTATGAGATCTAAGAAAGGATAATGCTCACACACAGCTGAAGCTGTTTCTCTTTATTCCTGAGAGACACGCAAAAGGATTGCCTATCATATGCCAAGCAAGACATTGTAATAAATGACCAAATTCCTTGAAAAAGAAGAAAGAAACTTTAAAGCCATGAGAGAGTGCTGCAACTAATGCATGCATCATAGAGAACCACCATAAGGCATTGCTTCTTAGTTTAATTGGGGCATTGTTTTTCTTCTTAGTGTTTAATAGAATAATAGTGTATCTTATAATTGATGATGTTTTAGAGATAAAATATGTTAAGTGGTGGGGCTGTGATTTGAATCCAGGTGACATGATTCCAGAGTTTATGCTCTTAATCACTATAAAAAGTGCCCCCTAGATGACGGGGTTTATTGGGAGTACTTAGGAAATGCCTAATCAATTTTGTATGATAACTTCAATGAAGGTTATTCAAACTAATTTTCATCTCTTAAAAACTTCTGGCAATTGGTTGTACAACAATGCGAATATACTTAACATTACTAAACTCTACACTTTAAAATGGCTAAGTTGGTAAATTTTATGTTATATATATTTTGCCACAATTAAAAATAAAAATAAGTAACTAACTAAAATAAATAAAATATTTGACCAGGCACAGTGGCTCATACCTAAAATTCCAGCACTGTGGGAGGCTGAGGTGGGAGGAAGGCTGGAGGCCAGGAGTTTGAGACTAGCCTAGGCAACATAGAGAGACCCTATCTCTACTAAAAATTTTAAAAAATAGCTGGGTGTGGTGGTGCACACCTGTAGTCTCCATTATTGGGAGACTGAGGTGGGAGAATCATTTGACCCTGGGAGGTTGAGACCGCAGTAAGCAGTGATTGTGCCACTACACTCCAGCCTGGATGACAGAGTGAGGACTTGTCTCAACATACCTAAATAAACAAATAAATAAATACAAAATAAAATATTTAACATCTCAAATACCTAATTTACTTTCTGTCTTTGAGCCATGATGGAAGTTATTAGCAGAGAGAGGAAGATGGAGTTAGTATTCTAAATCACAGTATCAAAAAGCTTTAAGTTCTACATCTTGATTAGGGTGATGAACACACAATACTTGTCAAAACTCATCAAACTGCAAACTTAAAATGAGAACATTTACTGTATATAAATCATACCTCAGCAACAACAAGTGTTTCTTGTTTTTAGACATGGTCTCACTCTGTCACCCAAGCTGGAGTGCAGTGGTGAGTGGGGCAATCGCAGCTCACTGCAGCCTTGACCTCCCAGGCTCAAGCAATTCTCCTACTTTGGTCTCCTGAGTAGATGAGACTACAGGCACATGCCATAAGCCCAGTTAATTTCTTTAATTTTTAGTAGAAATGGAGGTCTCAGTATGTTACTTAAGCTGGTCTTGAACTCCTGGCCTCAAGCAATACTGCCATGTTGACCTACCAAAGTGCTGGGATTACAGGCCTGAGCCATCGCAACAAAGTTGATTTTTAAGACAACATTGAAAATGTGGATGGAGAACCAGGCCTGGAAACAAAAAACTAGTTAACATTATTTATGATAAACTTGGAATTTGTTAAGATAATTTTCAATCTTATTTCCTTATTGGCTGTTCTCTCTTGGCTTCATATCACAATGCATATATGAGAAGAATGTACATCCTGTCTACAGTATTTCCCTAATATAGTTTCTAATATAGTTTCCCAAAAGAAGTGTTTAGCATGACTTGTTCGTGCTGATCCCACATCGGTTCCTAGGGAACAGCACACTTTTATCCAAGCATACGCAGCACATTTCATAATCCAATTCGTCAACTTAACTTTGAATAGACTATTAGCAAGTTAAGTTGACAACATTAGTTCATTCTTCACTTTCCCTTTATGAAGTAGAAAGAAAGTACAAACAAGTTTCTTTCCCTTCGAAACAAAGCATTTGGGAAGAATTTCTCACATCCTCATTCAGAGCAAAGAAGATGGAAATTACAGGAGTCTGTCCCCCTCAGTCTTTGGCTGCAGGAGAAAATTCTGTGCCTACATTTTCAAAGTAAGGTAGGCAACTCCTGGACTAATGAATCTCACCTCTCCTTGAGCAATTTCTCTATTGAAAAAAAATGGAAAAGGTGGAGATGCTGAAAAAGATGGAGAGTTCCACTCAGCCCCTGCCAAAGGAGCCTGGGGAGTAGACTTCCTCTAGTACACAACTATTGGATGTGATGCAGGAAGAGAAGTTTGAAAGGAGAGGAATACAAACCCAAGTAGATGATGCTGCGCTGTGGGTTTCCCTCTGTCATGGGCCAAGCAATGCAACTGAAGACAGGAGACTGATTTTAGCCTTGGGTTACCAGCACTGGACTAGATAGTTTGGTCGTGAAGATAGTTGTAGAGCAGTTAGATAAACTGTTCACCAAGACTGGTCTACACTGAAAACAAAGTAAGGGAGAGGGTTTCAGGTCACTCTGTCTTGTGTAGAACTCTACTTTGACCACACAGTTATCCTGGATTGAATTGCCTACCATGATCTGTTACAGACCAGAGAGGGGTAAAGCAGGTCTGAGCATGCACAGTATGCTCAGGGGAACAGACACTTTTGCAGTGGGGTGGAAGTGGGAACATCAAAGCCAGAATGTAAAAATGAAGTACCTCATGTAGACTTTTCCATTGTTTTACCAAAGGGCCTGAATCAAATAATTCACCAGCTCAGTACCTCTGTTCTGCCTTGTATAAATTGGAGGCAATACTGAATTCTGTTCTTTCTCTCTCCTTTCTGTCTTCCTTCCTTGTATGTATTTATTTAACTGCTATTTCTTTAACACCATGATTGCAAGTCACTGCTCAAGGCCCTATGAAATGGGCCTTGCCCTCACAGAGCTTATAGGCTAGTGAGGAAAACAGATGTTTATTTAAATAAGTAAACTCTGATAAATGCTATAAAGGCAAAGAACAGATGACTCACCTCTTAGTGGAGTAACGTGCAGTAATATGTGGAGAGGCCCTCTGTGGGAAAAGCTTGAGTAGGAATATTAATGATGAAGATATTAAACTTGCCAGAAGAGAGAAGGGCCGTTGAGATTGTAGAGCATCAGCAGTTCAACTGGGAGGTGTGGAGAGAATGCAAGTCAGAGAGAGAGAGGGGCAGAGGCACAGAGAGAGGAGGCAGAGAGAGGGGGAGATATGGGGAGAGAGAGAGAGAGAGAGAGAGAGCAAAGAAGGAGAGAAGAGGTTTCTCCAGCTCTCACTTTCCCCTCCTCTCTCACTCTCCTTGAAGAGGACCTGACTCTCACTAGCTCAGCATACCATCAACAGTCCATGCAGCCAACAGCAACCTTTGCTCTCACCGGTCTTCACCTCTCTTTTTTCCCTTTGGAGGGGGAGGTGACTGGGGAGTAGAAAAGCATGCATGTGCTGTGCCCAGGCTATCTATCAAGACAGGCAGAGGAGGGCACTAGGGAGGGCTGAGATTTCCGAATCACACTGTCAGGGTGAACTTAGCGTTTGTTGTTAATGACGTTGATGTTATTAGGCTAGACAGAGGGATGTCGATGTGAATCATTTTCAGTGTTATTCCATATTCATAATGGACTAAATATAGTAAGAGGAATGGGACTGGCGGGCACGGACCTCTGGATGGTCATAGTGGATGATTCCCATGATGAAACTAAATGCCAGCTCAGCTCTTTTGTTCCCTAAGAGGCACAGAAACCCATATCCCTAGCCTCCAACCCAAAGATGAAACCAAGACACAGTTGTTAGATTTTTACCCTTCTTTCCCAGTAGCCAAATTCAAATAACATTTCATGAGGCCAGGCACTCAGCTCTGATTTGTGGAGATTTAGTCTACAGGTGCGGCCAGGGGCAGCCAATCCCAACCTGTCTCTACCTAAGGCAGTCTGTGCCTCTACTTAGTGCCAAAGCCTGGGGGGTAGTGCTTTTCATTAAATGAGAAGGTTAATGTTTTCACATATGTAAAGGAGAATAGGGTGGGGGAGGGGTTGCAATGAAACGAAAATAAATAAGCCTTTTTCTTTGTAAAACGTGAAAAGCAGAGGTCAAGAAAAAAAGAAGTACAAAGAAAAATGGTCATTATTTTATTTGCAGAATTCAAAACTAAGAACTCAGCCATAATGCCTAGTATGCTAGAAGTTCTAGATCATAAGTTTTGATGAATTAAATTTATTGTTTACTGTATGCAATATATCATTTAACATTTAGTCCCAAATAAAGAAAACAAGAATTTATTAATTTGGTTTATATTTATAAAATTTCTGATTATAAAATAATATATATTCAACTAAAAACAACTGAAAAAAAAAATCAAAAGGTAAAATTACATGTAATCTACCACCCTAGGATGACCACTCCAAAAATTTTGTCTCTCATTCAATACTTTTCCTATGTATGTATATTGATGAGTATTTGTGTGTATGAACTATATTTATTGACATCTCTCTGTATATTTTACATTTATATCTTCAACCATGTTCTGATAGGCATATGTATGCACATTATACTGTCTTGAGGTAATAAACTTTAAAATTCTTCAGTATAGACAATGTGATAAATGTGCGTATAATTTAATTTGAATATTCATCTGGAGTGATTCAGAAGTGTTTACCTAACACACAAAAATTTATGATCAAGATCTATACCGGTAGGTTCGCTATCACCATTATTGATTTTAGAAATAATTTTGGGAAGAGAAGAGTAAGTGGTATTCAGGATATGTATCCTGGTTTTTTCTATTGTGAGCACTAAATTTCCCAGAGTCCCCTTATGCACCACTCTGAGCCAGAGTTGCTAAGAGGGGAATTTGCATGAGATTTGAGACGTGGGAGCTGGAAGGGAAGCAGCATTACTCTCTGAAGACCTTTGCAGTTTGATACATTAACAAAAAAGCAGAGGCACCTAGCATGCTCTAGCTTGTCCTTACTCTCCTTTTTCCCATGTCTAGCTCTTTTAACTCTCAGTCCTGTTGTCCAACAACAGCCCAGACTACCTCCAGCCTCTTGTCACAGATCCACAGAGGCTTTCCAATCACCCCTCCTTAAGTTTCCCTCTATGTGGTCTCACTTTCACCACCTCCCACACTTGGTTGTTTAGATTCCCTTGCAAGTTCCAACTTGTCCACCTGCACCAGTGCCTTCTTGTCTGATCGTCTAGCTTCCCATTCCACACCTCCATTTCTTAAACTCCTCCCACAATTATGTACGGTGTCACAATTGCACAACGTATGATAAATGCGTTATTCCATTACATTGAGTCACCTGCTTCTCTGACTGAACTCTGAATGGCAGTTTTTGTTCCAGAAGTGGCTCCAGGTGAATAGAATCTAAAGGATGAGAATCTCTGATCTGACTATTTAAAGGTGTTAATGACCCTATTTCTAGTGGTCAGTGGGAGACACGGGTAAATAGAAGTCCATGGCATGCAGTAATATAACAGTTCTTTAATTCATGATGTGTAGTCACATGGAGTCAAGTGCCTGAAGAAGACAAAGTTTTGAATGATCAAGCAGCTACTGTCATAAAAGATTTTAGATTTTAGTGGAAATAAAGAGTATACTATGGGATTGGTTGGTTGCATCCAATTATATTGTAGAACATGGAAGAGGAAAATAAGAAGCTCAGCACATTAAATTTCCAAATCAAAGTTGAGATACATGGCCACAAAACAATTCTAGCTGCCCTATCTTTCTCACTTCAGGTTGAGATTTGTGAAGAATAACTCCAAGTTTAATCTTATGAATGGCTGAGTTATAATGCAAATTGAATTTACAAGTTTGCAAAATCTCTTAGAACATTCGTTGGTAAGCAGTAGAATGCCAACATTTGGAATGGGGATATGTGCATAGATTCAAATGAAGCTAATTTCTTTGAATTCTTCTATTCTGCCAAGATTGCGTGAACTAGATACATACCTTTCTCCCTTGTCTGAGGAGATTAGCCTCCTCTTCCCTGAAGGACCTACAATGCTGTCTCCTGCTTTGCATGGAAATTCTGATTCTCCTCAAGACCTATACCTACAACATCTCATTACTCTTAGAGCTATATCCAGACTCAAGTCTCAGCAGGCCCCAAGGAGTCAGTGAAGAACTATAACCCATGAGGTATCACACACAGAGAATGAACTGCAAGATTCTGACAATTATATAATCAGATATTTAGGGGAACATGTGTGGAAAAGAACACTATGACTTGGATAAGGATGAAAGGGGTATAATATTAGACCAGGGCAAATTTACTGACAGGGGTATTATAAGCAAAAGTTCTGGATTCAATGAATTTGTACTAATAGTTTGCCTAAAAGTTGATTTCCAATTGTATGTCATCTATAAGAAAGACGCTTCAAATATAAATAAATTAGATTAAAATATCTTACCATAGCTTTATAACAGTTCTTAAAATCAGACTTTTAAAATGTGTTGAGGTATTTATGGCTCAGTAAGCAATTTATATTTTTTCAAAGATTGTGTATTCCATTCTTTTTGTGGGTATAGTGTTCTGTAAAAAATCTATTAGATAAACGTGATTGATAGTGTTATTCATTCTTAATATCTTCATAGCCTTACAGATTTTTCATCCAGTTGTTCTATTACTGATAATGGACTGTTAAGATTACCAAAATATAATTTACATTTACCTTAAAATAGTAATGTTAAATTACAGTTATTACAATAATAAAGCAAAATTTTATACCAATAAATTTAACTTTGATAAAATAGACAAATTCCTTATAAAATTACAACATATCAAAACTGACACAAGATGATACACAAAATGTAAATAGTTGTATCTACTTATAAAATTTCATTGGTAATTTTTTAAAAAACTTTTCCACAAAGAAAACTTCATGCTCAGATGGTTTCAATGGTGAACTCTTCAAATATTCAAAGGATGAAATAATAGCAATCTTACACTTCTATAACATGAAGGAGGAAAAACTCAATTTCTTTATAAGACTCACACGACATTAATATCTAAATCTGACAGGATATCACAAGAAAATTTTAAAAAGTCATTTTTACATGAAAGAAAAATATCCTTAACAAAATATAGCAAATCTCATGAAGACTAGCAGAGTTTATTCTAGAAATGCACTACTACTTTAACAACTGAAACAAAGTAACTCATTGCAATAACAGAATAAAATAGAAAAATATGATTGGCTTGATGGAGATGAACATTTTTGTCAAAATTTAACATACATTTATGATTTTTAAATTCTTAGGAAAATTAGGATAGAAGGAAGCTTCTACAACTTGGTAAAAGATACATATTAAAAAACCTATGTGGTCATTATTTATTTTTATTTTTATTTATTTATTTATTTGAGATAGAGTCTTGCTCTGTCACCCAAGCTGGAGTCCAGTGGCATGATCTTGGCTCACTGCAACCTCAGGCTCCCAGGTTCAAGTGACTGTTCTGCCTCAGCCTCCTCCTGAGTAGCTGGGACCCCAGGTGCGCACCACCACACCCAGCTAAGTTTTTTGTATTTTCAGTAGAGGTGAAGTTTCACCATATTGGCCAGGCTAGTCTCAAACTCCTGACCTCATGATCCGCCCACCTCAGCCTCCCAAAGTGCTGGGATTACAGGTGTGAGCCACAGCACCTGGCCTGTGGTCATTATCTTCAATGGTGATAATAGTGGTATATTAAATTATTTCTCCTGAAGATTGGGAGAAAGGCAGGGATGTCTATTCTCATCCCTCCTAGTGTTATTTAGAACAGTTATTTTTTAAAAAAGTATAAAGTTTGGAAAGGAAGCAGTGAAATATTCATAGATAAAATAATCATTTATATAGAAAACTTTATGTAACCTTTTTAAAAAAAATCTACTAGACCTGACAAGTAGAATTAGAAAGGTTACTAGATACAAGGTTAGTACCTTTTTAAAAAGCAAAAAATTGGAAAATGAAACTTAAAAAAATTATTTGCAATAGCATCAACATAAAAAGTAAGAATAAATTTACCAAAAATCATGCAAGACTTCTACCTTAAAAATTTGAAACTACCGAGATAAAACAGAAAAGGCCTGAATGAACAGAAATATACCATTACCATCAGTTGAAAGACTCAATATTGTTAAGACGTCAGTTCTCCTGAAATTGATCTATAAACACAATCTCAATCATAATATCTACAGACTTTTTAAACAGAAATTGGTAGTTGATTCTAAAATATGCATAAAAATGCAATGACCCAGATTAATCAAAACAATCTCAGAGAGAGTAAAAAAGAGAGAGAGGCCAAAGTTGAATTCTCAAGCCTGATTTCAAGACCTGCTAAAAAGCTACAGTAATCACATAAGTGTGGTATGGCATAATGACAGAGAGATCAGAATGGAGCATAGAAAAGAACCCGCACATATGCAGTATACTGATTTTCAGCAAAGTTACCAAAGCGATATAATAAGGAGAGAAAAAAAATTCCAACAAATTATACTGAAACAACCAGTTAATACAGAAAAACAAACAAACAAACAAACAAAAAACCTCTCTCTCTCTACCCTATATTGCTATTTTAATTAGACTTTCTTTTTCATTGAAACAACCGAGTAGTTTGCCTTGGGTCTCAGTTGTCAGACAGGTTCAGGTAGACTCCATGTGTCTTTCATTTTGGGGCACAAATTGAAAAACTAACACTGCCTGAAGGTTGCTCTTTTATTAAATAACAAAACTAGGAATATAAGAGGTGAAAGATTAACTCACAAGCACATTTAAAGCCTCTGCTCAATACAGTATCCATCACATATACTCACAGTCCGTTGGATGAAGAAGTCACATGGCCAATCCCAACCTCCAAGGGATGGGGAAGTACACTCCTTTAGAGTGGAGGGGGGAGAAGTGAGCATTTGCTGAACAATAGTATTATTTTACATATCTTCCTCTTTCTTGTTGCATATTTGAAAAAATGTTTATTCCACCTCCTTAGAGTAGACTTAGAGTTTGGCTGAGTGCAGAATTCTCCCATTGAGAATAAATTTTCCTAGTATTTCAAGGGAATTGTCCCACCCACTGACTTCTAGCATCCAGAATTCCTGATGAACAATCTGTTTTTTTCTGTTGCAAATGACCTGCTTTTTACTCTCTGAAAACATCTTTTTATCTAACATTCCACTGTAATATGCCTGGTTTGATAGTGTTTCATTTATTCTAACTGATGATTGGGAAGACTTTTCAATCTGGAAATTTATAACTCTCATTCTTGAAAATGCCATTGTACTACTTCTTTGATAATTCCCCCTTTTCATTCGCTGAGCTCTCTTTCTGGAACTCTGTCCTAGACTGATTTTTAAGTCTGATGTTTTAATTTATATATTCTACTTGGGCCTATTTGTTCTATGTTTTGAGAGCTTTTTCTTGGTATTGTTTTCCAAACTTTCAATGGAATATTTTTCTTTAAATATGTCAATTAAGATGCTTGTGGCCTTCTAGTAAGTAAGGATTCAACTCAAAATAGGTTAAACAAAAAGGGGATTATCTCCCAAAGCAAAAAGTTCAGAGGTGAGTAGCAAAGTGGTTGATTAATTCAACTGCTTAATGACATAGGGCTGTGGCAGCTGCATTATGTCACCCTTGTCACTTGGCTTATAGACTCTTAGTAATAAGATGGCTGCAGCAACACCAAGTATTGTATCTCCACACAACTAGATCTGAAGGAAGAAAAGGAAACATCTGTCTTGTGTCCTTTTTTAAGAGCAAGAAAAATTGTCCCAGAAACCCCATAACAGACTTTTCTTCAAACTTCATTGGCCAATATTGTGTCACATACTCATTCTTAAGCCAGTCATATGACAGAGGGAATAGAATTTTCACATTAAACTACTCAAGACCCACTTCTGGTGATGGGGAGGAACTAAGTCTTCCCTGAAACACAAGACATTTGGAGAAGGGTGCACACAATCAGGATTCTGCCAGAAGAGGGGAGGTGAGGTGAAGAGTTTTTGCATGAACAACTCAGAGTGCTATATTTGGCAATCAGAGTCTTAATGTCAAACAGCTCCTTTCTGTTTTGATTGTTCTATTTTCATGATATCATTTCTTGTTTTATGAATGCAGTTATTCTTTTATCTCAGAGGATTCTAAATAGTTTTATAGACTCTCTGATATTTTTCTTACACATTGTTTATGACATTATTTTTTCTATATTATCTCCATCAGGCTGGCATTCCTCAACAGTCTATTGATCCTTAGTCATGTCTGTATCTTAAATGTGACAACCAAGAGCAGACTAGGGGCTTAATGCCTATGGATGGGACTTTCATCCGGCAGGCTATGACCCAGGATCATTAGGCCAGAAGTGTGTGGCTATTTCTTAGGGAGATCTTTAGGATAAAAAGTGCAGATTTTTTTTTTTTTTTCCTAAAGGATACTCAATTTCCCAATTTTGAAAAAAAATCAAGGGTGGTGAAGTGAGTAAGGAAAAACAGGTGTTCAGGAAAACAGGAAGTATGTAAATGTGCTTCCAATTAATCCGATTTATAACTCCATGTTAACTTCCTATCCACCCTTCTAGCCACATGGCTGCAGCCTCTGCCCTGGTTCTTGTGCTATGGAGGTTCCCATTCTGTCCTTCCTCTGGCCTCAGCCCTCCCCACTGGGCAAGGAGTTCAAAGGACCAAGGAAACCATCCAGTGCTCACAGTTCCCCTTTTTGACCATGCTCCGGCTAAACAAGATCTAAGAATTCTCTGCCCAATCAGCTCCAAGCTCTCTTCCTTCCAGAGACTGTTCAGCTCTCTTTCCTAGGCCTTGAAAGGTAGCCAAGGGGAGGTCACTTGTAGGTGTGGATGAAGCTCCAACACGTGCCAACTGGGTTGACTACACAGGTGCACAGGAGGCCTTTTGTGGTGCAGAACAGAGGTAGGAAGCAAGGGAAGGGGTGCTAGCTGGGGCTTGGGCACTCTATTTGTACCATTCTCCTGGGCCCCACAAAGAACATGAAGCTAGTTTGCCTCTCTCTCATTCCTGGTGCTTGGAAATTCCATACCTCATTGGGATTAGGAAGGTAAAGAACAGCTTCTTCATTTGTACCACCCAGATGTTCTCTAAGTTCATGCTTCCCAAACTTGACAATATGTAAGAATCAACTGAGCTTATTAAATAGATTTCTGGTCCAATCCACAGAATCTGATTCCGTAGTTCTGGCAAGGGAAACTAACACGTTCTGGGTGTGACCCGCTGACCCACAGACCACAGTCTAAGCCTTGCTTTGTACAGGCCTCCTGCATGCCTGTGTCTTACTTCAACAATTACAAATTTCCTCTCTATCCTCTCTTTCTCTCTCTTTATCTCTCAGAAATTTATTTAAAATTTTATCTGCGATGTTTCTTCATTGTTGTGTTTTACGCCTTTGAAATTTTTATTTACTATCATTTTAGTGGTTTCTTAAGGGGAAGAAAAGATAAATGTATGTGATCAGTCATATTTTTTGTGAAAGTTTTATAAAAGTTTTTTTTAATTGGCATTTAAAGGGGTAATTTTTATTTAACTGAAAATTAACTTAAGTGACCTGCCTCTTCTTTCTGATGGTGACAGATAAATGGAGTGTTACAGTATTATCATAAAATAATAGTTTTGAGTCTAAGACTTGATTTGACCTCTACTTGACCTAATGCACATGAATATTATTTTACCCTAGCAACTTCATCTGTAAAATGTCAATATCATAATTATACTTGATTCACATTTAATAGGAGTATTTTGAGGTTAAATGAGAAATTACTTATGAGACATTTCCAGGACTTGCATTGCAGTAATCGGGCTCCATATTTATGTAGGTCTTGGCTCTGAGTCGCCTCAGACCCAACACAGACATTGTCTAAGTCACCATTCCCTGGCATACTGGAAAGAAATGCAATATAATTGGAAGAGAATAAGCGCTGGAGTCAAACAAACCTCAGTTTGAATTTGATCTGAGTCACTAGCTATCTGACCTGAGGCACATTTCTTCATTTGCAGAAAATGGCGTCAGACAAAGATCTAGCAACTTTATTTAAAAATGCATGCTAATTGATAAGAAAAACAATAGAATCCTAAAAGATAATATAAAAAAACAAAAATTCACAAGAAGACAAAATGCTGCTAATAAATGAACCCATGAAAAACATTCAACCTTGCCATTCAGTTTGTTAAAGATACAGAAATCAAAACAACATATTATTTTTATCTATAGACTGGCAAATATTTTTAAATGACAATACCTATTACTATCCAGTGAAATATCTACTCTCTCTGAACTTGAGGTGCTGTATCATGATAGGACTTTTCTGTAAAGTACTTAACAGCATGTATGCATCACGATTCTCAAAAATCTCCATATCTCTTGATTTGGCAATTTTTCTGTTTATTCATATGTCTCTGTGTGCATCTCTTATGAAAAAATACTCTATATGGGGAAAAATGCATAAAAATGTGGCTGTATTGTCTATAATTAGCTTTCAAATACCTCAGTAGGGAAAGTGTGACAGGTGCATGTTCCTTTTAATCTACATCTTCTGGGAAAATATAGATAATATTTAAACTTTTCTAAAGAGGAACATACATTCTTGAGGGGTAATCAAGACCTTGTATTCCTGAGGGAATAATAATTAGAAAGCTTGATAATTATACATGGGATATTATAAAGTATTTTTTATGTGCAGTAAGTAGGGGTTGGATGATGATGGGGGTGTTCTATAGACTTGTTAGACATTATTTCCTGGGAAATCATCTCAATGTTGTTCCCTTCCTAATTCAGTCTCAGGAACAGGTTCAGCTTCCTGTAGACCTGAGTTCTGTAAAGTTTATCCAGGTAAGAGACTAGAGGGAATGGATGGAGACCTCTGATGGTGACTAAGAGAGTAGAGGGAATAGATGGAGACCTTTGATGGTGACTGATTGGAGACCTCAGTTTCCTAAGATCCGACGGAGTCCTTCCTTGTCCTCAGGTTAGAAGTAGCTGATGTCTGTCTCTGAGTGGAAAAAACACACTGCATTTCTCCTACTGTACTCTCCTACCACAGAATGCTTCTATGACCAAATAGGTGGGATTTTTTTCCCCCACGCATCAAGCAAGAAAGCAATTCTCCAGATTCAGCAGAAGACACCAGCTGGATGTCTTCTAATTCAATTCAATTCTGACACCATCTACCTGGAGACAGCATCAGATCCCAAAGGTTGAGGGTTCAGTCCCCCAAGAGTGTCCCCACCCATTGAGATGCCAATTGCAAGCCCCAGGTTGTTTTACTTGTATTTCTCACCAATCAACTACAAATTGGGGTTCTCATGACCCCCTCCTGGTTTGATTAACTTGCTAGAGCAGCTCACAGAACTCAGGGAAACACTTATATTTACTGGTTTATTATAAAGGATATTACAAAGGCTATAGATGAACATCAGATGGGAGAGATGCATAAGGCAAGATGTGTGGGAAGGGGTGCCCGCTCTAGGTACCTCGCCATGTTCAGGCATCAGAAGTTCTCCAAACCCAGCCCTTTGCGTTTTTGTGGAAGTTTCATGACCTAGGTATGATTGATTAAATAACATTGGTGATCAACTTGACCTTCAGCCTCTTTCCCTTCCCCAGAGGTTGGGGAGTGGGGAAGAAAGTCTCAATCTTCTGATCATGCCTTGGTTTTTCTAGAGACCAGCTTCTATCCTGAAGCTACCTAGAAGCAATTAGTCAACTCATTAGCATATATCACCTTGGAGGTTCTAAGGATTTTAGGAGTTGTATGCCTGAAAACTCCGAAGAAAAGCCATATATGTTTTACAATATTATACCCTCTGTGAGGGTGGTTTCAGCATTGGTCCTGCAAAGTCAGTACACCTAGCAGTGTGGGGGCCTTGAGTCTTACTCCAGATGCAGAATCAGCTTCTCCATATTTTGTTCTGAAACACTCCATTGTTTGGGGTCTCCCAAACACTCCACTGTATGGGAATGAAAGGTAAAACAGAGGCCTAGGGAGTTTATGGGCCACGCTAAAGAAATAACTCAAAGGTGAAGTATAGGATATAGGTGTCCAAACAATGAGACCACAGGTCTCCTTTCAGAAAGAGCTGAGACCCAAGAGAAAGTGAATGATGGGTAATGGAGGTCACTGGTTGCTTGACACAGGCCCCAAGTACAGGATGTTGAGGGTGGTCTTATGAGTCACAAGACCTCCCGTAAAAAGCATCTTTTAATAAAGTGTTTCTCCCTGGGCTAGAAAGGCAGCTGCCTCCAGTAAAGCAGGGCTGGTCCAGAAATATTACCACTGGCATTAGCTATGCTTCCTTAGGCAGACAGCATGCTGAGAAATTCACATTCATCAGCTTGCCTAATCCTTGTAGTAATCCTAACTGGCAGGTATTATTATATCCCAATTCACACACTTAGAGGGATTTTGTATTTTGCCTAAGACGGCAAATGTGGCTCATGGCACAGCCAAAATGTGAATTCAGGTCCATTGGTTTCCAAATCCCAGCCCCTAGTAAATGGATGGACATGGGATAGCAGATTAACAGTGCTGTCAGTCACAGAGGGGACTGCTACCCAGAGTCCAGAGTAGTGAGGGCCTGAGGCATGGCCACTGTCTCCTCCTGCTGGGCTGTGTGGGGGATTATGGGGGGAAAGGACCTTGGGAGAAAGTGTCATGGTGGTAACCATGGGACCCCAAAGACGGGGGTGCCATGGTTACCACCTGGGTGCCATGGGGTGCCTGCCCCAAAGACAGAGCCTGCCTCTGAAGTCACATTTCTAAGTACATGGCAGGCACAACCACCAGAAGTAGCTGCGGTCGCAAGAAAGTCAGCTGCCAAGGGGAGGAGGTGTGGTCACACCTCAAGCCTTGTCACCAGGACTTTGTAAAGGTCCACAAGTTCCCAGAGGCTGGGCTCGTAACTCCTGTGGCTACTTCACACTGACTAGATCCTTCTCTCTAGACCTGGCCCATAGAGATTGACATTTTCAATTCAGGCTTTTGTTCTTAGAGACTAAGTACTGCTGTCCAAGGCCCATCACTCCTGGAACACTGTTTTTTATTTCCTGGTGAACACTGTTTTATATATCTCACAGAGAGGCTGTATTACTTTACTAGGGCCACCGTAACCAAGTACCATAAACAGGGTGGCCTAAACTGTAGACATGTATTTTCTCACAGTTTTGGAAGCCAGAAGTCCAGCCTCCACCTTGTCAGTAAGGTGGATTTCTTCTGAGGCCTCTCTCCTTGGCTTATAGATGGCAGCCTTGTCACTGTGTGCTCACACGACCTTCCCTCTATGCCTATCTGTGTCCTGATCTCCTCTTCTCATAGGGCCACAGTCACATGGGTTAAGGTCCACCCATATGACCTCATTTCAACTTCATCACCTCTTTCAAGACTCCATCTCCAAATACAGTCACATTCTGAGCTGTTAAGGATTTGCTTCCATATATACATTTTAAGGGGATAAAATTCAGCCCAGAAGAGTGGCCAAGTGCACTTTGTCATCCAAAGAACTTCTAGGTTGTCTAGAGGCTGCCCATCTCTCAGCTTCTCAGACACCCAGCTGTAGGGAGTTACATTTGCCTGAGTTCTCCCACACTGGGGAATCACATATATTGTTATCCAAACCAGGACACATTCATGGTTTGCCTTTAGGGAACAGGGAATCGAGTCTGTGATTTTATTCCTAATTGCACGTAAAGTGTTGTGAGCCCTGTGGAGCACAGAAAATTCTAAGGGTAAAAGAGGGAGTTATTGATAATGATGCCAAGAAAACCAAAATAAATTGGAATCATCCTCCAGGTAAGCTGGGAAGTATGGTCTCCTATCCGTAAATCCAGAACCCAAGATTTGCACATATAGCCACGTTTACTGGAATAACTAGACTGTACAATGTTCCCTGAATCGCTCAAGAGGAAACAGCAATGGAGGCATGGACTCTTTTTTTCAGACAGTGAGTCCACGAGCACAGGTGAGCTGATCCACCCTCCCTTCTGCTACCTGCCTGTGAATCCAGCCAGTAGGCTGTACATTACTGTGCTTTAGTTCTGTGGCTCACTTTCCCTCTGTGCAAGGTGTGAGGACACACCCACTGCTCCAAATCTCCGAAGTTCAGCTTCTAACAACAGATGAACGTGTTGCCCCTTTGGGGAGACACAATACCCAACTAGGGACAATACCAGCCTCCAGGAAGCATTTGGAAATGACTGGAGACATTTTAATTGTCATGCTGACTAAGGCCAGGAGGCAACAATGCTCAACATCTTCCACTTCTGGACAACATAGCCTTGTCCTGCACAAACTGCCCAGAGGAGCACAAACGCAGAATAGCAAAGCATGGGCTTTTAAACACTACAAAGTTGGCTGGAAATTTTCTGAGGTCAGGGAGACCTTTGGCTGGTGATTTTGCCATTCCACTTACTCTGTCCCTGCCTGAGATAAAACTTGTCTCCCTTGCCCTCTTCCCACTTCAGGACAACAGTGAGTCTAGAGTAGAATTTTAAGACAAGATCTGGGATTGAATCTGGGCTTGAATACTGCCTAGTATTTATGTGACCTTGGGCCATCTAGCTAAGTTTTTTGGGCTTCATTTTCTTCATCTGTAGAATGGGAGACATATTTGCTCCTCCTACCTGTCTCAAAGGATTTGTGTCTCCCACAGGGCAATATTTGTAAAGTGCTTTGCAAACTGAAAAATCTGTAGGTGGGTCAGTTGTCACCACGATGAGCAGACGTGCTTACTTGAGAAATGGCGCCCACTGTGAAATGGCTCAGTCTTTCCTACTGCGCTTTACCAGAAGGAGAGAGGAAGAGGGGAGAAAGGACTGCCTCTGCAGCTTGGCTCTACTTGCTTCCGCCTCCTCCCTCCTGCCCCTTATTCTCATTACAAACAAAGGTCCACAGAGGGCACGTTTAAAACCAAGAAGTCGTCACTACTGTCCACCCACCACCTGGCCTACGTCTTCGTAACAAAGGACCTCTTGAGTTTTGTTCCCTCCCCTGAATCTTTTTTGCCTCTAGGGAACAGGGAATTGGGGAGTCTGTGATTTTATTCCTAATTGCATGTGAAGTGCTGTAAACCCCGTGGAGCACATAAAATTCTCATCTATTTTAGTCCCCATTAATTTCCCACCCCTTTTCATTTATAACTTGCTCTCCTTTCTCTGTAATGCTTCCTTTTCCCTGACGGGATTTGTAAATTCCCCTTTTATTCCCTTCCACCCCCTGGCAGGCATTAATTCAATCTCCAGTGAGGTCTTTTGCATGTTTCCCTTTAAATCTTCCTGGGAGCCCCAGTGCTTCTGGAGAGAGGAGTTCAAGGGTGGGTCGGGAGACAGCATGGGCAGTCTGACCTCCAGCTCTGGCCCGCTCTCTGGCCTTGTCAATGTCTCACAGGTGTCAACAAGCTGCTTTGTGACTTAATTTTATTGCCTGCAAAATGGTACTCAAGGTACCTGCCCAAGGCACACTTGACAGGCATGCTGTGCAGAGCAGTTAATTAGAGGTGGCCCTAGCGCCCCTCCTCTAACTCTCCAGGATTACGCCCTGCGGCCCCATTCTCTTGTATAGTGGATATAAATTTGCAACCAATACTCTCAGGTGCAAGACATGTCGCATTATTTAACTTTTCTAAATTAAATTAAATATGACTCTGAGCCCTCCCTTGTTAGGGTATTGAGGAGTTAAATCAAAATCATTACTAGGCTTCTCCTCTGAAGGGCAATGCAGAGGTGCCAGGGATCTTACCCAGCACTCAGCCTCCAAGAATGGACCCAGGTCTTTGTCCACAAATTTCATAACTCTACACACCTTATCTAAATCATCATCGTCTCCTGAAAGTGGGAAAACTCGGGTCCTTGCCGCCAGAGCACACAGAGTCAACCCCCTGTGGGGTACTTTCCCAGCCCTGAGAGCCAGGAGGGCACCCAAAATAAGGTCCCCTCCCTGAGAAAGGGAAACTCTCCCTTCATGGGGGTTGGCTCTTCTACCTCTAACCACCTCTCCAACTGCCTTCATCTCCCCAGCTACCACCGCCGCCACCCCAACTCCACGTGACGTTGTCTCAAAAAGTGTTAGAAACAGGTTAGTTACTTTTCTCAGAAGAGGTGTCTGTTTTGCAAAGGAGACTTTATGCAGTCTCTTTTGCAAGTTATGTAAATATAAAATCCAATAACAGATTAAAGCTTTGCTGTCCCACCTGCTTCAAAGCTTCTCCCTTCCCCTTCTCTCCCACTTCAGCTCAGGACAAATCCAGGCGTGGAGCCTGCTATGGGAGAGAGGTTCATTCCACTCACACCTCACTTGCTCGCCTCTCCACGGCCCCTGCCCTGGGTGGAGGTGGGGAAGGCCAAAATGGGCACCATCTTCAGTAGACAGCCCTGCAGTGTCAGGCCTTCTGTATGTCCAAAGCCTCATATGTATTTAGAGAGCCTCGTCCCACTCTGCATTTTGGGGGCCATCCACCTGAGATTGCCTTCTTGATCTGGCCACCCTCAGTCTCTTCCTTAGCCTCTGTTCCACCCTTCTGTTGGTGTCACCTTGACCTTTCAGGCCACCAGTCCACATCCAGCCTGGGAAATAGAGCCACATACTTGCCCCCTCTGAACTCTGGAAAAGCAGGCTCCCACCACAGGCCTCCATCTCAGGCTGCATCAGTCATCTCTCTTTTGGAATTTTTTTTTTAAACTCTTTAAGCCAGGCACCAGTCCCCTAATTACCCTTAAACTTCAAGTAACATATATTAAATCCTCCCCACGAGTTCTCTTGAGATTTGATCCCCTTACCCCACCACTTGGCTCTCTCTAAAGCAATCCTTACTCTAAAACCCTTTAAATCCCCCTTTCCGATTTAATCTCAGATTCCTCTATTGATGCAGCAGTCGGGAGATCCTGCAGAAGTGGTGAGCACCCATTGCTCTCAGCGTCCGGACCCCAAAGACAAGAAGGGTCTCGTTTTATCATCCTGTTACAAACGTGTAGCATAATCTCAGGCAGTGATGAGTGTAATAAAAAATAAACTCATACAAGGGGAGCAAGGTGACAGCAGGGATCATTTGAAGAGTTGACGTTAGAGCAGAGAGGTGGACAGTTGTAGGGCTGTCTGGGTGTCTGGGGAAAGAGTATTCCAGGAGGAGTATGCGGCGAGGGTGTGCGCCTGACATGCTGCAGGTGATGAGACCAGCTGGTGCAGAAGGTAGAGGTAAGCAGGGTGGCCAGGAGGAGGGAATGGTAGCCAGAGGGCAGAGCCTTTGGGTCGGTCTCTTAGGCATGGTAAAGAGTGTGGATGTTATTCTAGTGGATGAGAAATTCCTGGGGGTTTGGAGCAAGTGTTAAAGGATCAGGTGGCCTTTGTGTGGGAAATAGACTGTTGAGAAACAAGAGTGGGGGCTCCATGAGAAGATCCCAGCAAGAGCAGTAAGAGACCCTCAGAGGAGGTGGTCACATTTGAGATACGTTATGAAAACATGGGCAGCCAGATACATTGATAGAAGGCATTCGGTATGTGAGAAACAGAATTTGTAGAAGAAAGAATTTGAACTTCCAAGTAGCTCCAGCTAGGACTTCCCACAGGAGGCCATATTACCAGGGCAAGCAGAGCTTTGCATCATGGAATGGCTTAAAGTTGCAGTCTCAAACTTACCTAACCACAGAATCTTTTTTTAGAGGACACCTCTTGCCATCTCTCAAATGGATGGATTTACAAGATAACACCTATAAAGCAGCTTTTTCAAGGTTTGGTCCCAGGGCTACTATTATAGACAAAGAGCCAATTATATACACAATCTTTTTCCAATTGCTTTACATTTGAATCTCGAAGGATCAAAGATAAGAATAAGTTTGACTGGGACATAATAAGAAAGAAAATTAAACTGAATATTATATTTAAGTCAGTGGCTCTCACCCCTAACCCAATCCAAGCTTAATTTTCAATCACTGCTTAGCTGTTAAGTTTTCTTTTAGGGTTACAGAAAAAAAAATGTTAATTTACCCTCAAGATGTTGTCTATCCCCAGTTTTTTATTGACTTCTGTTGTTGCCTGCACTGTTATGGTTTCATAGTCTTAATATCCTACTTGAATAGAGCTGTACATATATATATACACACACACATTTTTATATATATATAACTTTCATACATATATATTAGTTTTTAGCTGCTACTTGAAACTCCCATTTCTCTCTGAAATATATACGTTTCAGTGAAAGGATTGTGAAATCTAAAATCCAAATGGTCCTGGGCAGGCAGATAACAGCTGTGTAGAAGGGCTAGGTGTGTAGGGACTAATGGGTGCTCTGGAGAACAGCAGAGTTCATGCCCACAGAAAGTCATTTCAACTAAGAAAAGGAAAATAATTAAACAGTGTGCTGACAAAACAAAACACAATGTTTATAAGAAAACACAATGTTTATAAGACCCATCTCCATGTTGTCTCTCCTGATTGCATGAAACAATATTTTCTCTTAGACCCCAAGCCTACACTTTTCCTGATCAGCTAAAAACAGATGCTAAAATATGCCCAAACAAGCACACAAAAAAAGCCTTCTTTGGCTTGCTTAGCAAGGACATTGCATATTGCTACTATCCCTCCTGTGAGTACTTCACCTGTATTTCTCCTACATGGGGTCACTGCTTTATTACTTTATTATGCATTTACAATTTGATTTTCTACTAACAAAAAGATATTCTTAAAGAGGCAAAATTTTTGACTCTTCCTTTTGAGGTCTTTAAAAATCAAAATAGAACAAAATGTTTTCAAACTTTCAAAACTAGTGTTTTCTTCCTTTTGAATAGTTCTTAACACTTTTCAAAGTGCTTGCATACACTGGCTCAGTTAGGATGTGCTAGGTTATGCTACAGTAATAAACAACTCCAAAATCTCAAAAACCCAACATAATAAAAATTCTTCCGTATGTTATATGTCTAACATGGGTCATCAGGGGACTTCTGCTCACTGTAGTCAGTTACAGACTCAGCGCACTAAGACCAAGATTCATCTCTATATAATCTTCTGCAATCACTACTGTAGGTGAGAAGGATGTGAGGCAAGTCAAGCCCCAGTTTGTCACGTTCTACCTGAGAGTGATAGACATCACTCTGCTCACATTTCATTGGCCAAAGTACTTTGTATGGCAATACTTTTTTATCCTCAGGGCAAGTAGGAGGTGCAACCCTACCATGCACCAAAAGAAGCAAAGCCAGAAATATTTGTTAAACTGCACTATGAGCTATAACATTCATACCAGTATTTTTACATTAAGAACTTCCCAGAGATACAGCCAGAAATCTTTCTATTTAGCATAGAAAAACTCAGTCACAGACAGAGACTGGGAGAGCAGAAACAAGTGCCCTGTTTTCCTAAATCTTAGTTTAATGTCTTTCCATCACAGCATGCTCTCATCCCTTGGCTGTGTTAGCTAGACTTTTTTTTTTCAACTAACGAATTTATTTATTTATACTCTCCTGGTTTCAAAGAATATTTGAGTGACATTATGTGATAGTTGTGTCACGGCCTTATTTTATTATATACACATGGAGCTTCTGACTGTGATTATATTGCAGAAAACACACGTTTTATAATCATTTGATTTTTTTCATTTATTTTAATGACCTATTAAAATAATGATATGGTTGATTCAATCAACTAAACTGTTTAAGATTCTTGAAAATAATGATTCCCTTGAAGGAAAATAAAAGTCATCTCAGAGGTCATCTGTGGGTGTTATACAGACGTCTTCAAGTGTAATGTGCTACAGTGGTACACCCCTTGTGCTAACAGCTGAAAGGGAGAAAAGTAGCATTAAAAGCTCCTATGTGCCTTTGAGAATCTGAGTAATAACATTCCAAATTTCCATCCACACAGAGTTGTTTCAAGACGAAAGGGGGCCCTTTGGCCAGGGAATGAGATGATTCACTTAACACTTTCTAGGGCAAAATGAGATGAAAATGAAATAGACGTTAGATGACAACAAAGGATTTGTAACCACAAAGACAATAGCTTATGTAGTTTTATAAGAAATTTAAGCAGTGTTGTTTTCTCTCATTCTCATCATGTATTTTCTTTAGTTAGAATTAATAAACACCGTAGGTATCTGGCAATCCAGTCTTTAGTTAACAGATACATTTGCATAACAATACTAAACCCTCTGCGTGCCGCGTGTGTGTGTGTGTGTGTGTGTGTGAGAGAGAGAGAGAGAGAGAGAGAGAGAGAGATGTGGTGTGTTAGCTAGTGGATGTGCATGTGTCTGCATTTCTAGGGCCCATGGGATGAAATTACAGTGAAAAATTTAGAGGCAGTGTATTTTTCTCAACTTGCTGGAGACTGGTTTCACGCTTCTTCATTCTAATAGGAATCAAATGAAGAATGCTGACTCATTAAGAGGCTGCACTGAGAGGTGTGAATGTCTAGCTGTTGGCTATGCATGGCTATGGGTCAGTCTTTCAAAAGGTGAGAAAATAATTTTACTTAATGTTTAAGGAATTACATTAGAAATTTAGACCTGGAAGGTCTGTTTACAAGGGCTTTCAAACTTGAGGAATATTTCAGTTTGTTGCCATAGCACTGACAAGAGTATATTTTATTGTAAACAACTACAGGAGACAAAAAAAATGTATAGTGAAGATAATGATAATATCTAACTCATAAGGTGGTTCTGTCCACCACAAAATAATACCAGGTCAAGAGTCATCATCATCATCATCATTATAATAAAATATCAATATACTAATGATTTTCAACCTTTTAAAAATTCTTAGCCATAAAAATCCATTGTTCAAATATTACTTGAAGCGGAAGCCCTCTGAGTAAAACATGTATGTAAAATAAAATTGCTTTGGTTGAAGACAGAGTAGAAACCCTGAACCTCAACTCCCTCCCTACCCCCACTGGGCTCTCTAGGGCATATTTGGAAAATCGTTGTTTTCAAAATTATCTTTCATTTGTGTCTGATGTAGGTAAACTTTTTAACTACACAATCCCCCTCATCCCTTTCCCCCCACACACACTCCTCACTTCAGGGCAGGTTATTGGGCAAATGTACTGAGTATAGATAAGCCCTAATAATGGCAACAACTCTTTACCTAAGGGCTTACCCATTTTGCTCGAAACTTGATACATATTATCTCCAGTTCTCCTTCCAGCTCTGTGTGATTGGTATGACTATCCTTATGTTCAAAATGGAGAAAGGAGACACAAAGAGGTAACCACGACTGTTGAGTTAGTGGAAAAGCTAGGATTTGAATCTGAGTTTGTTTTTCTTCAAAGCTTAAGCTCTTTCTACTTTACCACACTGCTCTCAAACTGGAGATCTGGGAATGTCCATGGGCTTTATATAAGTTTTAAATTCAGCTTTAATCTTGTAATAATCCAAAAACTTTAATGTATGTCTATTCTGGATCACCCCAGCAGCCCCAAGATTTCTGTGCTCTTATTTGCTTTTGTTAGCAATTACATTGTTGCCAAGTGACACTACTTTAATGACTCTTACTAATGAGAAAAGAACAGAGGTGAACTGAATAGTAAATGATGCGTTTGTGCCAAATGAAGGCCAAATGACATCACAGCAGGCTGTAGAAAGTAGTGCAGATAGAGGAGAGCAGCGTGCAAATAGCACATAGGTAATAATATGGGCACGTGGAACTCTAAGGAACTGGGGCTGCAGCAGCCACTGCCATGCTCATGTTGCAAACTGTGATTGAGTTTCAGTCAAACATTACTCATCACAGTACATGAATGTTGTTCATTTGAATTTAATTGTGTTCGTATTTGAGTTTGGATTTAGTTGATTAAGTTGTGTTGGATGTAGTAGAGTTCTTACTATCAATAGTTTGTATCTAGTTTTATGGTAAACATACTTAAGTAACATAAAAATAATTTAGCACAGGAACCCCTGTGTATTTTTTTTCCCTCTAAACGGAAAAAAAGGAATCTACATACAATGGTTGAGTTTGAAGAATACTGCACCAAATGAATGGGTTCTCTATCTACTGGGTTTGCTCTTGGGAAACTTTCAAGTTAAGAATCTGAAGACTGGTCAATTCTATGAAAAGTCTACTCAGTTCCACCAAACAACTGGTTGACTGACTTCTTTTTCTTTTTTCTAAATTTACTGAAAACATCTGAAACTCTAAACATAAAATCTGCTCATTATAATAGGGTGTGTGTGTGTGTGTGTGTGTGTGTGTGTGTGTGTGTCCTTGAGAGCGGTTTTTATGTGTCAGAAAATTTCAGTCATATACCTTTGGTTGTGTAATTAATACTGATTTTATTAGAGTTATTAATCCAAAAACTTAATTCTTCCTTAAGCTTTTTAGTTCAATTTACAAATCTCATTATTTTACCTTTAAATGTAGCTAATCTCAACAATCGTATTTTGAGGGCTTTTGTTAATGTTTGGTCTCATTTACAAAGTTGGTTAAGCTCTTTTACAAATTTTAAACTACATTTATAATTTAATATCTTCAACTTCCTCTTTAAACACTTCACTTATCTGACCAGAAAACATTTCCCATACTTAACTGATTTTTGTAAGTCTAATAAATTAGACTTTTAAGGCTGGGCACGGTGGCTCATGCCTGTAATCCCAGCACTTTGGGAGGCCAAGGCGGATGGATCACCTGAGGTCGGGAGTTCCAGACCAGCCTGACCAACATGGAGAAAACCTATCTCTACTAAAAATACAAAATTAGCCTGGCATGGTGGTGCATGCCTGTAATCCCAGCTACTCGGGAGGCTGAGGCAGGAGAATCGCTTGAACCCGGGAGGTAGAGGTTGCGGTGAGCCGAGATTATGCCATTGCACTCCAGCCTGGGCAAGAAGAGTGAAACTCTGTCTCAATAAATAAATAAATAAATAAATAAGACTTTTAAATATAGTGAAACTTAAGTTCTCTTGAATATTTAAACACTGTCTGTACAATTAGTAAGATTCCAACCAAAAATTATAGGACTAAGTCAATTATTCAATTGTATATTTATGGTGATATTACAAGGCTAAGCCATCATTCTAACAGGTCATTACTAGTATTTAAACATTACTGGTAACTAAAATTCCAAATTTTTCTAGATTCCTGACACAAAGACATTACTACTATGGTTCTGGTCTTTTAAACATTTCAATAATTAATTATAAATTCTATGAGGTTTGAAAGATGTATACACAGTGAAGAAACCATTATTATCCACACAATTTGGGTGGATACTTCTGACCCAGTTGAGGTTACATGACAGTCCAAGGTTTCAGCTGGGATGGTGACTGAATACTTGTCTGCAACACTGATAGGGTGTGTCTAGTTCCATTTACAATGGTTATACCAAAACCTTTCTATTATTATTATTATTATTATTATCATCACTATACTTTAAGTTCTAGGGTACATGTGCACAACGTGCAGGTTTGTTACATATGCATCCATGTGCCACATTGGTGTGCTGCACCCATTAACTCGTCATTTACATTAGGTATATATCCTAATGCTATCCCTCCCCCCTCCCCCCACCTACCGACATGCCCCGGTGTGTGATGTTCCCCTTCCTGTGTCCAAGTGTTCTCATTGTTCAATTCCCATTGTTCAATTCTCATTGTTCTCAATGTTCTATGAGTGAGAACATGTGGTGTTTGGTTTTCTGTCTTTGCAATAGTTTGCTGAGAATGATGGTTTCCAGCTTCATCCATGTCCCTACAAAGGACATGAACTCATCCTTTTTTATGGCTGCATAGTATTCCATGGTGTGTATGTGCCACATTTTCTTAATCCAGTCTATCATTGATGGACATTTGAGTTGGTTCCAAGTCTTTGCTAGTGTGAATAATATCACAATAAACATACATGTGCATGTGTCTTTATAGTAGCATGATTTATAATCCTTTGGGTATATATCCAATAATGGGATGGCTGGGTCAAATGGTGGTTATACCAAAACCTTTCAGTGAGGTGGCCTCATAAACTGTTTAGCCCGTGTCTTTGTGATCAAGTAATGTATTACGTGATTATTTCATTTACCCTAGAAGACTGCATTCTGAATCCAGGCTCAATTTTGGATTTTGCTTTTCTTTGTTTCTTAAAAAACATGAATGCATTTCCCAGTTAACTCTACAGACTTTTGGACATGTCAAAATCTTGCATTCTTTTCGCATGTTTTCTCTCTCTTAAAATGAAATTCTAATATCTCTTATGACTGGCTTACCATTCACCCACAACTTTTAAGGTCACTTCTCTGACACAACCTATTTCTAAGACTCATCAAAATCAATCTGGAAATCTAGCCCAGTTATTTTCAAAATGTTGCTTTTGTTTTGGAACTCCTTGTTCAACTGTAATGTTATACAGAACTATGAACAAACAAAACAGACAAAAGCTTCAGATTCTATCATTTTAAAACAATGTGGGCCTCCAGGCATGAGATCACAGGGAAAGCTTCTCCAACTTTTATTTTTATGGTCTTGGCCATCAGCCAAGCTGTCACATCATCCTGGCTAGTAGTCATAAGAGTGGAGCATATGGCCACATGTCTTGCAGGCCACATGTCTTGCAGTAAACTATGGTCCTGGTGCTTTGGATGGTTGTTGAGCCATGCACAAAGTCCAGGTAAGGTTGAGTAGTAAAAAGTGACATGAGGAGGAGCGATTATGGAAGACTGATAGCTGTTATCTAAAATCCATGTTCCTCTTCTTTATTTGTACAAAGCTAGATTACATTTCCCAGACTTCCTTGCAATTAGGTATGCCCATGTGACTGAGTTCTAGCCAATGGGTTGTGAATAGATATAGGATGTTCTCCTCCTCTATTTCTAGCCCAGAAAAGTCTCCCTTACCCTTTCCTCCTTGCTATTTTCCCCTTATGACTGGCAGGAATGGAGACAACCCTCAACTTGGCAGTCACAATTTAAAGATGACACATTCTCCATCAGCCTGGAGATGAATAATTGCGTGGATGAGACCCACTTCATCAAGTCGTTCTCGGCCTTTCAGCACTGTTGCATATCAGAAAGCAAACTTGTACTGTGTTAGAGCTGTTACACTTTTGGGGACTTGTTTGTTATGGTGGCTAGCTTACCTTAACTAAGACAGCAGTCAGTGAGATCCACCTATCCATATGGCCCATTACTTTAACTTCCATGAATAGTGTCTCAGTCATTGTTAATGTCTCAAGTAGAAGGTACCCCTTGACAACGTCCACTCAGAATGATGCAAGCTTGAGGCTGGTCAACAGTGGGGCCTGGTACATCCACATACAAGAGACTCCAGCTTGCATCATTTTCAGTGAATTCTGATTCCCTTGGAATCAGGCACCACCAACAGTGACTGAAAATAGGTCTGGTGCCCTGATTCTTAGACTGAAACAATGTGGAGAAGGGGTACAGTTTCTCTATTACTTGTATCTGGAGACTTTTCCTGATGGTGACAGGTGATTCCAGAGGTTTCAGGGCAGGATAGCTACATACAGAGTGACCAGCTTTCTCACAATACAGGTGTGATTACTCACACTGATGACACAGTTGCTCAATAAGTCAGCACAGTATATTTCCATCAAAGAATTATCCCATGCTGAAGAATAGGTTTGAATAATTAGGAATTAGAGCCAAATGGCCTTTCAGCCTTGTAGAGCAGGATCACCAGAGTGTCTGGCCTTTACCACCACCCCATCATAGAAGGGATCACTGGAACTCTCTGTGGAATTTTGTACACACAGGAAGCTGCGTTCTCCATTAACAGAGCATTTGTATATGTTATTTATTCCCTCTGGCGTGCCCCCCACCTCTGCCCCCACAGTTAATTGACTCCTAGAATTCTTTAACATTGAGATGAAATCTCATCTACTTTGAGAAGCCTATGATCCCTCGGAATGGGTTAGCTGTTTCTTTCTCTGTTTTTCCATAATACCATGAGCATAATTCTATGTATTAGCCAGTTTTGTATTTATTCACTGTTCTCCCTCTCACCAGACTGTGAAATGGCGGCAGTGGCTGTATCTTTCCTCTTGCGAACCACCTTCTCTTTATCATCATGTGTCACTCAAGAAATATCTGTTGATGAATTAATGAGCATTTATTTGGTAGCACATAGATTGAATAACAGATTAATTGGCTGGAATTTCAGTCCCCAACTACTATGTCACCATATAGTTAGAACTTACATCTCACAAGTCCCCACTTCCCTGCATGCTTGATTTCTCCCTCTTAGCAACACAGTGGTAATTTTCTAAGTTCTGTTTTATTTCCCAGGATAAAAAAAGAACATGAAAGACATTAACGGGTTAAACATGTAGCAATCTGTTTTACATGAAAAGAAAAAGATACAAAGAAATTTTAATAAAAATACAACCCTACTAGGACTTGGACTCATTACCTCTGCAATATAAGGAAGACACTAGGCAATGTGAATTTACAGGTGTTAATTAGCCAACAGAGGGTTCCTCGATTGTTCCCAGAATACCATACAAACATAGAGAAATAGAAAAATTCAATCAAAGAACATTCCCTGTCTCATAGAAAAGACTGCATGCGTGCACAATGTCATGCAAATCAGCTTTAATTTACTGCATGTTTTTCTGCTTCCACCAAATTTGTTGAAGAAAATGGATCTTTCTCTGCTCATAGCTGTAAATTCCTGCATCATCAAAGCATACACAGATCAAGATGTTGTTTTTCAACTGATGCTTGAATAATAGTAGAAGAAAATTTCCATGCAGAAACGTCAAATGGATATTCCCATGGCAGCATTAATTTGGAAATACTCCCCACTGCACTATAAGTGGGTCTAGTTGGGTAACAGGAGCATGGGTAGGTCCTTATTTTACACCCAAGCAGTTGCTCTGCTAGGGATTCCTGTTCCCTTCCAGAAAATTGAGATAATGGTTTGCATGAAGGTGAATTAAAATATATCCCTGCAGCCACTATTAATTAAACCATATTCACAATGAAACATAAGTAACACTTTGGGAGATATATCTACACAGCATCAAACAACTGGTCGAATGTTTTCCCCGCTGCATTGATCTATTTTCGTGGTGAATTGTGGACACAGGCACAGATAAGTTCAGCCTGTCAGTGCAATTATGATAATCCAGCTATATCCACTTTCTCATTCAGGCCATCACTCAGGAAGGCCCTGCCATTTTCCTAGATTGTATTGTTCTGAGCATTCTGAGTGTCCTGAAGATGCAGGCATGTTGTAATAATTATAGCTAACACTTACGTAGTGCTTACCGTGTGTAAAGCACTATATGAATCACTTTAAAATTTTTCATGTTCATCTATTCAGTCCTCGTATCAAACCTACGAGGTAAGCACCATTATTTCCATGTAACAGAAGAGGCAACTGAGGCATGGAGAGGTTTGGTAACTTCTCTAAAGTCCTGTAGCCAGTAAATGGCTGAGGTGGGATTCAAACTTATAGTCTGGTTTAGTCTTTGCTTTTAATCATGACCCTCTGCTGCCTCAGTTTCTACTAAATCTTTGTTGAATAAATGAATATGGCTTACAGAATCAGACTGAAAGGGTGATATTATTCATCAAAACAGATATATGATTACAGACTGCCAACCGGTGGTTCTCAAAATGGGGTCTGCAAGCTATTTGCAGTTCATTAAGCTACCCCAGGTGCCATGTGTTTTTTGACAAGGACATATTAGCATTTTTTTTTTTTTGCTGGTTTTCATTAATATTTTGTGAAATCCAGATATTGCTCCTGGTGCCTCATCCAAAGGAGTGGGCATCTTCTCATGCATCATTTATTTAAGAGAATGTCTGGGTTGTTTCCTTGTGTTGATGAGTAAGGGTAGATTCATTGGCTTCCAAGGTCTCTCTGGACCCTGCCAAAGTGGTTCACAGCCTGAAAATCTTACAAGCCCTTGATCTAGGTGATGACATTTAAAAATTGGAAAAGGTGGTGTGGTTCATGTTTACTGTTGTTCTGAAGAGAGAGGCTGCAGGGCACTACTCAAGACCCACCCCTAGGTTGTGGGCAGGACAAACCCAGCAGCTGACTGAGGAAGGGTCATTTCTGACATTGGGAAGACATCGGGTCTAGCTGACTCTTACTGTTTCCAAGCATGGCACCGTATCAGTTGGCCAAGAACCGACTCAAGTAGAGGGAAGACAAGGAGGCCACCTATCTGCACTAATTAGTCTGTTTTGTCTAGTTATCTTGGTTCTACTCACAACTGCATCAGATTTCATGTGAAAGGTTGTACCACATGAAACTGCGGACATCTGATCATTTTCGACTTAAAAAAATGGCAATTTTGTATAAGACAACTTAATAATAGTTGCTCTTACATAGTACCCCATGTACTAGCATCATAGCCTTTCAACTTTAAGAGTGAGGCGAGAATCCTACCAAGCTCTTTCATTAGTGAAGCATTTATGGGTGGCAAGGGTATGAAAGCACAATAAGGTGCACAGGCTGCACATGGGCAGAAAGAGGAGGGAGACGACACGTGGGCCATGTGGCAATGGCACTGCCTCCTCCAATACTGTCTTGTGGTTGAAAAAAGCCTTCAAATTTATGTGCTTGACATCCATAGGTTATTATGAAACTAGTAATAAAGATACAAAATTAAACTTAATGAAAACATATGGAGCCCTTCCCATGCACATTCTCTTAAGTGCTAGAGTAGATATAAGGACGGAACAGAGATCCTAACCCTAGGACATTTTTGTTTATTCAACAAATATCTTAAAGCATCTACTATGTGCTATGATCTGGCCTAAGTGCTTAGGGAAACTTCAGTGTTCAAAATGGAACAAAATCCCCATCCTTGTGGAACAGTCTAGCAGAGAAGAGAGACAACAAACAATAAGCAAAAAATAGTAATTATGGAAAATGAACAGGGCGGTCAAGGGGATCTGGACTGGAGTGGGGCTGCCTTTTTAAAAGGGTGGTTAGGAGTAGGCCTCCCTGAGAAAGTGAGAGTTGAGCAAAGACTTGAGGGAGGTCAGGGATCAGTCACGCTGATAATTGTGGGAGGAGTATTTCTAGCAGAGGAAATCGCTAGAATGCCCTAAAGTAAGAGCACCCTAGGAATGTTCAAGCAACAAGAGGGAGACTTGTGTGACTGAAACTTAGGGTACAGTGTAGTCCCTATTAGTGACCACATCATACAAGAACATTCAGATTATTGTTAGGTTCAACCAGAGGAAAGGGCAGCCATGTGACTGTAAAAGGCTAGAAAGCATTGTTTAAAAGTTGACAAAATGGCAGTCTATTGGAAGCGGTGTGTAATCACAGGATAGCAATCTATAAATACAGGAGAGCCACAAGAATTAGGTGCATGGGCTGGGTGCAGTGGCTCACGCCTGTAATCCCAGCACTTTGGGAGGCCAAGGCAGGCAGGTCACCTGAGGTCAGGAGTTCGAGACCAGCCTGGCCAACATGGTGAAACCCTGGCTCTACTAAAAATACAAAACTTAGCTGGGTGTGGTGGTGGGCACCTGTAATCCTAGCTACTCAGGAGGCTGAGGCAAGAGAATTGCCTGAACCCGGGAGACAGATGTTGCAGTGAGCCTAGATTGTGCCATTGCACTCCAGCCTGGGCAACAAAGACTCCGTCTCTAAAAAAAATAAAAATAAAAAAATTAATTAATTAAAAAAAAGGGGATTAGGTGCACAAAGCCAGGGAGCTGGGGCCACAGGGAGGGTCTGGAACACTGCCCAGAGAGAAAGCCAGCTGGGAAAGGGGTAGAGCTCCTCAGCACAAGACCAAGAAATACAACCAAATATTGAGGAAAAGGGAGAACATGGGGGAGGGGGGGTTGGCAAAGGTGTAAACCCATAAAGTGTAAAGAAAAGAGAAGCAGTGTTAGAGACCTGCTGGTCCACTGGCTTGCGGATTGGGGCCCTTGGTAGAAGAGTAAGCTTGATTGTTTTCAAGTGTAAATTAACCCAAGCTGAGCAGCTGCTGCCTATCAGAGAACAGAGGCCTGGCCAGGCCCCTGGGGAAGAACCACAAGACTTATGTCTCCCCACAGCCTTGGCTTGCCTTCTCCTCAGATTTGTATTCCTGGGTACAGGTTTACCAAATGTCACAAATTGTTTGCACTTCCACCCCCTCCTCAAAAGAAGACTGCCTCCGGCAGTTGCATGCCTGCTGTTGGTCAAGATCCACCTCAAAGGCTCTTTAAGCAACCCAATCCTCCAGGTCTTCTCAAGTCATCTATGTGTGTATGAAGTGTGAATTGATCCAGTAACTTGTAGGAGGCATGTAACCATGGTTGGAGGACCAAACACCCTTCCCTCAATGCATATCTCACCCCCACCCCCAGAAAGAGGTTCAGGAGGAGAAAGGCCTCAGTGGACACAGCTAATCAAGCACTCACAGGTGGTAATTTCAAGATTTCAATGTGATGTGTTGTTTAAGGAAGCTGCCGCTGAAGGCAGTAGCTCTACCACTTACGGTGATAGCTCTGTAAAGAGTACATTTAGATTCTTCTTCTAGATAGACCTGTGGTAAGGTTAAGGGCAAGAGGGACCTTAGACTAGAGGTTCAAAAAGGAACAAAAACACTGTGTAATTATAAGAAGTCTTGACTCCACTGTGGAGAGCTGGCCTTGCAAGTTGTAGTGGCTGGCAATAGGAAAATGGCTCAAATAAGTACAGAAACATTTTTCAAAGGGTGGTCGTTAGGATTACATCAGAATCGCTTGGAGTGTTTATTATAATTCGCATTCCAAGGCCCTGCCCAGGCTTCCAAAACCAAAATTCCTTGGATGAGGGCCCAAGGATTTAAATTTTAACAAGCTCCAGGAATACTCCTAATACATGTTTCATTTAAAAACAACTGGTGTAAATTGTAGTATTTGAGTGATTAATGTTGGTCTTTGGGAAGTGTGTATGTGTGTGTAATTTGTTTGTATTGTTTGATTGTGTGTATCTTGTTTGATCCAATAGTTATCATCTGCGTTTGAAAGAATGAGAGGCAGATGGGTAACCCACAACTCAGAATGAATGGGATTTAGCCTGCCTATATCTGCCCTGAGCAATTCCACAGGACAAGGAATGTCAAAATCTTTCCCTGCCAAAAGAGGGCATGTATGTGCAAACACAAACAGATGTGTGCTTCTCTCTCTTTCTTTCTCTTTCTTTCTCTCTCTTACATGTATGTGCGTGCGCGCGCGCGCACACACACACACACACACACACAGTGTGCCTGGGTGGACTGCCCTGGCTGCTATTTTGAGCATGATTCCATAATGGAAACTCAGACTTGCAAGAAGGTCCAGAAAAGATATGAATCCCAGGCTGCTGTAAGATTGCCTGAATGTTGTCATGGCCATTGGCATAGTGGACATTAGAGAAAGAGGTATCCTTACAGAGGAGAGCAGACTAAGCCAAGAAATAAGATTAAGAAATGCAGATGTCAGTGAATGCTCTTCCTGTGACTGTTTTGACATCTGGGGTGCTCTTATCACAGACTAAGGGAAAAATCAAGATTTTTCTGCTTCTATAAGAGACTCAACTCTTCAGTCGAGGATGGTGTACCTCAGGGCTTGGGGAGAGGTATTATGGAAAACAAAGGTGAGGAAGTTAGGGATGTGTGGCCACCCCAAATCCACCCCTCACTAACAAGCATCCTGACAGAGAACACACATGTTATTATTGAGAGAGTTGCGTCCAAGAGTTCTGCAAAGCTGACAGTACTAAAGTGAAGGGCGGCCTGTAGTAGGGCTGATAGAGAGGGGAGGAGACACAGCCAGACCAGTGTCAGGCAAGACAAGACACCTCCTTTTCAACCATCACACACACAGCGAGCTGTGGTTCTCAAACTTTTATGACCATGCCCACTGTATGAAATACATGTTGTATTGTACACCAATACATATATTAAAGTAAAAGTCTAATAAAATAACAATAATCCTCATTCAGTGCAAACACACAAGATCAATATCCGATGTTTTGGACATGACTTTATACTATGAAAAAAGTCTGGCTGCCAGGAAAGAAGGGAATCCCAAGGCCAGAACTGTGCCTGATAGCTTCATCAGGTAACCTGCTGATCAACCACACTTATGGCAGCATTTTGGTGATTTCTATCTTCAGGTTATTTGGAGATGGACTAAGACAGCACTCTCCAATACAGTCACCATTAGTCATGCATAGCTATTGAACACTTGAAACGTGGCTAGTCCAGGCTTGGCGCAGGGGCTCACGCCTTTGGTGGGCACTTTGGGTGGGCAGATCACAAGGTCAGGAGATTGAGACCATCCAGGCTAACACAGTGAAACCCCATCTCTACTGAAAATACAAAAAATTAGCCAGGCGTGGTGGCAGGCGCCTGTAGTCCCAGCTACTCGGGAGGCTGAGGCAGGAGAATGACGTGAACCTGGGAGGCGGAGCTTGCAGTGACCCGAGATTGCGCCACTGCACTCCAGCCTGGGCAATAGAGCGAGACTCTGTCTCAAAAAAACAAAAAACAAACAAACAAACAAAAAACCCAAAGAAATGTGGCTAGTCCAAATTGAAGTGTATTCAGTGTGAGATACCCAAGAGTTTGAGACTTAAAGAATGTAAAATTTCTTACTAATAACTTTTATATTGATTACATATTGAAATAATTTATCTATAAAGGGTTAAATAAAATATTATTGAAGTCAATTTCAATCGTTACTTTTAACGTTTTAATGTAGCCATTTTACTGCATTATGTATGTGGCTTGCATTATATTCTGTAAGTCAGCAAATGTGTCAGTGTTGGGCACATACTGTACCCTTCCATCATATTTCAGGTACATTCTTCTTAAAAAGCAATCATTCTCCAAAACCCCTCTATACAGTTCTCCTCTCACAGATCCAACTGCATTCCCTCTAGTATATGTTTTCGCAGTCAGTGATTGGCAACTGACTCCTAGCATATTCTTATTTAAAGGTGTCTTGCTTTTCATGTGTTACGAATAGTGCATGATCAGATTCTATTTATCATACTGACGATCCAGCTAAAAAACAGTCAATAAATGGTTGAAAATATTGTTTTTGTATTTCATTCAACAAATAAGTAAATAAGTAATAAGTAAATAATAAATAATAAGCATCAAATAAGAGCAAGCACCATGTTTGATGCTATGTTATGGGTAATGCAGTGCGAATACAAGGCAACGTTGCTTTCAAAGAGCTTAGCATATATAATATAACCTAAGTTTTGCTCTTTGCTATGCCATCCCCACATATCTATTGAATCTCTTTCTAGCAGTTCTCTGCCTTGTACCAGATGCCTCAGTGGTACCAAACTACCAATGCAATCCTGACCTTACCATCCTATTCTACGGGGAGCTTTGCCTTGCTAGTTTATCTGCCTGAAATGCTCATTTCTCCAACCTTTGTCCTCTAAATTGAACATATTTCCCTGACTCAGTGTCTCATGCCTTCCTCTGAGAAGTCACTCCCAACCCTCCAGCCAAAGCAGCAATGGTCACCCCATTCTTCACGCAACTAGCAGGCTTTACAATATAGTTCTGTTGTTGATCTATCACACTGGATTGCAATTGTTTACTGGCTATTTCCCTTATGCAGTTTAAGAACCACATGTATATTTAGAGTAGTTGGATATTGATTTCATACTTAAAGACCATACACCCAGCAACCCCATGTACTTCTACCACCCGTTCCCTAACTGATAAGTCAGAGAAAGAAACGTATGTAACCATAATTACTTTTGGGAGATACGTCTGATACAGGAAGGAGAGAAAATTATTATTATTATTATTTTTGAAACAGAGTTTAGCTCTTATTGCTCGGGCTGGAGTGCAATGGCATGATTTCAGCTCATCACAACCTCCAGCTCCTGGGTTCAAGGGATTCACCTGTCTCAGCCTCCCGAGTAGCTGGGGTTACAGGTATGTGCCACCACACCCAGTTAATTTTGTATCTTTTTAGTAGAGACGGATTTTCTTCATATTGGTCAGGATGGTCTGGAACTCCCGACCTCAGGTGATCTGCCCGCCTTGGCCTCCCAAAGTGCTGGCATTACAGGCATAAGTCACCGCGCCTGGCCTGAGAAAATTAATTTCAACATGAACTTATATGACAACATTTTCATAATCAGGCCATATCCCTTGCCAGGGCATCGCTGGTGTAAAGGGATGGAATGGTACATGATCACATGTGTGTTCATCAATCAATTTAGTGCAACTTTCTGATTTAGATGTTTTGAGAGCTAGGAAGTTTCGGCACTGCCTAACCACAGTTGCAAAAGACCCCTATGGGGGTTGAAATAAACTGCTCACAGAATGGCAGAGTTAGAAATCTTCTGGGATTCATTGACTTGAACTTCAAGAGCTTCCCTAAGTGGAGCTGTGCTGACCAGCAAGTGTTACCCTGCTTGACCAAGACAAATTCATGAAGGAGCGAAGGCAGCAATGCCCATCAACAACACGTGCGAATGTCTGGTATGCAGTGGGAGCTCAATATATGTTGTTGAAAGAAAGAATGAATGAATATCTCTGCAGAAGATCAGGACTGACTTTTATAAGTTGAGAATGTTCATGGCCCATGCTGTGGCAGTAGTATCAAATAACTGCTTTATAAGCATATTTTCTGGGAGAGTTGCAGAAAGGGCAAGAGAGACACAAAACTATGGAATGGTTCTTGTCCTCAGAGGCCAAAACAAAGTCAAACGGAGACACAGTGTTCTTGGAGCTATGCAAATAACTCTTCTTTGTCCTATTTCAGTAGGGAAATGAGTTATGAGAATCTTATTCAGTTAATTTCATTCCTTTAAAGCTCTCACCCTATATTAATTAGCTGATAGAACCCTTATGGTGTGATGTGTGTTTAGGGCCATTGTAGAATGCACATTTTCACTGAAATCTGTTTTATGGGACTTGTTAGCACAGATATTATTTAGCTAAATAGCTCTTAATGATTTCTTCAGAGTCTGCTGCATCTGTTGGGTAATTCATTTTATAGTTGGGGACTTTAAAAAATTCTAGTTTTTAACCTATTCAGCCCTAGTGACCTGTCTCTAGATCAAGGAGAATAATGGAGTACCTTTGTGTTCAGAAGAGATTTAAAATAATACTTGATTTATCCATGAAAGAGTAACGAAAATTTCCGTGAGTGTAGTATTATTTTATTCCATTTTGAAGAGTCTTTAAAAATATATTATTTTTTCAAACAAATTGCTTCAAGGGAAAAGAAGAAATTTGAATTACATCAAATACCTGGGTTTTTGAAAATAACCTGTTGAATTCAAATAACTGAGGGTTGATGTGAATTTGTTTGCACAAATCAGTTGGCACACCTGGGAGTTAGTGGACTCAGGTTCTGAAAGGCCCATCCCGTGAGTTCGATTGCAGTCAAGTCACTTGACTAACAGATCAAGGGTTTCGTGTTGCTGCAGGCGATGCCATAAAATGTCACAGAAGAACTCCCCAGCATCTCAGGGCTGGGGCAGCTGTGGTAGCGGCTCTGTGATGTCAGCAGCAGTGTTCTCATCGGGCAGTTCATTTTGCTTGTGAAATGCAAATACTCAAATGATGACAGATGGGGCTGGGGAGAAGTGTTTTTTTAAAAAAAAAAATAATAATAATTCTATAGTTCCATCAAAGGTTCTGGTCTTAGGCAAGGGAGAGACTTAAATGGGGCACATATTGGAACCCCATGGTGGTCAAGAGGTGTTCCTTTGTAGGGTTCTTTTTCATGTACACTTCAAGATGAAATTAAATCTCTCTGAAAACAAATCCCAGGAATCATGTCTGATGACAGAAAACCCATCAATGACTCCTGCGTAGACCTCAGAACACCCACTGTAAGTATAGAGTCTGCTTGGTTTTCTGGAAACAAACCAGATCTGTGCACTTGGCAGTGCTTTTGTCCAGAGTGCTGACAGCTTTAGACCCATTATAGGAAGCTAGATCCTACTTTTGGAGCCAACAGCCATTTTTCCTTTTTCAGTTGGTTCTGATAGAAAATGTGCAGAGTACCCACTACCATAGAGTAGAGTGGTTAGTAGCCCAGGAAAGAAATAGAAATCGAATCAAGTTCCCATTTCTGCCACTTACAAGTTCTGTGAACTTAGACAAGTTATTTAATTTCTCTAATGCAAATTTACTCATTTGCAAAATGAGGATAATAATATCTAATTCACAGGGCTGCAGTGAGGATTATGTGAGATAATGTATATGAAATGCTTAGTGAAGTGTTGCTTACGTTGTAAGTGCTGAAAACCATTATCAGCCTTTAGCAGGGTCTTACCTAAGCTCTGGGGGAAAAGTCGGGTTTTCATGATGGCAATAAAAGGGCAAAGGCTATGTATGTAATTACCAGTAAATATTCTGACATGAAGAGAACATATAAATAGCTTCATCTGCTTTCTCTAGGACAGAGATTGGCAAACTTTTTCTATAAAGGGTCAGATGGTAAATATTTTAGGATTGTAGCTATATAATTTCTCTTGCAAAGTTTTTATAGTAGCATGAAGGCAGCCATAGACAATATGTAAACAAAAGAGTGTGACTGTGTCCCCATAAAACTTTATGTACAACCCAGGCAGCCAGCTGGACTTGATAGCTTGCCAACCTCTATTCTGGAATAGAAGCTGTTGTCTGATGAAGAACAATGGTCAATAATTCAAAGGAACAATAACCAGAATCACATCCTATTATTTTTCTGCATCTCTTTGTCCACCCCTCAACCCATACAACAGAATGCTTAGTTGATTTTAGTCACATAGAGGATTTGTAGCCTAAATTTCCAAAGGTACTACTAGTAAATAATGTACAGGTTATGGACAGTAATAACATTTAACAGGCTAGATACAACTGGCTATATAGATGAAACAAAAAGGAAATTAAAACGTGGTTAAAAAACACGTTTTTGCACAGGAAAACTAGATAGTCTACATCATAGAGAATTATACAATGAGCTATTGATTCTCCTGACTCTCTGGTGAGTATATTTTTAGAGTCCTAGAAAACTTAGAAGGCACAGTGAGAATTGGAAATTTTAACATCAAACACACACACACATAAATATTCAACTGATCTTCAAAAGAAGCATGACCTTAGAAATCACTGTAGGATAAATTCCAGCTGAGTCTCCACACACAAACCTGCTTCATAAAAAGGAAAATGATCATGTTCAAATTCAGTCTCATCGCTGACTATGTTGGGTGGATAAAAAAGAGAACACAATGGTTTAGTTAGATATTTTAAAGTTAATCAATCAGCTAGTTGTTTTCAAAATAACCAGGTTTTTAAATGAGTTTAACTTTTCCTCAGTTTTCGAATCTGACCATTTGTGACATTGATATGCAAATCAGATCACATTCCCCTTCCCATGCCCTTCAACGGCTTCTCTTTGCTCTTGATGCTCTTGGAATAAAGACCAAACACACTATCTGTCCCACATGCTTTTCCTTCGTCCCCACGACTTCCCATTCCAGTTGCATCTTCAACCACCCTCCTCCAGGCTCTTTAAACCTCAACCATGCTGGTCTTTCGTCATTTCCACCGATTTTCCAATCTCTCCCTCACCTTGTTCTAACTCACCACCACTACCCCTCCACCCCAAAATCACCACCACGCAGACGCTGTGTTAGTCTCGTTAATTTCTGTATACTGTTTAGGCCTCTGTTCAAAACTTACTTCCTCGGGAGCCTCTCCCAAGCCCCAGTCAACTGTGATAGAACCTGTCTCTAGCCTACAAGCTCTTATTGTAGTTTTTCATTATACATTCATTAGGGTGATGATTTAATTAATGTCTGTTTTTCCCACTGGGCTATCCACCCCCCAAAGAGCAAGAAATGTGCCTCTATTTGAATGGCAGAGGGCTCAGCTCAGTGCCTGGAATGCAAGCAGAGCAATAATAAATAGAGATAATGGAGCGGTCGTCAGAAGGATATAGAATTAAAATGCAGTCATGAAAGGTCAAAACTGAATTTCTAAGGGATATTGCTTATATTGCAGACAAAACATTGCCATTTTTCAAAATAATGCAGATTTTCTTGTTTGTTCATTGTTCTTAACTCATTTTCTAGATTTAGTTTGTCAAACTTTTTCTATAAAGGTGCAGATGGTAAATATTTGGGGTTTGGGGGCTGTATGATTTCCGTTTCAGCGACTCAACACTGCCATTGTAGCACGTTGTGGAAACCAGAGGCAGTACAGAGACAAATCAATGTGGTAGGGATCTTATAAAACAAGGGATTCTCGATTTCCATACTGTTGACATTTTTCCCCAACAATTCTTAGCTGCTGAGCTGTTATGTGCATTGCTGTATGATTAGCAGCATCCCTGACCTCGACCCACTAGATGCTAATTGTGCTCCCACCCCCACTAGTGACAGCCAAAAATGTCCCTAGACATTGCCATGTGGGAGCAAGATCAACCCAGTTAAAACCACTGCAATAAAATTATATGAAAATGTGGCAAACTGGATTTGGTCTATGGGCTATATCCTGATCTGGAAGAAAGAAAAAATAAAACTAGGAAATTCCCTAATGGGTGCTATTTCTGGAAAGGCTATTAATTTACTTTATTTTCTAGCTTCTTGGATTTTCTTCATGGGGTATAGACCCTTTGAGGACTTTCTTTCTCAGAGGTGGGTAAACTCTTGGAGTATAATTATTGCAGCCCTCAGAGAGAAGCAGGGGCAACTGGTTTAAACTGTATAGAATTTGCTTGGTCAAGTAAAGGATGCTGGTTCTGTTTATACATGAGTTACTCCCCCAATTTGGACCCCTGTAATCCCTTTGCTTACTTTGATTACTTTGATCAGTTTTTTGTTTTTGTTTTTGTTTTTTAACTAGCTTCTGGCAAAGTGTGCATTGCAAGGCAACTGAGAGCTGAAGGTAGAGTGACTAACGGCAGGGCTAATGCAAGTTAGCACTGGAGATCCAGCTCTTGATCTAAGTCTGAGAGAGCTGGAATTATGACCTTAGGAACCATTCTCTTCCTTCCCACCTTAATTTTTTCTTTTTTTCTTTTTGGAACTCAGGTACACAGACTTGGATTTATCATGGTCTTCGGACCATGATACCCTCTCATCACTGGTCTGGACATGGCCCATTTTGGCTTGTTTATATGTTTATGTTATAAATATCTGTGCCTTCCCTGCCACTCCCCCAACACAAAAAATAGAACATAGTCAGTAACTGACCCCTCCCTAGATGTTCTACCTCTATCCTGCCCCTCTGTTTCCCCTCGCCTGAGGCAACCCCGTCCTGACTCTTATCTTCATCTTCCCACTTTACTTTGCGGGATGTTGGTTTTCTCATCTTCAAGGTGGGAAAGGGCAAAGGGACTGTCATCTCATCTTTTAAAGGTCCACCTTTATGGTTTTAATGCCGGCTCCATTTTCTCTGGCAATCCTCAGAAACTGTGCCATGCAAATATTTTACATCTCTAAAGAGGAGAAAAAAACCTAGGCAAGTCAATGTTGTGAGAGACACACACAAAAACAGAGAGATTTCAGTTCATGTTGAAGATAGCTCATTGTGAGGTATCTTGCAGCCAAGGAGTCTACAAGGTGCTAAGGCCATGAAGATGTGCTATATCAAAAAACGTTTTTCCTCTGATAGCCAAATAGATTTATTATAAATATTGAGGCCTTTCCCCTTCCTTGGTCATTTGTCTACTTTAACATTAAAAGAGTTGTATCATTTACACAGCTCTGTTGAAGAGAATTCAGTCTATTGGCCCCTGGGACGGCAATGCTGGTATGGTAAACTTCAACACAGCATGTAATGCATGGTCTAATTTTAAGTTCTTCAAAATGCCTATTTATTTGACTTTTACCAGAGCAGGAAGATAAGGCAGTCATGCTCCCATGCAGCTCAACATCTCTGCATGCTTGAAATTAAACCTCAGGGAAGAGGGCAACATAGGCCTGCGCACTGGGTATGAATAAAGGAGGCTGGTGCTGACATACATGTGAAAGAGAAGATATAAAAGAGAAGGAGACACTTGGGAGAAAACAATCCCTTGTGGGGAGGGAGGGGAGATGAATGTCATTAATAGCAATTTGCATCGCTATTGATTTAAACGTGGGAGAAACTGAATTCTCCTGTAGCTGTCCCTGGCATATTTGGATGAGATTCTAGCGACCTCCAGTGGAGGTTCTCTAGAATTACCCTCATTGCCCCCGGATACTAAGACGTTAATTTCTGCACTTAACAAACCTGTCCCCCCTTACACATATTTGTGCTCCCTTTACTATCTGAATTGAAAATAGCTTCTCTATGCATATAATTTTTAAATAATCTATAAAAATTATAATTGTAATACAAAAATTCAAAGTAATTTTTAAATCAAATAAAAATAATGAATAAATACATATACAATAAAAATCTATATTTGAAGATATAAATGTTCACATCTGGGTGTTCTGGAAGACAAAATTCTTGCATCTAGTGCTAGACTCGTCAAAAACCCACAAATCCAATGGGTGGAAATGTACTATATTGGCATCAAGGGCCACCAGCAGCATTGCTATAGGTTAGGTAATTTTTTAAAATAAGTTTTAAAAATCTGGTAAAATTCCAAACTAAACAAAGACAGTCTTCCCTATGAAATTTAAGGTACATTAAAATTTGGCAGAATGCCCCCCAGGCAATTGTAAACAGGCTTTTCTCCTGTTCTAGCGAAGTTTCCTAAGCTGCTGGGGATGCTGCAGCAACTCTCTGTCGCGCTGGACTTGCAGACTGCCCTCTGTATTGCAGAATATTTACCAACCCTTGTCCTGCCCCCACAGATACTGACAGGACTCCTCATCGATGGAGTGATCAAAAAACCCCATCCAAACGACCAAAGAGCCTCTGGGGAAAGAACCACCCTGTGAAGCATCGTTTCCCAGGCCTTCCTCTGGCGACACAGAGGGCCCTCCTACCCTGTGGGAGTATTCCCCTGGGACTGCCTCCAGGACTGGGAACTGCGGGGTCTTGACTTTTCCTCCTACTTTGGGGAATTCTTGACACTGCAGGCAGGGTGTTCCTGGGGGAGCTGAAAGGGGAAAACAAAGAAGAGGCTTCAAACCCGTGAATGGTGGAGTAGGTGAAGTGAGTACAACTCTTCAATCTGACCACAGCAGCACACGAGGCGGAATGTTGGGTTCTGAAGCCAGATCTCACTACCACCAGAGTCCAGGGTGGTGGCTCTGCACAATGGCTCTCCTGGGTGTATTGTTTATCTTAAGTTCAAAGAGGGACATAGTTGGCCTCACACTGTTAGGATTCTGAGAACTTTTCCTTCTAGGTTTTTGAGAGCACAACTCTCTAATTCTTAGTTGTGAACCCTTCGTGCCTAATAAAAACAAAAACATACTCAACAGAGATTATTAATAATAGCATGATGATCCGAGAATAGGTTCTGTTGTTTATTTGTTTGTCAATTTTATGGGAATAGAATGTTCTACGCTCTAAGCCAGCATTCTCCAAATTGTATTTGAAGGGACACTCACTTTATTGGCCAGTCATAGATATTTCTCTAAAAAAGAAGTGTTCTTTATCAAACAAGATCAGAAGTGTTGGCTTAAATGAATTACAGCAGGCATAAATTTCACTAACTCTGGTGTGCAAAAATGTAACTACTTTCTAAAATGGAACAAAAACTAACTTTTCAATTTCGTCCTATCTGGTGTCTTAGAAAAATCACTAATACTGACAAGGCAAGGGAGACTCCATTATAGCAAGTGACCTCTGTCAGTCCAGGGCTCTCCCCTTCACTCTTCCACTTCCTGTGGGTGACATGAAGTTTGGGTGGGGTCTACTTCTCCAGGCTTTGGCAGGGAGAGGGTGCCAGGTCTTCAGGCTCTGCGCTCTGCACATACACTGCCAAGGGGATGGGTCTTGTCTGTTTTTGGCCTCAACCTTCCACCCTGATGCCTTGGCTATCATCATCCCATCTCTTGGGACCCTTTGGGTCTGCCAACCCTCATTCAAATACTCTTCCAAGGCCTTCTCCATGCACAGACAATTTAGCTTCTTTCCCTACACCACAAGCAGGTGTGAGAAGCTCCAGAACATTTCTAGGCTGGAAGCCTTCCCAAGCTACACTAAGGAATCGAGGTCTTGGCTCCTCTGCATTAGAACCCCCAAAGCTATCTGGATTTCTATCATTGCATCACGTGGTCCACTCCCCGCCAGGGGTGTTGGCCTGTGCGTTGATGGGCCAGAGGGCCCCTTGTCAGAAAAATACCATTAGTAGCTGAATCTAATATTCTTCCTGCAGGCTCAGAAAAAACATCACCCTCCTCTATCCCTGAAGGGATTTTTATTTCCTCAGCCTGTGTCCTAAAATTGGCTTGGCAAATAGTCTTTGGCCTTCCAAGCCAACTAGTTAGAACAATGGTTCAGACGATTGTGCCTTCCAGGGAACATGTGACAAAATTTGGAGACATTTCTTATTGTCACAGCTTGTTGGAGGGTGCTACTGGCCCCTAGTGGGTGGAGGCCAGGGGTGCTACTAAACATCCTACAATGCACAGACCAGTCCCCAGTAACAAAGAATTCTCCTGCCCAGAGTATCGATAGTGCTGAGGCTGAGAAACTCTGACTTGTTCTTATTATTTTGTTTTTATATCAGAGAGAAAAGGAATCGATTCACTTTCTTAAATTTCTAGCCTAATTTTATGTTCTAATCAATGACCATACTCCTCGCGGGCTGCTGTTATTTAACAATCATATTAATTTCCACTGGACCTTGGAAAACTGCAGACATAACCGGTTTGGGTGAAGAGATTGGGTTTTTCTAATCTTCTAGATAATGTGCACCTGGGTGCTGATAAATGCCCTCCTCTCTGCTGTCTCTGCACATCCCTTCTATAGAGGAGGATGGTAGAGGCAAGAAGGAGTAGCCTTTCTTGTCTTTGCAAAACTCTCTGAAATTTGCAGCATCCCCACCTATGGGGAATCACTGGCTGCCTTCAAAGCAACCAGGTTTGTTGCTGAGAAGGAACTGGAGAGCAGCTATGTTCCAAGGCTCATAGGCTCATCCTGGGCCCCTCTGAATTCAGAGCCACATCCTTCATGGTACCCTAGAGGGGCATCAATAAGCTACGTGTTCCCCTCAACATGCCCAGTGTGTCCACAGAGGTGTTCAACCTGTGATATGCAGAACTTGGGGGTTCACCGAAGGGTTTGGGGGCATCACTCTTCAACCAGAGTTATAATTTCCAACCTTTTTAACATGTTTGTCTTTTAGATCAAATTCAGTCTAAAGAAATAGTTCTGAAAGTATAAAGGAAGGAGACACAGCCTATGAGAAGGGGATATGGGGTCAGTGTCTCAACGGGACACACTGCTGAGTGCTCAGGCTTCTTTTCCTTGAGCACATAGCACAGAGCAGATGGACATGTGTGTCACTTCCCTCTCAACCACTGGAGGTGAGTTGTAAGGAACTCCAGGGAGCCCTAAGGTGATAACGGTGCAGATGGTGGAGCTGGGAGATGGTCTAGGAACAAGGGAGGAGGACATTGCATCCAGTGGAGAGTCTGCCCTATCCAACATCTAGCCGCTGCCCGGTCCGGGACAAGATCTCCACCTATAGCTAAGTTTGCTTTTTGCCCTCCTCTCAGCAGCCCTGTGCATCTGCCATGCTGGTATCGGCTGTGGTGTACAGAGGAAGAGAAAGGCTCCTGTCCTTGTGTACCCTCCTGCCAGCACCTGCTGCCTCTGTGGAGGGAGGGGGAGAACTGAGCTGTGTGGCAGCCATGGCTCCTAACGTGCAGGGTACACTTGTATCACCAGGAACATCTGTCACAGCCATAACACATTTAGTCTGGTTGTTTTGTTTATACAACCCGAAGCAACCAGTTGGACTAAGATCTTCACAAAAGACTGATGGGGTAGGGCAGGGAGGGGTCAGAAAAGGCTGACATCATTTAAATAGGGAATTGGATACAGCCGTAAACAGGTGACTTCAGACTTTGATATCTTAAGCTACACTGTGAATTGACCTATAATAGTTCCAGGCACTTTCTATTATGCTGGGTGGCAGTGAAAAGCAGGCAAGGAATGAGCGGGCCCTATTCTTAAACGAGATCATTCTTTATGCATGCAGAAAGTACACTGAATTAACAACAATGGGAAAAGACACCAACACTGATATTTAACCCCCCCTGGCATAAATAAAACCTGCCCCCTTCTGCACTAACACGGTCTTCTACTGAAATAGTTATAACTTTTTATGAACCATTATCGTTATTATTATTATTATGCAATGGTCCTCACCCTGCCTATGTATAATAATCAGAGAGGAGCTTTAAAAATGACCCGAATGATGTCAGGGCCTGGAACAATTGAATTGAAATCCCAGGGAGCAGAGCCTAGGAATTAGAAACTTTCAAAACTTTCCCAGGAGAGTCTAATGTGCCACCTTAGGCTGAGAACCACAGTTCTGGCTGTGTATACAAACATGCCAGGTGACAGTGCTTTAGCAGTTTTATTTGCCCAGAAAGAAAAAAAAAAAAAAACGATTTTTTTCCTTCCTTCTTTGGTTTTGTGGCTCTAGTGCAGTGCTTCTCAAACCTGGCTGTACATTAGAGTCACCTGGGGAGCTTTAAAAACTGTCCTGGCCCCACCCCAATCCAATTAAGCCAGAATCTCTACAGCTGGGGCTTGGCGTCAGCATTTTTTAAAAGCCTGCTGGATGATTCTAATGTGTGCCCAGGATTTCAAACCACTGCTCTAGGACAGGGGTTCTCAACCTTGGCTACATATTGGGATCTCTTGGGAGACTTAAAAATCCTGAGACCTGAACCCCATCTCCAGTGATTCTGATTTAATTGGTCTAGGGGGAGATCGGGGCATTAAAAATTGTTAAAGCACTCCGGGTGGCAATAACATGCAGTCAAGATTGAGACCAATGGGTCTTCAGGAGGAAGGACTATGCTATTTTTAAATGAAATCCATTTCTTCTTTCTGGCCCTCATAGATATAATTTGCTTCATGGCACTGGGGAACAAGAAATGCGATGTTGCTTTATATAATTCTGGCTCAAGCCCAGGTTGGTGGCAAGTTTGATGTCCATCTGTTGTGATTCCTTTCCACTCACCTAGAGGGTGAAGAACACCAGGGACATGTCCATTTTAGTAGGGTGATTGGAGCCTTTTCCAGACACCATTTCTGCCTACCTAATATGGTTTGGTTATGTCCTCACCCAAATCTCATCTTGAATTCCCACGTGTTGTGGGAGGGACCCAGTGGGAGGTAATTGAATCATGGGGGCAGGTCTTTCCCATGCTGTTCTTGTGATAGTGAATAGGTCTCATGAGATCTGATGGTTCTATAAGGAGGAGTTTCTCTGCACAAGCCCTCTCTCCTTGCCTGCTCCCATCCACATAAGATGTGACTTGCTCTTCCTTGCCTTCCACCATGATTCTGAGGTCTCCCCAGCTATGTGGAACTGCAAGTCAATTAACCCTCTTTTTTTTTTTTTTTTTTTTTTGTAAATTATGCAATCTCTGGAATGCTTTTATCGGAGGTGAAAACAGACTAATCCAGTAAATTGGTACCAGAAGTGGGCTGCTGCTGTAAAGATACCCAAAAATGTGAAAGCGACTTTGGAACTGGGTAACAGGCAGAGGTTGGAACAGTTTGGAGGGTTCAGAAAAAGGCAGGAAAATATGGGAAAGTTTGAAATTCCCTGGAGACTTGTTAAATGGCATTGACCACAATGCTGATAAGCTGAGGTGGCCTTAGATGGAGATGAGAAGCTTGCTGGGAACTGGAGCAAAGGTGACTCTTGTAATGTTTTAGCAAAGAGACCGGTGGCATTTTGCCCCTGCCCTAAAGATTTGTGAAACTTTGAACTCGAGAAAGATGATTTAGGGTATCTGGCGGAAGAAATTTCTAAGCAGCAAAGCATTCAACAGGTGACTTGTGTGCTGTTAAAGGTATTAAGTTTTAAAGGGAAACAGATCATAAAAGTTTGGAAAATTAGCAGCCTGAGAATGTAATAGAAAAGAAAATCCCATTTCCTGAGAAGAAATTCAAGCTGGCTGCAGAAATTTGCATAAGTAATGAGGAGCCAAATGTTAATCCCCAAGACAATGGGGAAAATGTCTCCAGGGCATGTCAGAGGTCTCCACAGTAGCCCCTCTCATCACAGGCCTAGAGGCCTAGGAGGAAAAAGTGGTTTCATGGACTGGGCCGAGGATTCCTGTACTGTGTGCAGCCTAGGGACTTTGTGCCCTGTGTCTCAGCTGCTCCAGCCATGGCTGAAAGGGGCTAATGTAAAGCTCAAGCCATGGCTTTAGAGGGTGCAAGCCTTAAGCCTTGGCAGCTTCCACATGATGTTGAGCCTTCCAGTGCACAGAAGTCAAGAATTGGAGTTTGGGAACCTCCACCTAGATTTTGGAGTATGTATGGAAATGCCTGGATGTCCAGGCAGAAGTTTGCTGCAGGGACAGGGATCTCATGGAGAACTTCTGCTAGGGCAGTGTGGAAGGGAAATGTGCAGTTAGAGCCTCCACACAGAGTTCCTACTGGGGCACTCCCTAGTGGAGCTGTGAGAAGAAGGCCATCATCCTCCAGACCCCAGAATGGTAGATCCACCGACAGCTTGCACCATGCACTTGGAAAGGCTGGAGACACTCAATGCCAGCCCATGAAAGCAGCCAGGAGAGAGGCCATACCCTGCAAAGGCACAAGGGCAGAACTTTCCAAGACCATGAGCACCCACCTCTTGCATCAGTGTGACCTGGATGTGAGACATGGAGTCAAAGGAGATCATTTTGGAGCTTCAAGATTTGACTGCCTTGCTGAATTTTGGACTTGCATGGGGCCTATAGCCCCTTTGTTTTGACCAATTTCTCCTATTTGTAATGGCTGTATTTACCCAGTGCCTGTCCCCTCATTGTATCTAGGAAGTAGCTAACTTCCTTTTGATTTTACAAGCTCATAGGCAGAAAGGACTTGCCTTGTCTCAGAGGAAACTTTGGAATGTATACTTTCAAGTTAATGCTGAAATGAGTTAAGACTTTTGGGGACTGTTGGGAAGGCATGATTTGTTTTGAAATGTGAGGACATGAGATTTGGGAGGGGCCAGGTAGAATGATATGGTTTGATTGTGTCCCCACCAACAGCTCATCTTGAATTCCCAGATGTTATGGGAGGGAGCCAGTGGGAGGTAATTGAATCATGTTGAATCATTGTTCTTGTGATAGTGAATAAGTCTCATGAGATCCAATAGTTCTATAAGGGGGAGTTTCCCTGCAAAGCTCTCTCTCTTTGCCTACTGCCATCCATGCCAGATGTGACTTGCTCCTCCTTGCCTTCCACCATGATTGTGAGGCCTCCCTTGCCATGTGGAACTGTTAAGTCCATTACCTCTTTCTTTCACAAATTGCTCAGTTTTGGGTATGTCTTTATCAGCAGCATGAAAATGGAGTAGTACACTACCTAACCCATTCCCCTGGCTCTTTTTTCACAAATCCCCAGGTCTACATGGGGTAGCAAAAAAGAACCACCCTGCTTTCCAGACTGCCCTAAAGGTGGTCCTGTAACCACTCTGGCCAGTAAGGAATATATGAATGTTGTTAGGAAATTTTCATGTTTTATAAGCCCTGACGCTTTGTGCTTGTCTCTTCCTCCTTCATACTCTCTAGAATACAGATACAAGAGTGGAGGTAAAGCAGCTGTATTCACACATTCTCACATTGCCATAAAGAAACATTTGAGACTGGATAATTCATAAATAAAAGAGGTTTAACTGATTCACAGTTCTGCAAGTCACATGGGAATCATGATGCTGGCATGAGCTCAGAATCTGGGGAGGCCTCAGGAAACTTCCAATCATGGGTGGAGGGTGAATGGGGAGCAGGCATGTCACATGGTGAAAGCAGGAGCAAAAGAGCAAGGAGGGAGGTACCACACACTTTTAAACAACCAGGTGTTGCAAGAACTCACTTACTATGGTGAGGACAGTACCAAGAGGATGGTGCTAAGCCATTCATGAGAAACCTGCCCCCCATCCAGTCACCTCCTACCAGGCCCCACCTCCAACACTGGGGATTACAATTGAAGGCAAGATTTGGATAGGGACACAGATTCAAACCATATCAGCAGGCTTGAAGCAAAAATAAAAAGGAAAGCCAAGCTCTGGAAAATATTTTTCACCCAAGCTAATGATGACAAAGCAGAATGACTGACAGAACCTGGGGCACTGATACCATTTTAGAGCCACCACATCACTCGATTATTTATCTCATGACTTTATGTCAAAAGTGAAAAAACAAGCCCAGTTTGATTAAACCACTGTAATCAAATTTTTCTTTCAGCTCCTCCCGATAGAGAGAGCCTGAAACACAGCATGTTCCTAACTGTCATTGTTCCACACTACAACGTGATGCCACTAGTGAATGTTGGGTTTCCATTCTGTCTAGTTAACGAGCTGCTGGTGTCCACTCACAGTGAGCAGTTTCATTCTCTGAGGAATTCAGGCTCTTTCTGTTATTCTAGCCCACATTTTAGTCACTCACCTATTGCCCCCTCATGATGCAAAATAGCTACTAAAGCTTTATACAACATACAAACCCGCCCCCACCCCACCCTGACCCCAATCCAATCACCTCCTACCAGGCCCCACCTCCAACACAAAGGATTACAATTGAAGGCAATATTTGGGGAGGGACACAGATCCAAACCATATCAGCAGGCTTGAAGCAAAAATCAAAAGGAAAGCCAAGCTCTGGAAAATATTTTTCATCTGATAAGGATGGCAAAGAAATACTTTTGTTAATATTCTCAAAACAACAATGTTCCAAACTGGAAAAGAAGGAGATAACTCTTACTATCAGATGAAAAATATTTTCTGGAAGTCTCCAGAAGACTTTCTCTCAGGTCACAATTGGATTCACCACACAGTGCCCTAAATGAACTCTTGGCAAAGGAACATGGGATTGCCATGATTGGCTTAGACCAATCATGGTTCTTTCCCTGAGGCTGCAGGAAGAGCCCACTAACACTGAGTGCATTGCTGCTCCAAACCAGAAGGAAGTTGGGGTTCTTTCAGGAAGGAAAAAGGGGAAAATGGCAGTTTGATAGGCAAGCAACCTAGTCTGCCACAAGAAGCCAATCTGCTGACAAAGGGAGGAAGGGTCCTACAGGCAGAGGGAAAAGTATGCACCAAGGTAAGGACATGAAAAGGCATGTCACATGCAGGAAGAAGTAACCTGTTCTGTATCACCATGCAATAAACTCATTTAAAAAAATATTCGGCGTGGTGGATCACACCTGTAATCCCAGCACTTTGGGAGTCCGAGGTGGGTGGATCACCTGAGGTCGAGAGTTGGAGACCACCCTGACCAACATGGAGAAACCCCGTCTCTACTAAAAATACAAAATTAGCCAGGCATAGTGATGCATGCCTGTAATCCCAGCTACTCGGGAGGCTGAGGCAGGAGAATCACTTGAACCTGGGAGGCAGAGGTTGCAGTGAGCCGAGATCATGACATTGCACTCCTGCCTGGGCAGTAAGAGTGAAACTCCGTCTCAAATAAATAAATAAATTAATTAATTAATTAAATTAAAAATAAAAATTCCAAAAGAGAGGATGTGAAGGTTTGGTTAAAAATAAAACATAGCTCTTATTGCTCAGACATGGCAGTAAGGAGTTTTTTATTATTACGTAGTTCCAAAGCATTGTTCCTTTGCGATAAACAATCAAGGAAACCCTCAGGACTACATGGCATTCTGTGTTCAGCATAACATCAGTACCAAAAGTGAAGCATTCTTCGTAAAAAGCTGATATGGTTTGGCTGTGTCCCCAGCCAAATTGCATCCTGAACTGTAGCTCCCATAATGGGATGCGGTAGGTGGTAATTTAATCATGGGGGCGGGTCTTTCCCATGCGGTTCTTGTAATAGTGAATGCGTTTGAATATGTTTTACAAGATCTGATGGTGTTTTAAAGGGGAGTTCCCCTGCACATGCTCTCTTGCCTGCCACCATGTAAGATGCCACTTTCTCCTCCTTTGCCTTTGGCCATGATTGTGAGGCCTCCCTAGCCATGTGGAACTGTGAGTCAATTAAACCTGTTTCCTTTATAAATTACCCAGCCTTGGGTGTATCTTTATTAGCAGTATGATAACAGACTATACAGTAAATTAGTACCAGAAGTGGGCTGTTGTTGTAAAGATACCCAAAACCGTGGACACAATTTTGGAACTGTGTAAACAGTCAGAGGTTGGAGCAGTTTGGAGGACCCAGAAGAAGACAGGTGAATGTGGAAAAGTTTGGAAATTCCTAGAAACTTGTTGAATGGCTTTGACCAAGATGCTGATAGTGATATGGACAATAAAGTCCAGGCTGAGGTGGTCTCAGATGGAGATGAGGAACTTGTTGGGAACTGGAATAAAGGTCACTATTGCTATGCAAAGAGACTGGTGACATTTGGCCCCTACCCTAGAGGTCTGTGGAACTTTGAACTTGAGAGATATGATTTAGGGTATCTGGCAAAAGAAATTTCTAAATGGCAAAGTGTTCAAGAGATGGCAGAGCATAAAAGTTCAGAAAATTTGCAGTCTGACAATGTGATAGAAAGTAAAAACCCATTTTCTGAGGAGAAATTCAAGCCAGCTGCATACATTTGCATAAGTAATGAGGAACCAAATATTAATCACCAAAACAATGGGAAAAATGTCTGTAGAGCATGTCAGAGGTCTCCATGGTAGCCCCTCCTATCACACGCCCAGAGACCTAGGAGGAAAAAGTGGTTTTGTGAGCCAGGCCCAGTGTCCCCATGCTGTGTGCAGCCTAGGGACTTGGTGCTCTGTGTCCCAGCTGCTCCAGTCATGGCTGAAAGGGGCCAATGTAGAGCTCGGGCCATGGCTTCAGAGAGTGCAATCCTCAAGCCTTGACAGCTTCCACGTGGTGTTGAGCCTGTTAGTGCACAGAAGTCAAGAATTGGGGTTTGGGAACCTCTGCGTAGATTTCAGAGCATGTATGGAAACGCCTGGATGTCCAGGCAGTTGTGCTACAGGGGCGGAGCCCTCATGGAGACCCTCTGCTAGGGCAGTGTGGGACGGAAATGTGGGGTCAGAGTTCCTACATAGAGTCCCCACTGGGGCACTGCTTAATGAAGTTGTGAGAAGAGGGGCGCTATCTTCCACGGCCCAAAACGGTAGACCCACTGACAGCTTGCACCATGTGCCTGGAAAAGCCACAGACACTCAATGCCAGCTCATGAAATCAGCCAAGAGGGTGGCTGTAACCTGCAAAGCCAAAGGGCAGAGCTGCCCAAGACCATGGGAACCCACTTCTTGCATCGACGTGACCTGGATGTGAGACATGGAGTCAAAGGAGATCATTTTGGAGCTTTAAGATTTGACTGCCTCGCTGGATTTCAGACTTGTCCACAGGGCCTGTAGCTCCTTCATTTTAGCCAATTTCTTCCATTTTGAAAGGGTGTATTTACCCAATGCCTATACCCCATTTATCTTTTTTTTTTTTTTTTTTTTTTTTTTGAGATGGAGTCTCGCTCTGTGGCCCAGGCTGGAGTGCGCTGGTGCTACCTTGGCTCAGCGCAAGCTCCGCCTCCTGGGTTCACGCCATTCTCCTGGCTCAGCCTCCCGAGTAGCTGGGACTACAGGTGCCCGCCACCACGCCTGGCTCATTAGTTTGTGTTTTTTTTTAGTAGAGATGGGGTTTCACCGTGTTAACCAGGATGGTCTGGATCTCTGGACTTCGTGATCCACCCACCTCGGCCTCCCAAAGTGCTGGGATTACAGGCGTGAGCCACTGCACCTGGCCATTTATCTAGAAAATAACTAAATTGCTTTTGATTTTACAGGCTCATAGGTGGAAGGGACTTGCCTTGTCTCAGATGAGACTTTGGACTGTGGACTTTTGAGTTAATGCTGAAATGAGTTAAAACTTTGGGGGACTGTTGGGGAGGCATGATTGGTTTTGAAATGTGAGGACATGAGATTTGGGAGAGGCCAGGGCAGAATGATACAGTTTGGCTGTGTCCTCATCCAAATCTCATCTTAAATTGTAGCTCCCATAATTCCCACATGTTGTGGGAAGTACCTGGTGGGAGGTAATTGAATCATGGGTGCAGGTCTTTCCCGTGCTATTCTCATGTTAGTGAAGAAGTCTCACAAGAGTCAATGGTTTTATAAAGGACAGTTCCCCTGCACGTGCTGTTGTCTGCCACCATGTAAGATGTCACTTTGCTCTTCCTTTGCCTTCTGTCATGATTTTGAGGCCTCCCCAGTCATGTAGAACTGTGAGTCAATTAAAGTTCTTTCCTTTACAAATTACCCAGCCTTGGATATGTCTTTATTAACAGCATGAGAACAGATTATTACAGAAGCAATGCTTATGGAAATGTGTATCATCAGCTAATCAGCTCATCAGCTCCTACTGGGTCCACACTAGTTGATTAGGGCTCTGACCCACCCAGTCCCAATCAGGCTCCTGTCTCTCTTGGCCCTTCCTATTTTACTGGAAACTTTTCTCAGCCTTTGGAAGGCCCCATTAAAAACAAAATTTTGGAAATACTTTTTATAATAATCACTTTGCTTAACCACAGTTGCATTTGAGTTCATTTGGGGGCATCTATTCTAAATAAATCGTCTAAAATCACAATTTTTAAAAATTCTTCATTTAAAGTTGTTTACTGTGGAGTGATGTCAGTAAGAGGAATAGGAGGAATAGGAGGTTACCCACTTATATCTCTTGACAACAATGGGAATTCTGCACCCATCCGCAGACAAAAGTCTTCAGGAGCCTTAGGATTCAGGTAGAAAGTTGTGAATCCTTGGTAAAGCCCACGACCTAAAAAGACCATTTTGAGAGTGCAGACTAGCACCTAGGTGGCAGACCCACCAGTCATGCATTTGGGCTCAAACCAGAAGACAACCCCATTCCCCAAAGAATTGTGGTTACTGCCTCCCTTGGCCTTGAGCCTGCAACCAAAGTCATCTTCCAAGAGGTACATGAGAAATCATGCACACTAGTCTCATCTGCTTGCTACAATTGGTCTTAGAAGTGGACTTGAAAATTATCCTGTAACTTGTCTGAAACCCTCTCATCTGTGGTTCCAGCTGAATACTTCTTGCACAAGGGTCCAGAGGGAGATTATCCTTGTTCCACAGCTTGGGAATTACCTATATGTTTGAGCCTCCATAACAGGCTTGCCAGCCTTTGTCCCACAGCAGATGCTGAGAGGCTCAGTTTCAGCTTTGGCCCCTCCTGCATCTGCAAGAAACAGCTAGGAGACACATACCTGCCTGGGCCACCAGGGTAGACTTACTGGCATCCATCCCTTCATGGATTTTGAAGGGGCCTACTCTCAGCTCTAGCTCCTCTCACTGCAGTCAGGGAATTGTCTTGCCTGTGCAGGGAACTGCTGGAAAGCATGCCTGTCTAGGCCAACAGGTCATGCTTCTGGACTCAAGTCCCTAGCCAGCTTTCTTACACAGACTGGGTACCTTCCATAGGTCTTCCCCAGGTCCATCCAGGCCAAGACACCATACCCACATAAGAACTCTCATGAGACTTACAATAAATATGGCTTCAGGGGACCCTGTAGTGCTAGAATGTCTGCAATGGCCATGGGATTTCACAATAGTCAGTCTGCTTAGATATCTGGACAGACTCATTAAAGATGAATGGGCAGAGACCAACCCAGACTATGAATACCAGATTAAATACATAATTATTTAATGTGCAGACATCAACAGGCATCCACATCCATCAAGAACAATCAGGGATTCATAACCTTACCAAATATACAGAATAAGCATCAGTGACAGATCCTAAAGAGAAGATGTGTGATCTATAAAACAAGGAATTCAAATTAGCTGTGATAAGGAAGCTCAGCGAACTTCAATAAAATGCAAAGAAACAGTATAGAAGTTTACCAGAGAAAATTTAACTAAGAGATTAAAATTTAAAAATCAAACAAAAAATTCAGAAGCTGAGGAATACAAAGAACAAAATGAAAATGCAATAGAGAGCATCAACAGTAGAATTAATCAAGCAGAAGAAAGAATTAGTGAGCTCAAAGGCATGTTATTTAAAAATACAGAGTCAGAGGCAATAAAAAAAACAGAAATGAAACTTCCAGTTCCAAAATGGTGCTGTAGATGCAAGCTGGCTCCACTGCCCCCCACAGAAAACCAAAAACAAGTATAGAGCATTGAGATTATCACCAGCAATATCCCAGAACCCAAATATGAAGATGAGTCTGTTCTTATAGCCACAGAGAAGGAAAAAAAAAAAAAGAAAGAAAGAAAACTCTGAAAATGGTGGCAGAATCAGATTTCCATATTCATGACACCCTTCCCTCAAATCTGTGGCACCAAGCATGTAGAAAATTTCCCTCAACTCAGTTTCTACACTGATAAAAATGAGGTCAAGGTGAACAACCAGCTTCCCTACTATCTTGAGTTCCCTAGCAGGAGATTCATCCCTGCCTGAATTCATGGGAAGCAACGTAAATGCCTGAAGGGAGAAATATCTCTAAAGACAGCCACAGAAAAAAAGAGTAGGTGGGACTTTCATACCCAGCCCTGGAAACTGCTCTGTAACTTGGCCAACAGAGATAGGAAATCAGAGTGGCTGTTCAGCGGCACCACAATGTAGGAGGTGTTACATTTCACAGGTCCTCTAGGCACAAACCCCTAGTCAGCCTTTCCACACTACTAGGATATCACCTTGGGGACGCCCCCATTCAGGATTGCGAGTTCTCTGATTAGTTGCTAGAGCTGAGGCAAACCTAGGCTTGAGGCATTATCTAGTGTCTAAAAGGAGGCAAGATCAAGAAAAAAAATAAGAAATTGAACAGATAAGCTATGGAAAATCTCTATGCAAATATACCCAACAAAAACCCAAACCAAGCTAGATGGAAAAGACTGTAATAAATAATGAATCATTTAATGCAAAGACAGACATACATTGACAGGCAATAACAGGAAACAGGAAATCATGACCTTCCCAAATGAACAAAGCAGGGAGTCAGTGTCTGACTGGTAGCAATATGTGAGTTCTCTGACCAAAAATTCAAAATAGCAGCTTTTTTTTGGTTTGTTTGTTTTTTTGTTTTTTTTGTTTTTCCAGATGCAGTCTCGCTTTGTCGGCCAGGCTGGAGTGCAGTGGCGCTGGGTTCACGCCATTCTCCTGCCTCAGCCTTCCGAGTAGCTGGGACTACAGGTGCTCCCTATCACACCTGGCTATTTTTTTTTTTTTTTTGTATTTTTAGTCGAGATGGGGTTTCACCGTGTTAGCCGGGATGGTCTCCATCTCCTGACCTCGTGATCCACCTGCCTCGGCCTCTCAAAGTGCCGGGATTACAGACGTGAGCCACCGAGCCCGGTCAAAAACAGCAGTTTTAAGGAAACTCAGTGATCTCGAAGATAACAATGAAAATCAATTCAGAAATTTATCAAAGAAATTTAACAATCAGAATGAAATAATTAAAAAAAAATCAAATAGAAATCTTGAAACTGAGAAATATATTTGCTTAACTGAAAAATTTATTAGAGGCTTTCAACAGCAGAATGGAAAGAACAGTGAAAAAAAAAATCCGTGAACTTGAAGACAGACTATTTGAAATTACACAGTCAGAAGAGAAAAAAGGAATGAAAAAGCATGAAGATCACCTACAAGATATAGAAAATTACCACAAAAGACTAAGCCTAAGAATTGTTGGTGATTAAAAGGGAATTGAGTAAGAGCAAGGAGACAGAAATCTTATTCAAATAAATAATAACACAAACCTTCCAAAACTGGAGATAGACATAAATATACAGGCACAAAAAGGTCAGAGAATACCAAACAGATTTGACCCGAAAAACACTACTTTGAGGCATATCATAATCAGACTCTCAAATCAAGGACAAAAAAAAGCTCTAAGCAGGAAGAAAACAGAAGCAACATGTCAAGGAACTCCAGTTCATCTGACAATAGACTGTTCAACAAATATCAAATGTGCCAGGAGAGAATGGAATGCTGTTTTCAAACTGCTAAAAATAATTGCTATCCAAGAATACTGAACCTAGCAAAGCTATCCTTCAAATATGAAAGCAAGATAATCTTTCCAAAACAAGCAAAATGAGAAAATTTGCCACCACTAGACCCATCTTACAGGAAATGCTGAAAGGAAATCTTCAATCCAAAAGAAAAAACACTAATATACAGGCTGGGCACAGTGGCTTATGCTTGTAATCCCAGCACGTTGTGAGGCTGATGTGGGCAGATCACCTGAGGTCAGGAGTTCAATACCAGCCTGCCCAACATGGTGAAACACTGTCTCTACTAAAATACAAAAATTCACCAGGTGTGGTGGTGCATGCCTGTAATCCCAGCTACAGGGGAGACTGAGGCATGAGAATCACTTGAACACAGGAGGCAGAGGTTGCATTGAGCTGAGATCAGGCCATTGCACTCCAGCCTGGGTGATAGAACAAGACTGTGTCTCAAAAAACAAAGACAAAAACAAACAAAAAACACTAACATGCAAAAAGAAAACAAATTTTGTGTGTGTGATCTAAGATAAGTGGTTATCTCTTTAAAATAGCTTGTTATATCTATACAATTTTTTTTTGTAAGCCTCAAGGTAACCACAATGCAAAAGCCTATAATTGATACACTAAAAACAAAAAGCAACAAGTTGAAACATACTACCAAAAAGAAATCACTTAACAACAAAGAAAGACACTAGGAAAGAGACGAGTTATGAAACAACCTAAAAATGAGTAACAAAATGGCAGTAGAGAGACAACTAATCAATAATAACACTGAATGTAAATGGACTGTATTCTCCAATTAAGAGATACAGAGTCGCAAACTGGATTAAACACACACAGACACACAGACATACACATACACATACACACACACACACACACACACACCCCAATTATATGCTGCCTATGAGAGACTCACTTCACCTGTAAAGATATGCATAGACCAAAAATGAGGGATGGCAAAAGATATTCCATGAAGATGGAAACCAAAAAGAGTAGAAGTAGCTCTACTTGTAATATATAAAATAAGGTTTAAGCCAAAAACTATAAAAAGAGACAAAGAAGGCCATTATATAATGATAACTTGGCCAACACAGCAATTTTACACATATATTATATATATTATATATGTATATATATTATATATGTGTGTGTATATATTTATCCAACATCAAAGAACCTAAATATGTAAAGTAAATATTAATATACTTAAAGGGAGAGATAGGCTATAAGACAATAAGAGTAGGGGATTTCAACCCCCTACTTTCAGCAATGGACAGATCCTCTAGGCAGAAAATCAACAATGAAACATGAGTTCAACTGTACTCTAGACCAAGTAGACCTAAAAGACATTTACAGAACATTCCATACAACAGCTGGAGGACACACATTCTTCTCAACAACACATGGAACATTCTCCACTACAGATCATGTATTAGGCCACAAAACAAGTCTCAACAAAATTTAAAAAATTGAAATTATATCAAGTATATTTTCCAACCACAATCGAATAGAATTAGAAGTCTATAGCAGGAGAAACTTTGGAAAGTGTACAAATACATGGAAATTAAACAGCATGCTTCTGAACAACCAACGGGTCAATAAATAATTTTTTTAAAATAAAACATTTCTTGAGACAAATGAATATGGAACTACAACATACCAAACCTATGGGATACAGGAAAAGCAGTTATAAGAGAGAAGTTTACAGCAATAAATGCCTACTTCAAAAAAAGGAGAAAGTTCTCAGGTAAACAATCTAATGTTGCATCTTAAGGAGCTAGAAAAACAAGTACAAACTAAATCCAATATTAGAAAGAAATAGTAAATCAGAATACAAACAAAATAGAGACAAAATATAAAAGATCAACAAAATAAAGAGTTGATTTTTTAAAAAGACAAACAAAACAAACTTTCAGTTAGACTTAGGAAAAAAATAGAGATAACCCAAATAAATAATAACGGAGATAAAAAAGGAGACATTACTACTTATGCTACAGAAATATAAGGGATCATAAGAGACTATTATGAATAACTGTATACCAACAAGTTGGAAAACTTAGAAGAAACGGATAAATTCTTGGACATACAATTTAACAATACCAAATTATAAAGAAATAGAATATCTGAAAAGATCAATAATAAGTGAAGAAATTGAATCAGAAATAAAAAGTCTCCCATCAAGGAAAAGCCCAGGATCTGATGCCATCACTGCTGAATTCCACTAAATATTTAAAGAAGAACAAATATGAATTCTCCTCAAACTATTCCAAAAAACTGAAGGGGAGAGAAATTTCCTGAAATTATTCTTCAAGACCAGCACTACCCTAATTCCAACACCAGAGAAGGACACATCCAAAACAAAGCAAAACAAAACAAAACTATAGGTTAATATCCCTGATAAACATCCATGCAAAAATTCACAAAAATGAATTTTTTTTTCAACAGTAAACAGAATTCAACAGTACATTAAAAACATCATTGGCCAGGATCAAGTGAAATTTAATCCAGGGATGTAAGGGTAATTCAACATATACAAACAAATAGATGGAATTCGTCACATTAACAGAATCAAAAACAAAAGCCATATGATCATTTTAATAGATGTAGAGAAACATTCAATAAAATTCAATATCACCTTATGGTAAAAACTCCCAACAAATCATGAATGAATGTATCTCAACACAATAAAGACCATATATGACAAACCCACACTTAAGACCATACTGAATGAGAAAACATTTAAAGCTCTTCTTCTAAGATCTGGAACAAGACAAAGATACTCACTTTCACTACTTCTATTCAACATAGTACTGGAGGTCCTAACCCATGGATGTCCAATCTTTTGGCTTCCCTGAGCTGCATTGGAAGAAGAAAAATTGTCTTGGGCTACGCATAAAAAACAGTAACAATAGCTGATGAGCTTTTAAAAATATCACAAAAAAAGACTCATAATATTTTAAGAAAGTTTATGAATTTGCGTTGGGCCATATTCAAAGCTGTCCTGGGCCACATCCAGCCCACGGACTGTGGGTTGGACAAGCGTATCCTAGTCAGAGCAATTAGGCAAAAGAAAGAAAGAACAGGCTTTCAAATTGTAAAGAAAAAGTCAAATTGTCCCTGTTTGAAGATGATATTATGTCATATACAGAAAACCCTAAAGACTCCACCAAAAACAACTATCAAAACTAATGAATAAATTCAGTAAAGATGTAGGATACAAAATCGATATTTAAAAAATCAATAGTATTTGTGTATGTTAACAGCAAACTGTCCAAAAAAGAAAATAATCTCATTTACGGTAACTACCAAAAATGCCTAGGAAAAATTTTAACCAAAAAGGTGAAAGATCTATACAAGAAAAACTATAAAACATTGATGAAAGAAATTGAAGAGGACACAAAAATATGGAAAACTATCCCATTTTCATGCATTAGAAGAATTAATACTGTTAAAATATCCATATTACCCAAAGCAATCTACAGATTCAATGCAATCTCTATCAAAATATAAAAAATATTCCTTTGCAGAAATAGAAAAAAAAAATCCTAAAATTCCTAGAACCACAAAAGACCCTAAATAGCCAAACTGATCTTAAGCAAAAAGAAAAAATGAAGCTGGAGGCATCACCTTATCTGACTTAAAATATATCAAAAAGCTATAGTAACTTAAACTGCGTGATACTGACATAAAAAAGAAACATAGACCATTGGAACAAAACAGAATCAAAAATAAATCCAAATATTTACATCCAACTGATTTTTGACAAAGGCACTAAATGCACGCATTGGGGAAAGGGCAGTCTTTTCAATAAATGATGCTAGTAAGACTGGATATCCACATGCAGAAGAGTGAAACTAGACCCCTATCTCTAACGATAAGCAAAAATCAGCTCAATATGGATTAAATACTTAAATTTAAGACCCAAAACTATGAAATTACTAGAAAAAAACATAGGGAAAAATGCTTAATGATATTGGTCTGGGTAAGAATTTTTTTAATAAGACCTTAAAAGCCTAGGTAACAAAAGCAAAAATAGACAAAACAGTCATCAAACTGCAAAGCTTCTGCATATAAAAATAAACAATCAGTAGAACAAAAAGACAACCTACAGGATGGGATAAAACTATTGCCAAGTATGCATCTAACAAAAGGTTAATATCTAAAATACTTAAATACTTTAAACAATTCAATAACAAAAAATAATAATAATACAAATAATTAAATTTTAAAAATGAGTGAAAGACTTGAACAGATATTTCTCAAAAGAAAACATACAAATGGCCAACAGGTATATGAAAAAATTCTCAGCATCACTAATCATCAGGTAAATGCAAATCAAAACCACAGTGAGAGAGCATCTTGCATTAGTAAGAATGGCTATCATCAAAAAGGCAAAAAATAACAGATGCTGGCAATAATGTAGTAAGTATACACTGTTGGTGGGAATGTAAATTAGTACTGCCATTATGAACAATAGTATGAAGGTTTCTTAAAAAATAAAAATAGAGCTACCATATGATCCAGAAATCCTACTACCGGGCATATATCCCCCAAAATGACATCCGTATGTTGAAGAGAGATCTGCACTCCCACGTTTGTTATATCACTATTCATAATAGCCAAGATATAAAATCAGTCAAAGTGTCCATCAGTGGATGAATGGATTTTAAAATGTATTATATGTAAACAATGGAATACTGTTCAGCTATAAAAATGAATAAAATCTTGTCACTGATGACATGGATAAACCTGGAAGACATGTTATATTAAGTAAAATAAGCCAGGCACAAGACAAATACCACACTCATATGTGGAATCTAAAAAAAGTTGATTTCAGAGAAGTAGAGAGTAGAATAGTGGTTACCAGAAGTTGGACAGGGGAGGGTGAAGAAGAGATGGGCAGAGGTTTGTCAATGGGTACAAAGCTACATTTGGATAAATAGAATAAGTTCTGGTGTTCTATTGCATAGTAGTGTGCATATAGTTAACAATAATGCATTGTATATTTCAAAATAGCTAGAAGAGAGAATTTTGAATGCTCTAACCACAAAGAAATAATAAATGTTTGATGTGATGGATATGCTAGTTATCCTGATATAATTATTGCACAATGTATACATGTATCAAAACATCATTCTGAGTCCCATAAATATGTACAATTATTATGTGTCAATTAAAAATAAAATAAAAAATAAATACAGGTCTGCCTCATTATATTACACTTTGCTATATAGCACTTTGCACTTCTGCACTTTTGCACTTTTTTATAAGTTGAAAGTCTGTGGAAATCCTGCCTTGACCAAGTCTTTCAGTACCGTTTTCCCAACAGCATATGGTCACTTTGTTTCACATTTTGGTGATTCTTACAATATGTCAAACATTTTCATTATTATTATAATCTGTCATTGTGATCTGTGACTGGTGATCTTTGATTTTACTACTGTAATTGTTTTGGTATGCTAAGAACCACTCCCATAGAAGACAGTGAACTTAATTGATAAATGTTGTATGTGTTCTGACTGCGTTACTAACCTGCCCCTCCCCTGTCTCTTCCTTAAGCTTAAGCTTAGTGAGGAAAGCATGTCAAAAGCTGAGACAGGGCAACAGCCAAGTCTCTTATGACAAACAGACAAGTTGCGAATGCAAAGAAAAAGTTATTGAAGGAAATTGAGAGTGCTACTCCAGTAAACACATGAACAATAATAAAGTGAAACAGGCTTATTGCTGATATGAAGAAAGTTTTAATGGTCTGGATAGATAATTAAACCAGTCACAACTTTCCCTTAAGCCAAAGCCTATTCCATATTAAGACCCTAACTCTTTTTAATTCTATGAAGGCTGAGAGAAGTAAGGAAGCTGAAGGAGAAAGGTTTGAAACTCACAGAAATTGATTCATGAGGTTTAAGGAAAGAAGCTATCTCCATAACACAGAAGTCCAAAGTGAAGGGACAGGTGCTGATGTAGAAGCTGCAACAAGTTATCCAGAAAATCTAGCTAAGATAATTAATCAAGGTGGCTACATTCAACAACAATCTTCAGTGTAGACAAAATCACCTTGTATCAGAAGAAGATGCCGTCTAGGGCTTTCATAGCTAGAAAGAATTCAATGTCTGGCTTCAAAGCTTCCAAGGACAGGCTGACTCTCTTGTTGGGGGCTAATTAATGTACCTGGTAACCTGAAGTTGAAGCCAATGTTTATTTACCATCAGAAAATCCTATGGCCCCTAAAAATTACGCTACATCTACTTTGTCTAACCTCTATCAATGGAACAAAGCCTGGATGACAGAACATCTGTTTACAGCATGGTTTACTGAATATTTTAATTCCATAATTGAGACCTACTGCTCAGGAAAAAAGGAGATTCCTTTCAAAATGTTATTGCTCATTGACAATGCACATGGTCACCCAAGAGCTCTGATGGAGATGTACAAAGAGATGAATGTTGTTTCCATGCCTGCCAACACAACATCCATTTTGCAGTTCACAGTTAGCGTAATTTTGACTTTCAAATCTCATTAGTTAAGAAATACATTTTATAAGATGATAACGAACATGCATAGTGATTCCTCTGATGGATTTGGACAAAGTACATTGAAAACCAAAAGGCGTTCACTATTGTAGATTCCATCAAGAACACGCATGATTCATGGAGGAAGGTTAAAATACCAACATTAACAGAAGTTTGGAAAAACTTGATTTGAATCCTTATAGATGACTTTGAGGGGTTCAAGACTTCAGTAGAGGAAGTAACTGCAGATGTGTAGAAATAGCAAAAAAACTAGAAGTAGAAATGGAGTCTGAAGATGTGAGCGAATTACTGCCATCTCTTGATAAGACTTTAACAGATGAGGAGTTGCTGCTTGTGGATGAACAAAGAAAGTGGTTTCTTGAAATGGAATTTTTTATTGATAAAGATGTTTTAACATTGTTGAAATGACAATAAAGTATTTGGAATGTTCCACAAACTTATTGGATAAAGCAGCAGCAAAGCTTCAGAGGATTCACTTCAACTTTGAAAAAAAAATTCTACCATGGGTAAAATGCTATCAAACAATGATATGTTACAGATAAATCTTTTGTGTAAAAGAAAAGACAATTAATGCAGCAAGTTTCATTGTTGTCTTATTTTAGGAAATTCCCATAGCCACCTCAACCTTCAACAACATCACCCTGATCTGTCAACAGGCATCAACATCAAGGCGAGAGCCCCCACCAGCAAAAAGATTACAACTGAAGGCTCAGATGATTGTTAGCATTTTTAAGCAATATTTTTAAATTAAGGTATATACTTTTTAAAAAATATATATGCTTTAAGCTCTAGGGTACATGAGCACAACGTGCAGGTTTGTTACATAGGTATACATGTGCCATGTTGGTTTGCTGCACCCATCAACTCGTCATTTACATTAGCTATTTCTCCTAACGCTATCCCTCCCCTATCCCCCACACTGCCCAAGAGGCCCTAGTGTGTGATGTTCCCCTCACTGTGTCCATGTGTTCTCATTGTTCAACTCCCACTTATGAGTGACAACATGTGGTGTTTGGTTTTCTGTCTTTGTGATATTTTGCTGAGAATGATGGTTTCCAGCTTCATCTATGTCCCTGCAAAGGACATGAACTCATCCTTTTTTATGGCTGCATAGTATTCCATGGGGGTATATGTGCACATTTTCTTAATCCAGTCTTATTGATGGACATTTGGGTTGGTTCCAAGTCTTTGCTAGTGTGAATAGTGCCACGATAAACATACATGTGCATGTGTCTTTATGGTAGCATGATTTATAATCCTTTGGGTATATACTCAGTAATGGGATTGCTGGGTCAAATGGTATTTCTAGTTCTAGATCCTTAAGGAATTGCCACACTCTCTTCCACAATGGTTGAACTAATTTACACTCCCACCAGCAGTGTAAAAGTAATTCTATTTCTTCCCATCCTCTCCAGGATCTGTTTCTTGACTTTTTAATGATTGCCATTCTAACTGGTGTGAGATGATATCTCACTGTGGTTTTGATTTGCATTTCTCTGATGACCAGTGATGATGAACATTTTGTCATATGTCTGTTGGCTGCATAAATGTCTTCTTTTGATAAGTGTCTGTTCAAATCGTTTGCCCACTTTTTGATGGGGTAGTTTTTTTTTTTTTTTTCTTGCAAATTTGTTTAAGTTCTTTGTAGATTCTTGGTATTAGCCCTTCGTCATATGGATAGATTGCAAAGATTTTCTCCCATTCTGTAGGCTGTCTGTTCGCTCTGATGATAGCTTCTTTTGTTGTGCAGAAGCCCTTTAGTTTAATTAGATCCCATTTGTCTAGTTTGGCTTTTGTTGCCATTGTTTTTGGTGTTTTAATCATGAAGTCTTTGCCCATGCCTATGTACTGAATGCTATTACGTAGGTTTTCTTCTAGGGTTTTTATGGTTTAGGTTTTACATTTAAGTCTTTAATCCATCTTTAACACATTTTTGTGTAAAGTGTAAGGAAGAGATCCAGTTTCAGCTTTCTACATATGGCTAGCCAGTTTTCCCAGCACCATTTATTAAATAGGGAATCCTTTCCCCATTGCTTATTTTTGTCAGTTTTGACAAAAATCAGATGGTTGTATATGCGTGGTGTTATTTCTGAGGCCTCTGTTCTGTTCCATTGGTCTATACATCTGTTTTGGTACCAGTACCATGCTGTTTTGGTTACTGTAGCCTTGTAGTAAAGTTTGAAGTCAGTTAGCATGATGTCTCCAGCTTTGCCCTTTCTGCTTAGGATTGTCTTGGTTATGTGGGCTCTTTATTGGTTCCATATGAACTTGAAAGTACTTTTTTCCAATTCTGTGAAGATAGTCAGTGGTAACTTGATGGCGATAGCACTGAATCTATAAATTACCTTGGGCAGTATGGCCATTTTCACGATATTGATTCTTTCTATTCATGAGCATGGAATGTTCTTCCATTTGTTCGTGTCCTCCTTTATTTCATGGAGCAGTGATTTGTGTTTCTCCTTGAAGAGGTCTTTCACATTCCTTGTAAATTGGATTCCTAGGTATTTTATTCTCTTTGTAGTAATTGTGAATGGGATTTCACTCATAATTTGGCTCTCTGTTTGTCTGTTCTTGGTGTATAGGAATGCTCATGATTTTTGCACATTGATTTTGTATCCTGAGACTTTGCTGAAGTTGCTTATCAGCTTAAGGAGATTTTGGGCTGAGACAATGGGGTTTTCTAAATATACAATCATGTTATCTTCAAACAGAGACAATTTAACTTCCTCTTTTCCTAGTTGAATATGCTTTGTTTCCTTCTCTTGCCTGATTGCCCTGGCAAGAACTTCCAATATTATGTTAAATAGGAGTGGTGAGAGAGGGCATCCTTGTCTTCTGTCGGTTTTCAAAAGGAATGCTTCCAGTTTTTGCCCATTCAGTATGATACTGACTGTGGGTTTGTCATAAATTGCTCTTATTATTTTGAGATACATTCCATCGATACCAGCATGAAAGGCTGTTGAATTTTGTCACAGGCCTTTTCTGCATCTATTGAGATAATCATGTGGTTTTTGTCTTGGGTTCTGTTTATGTGATGGATTACATTTATTGATTTGCATATGTTGAACCAGCCTTGCATCCCAGGGATGAAGTCAACTTGATTGTGGTGGATAAGCTGTTTCATGTGCTGGTGGATTCAGTTTGCCAGTATTTTATTGAGGATTTTCGCATTGATGTTCATCAGGGATATTGGCCTAAAATTCTCTTTTTTTCTTGTGTCTCTGCCAGGCTTTGGTATCAGGATGATGCTGGCCTCATAAAATGAGTTAGGAAGGATTCCCTCTTTTTCTATTGATTGGAATAGTTTCAGAAGGAATGGTACCAGCTCCTCTTTGTACCTCTGGTAGAATTCGGCTATGAATCCATCTGGTCCTGGTTTTGGTTGGTAGGCTATTAATTTTTGCCTCAATTTCAGAATCTATTATCGGTCTGTTCACAGATTCAACTTCTTCCTGGTTTAGTCTTAGGAGGGTGTATGTGTCTAGGAATGTATCCATTTCTTCTAGATTTTCTAGTTTATTTGCGTAGAGGTGCTTATAATATTCTCTGATGGTAGTTTGTATTTCTGTGGGATCGGTGGTGATATCCCTTTTATTATTTTTTATTGTATCTATTTGATTCTTCTCTCTTTTCTTCTTTATTAGGCTGGCTAGCAGTCTATCAATTTTGTTGATCTTTTCAAAAACTCAGTTCCTGGATTCATGGATTTTTTGAAGGGTTTTTTGTGTCTCTATCTCCTTCAGTTCTGCTCTGATCTGAGTTATTTCTTGTCTTCTGTTAGCTTTTGAATTTGTTTGCTCTTGCTTCTCTAGTTCTTTTAATTGTGATGTTAGGGTGTTGATTTTAGATCTTTCCTGCTTTCTCTTGTGGGCATTTAGTGCTATAAATTTCCCTCTACACACTGCTTTAAATGTGTCCCAGAGATTCTGGTATGTTGTGTCTTTGTTCTCATTGGTTTCAAAGAACACCTTTATTTCTGCCATCATTTCATTATTTACCCAGTACTCACTCAGGAGCAGGTTGCTCAGTTTCCATGTAGTTGTGTGGTTTTGAGCTATTTCTTAGTTCTGAGTTCTAATTGGATTGCAGTGTGGTTTGAGAGACTGTTTGTTATGATTTCCATTCTTTTGCATTTGCTGAGGAGTGTTTTACTTCTAATTATATGGTCAATTTTAGAATAAGTGTGACATGGTGCTGAGAAGAATGTATATTCTGTTGATTTGGGGTGGAGAGTTCTGTAGATGTCTATTAGGTCTGCTTGGTCCAGAGCTGAATTCAAGTCCTGGATAACCTTGTTAATTTTGTGTCTCGTTGATCTGTCTAATATTGACAGTGGGGTGTTAAAGTCTCCTATTATTATTGTGTGGGAGTCTAAGTCTCTTTGTAAGTCTCTAAGGACTTGCTTTATGAATCTGGGTGCTCCTGTATTGGGTGCATATATATTTAGGATAGTTAGCTTTTCCTGATGAATTGATCCCTTTGCCATTATGTAATGGCCTTCTTTGTCTCTTTTGATCTTTGTTGGTTTAAAGTCTGTTTTATCAGAGACTAGGATTGCAACCTCTGCTTTTTTTTTTTTTTTTTCCTTTCCATTTGCTTGGTAGATCTTCCTCCATCCCTTTATTTTGAGCCTGTGTGTGTCTTTGCATGTGAGATGGGTCTCCTGAATACAGCACACTGTCTTGACTCTTATCTAATTTGCCAGTCTGTGTCTTTTAATTGGAGCATTTAGCCCATTTACATTTAAGGTTAATATTGTTATGTGTGAATTTGATTCTGTCATGATGCTAGCTGGTTTTTTCACCCATTAATTGATGCAATTTCTTCATAGTGTTGATGGTCTTTACAATTTGGCATGTTTTTGCAGTGGCTTTTACTGGTTGTTCCTTTCCATGTTTAGTGCTTCCTTCAGGAGCTCTTGTAAGGAAGGCCTACTGGTGACAAAATCTCTTAGCATTTGCTTGTCTGTAAAGGGTTTTATTTCTTCTTCACTTATGAAGCTTAGTTTGACTGGATATGAAATTCTGGGTTGAAATTTCTTTTCTTTAAGAATGTTGAATATTGGCCCCACTCTCTTTTGGCTTGTAGGGTTTCTGCCAAGAGATCCACCGTTAGTCTGATGGGTTTCCCTTTGTGGGTGACCCGACCTTTCCTTCTGGCTGCCCTTAATATTTTTTCTTTCAATTCAACCTTGGCAAATCTGACAATTATGTGTCTTGGGGTTGCTTTTCTCGAGGAGTATCTTCGTGGTGTTCTCCGTATTTCTTGAATTTGAATGTTGGCCTGCCTTGTTAGGTAGGGGAAGTTCTCCTGAATAATATCCTGAAGAGTGCTTTCTAACTTGGCTCCATTCTCCCCATCACTTTCAGGTACACCAATCAAACATAGATTTGGTCTTTTCACATAGTCCCATATTTCTTGGATTCTTTGTTCATTTTGTTTTTACTCTTTTTTCTTTAAACTTATCTTCTCACTTTGTTTCATTAATTTGATCTTCAATCACTGATATCCTTTCTTCTGCCTGATCGAATGAGCTATTGAACCTTGTGTATGCTTCACGAAGTTCTCGTACTGTGGTTTTCAGCTCCATCAGGTCATTTAAGGTCTTCTCTACATTGGTTATTCTAGTTAGCCATTTGTGTAACCTTTTTTCTAAGTTTTTAGCTTCCTTGTGATGGGTTAGAACACGCTACTTTAACTTGGAGAAGTCTGTTATTATCGACCTTCTGAAGCCTGCTTCTGTCAACTTGTCAAACTCATTCTCCATCTGGTTTTGTTCCCTTGCTGGCAAGGAGTTGTTTTCCTTTGGAGGAGAGGAAGCATTCTGGATTTTGGAATTTTCAGCCTTTCTGTTCTAGTTTCTCCCCATCTTTGTGGTTTTATCTACCTTTGGTCTTTGATGTCGGTGACCTACGGATGGGGTTTTGGTGTGGATGGTTTTTTTGTTGTTGTTGATGTTGATGCTATTCCTTTCTGTTTGTTAGTTTTCCTTCTAACAGACAGGCACCTCAGCTGCTGGTCTGTTGGAGTTTGCCGGAGGTCCACTCCAGACCCTCTTTGCCTGGGTATCACCAGTGGAGGCTGCAGAACAGCAAATATTGCTGCCTGATCCTTCCTCTGGAAGCTTCATGCCAGAGGGGCAACCACCTGTCTATGAGGTGTCTGTCGGCACCTACTGGGAGGTGTCTCCCAGTCAAGCTACATGGGGGTCAAGAACCCACTTGAGGAGGCAGTCTGTCTGTTATCAGAGCTCAGATGCCATGCTGGGATAATCACTGCTCTCTTCAGAGCTGTCAGGAAGGGACGTTAAGTCTGCAGAAGCTGTCTGCTGCCTTTTGTTCAGATACGCCCTGCCCCAGAGGTGGAATCTAGACAGGCAGTAGGCCTTGCTAAGCTGCAGTGGGCTCTGCCCAGTTTGAGCTTCCCTGCAGCTTTGTTTACACTGTGAGCCTGCTGAAACCTCAGCAAAGGCAGAGGCCCCTCCCCCTGCCAAGCTCCAGTGTCCCAGGTCGATCTCAGACTGCTGCACTAGCAGCAAGCAAGGCTCCATGGGCGTGGGACCCACTAAGCCAGGCACAGGAGGGGATCTCCTGGTCTGCTGGTTGTGAAGACTATTGGAAAAGCACAGTATTTGAGCAGAAGTGTACCGCTTCTCCAGGTATAGTCACTCACAGCTTCCCTTGGCTAGGAAAGGGAAATCCCCTGACCCCTTGTGCTTTGTGGGTGAGACAACGCTCCGCCCTGCTTCAGCTCACCCTCCATGGCCTGCATCACTGTCCAACCAGTCACAATGAGATGAACCAGGTTCCTCAGTTGGAAATGCAGAAATCACCCATCTTCTGCATCAATCTCACTGGGAGCTGTAGACCAGAGCTGTTCCTATTTGGCCATCTTGGAAGCAACTCCAACCAAGATTAACTTTTTATGGTGGGAGAAGAAGGGGAAAGGAAGGGGAGAGCTATGAGGGAAGAACCTGAAGTGACCCACGCCAAGGAAACAATTGACTTTTTAGATGGCTATTTTATTTTTTCTTAAATATTGAATAACACATAGTAATATTAGAATTTGGAAAGTATTTCTGAGAATTCAACTTTGTTGGGCCATAAACAAGTCATACAGAATGCATACTTAGCATTCTAGAATGGAGAACTTCTGTGAAAGATTGGAAAATTCTAGGGCCAATTGAAATTATTAATAGAATATGCTCACTTTAGAAAGCCCATTTTGATTATCTGAGTCTCCATAGCAACACCAGTGACTTAGACTCAAGGAACATGGGCAAGAGAAAGGTATGTCTACTGCAATCATATGTCATTGAACCCACGATACCTTAGATTATAAAATACATCCCAATTTTAGAGATGCTAACATGTGAAAAAAATGCATCTTAAAATCAATGGAACAAGGGACTATAAATGTTACTTTTTACTGAGAGTTTATTCTGTATCAAGTATCTGATATATAGTCTTTTTAACATTCACCACATTTTACATGTGGTGTGTTATGGTATTTTTATTTTACACATTAGGATATTAAAGCACAGAGAAATTAAGGAACTTACCTAGCATGTCATATAGCGATTAGGTGCTGGGGCTAGGATTTCAACCAATAGCAATTTGACTTTATCCGTGATGCTATACTGATTCCAGAAATTTTGAAAATACTTTTCCTTAGGTGAAAATAAATAAAAAGCTGCAAATTGTGTGATGAACCTTTATAGATACCCAATTGTACAGCCTGGACCATTAGAGGTAGCTCAAGATCACTATTTTGCAACCCCCAGGAACTAATGGATCCAGGCAATAATTATTGAAATAGAGATAACAAGACCTTATGTACTTTCTAGTGGAAATACACAAGACCACCTCTGAATTAGCCTTAACAACAACAACAATATCAAAATCACATCTAAATTTGACCAATCGCCTAGATATGAGCATCCCTACATTTCTAAGGAAATATAGGAGATAGAGTAATATATTACCTAGCACCATGAGAATGAAGACAGAAAAACCTGGACGACGAGAGTATGTATAGGACAAACAGTGTGGTTTCTTCACAAACCAATTGCAAGGGGAAAAATAAGACACAGAGGAGGAACCTATTAAAAGAGATTTAAGAGATGTCAGTCAATCACAATGCGTGAACTTTATTTGGATCCTGATTCAAAACAAATTATAAAAAATTATAAGATAATTAGAGAAATGTGAACACTAAATATCTGATGATATTAAAGAATTATTGTTAATGTTTTAGGTTTGATAATGATATTACAGTTGTTTTTAAAATAGTCTGGTATTTAGAAGTAGTTACTAAAGTATTTGTATAAAAATAATATAATTTGTTTCAAAATAATCTTAGGGTATGGGTAGTGCAGGAAATAGCTGGGGTACAAAATGAAATAAGGTTGGCCATGAATTAATGGCCACATGGGACTTATAATACTGTTCTTTTTATTTCTACATAGTATAATTTAAATTTTTTTTGGCTACAGAGACCAGTTTTAAATTAAGTCACTTGAGTTGCCCTAGCAACTACTTTCAAAGTCTTCACTCTTCTCTAATTTCTATTGATCTTTGGCTTCTCTTCTCCATCTAGTCTCTGTCACCTTAGAACTCCCACTCTTTAACACCGGTTACCTACATCATTTTGCCTCTTTGATCACAAGAACCTCTCAAATAGCCTATCCAGAGATTTTAAAGAGTTCCCTCGAGCTCCTGTAGAGAGATGATAAGCCCTATGGAACAGAAAACTGCCAACCTCACCATCTACCACACACATCAAGAGAATAACATGTCCATCCATGGGCTACCATGTTCAGCCTTCTCAGCCAGAACCTGAGCTGGAATCAACCTGCCCCAATCTAGAAATGCTTAATGAATTGATCCTTACAATTAACCTAATTTGATCATCCCATGCTTACTTTGGAAGGGAGGCTCAGCCTAGAACAGGAGTTTACGGTTTTTATTCCCACTGACCCCTGGCACGTGTTATAATCAACCTGGTGGGATTTCCTGTCGCTCAGACTAACCCCAGGCCCATACTTTAGCAGGTCGAATATTCTTAAAAAGCCATCATGGATATGTTCTTAGGAAGCTCCTTGTATCAGGTAAGATGTAATTCAGCTGTAAGCAGGGGCTCTCGACCTCAGCACTACTAACATTTTGGGCTGTGTTATTCTTTGTGGTGGAGGCTGTCCTGTGCATTGTTTAACAATTTTCCTGGCTTCTGTTTACCAGATGCCAGTAGCACCTCTTCAGGTGTTACAACCAAAGGTGTCTCCAGGCATTGCTGTGTGTCTTCTGAGGTAGCTCCCTATTATAAGCCAGTAACCTGTGAATTACAGAAAATCTGAAACAACTGTGGCTGCAAGAAGGCAGAAATTTATTTTTCCCTCATGTAAATGAAGTCCCAAAATAAGCAGTGTGCCTAGTATGGTGGCTCTAGGACCACCAGTGACTGGGATTCCTTCTTGTTGCCTCTCTATCAGTAACACACGATTTCCTCATTATGGCCCCAAACACTCTAGCTACAACTATAAAGCACAGCTTCCAGCACAGCAAGGAGAAACAGTGAAGAGCCAATGTCCTCTACCTTTAAAGACACTTCCCAGAAGTGACATAGCATGGATATACCGTGCGCCTGAATTAGTCATGTGGTCACACCCGACTACAAGGAAAGCTGAAAAATGTGTTCTGCATTCTAGGTAGACATGAACCTGGCCAGAGGTTACCATGGAGGAAAGGAAAACCAGACGCTGGGAACTGCTAGTTGTCTCTACAGCACTAAGACAAGCAGGAACCATGTCTGATTACCCACATAATCTCTCAGTTCTACCTGGCTGTACTGAAGTTGGGAGTATGAATGCATGGAGTCCCCTCCCCTTGCCACCATGGGCTCCACTTGGCCTTTGGCTGACTGTTGATCCACAGCTCCTTCTCTAACCGTCTGGCTCTACCTGCATCCTTTTAAAAATGCTTTCTCTCCTTTTTTATACCATTAACAAAAGTTCACTTTGAAAATATAGATAAAACCAAAGAAAAAAAATAAACATCACCCATATTCACACGAAGTTTAGATCATCGTTGTAAAGTTTCAGACTATATCTGTAATAAGAGCTATTGTGTGTTGAGTGGCTACTAAGTGCCGCATATGATCTCAAGTGTTTTACTTGCACCACCTGATTTAATTCTTACAATAATCCTGTCAGGATGGTTATTGAAGTACAGAAAAAGTAACCCTAGTCTCTACTTCCCCAACAATGCTAAAAAATGGCTAGACCAGAAGTTGAAGCCAGAAAAAGGACTCCAAAGTTCTTGCTCTTAATCCCTTCACTCCATTTTTATGTATCTACATTTATCTGTCTATTACATATGCACATACACATGCACAATGGGGTTATACTGTATTATTTCGTAAGCATTTCCTTTAAACGTAACAATATATTATGAACATCTTTCCAAGTCTTTGTATTTTCTTTTCTTTTTATTTTTAGAGACGGTGTATGTTGTCCAGGCTGGTCTCGAACTCCTGGCCTCAAGCTATCCTCTGGCCTTGGCCTCCCAAAGTGCTGAGATTGCAGGTGTGAGCCACTATACCTAATCTTTATATTTTCTTAAATATAGCTTGGCCTAGTGCTTGAGAGCCTGACTTTTGGAGTCAAACAAATTGGGATTGGAGTTCCAGCTTAACTAGAGTCTCAGCAAGATGGCTAACTTTTCAAAGCTTTAGTTTTCTCATCTGTAAAATAGAGCCATAATATGAATTTCTAATCATAAAGTCATTAGGAAGATTGCACTGATGTTAAAAAGTGACCCTATGGATCATGATAATGGTTAATGTTTATTAAGTAGCTTCCAGGTGTCACCAAAAGCACTTCAACATGCTAGCCACTACGATTTATCCATAAAGTCATTTTAAATGGCAAATGTCTTCTATTCTATGGAGAGTATCCTGTGCTCTAGTTTACAGTCCTATAACTTATGTCCATCATAAAAGCCAAGGACCTTCCTTAAGTTGTTGGGGTGTACTAGATCCTAGATCCTTAAGGCTGCCAGGAAAGCTGCCAGTAATTTCCCTTAAACTCAAAGAGGCAACTGCAAAAATGTCAGTGGCTCACCAGATTAAAGGCCCTTGCAAGAAATGACCTGCCTGATGTGCCAGGTTTCCTTCTTTAGGCTGATGGCCTAATCATGCCTGTGCCCACCTTCAGCCAATGATCAAATCTCAAGTGGTATCCTTACTGGCAAACAGGCAGATTTTGTGAATTTTCTCTCTTAAAGGTGACTGCTCACACTCTCTGTTATCCTTTTAGGCAAAACTCAACTCCCATCCTTTTTGTAATTAACCTGCAGAAATCAGATATCTGAACTTGGCCTTTCCTCTTTTGTAAAGTGGCAACATTGCCTTATAAGGAGAAAATGTATGAGGGAAAAGATGTAAATGACAGATATTTCGCCAGCTTTAGTGGCAGAGTGCAAGGAACCTTTGAAGGGAAGAGGAGGAGTTTGCAAAGAGGAAAAGACCGGGGCTGCAAAAAGAGGAGGACTTTGAGAGGTAGGCAACTTGCCTAGCCTCACGCATTTGCCTGTAGGTCCTACCTACCCTGTGCTCTAGACTGTTTTATAAATTTATTTTGAAATTGCTCGAGAGAAGCTGCAGTTTTGTTTTTGACCACACGATGGAGCCTTTGCCCCTTAAATGGGAAACGTTTGTCCATCTTTCATGAAAAGCCAAAACGTTAGGGAGGGAAGTCGTCAAGCATTCCATGATCTTTGCTGATCGCTGAGCAGAACCAGAGCTCCACGCTGCCCTCCATGAAGGAGCTGAAATTCGTTGTTTTTGCGTTGTTTTAATACCACCAACCACTAGCCTACCAGCTATTCATTTGTGCTGGGTTTTGTTTCCTGGGATATTTTTCCATTCCTTTTTTTCAGATGAACTCCTCTATTTTTTTTTTTCCTATTTGATTCTACATTTTAAAGGCTAATTAGGGGAAAAAAGATCTGTCAAAAGAGTCATTTGGAGATTTACTGAGAAACAAGTTGACTGACTGCCCTTTTAAGTTTTTACCAAGACTTCCTGACTTTCTGCTCTCAGGAGCGTAAATGCTCTTCAGAACTACCCAGTAAGAGACATCATGGTGCTTTCACTGACATACACAAACATGCTGCGTTATACACACACACGCACACACACTTGCAGACACACGCACCTGCAGGCACACATGATCATTCACACACATGTGCATGCAATGCATTCATGTTCATGCTAACACACACGGAACCATACATTCTCTCACACACACGCTCATGGCTACACACACTTACCCACTTACGCATATACCCACACTCACGCACCTACTCACACATGTGAACACACATGCATGAAATACTCACATCTGTGCTTACTCACCCACAGTCGATATCACACAAATACCCTTATACATACACTTTCACACACACATTCACACATTCACCCACACGTCCTGACCTCCACAATACGCAAACACATACTCATCACATGCACACACACACTCACTCACACATACTCTTTAACACGCAGACACACTCTCAAACTCACCTACAGACTTACATGTACTTACATATAGATCCCAAGTAAGAAAATAGAAAGCTGTAAAACATTTTTCTGCTTCCCCAGTAGTAACTAGCACAGTGCTGAACATCAAGTAAAAGCAAAGAAACAAAAACAAAGCACCTGAGATAGCAGGAAGAAAACATTTAACTGACCAGCTCTTTTCTGGATAAATTTATTTTGCAAAAGCAAACATTGGTCCCTTTATTGCTCACCAAAATTTTAAGTTACAAATGTCACAAACTGGAATTTGTGGCATAGCATATATAAAAAAGAAGTATCAAAAGTCAAAGTATAATGCACACAGGAATGGTTACTTCTCTAAGAAACATGTCCAAGCAAGGCAGGGTGTGACCAATACTTCAAGAGGAGCATAATCATTCCCATTTGACAAGGGAAGACATCAACACCTGGAGAAATTAAATGGCACTTGTTACTCAACTAAAACCTTCTTAGCAGCGAGAATGTCTAACCCATCCCACTTGCTATCTGTAATATCAGCAAAATGAATGCCTGCCTGACTCCCTGTTTTCCTCTTCCTCCTCCTGCTCTTCTCCCCCTCCCCCTCCCCTCCCTCTCCCCCTCTCTCCTTCTCCTCTTCCTTCTTCTTCCTCCTCTTCTTCTCCTCTTCCTCCTCCTCCTCCTTCTTCTTCTCCTCTTCTTCCTCCTCCTCCTCCTCCACCTTCTTCTCTTCTTCTGACAATGTCAGGGTGGTTATCTGTCAGGGCCAGATGCCAAAAAGCATTGCTCTCACACACACTAAGAGTTCGGGCTTAATCTCATAGGCATAAATCAGTCATGAGTCTTAATGTCGGAACAAACAAATTTGTAATCACCTAAATCCAAGTGGAAGCATATAACCTGTTCCCAAACTGTGTTTCACATGCCCTCAGGCAGCCTCACTTATATTTAGTTTTTGAGTGACCAGGGCGAGCTTTATCTGGAGGAAAGAAAGAGTTGTTGCCTAAGAATAAACTATACAGTGGTTGACCTGTTTCAGCTATTATTTCGAGCTTGAATAGAATCAGAGTAGACTTGACCCAATATTTCCACAAAAGCAGCAAAGCAGTTGCCCACAAATAGGAGCACTTGTGTTCTTTGTGGCTAAGCTGGGGCTGGCATGCCTCTTCTGCACCTTCACCCCTTACCCTGTATGGTCTGCAGTGCAGTTAACTGATATGAACCTCTCTCCAGGGGGCCATGAGCTCCTTGAAGGTTAGGATCATGCCTTGTACATGAATCATTCCACACATATTTGTAAGTGCAAAGCTGGCTCCACGCACTGTGCTAGGACCTGGAGTGATGGAGATGAGTAACACTGATAGGACCCTTGTGCTCACTCCATAGACAATTCCAGTTCAGTGTCTTGAGTGCTATGATTGGGAACACGCGGGGTGCAGCGGGGTCACAGGGAGGCCACCCACAGTGTACTCCAGACGGTTTCCTGGAGGCCATGAAGTCTAGGTCAAGCCTCAGTCAATTTTGAAAGATGTGTAAGCAGGCATTCTCCTCGGCGTTTAGTCAGTGACTTCACCCCTTCCCTACACAGCTGGTGAAGCAACAACAGGATGAAGGGGATTTGCAGAGACAGCAGGAGGAAATAGGTAAGCCAAGACTGAGAGCCACCTAGTTCCAGGCTCATTTCCACGCAAAGCCTTGAGCATCCCATTAGCTCTTCCCAAACGCCCACCCCAGAGAGAGCTCCTTTGGTTGGCGCGCCTCCAATCCCCTGCTCTGTGTCCAGCTCGCTGGCTCCACCAACCTGTCCTACACGTAATGACTTAGGACTTTTAAAAAAGTTTCCTCCTTTTCCATCCTTCCTTTTAACCCCAACAGCTTCAGGGAAAACTTGCCAGAAACAAACTTGCCAGGCCAGCTGAGAGAGGGGGCGGCTGGTGGCCCTGTGCTTCCCAGCCGGCCGTTCTCTCCGCAGGTGCCCGGCCCCTGCTTCCGCGTGCGCCTCGCAGAGCGCAAAGCGCTGTCACGACTCGGTGGCCGAGGTGATTAATTAGCGGCGTGGCCGTGCGGGGGACGCGTGCTGGCCTCCACATCTGCCCCGTGCCAGCAGGGGTCAATATGCGGTGTCACTGCTTTCCCTCTCACTCCCTCCAAAGCCTAATTGGCTGTGACACGCGGGCCAGCTGTTGTGAGAGGTGGAGCGCGGCGGGCGTTTTCCAGGACGGAGGCTGCGGGCAGGTTGACGGGCCTGTGGAGAATGCGTGCTGCTTCCTGCCGGCGACCACGTCTTTGTTCCAAGGCTAGGGCAGGCTGGAGGATCTGGGTACTAGCATCCTGATTCTTTCTCCTGGCTTTCCTCCTGGTCACAGCCAGGAGGTTGGGTATGGAGGAAAGGGGAGAACTTTCAGGGGCACGTAAAGGGGCATCAGGTAGCGCTCCTGTCCCCCGAAGAACCAGAAATCTCTCCCTCTCCCCAAATGAAATCATTGTGCCCCTGTCGATACTCTTACCGTGGAATAAATTCGATCTCATGTCTTTCTGCTTAGGAAAATATGGGCTGGGGTTGGAAAGAGAAGACAGAGAGTGAGTGGGGTGATTTTGGAAGCTTGGGCATTGGGAGAGTAAGATGCCAGGGCTGAGAGGGGATCTGCATCTGCAGGAATTGGCTTGAGCATAGGAGGGAGATAGAATAGTGCTAGGAGCAGATACAGGTCTGGTATTGGTAAAATCGCGAAGGGTTTTTTCCCAGTGTGTGGGAGAAATACGATTTGAGAGGGAATACCCTTTTTACAAAATAGTCTTGCAAAGCTGTTTTAGAATATCTCCCTTCTCAGAGCAGAAGTGTCCTGAAAACCACCCTGAGGGTCATAGTCTAACAGAATGAGCCATGCGTCTCCGTGGATTGAGGAGAAAGCAAAAGGGAAGGGTCCTAACAATTACTGAGCCCCCACAGCATGCCAGGAAGGGTCCTAAGCACTGCTCTAATCTTTGGAGAGGCGCAGATAGGCTCCTTGGTCTCTCCAGGTCTTGCCACTCAGGATTGACCTAGGTGGCCAGTCTCAATGATTGGTTCATTTGTTTAATGCAGTCCACAACTTTTATGGAACCCGGGGGCAGACACTGTGATAGGCACCAAGATGAGGAGCTGGAGGAGTCCACAGGTAAGGCTAGGGAGCAAAACAAGGCAACATGACAACCCAGGGTGGGAAGTGGATGGGAGTGTCAGGGTTAGGGTCCAGGGAGGCTTCCTGGGAAGAACATCCTGAGCTGAGTCCTGAGGCTGAGCAGGCATTCATGAGGAATCAGTGGCAGAATTTGGGCACGGGGAGAGGCAAGCTTAGATGTGGGACAGGCACAGATTGTTAGTGCTGGGGGGCACCGTAGCAATCATCTGCTTCCCTCTGCTCAGTCTGGAACCCAGAGAAGGCCAAGAGCTGGGCAGATATGGGCATTTCTCCCCCTTAACTATATGGACAAAACCTTAAGAGCACCTTCCTTTTAGAGAGCTGGAGGGCTGCTGGGGCTCACAAGTGAGAAGAGGGGATTAGAGAGGGTCTGGAGGTCCCTCAACCAGTAGGACAGTAATAACCTCATTAGGAGGGAGGGGGGCTTTGTAGCACAGGTAGCATCAGTTGCCACCAATGGCCCTGCAGCTGACTGCATGCTGTCAGCAGTTTGAGCAGCCCATAATTGCCTTTATCGCAGAACCTCCTGCCTCACACCTCACTTCTCATTAGCCCCCTGCTGGGCTGCCACCCTGGCAGATGAGGAAGTGCTGTTGTGTCCTCAGTCCAGCTCCACCTCCTGGACCACCGTCCTGCTGCTCCCACCCCTCCCCTACCCAACCAAACAGTTGTCTTGTCCCCTCATTCTTGGTCCTCCAGCCCTTGAATCAGGGAGCTAGAGAGGAAACGGAGAAATTAGCTTCATCCTTGGCTCTCTTATGTGGAAACATTCTGGTGTCCTTATTAAACATAAAGGCAACATTCTCCACTGTGCTGTCCAGCTAGAGCAGCGGCCACTCCTTAACTCTTGGTTAAGTGTGGGCTGTTGCTCGCATCACTCAATCAGCTCGTGTTCGGACCATGCAGGATGGGCACGGCACCTCGATAGAGAACAAGGGTGCTCCTTCAGACACTTGCAGTCTAACTGGGCGGGGTGATATCACAATGTATGAAGGCAAATAATAGCACAGCAATGCAAGAAACGTCTTGATGCTGAGTAAGTAGCTCGAGGCACAAGTAGAATGAATTTAAAGGAGATGAGGAGCTAGGGCTTGGCAAATACTTACCTGGCCTACCATATGCTATTGACGAGAGCTACAGGGATGAGTCTGGGTGCGTCCCCCTGACCTCAAGGAGGTCACAGCAGGGAGGTGAAGACTGAGTCCTGTGACATTTAAGGCAAAGTGCACAGTGGGAGCAGGGACATTGGGTGAGGGACAGACCGAGCATGCAGAGAGAGCTGGCAGAGAGGAGCAGGAGTGGTGGTTATGAGTGGAACAGGGTGGGATGGGGCTGTGACAGAGAGGACCTGCCGGGCGCTGCAGACCAGTGTGGGCGCAGCACCTGCTCTAAGACGGTTTGGCATAATCTGCGGCCACTCCTTTCATTGTGCTGTTCTTTTACCATGTACCATGAACAGCGGACTCCAACCTAGGGCTTTGTAGCACAGGCCCAGGCTGCTCAGGGCCTGAGGGGCTCACTGCTACTCCTCATCTCCTCTCTCTCCCTCCCATGTGGTGGGCACAGTGGGTTTCCTTCATTTTCTACATCAGTCTTGTAAAAAGTTTAAATTTCTCTGCATAATAGATTCTCTTTCTCTTAGTGTTTGTGGTCCACCTGTTTGTTTTTGGGATTTTTCACACAGAAAGATCCAGGAAGTTTTTTGGAAAGTTAAGGTAAAACAACCAATCACTGTCTAGTTTTAACTATGCATTATCAAGAAATGGGCTTTACTGATTTCCGATCAACTCACTCCTACTCACTCCTACCATTGATACCACTCCCAGAGCAGACTAAATTCTTGATGTAATGAGCAAAGCAGTAGTTCTAGCATCAGACAGGCAAGCCTTCTTAATTCCTGCAGTTAGGATTCTCATAGCTTTCCTCTGGCTGCCAAGTGCAGAGCCCAGCATTCAGCAAATGTGCTGTAAAATGGCACCGCTTTCTCTGATCCCTCAAGGTCATCCAGTGGAGGTGTGAGGATGGCCAATTTAAGCTGAGTCAGGTGCAAGTTTGTGAGGGAAAAGGTGATAGCTGAGGCTCAGACAGAATTGAGATCTCTACCACCTGTTCAGCATCTCCACCTGCCATGCAGAGCTTTGCTGAGCTGCTGGAGACAGCAGTCTGTCTAGTCTGTCTTGGGATATCTTTTTCTTCACTTCAGTCTTGCTTGCCTCTCTGAGTTTGGTGTTTGGCTAGCTCTTATAGCCCTCAATGGCAGCTTTTCCCAGAGTGTGTTTAGTGGAAATCTAGACCCATGAGTCACTTGATTTAAAAATAAATAAATAAATAATAAAATGAATAGTTGGGAGATTTCTGGTTCTATCGTCATATGTGTTTTGGAATTGTGACTTCCTGCACCCGCCTCTTGGGAATCCACTATGCACATTAGCCTATTCAAGGCTCTGAGAAGTCTTGCAGCTCAGAAAATCTGGTTTTATTTATTGTAGCTGCTTAAATTGATTTCATCACTGAGGCCCCATTTTTATGGAACAACTATTAGCATCTCACAGAACTTGGGTTTTGTAGAATACACTTTGGGTAGAAGTTGCTGGCCTGAAGGATCATCAATAATAGTTTAAGATATACTGATTTACCAGGCTACTCTTGGATATGCAAAGCCTTCCAGAGCCAAAGGTGTAATTCTTTCTTGACAACCAATGGCTAGGCAGATGGCAGCCCCACTCATATTTTTGAAATCATATCGCGTGGCTGATCACCTACTCCGTACAGTTAACCAACACAGAGAGCTTCAGAGGGGAGTTAAATAGAGGCACTGGGCTTCTGTTCAAAAATAGAAAGCCTACCTTATTTTGTGACAGAGACAGAAAGTTGAAATTATCTACTCAAGTAAATTGATGATTTTCTCAGACAATTTAGGACAACAAAAATCCATATGCACACACACACACACACACACACAATGACAATCAAAGAAGGATGGGAAAGCCACCTTCATTTTAATCCAAATTTGCTGTCCAGCATATAACTGGTTAGCCAAAGCAAGCACTGTATATGAACACAAGGAGGTAATAAGTAGTTATGAAATAAACAGTGCCCATCATCTCTTTTCCTTATCTTCTGAAAACAAAAAAAAAGTGAGGTCAAATTGCAACAAGAGATATTGTTTCATCCATTCTTTACTTTAACAAGCATTTATAAGGTGTCTACTACACTAAGAAGAAAGAGATAATGTTTAGGTGAATAAGATATCAATCATGCCCTCAAGAAATTAGCAGGTTTGTAGGAGAATTACATGTAGACTCTGAAACTATAATCATAGAATCACTGGGCTTTAAACAGAAGCTTCTTAGAGGCCATACAATTTAAGCCATCATGTTGACACATGAGAAAACAGAGGCTTAAGGAGACTGCTGAATGCATTTAAGGCCACACGCCGTCTCAGTCACAGGGCTGAAGCTTGCATTGTCCTCCTGACTCCCACCAAGGCTCCGCCTCCTACTCCATGAAGAGTGTGATAGAGCCCCTAAGAATTGCAACCAAAGTGCTATGGAGGCTTAGAGGAGAGGCCCTAGAGAAAATAAGACATTTAGGCTGAATCTTTAGAAATATGTAAAATTTTGACAGGTTGGAAGCAGTACTGAGGATGCAAGTGCATTCCAAGAGGATGGAATAGCAAAAAAAAAAGTTTAGAAATGAAGAAGTGCAGGGCAGATTTGGATTACAGAAAAACCATCCAATTCTTGGTCAGATACTTGGCAGAAGGGAAACATCTTATAATGGAATTGACCCTGAAAGATTGGTAGAGCTAAAACCCTCGGCAGCCCAGTCAAACCAAGGACTAGATGAGGTCAGTACGCCATGGTTTGAGCCATGTGCAGGAGCTGTGGAAGCTGTTGCATTATCAGGCCAAAGCAAGACATGCTGCAGGAGGATAAGGGCAGCATAGCAGGGAACAGAGGGTGAGATGCTAGTGACTCAAGAGGCGCAGAAGACGCAAATTGTTGGAGTGCTCAGAAGGAAGCATGTCTAGATGGTGAGTGACATTAATTCAGAGGACTTTTCTGGAGTCAGGAACAGGGGTGATGAGGTTTCCTCTCCACTAAAACTTTTAGTAGCAGGTTCAGTGTCATCAATTCATCTCTCCAAAGTGCTCTAGTTTTGTGCCTGGTAAGAACTGAAATTGAGGAGGGAGGTTTATGAACCCTCAACATGATTTAGCACTTGGGGTAATATAAACCTTGGGAAGAGAATTACCCTCCTGAAGCTTGGCATTATCAGACTATGCAATTAAAAGAAAACTGAGTATTGACCTCACTCTGACAGGGTGTCATCATAATAATGATTTCAGATTCCTTCTCTTTCATTCATATTCTTTCTTTTTAAATTAAGCAGATGCCCATGTATACATATTTAATTACTGGGAAATTCTTCATCAAGGAAGACCTTGGTGCTCAAACCATGCTTGATCAGTATTTCCATTTGCTAGAGCTTTTTCTTGGCATCTTTTGCAATATTGTTTTGCCTAGCATTGGAGAGATCTATAGTGGATTTTCCAAATACTGTTTCAAACTGATCACAGAAGTCACCTCATATTTGAATATAAGCAAATAATCTAAGTAAAATGTTTTGATGCTTCCAAATATTCAGACACTTGTCATTGTAGAGTCAAGATACTCTACGATATAAGATACTCATATATTTTTACATAGCAAGTGATACAGATAGTCAGTAGTATGATGACACAGGCTCAGAACTGGGTCACAGTTTAATTCTTTAGCAAGAAGAAACTCTGATTTGAGTATTCTCTGCAAATTCATTTTTGTGATTCTTGCCATTCCTGCACAATGCTCTTTCATACCAACACACACACTCTCTCCCAAAGAGGTCTTCATCTGAATGCCAGCAAGGCTGTGAACACACCTCCAATCCCTGTGACCACAGGGTTTACTGCTGTTTCTGAGAGGGGAAGGAGAGCTGAAGGACCCAGCCTTATGTTCAAATCATAAAATCAATAAGCCCTTTCTAACAAATTAACAGGAAATGAAAGGAGGAGGAAAACAAAGAAGGAAAGAAAGAAAGGCAGAGACAAGGAGAAAAGAAGGAGAATGATTCAGGATAAACCCACTCTGTGCTGATACATGCTCTGCAAAATAATAGAGAAACACATAGAAGCCCGGCTGTGCATGTGTATAAAGAAATCACGTGTGTATATCACAGTAGTAATTAAAACCTCTCAGTCAGATGCTATAGAGAGATTAGTTGTCACATTGTGTTAAAGGAATCCTTGCCTTATTCCCTAGAAGGGGACAGACTGCCTGCCGTCCTGTCATCTGTTCCTGTGCTAGAGTGACCCTCAGCCAAAATGCCTCGCTGACAGATTCTGTGCACAGAAGAAGCCCTTTGCAACTCGGGACTGTTCTGCCACTAAATAAGATAAAAAATGGATCACGTCTACGTGCCCAGACACTCCAACCTTGTGTTCCAACAGCCAACCCAGTTGTCTTCAACGAAGACCGTAAATGCTGTGTCAAAACTCTCACTTTCCCGTCTTGCTTTTCAGGAAGGCCAGTTGGGAAATTCAACAGGCAGCCAGGAAGGGGCAGGAGTAAAGTGTTGAAGCAGAAAGAAACTTGGTCTGGAATTCAGGGGATAGTTTCTGGTCCTCAGCTCCACCAGGGAATATAAAATCTTAGCTGAGTACCTTGAGTTTCTCATCTATAAACTCATATAATAATATGATAATAATATAATAATGAGGAGATCACCTGGTTCCAAGTCAACCATTATTCTGTTATCCTAACCAAGTCGAACAGATGATATAGTCAATAAGTTGAATGAAGAGAAATGAGGTCTATGGACATTTTTTCCTTACCAAGTAACCTGTTGATTCAGTCAAATATTTTGTCAGCCTACTGAAAGGAAAAAAAACTGGTGTTCTTTATCTGCCCATTTGTTCAGAACTTGAATCAATTCCTTGCCCTCCAAAAAATGTTGATGCAAATTGATTTGACAATGATGATGACCGTGAAGATTTTTTCTTCCTTTAAATTCAAACCTTTCTTTTAGGAAACATTTGGATGTTAACTGCACGATTGTAGAAAATGAAAAGTTAAGTGGAATTGCTGAAATGTTAGGTTCACATGACACCACAAGTCTCCATCCACATGGTCCAGTATGAAAGGGGACTGGGCGATCCCGCAGTGACAGATTTGGCCTTGCCTGGTGCATGTACTTCAGGGTGGGAAGCTGACTCTGATACCACTTATTAATCAAGAGCCATGGCTTTATTTACCCTCTGTGTTCTCAATACTGACTCACCATCTGTAAAAACGTGATGTGAGTTCCCCACAGTCCAAGGTTTGTTCATAAAACTTACGTATTCAGACAATGGATCCCACCTGATGGTCTAGAGTTGACGAGAGTCAATAGCAACAGATTACTATAAGAGACTGCTGATTGTTCCAAAACATCTGTTCTCCTTTTCTTCCTCAGAATTCAAGTTTTAGCTTGCTACCTAGCCGCTCAATATGGCCATCTGATTAGGTTCTGGCCAATGGAATGTGAGTAGGAGCTACGTGTGGCATTCTGGGCACTCCTAAAAGGATTGGGCATATGCCCCCCTGGTCCTTCTTAAAAAAATCTTCCCACTGCACTACAGGGTTAAGCACTGGAGAAAATACCTGTATCCAGGAAGAAATAACACTTTTAAAGGGATGGACTGCACCAGGCATGGTGGCTCATACCTGTAATCCCAGCACTTTGGGAGGCCGAGGCAGGTGGATCTCTTGAGGTCAGGAGTTTGAGACCAGCCTGGCCAATATAGTGAAACTCGGTCTCTACTGAAAAAATACGAAAATTAGCCGGGCACAGTGGTGTGTTCCTGTAGTCCCAGCTACTCGGGAGGCTGAGACATGAGAATCGCTTGAGCCTGGGAAGCGGAGGTTGCGGTGAGCTGAGATTGAGCCATGGTACTCCAGCCAGGGCAGATAGAGTGAGATTCTGTCTCAAAAACAAAAAAAAGAAGGAAAAAAAAAAAAGGCAGAGTGCTCCTACCAGCCCTGAACAACATAATTACCACTGGACTACTTTACGAGAGAAAAATAAATTTCTATCTAATTGAAGTCACTGTGTTTTGGGGTCTGTTTGTTACAGCAAGTTAGACTGTACTGTAACTAATACAATCAGACTGCCATGCTTGCACAAGACTGATGTATAAACCAAATGCCAATTTGTTTGTCATTCCCACCATTATACATTTCCCAAAACAAAAATGTTTAATTCCTTCCACAGAGCATTCTTTTCCTATTCAGGATCCAAGAACAAACTGCATTAGAAGCTCTTTTATCAGATACTGTTAGAATTGATGGTTGGTTGTTAACCTAGACAAATTAGTTAAGGTGAAGAATCATTTTAAAATGATACAAACACATACATATTAAACATGTTTATTTGAAAATATAAGGGAAACTTCCTGAAAATCTCTTGAAAGAGAGAGAGAGGAGTTGGGCTCTTTATCCTGCTGCTGAATGATTGGAGCTCTGGAAGCTATATTGGACCACAAGGATGACAGTCACTTTCCAGGGAGAGTGGAGCAGAAACTAGGAGGGAACATGAACCCTCTGCAACCTCATGGAACTGTCATCTGAGCCTGGACTTCTGTTCCATGATAGATACTGTGGGCATCAGTTTCTACGTTTTATGGAAGGAATGGAGAGTATTGGTCAGTTCAGCACATTGTTCAAGGAGTAATCAATTAACAGTGTTTACAGAGAAATTAGATTCTGGAACAAGCACAGGTTTAGATCAGAGCAAATTATATAGCTCTGCATGATATATCATTCAAGTTACAGAAAGGCTTAATGAATGTCTCTATCTTACAGTATGTCTCTCTTGTGACCAGAATTTTTGTAACCACTGACTATATCATTTCATGTTCTCTCTGTTAGTACTGAAAACTGCTGACAAGTTTTTAAAATTTCTGATTGTTTTTAAAATCACCATAAGCCAAAAGTATAATGTAAGACAAGTTACTATAAAATTGAATGGCTTCAGTTTAATTGGTCTTCTTAGCTACAAATGGTTCTTTTATGTGCTAGCTATAATCATTTCCTTGGCTTCATTAGCCAGGTCCCAAAATTAGCTGAACTAAAATTACTGAAAGAAAATACGCCACCAACTATGCTTGGTTAAGGATAATACCAAGGAGGAGTTTATGTAGCTTACAAAGGTCAAATCAGAAGGGATTTGAAGTTCATTTACAGACCCCTGCATTGCTTCCCAAGGAAAATTCCACCTAAGCTATCCCGAGACATGATATAGAATCATCTTGAAAGACCTGCCACGGAAGTCAGCAAAATGATTAAATGGCTAAAATGAGTGCTTGCTCTGTATTATTCTTTAAAATGATTTAAAATAATATATGAAGCTGTAGTCATGGAAATAATGAAATAATTATAAAAAGATGAGCTCTACTATTCATTTGTTTATCCCTTTATATATTTAGCTGATGTTTATTGAAAGCCTCTGATTTACTGTCCTAAGGGCAGGGTATCTCAGCGCAACTAGCTGACCAACAGAGATGTACGTTCCCTTTCCATGGAATAGAGTTGTTCCCCTACCAGGACTACATATGCAAGCCCTTGTGCATCTCAGTGACCAGTCTGGCTCATGTTATGTGACTGTAAGTGATGTGTGTTACTTCTAAGCCAAGATTGTTAATACCCATTATGCCTTCTCCACCTTCTCTTTCCTTCTACAGTGACCTTGAAGACTCTGTTGAAGATGCTGACATCGCAAGATAGAAGGAACATGGGTCCCTCAGTCATCACTTGCTGCAAAACCTTCCCAAAGAATCAACCAACCAGGAATACCATATTGGATTTTGTATGAACAAGAAAAAATACATTTATTCTGTTAAGCCACTGAGTTTTGGGGTTGTTTTGCTACTGCATTTAACCTATTTTGATTAATACTAGATACATAGAATTGGGGAATATAAATTTCTCATTTATTGCAAGCAACTGATCCCATTATTAAGATCTTATTCCATTGTAATGCAACTTTGTTAGAAAATATTGGGAGTTTATGAAAACCTCCCTCTGAGTATCTTAAAAGCCTTCTTTATACAACAAAATCTCACGAAAGAATGAGAACAAACCCAAACTAATTGCATTTTGGCAAACATTTCACACATATATTTGCAAGTTAAAATCTCTATAGACAATTGCCTAGTTTACAGAATGGAATGTTGGAAAAGATTGCAAATGAGACCATCGGGTGGATGGACAGTTTTAGTAGGACTATTCTGCAAGGTCTGGAAAATTTACCACTGATCGTTTAACTGTCTATTTATTTCCTCCCACCCATGCCCCCCAGACCTTCAGATATGTGTGATTTATGAAAAGGATACAGTGTCAGGTGAGGTGCATGCAGAACCTGAAGCCGTGGACACCCAACACTCAAAGAATGAGTCTTGGGGTTTGGGTCTTCAGAGTGCCGAGTCATGACCTGCCTACCTCTCTATAGAGCTTCTGACCTGCTTTATCTGACCTAGACTCACAAGCTAGAAGATGAGAACAGCATGGACTGTAAAAGGCAAAATATTTATATGATCTGAAGAGAGACAGAGCATAAGATGAGAGCAGCATGGATTGATAACCGAAATAAAAACTTCACAAAACACTTACCATTACTACGTGCAATGCAGTCAAATATTTTCTGATTCCTTTTGTACAATACTGATTGAAAAGATAAACTCTTTTCACAACCCTCTAATAAATTAGAATTCTCAGTTAGAAAATTGTCTCATCTAAGCATGTGTTATCCTTTCCTTGTTAAATTTCCGTTTCTACTGGTCCTCTCCTTAAATAAAACCTGTACTTAAGAAAGGACATGGTCTCAGTTAACTCTGTCATGTGGAGAACTGTAGTAAAATTGTTGCCTTCACAAGGAACAGCTGAATTTTTATTCTTTCTTTTCTTTTCTTTTTTTCTTTTCTTTTCTTTCTTTTTTCTTTTTTTTTTTTTTTGACAGAGTTTTGTTCTTGTTGCCCAGGCTAGAGTGTATTAGTGTGATCTCAGCTCATTGCAACCTCCACCTCCTGGGTTCAAGCGATTCTCCTGCCTCAGCCTTCTGAGGAGGGGGGATTACAGGCATGTGCCACCACACCTGGCTAATTTTGTATTTTTAGTAGAAATGGTGTTTCACCATGTTGGTCAGGCTAGTCTTGAACTCCTGACCTCAGGTGATCCGCCCTCCTCGGCCTCCCAAAGTGCTGAAATTACAGGCATGAACCACTGTGCCTGGCCTGAATTTTTATTCTTAAAGCTGAAATAAATCTCAGATTTTTTGTATTGCAATAGATGACTTAATAGGCCAGCTTATGAAGGTTAAAGTTCTCGGCATATCTGGTCACAGAGTTGGAGATTAGAACTCAGGTCTCATGGTATGGGAACATTTCCAGTTATTACTCTGCCACCTCTCTAAATGAGTGCCCGTATCCTTTCATAATCAATTTTGAGATTAGTAAGATGGGAAGAAAGGGTTTTGCAGAGGAATGGTATTGGGTGCCAGGAAACTCTCAAATTGTATTTATTTGTTTATTTATTAATTATCTATTTATTTTGATGATCCAGTAAGATACTTCATTGACTAAAAAATTTATTCCTTCATATATTTCTATAGATTATATTTTATTGTGGCAAAACATATAGTTTACTATCGTAAGCATTTTAGGTATACAGTTCAGTGGTATTAAGTACATTCATATTGTGCAACCATCACCACTAGCCACCTCCAGAACTCTTTTATCTTGCACAACTGAAACTGTATACCCATTGAACAGTAACTCTCCATTCTTCCCTCCCATATCCCCTGACAACCACCCCTCTGCTCTCTTTCTCTACCTCAAGTTGTATTTTGGGGTTGTTTTTTACATCTAAACCACCCAGCAAGTAGACACAGAGTGGGCAGGTGGGATGACTGGCTAGCTCCATGTACAGGCTCACAGCATACTGATTTTAAATGTCACCCCTTAGCTCAGCAGGTGGCGCTCTCTGACATCAATTGACTCTGAGGCAGCTCATGGAATTAAGGGAACTGTTCGTGCAAGTAAGCTGGAGCTGGTATGGAAGGTAAGAAAGTGCAGGGAGAAGGTAAACACTGATTGGCGGCTCTGTACTCTGACTTCAGAAGCCACATCCCTGCAGACTGGCAGAGGCAGACACTGTGACTGACAGCAATAAAGACAAAGCAGCTGGTGCCCCATTAATAATCACAGGCTCCAGGGAATTTGTCCCCCTGCAGATGAGGACAAACGGTGCAGGCTGTCATCAGGGTGTGCTGGGAACACCCTCAGTCACCCTGGAGGCAGGACTTCATGCCCCTCACCTTTTCAACTTGCTTTTCTAGGGGCCTGTGACATTTATTTCCTGACCTCAGGGTGACATCTCATAAAGGCAAAATTATCCTAACCCAGTACCTTCGAAGCTATCAGCATTAATCCATGTAACTCATTACAGTAAATGACAACAGCTATGATGGACAGAGCTGTAGGGGGATGTAGAGTTCTCATCTTGCCCCTGTCCAGTTTGTCCCAAACAAAATACATTTCTATTACACACTTAATCCCTCTTGTCAATGGTAGTCTCATTTTAAACAGATAATGGAAACAACCTACAAAAGTCACACTACAAACCAGAGAGAGCCATTGCCAACAGTAGTGAGGAAAGAGTGATAGCCATGAGCGATCAGCATTACTAGTGGTACTCATTAGAGGTACTTTCAAACCCTAATGAATTGCCAGCATGGATGGCCCTACCCAAGAAACCAGTGTTAAATATTCACAGAGAAAACAACTTCTGCCTTAGTTTGGGGCATCAGCCTTAGTTTGGACTCCATACAAAGAAGAGACTCTGAAAGTAGCCAGTTCATAGACTCACCACTCCCTAGAAATGTTGTGGGGTATGAACTGCCAAAGAATGTACTTGTATATCTGGATGATATATACTAAAGACTTTCTGTTTGAAGCCAGATACTTTGACTGGGCACGGCGGTGCACACCTGTAATCCCAACATTTTGGGAGACCAAGGTGGGCGGATTACTTGAGCCAAGGAGTCTGAGACTAGCCTGAGTAACATGATGAGACCATGTCTCTAAAATAAATAAATAATGATAAAATAAAAATTATATGAAGCCAGAACCTTTGGTTCACATTCAGGCTCCTCCTCTCACTAGCTGTTAAAATTGAATAAGACACAAGCTGGGCATATTTTTGTTGTTGTTTGCAAAATGTATATAATACCAACTGTCTCTGCCTTCTTCATGGAACTGGAAGGATGAAATGAAATACTGTAAATAAAATCATCCTAGGCCATGCACGGTGGCTCATGCCTATAATCCTAACACTTTGGGAGGCCAAGGCAGGCGGATTGCCTGAGCTCAGGAGTTCGAGACCAGCCTGGGCAACATGGTGAAATCTCATCTCTACTAGAATACAAAAAATTAGCCAAGTGTGGCGGTGTGTGCCTGTAGTCCCAGCTACTCGGGAGGCTGAGACAGGAGAATTGCTTGAACCTGGGACGCAGAGGTTGCAGTGAACCGAGATCATGCCACTGCTCTCCAGCCTGGGCAATAGAGGGAGACTCTATCTCCAAAAATAAAAAAATAAATAACCCTAACCACAAACAGTAAAGGCTACAGTGATCCCTGTGTAGAGGCACACGTGGGCACACACACACACACACACGGAGAGAGAGAGAGGTAAAGAATTTTTATTTATTTCATTATAAGAATTCTTCAGCAGTGCTTATGAGAACCTCTGTCTGTTCTTCTGCTCTGGGGATATTCGCCACAATTTTATGAAATGATGCAAGTCGCAGAAAATGTAGAGCCATTTGCAGGATTTTGATACATCTGAAATAGAGGATGTATAAGGTAACCACTTTGCAATGTGTGAGTTGAGGGAGAGGGTACATATAATACAAAGTTATACAGAAGGTTTTTCCTGATACATAGAATAGATGCTCTGAATCCCAGAGTTCAGTACAGACCTGGAATCACACTTGCTAAACTACAACGAAAAGTGTCATGTTCTGGCTTGTGATGCCAGTTTTGCTGGCCTGGGTGGTGAAGGCTGTGGAGTCTCTTCTTTCTCATGGGCTTCTGCATTCATGTATTCTCACGTGCTTCTGGGCAACTGTGATGCTTACACAGGGAAGTGTTGACCAGATATCCAAAGTATGCTTTCTAAAGAGCAAAAAGTAAACCAGGCTAGATCATTTCAACCTGAAAGTTGAAAATAATGTAAGAACAAAGGATCTGTGAGCAAATTACATGGATCTGTGCACACACTTATCCTCACACATAAAATATACATGTGCGCGTATCTTCTGTGATGCCTTTATTTGGGTATCTGCCTACTAATACTCCAAATCATGTATCTGTTCCGAATAGTACCTCCCACCACACATTGCTTGTTTTTCTGTCTCTCCTACTGTAGGCAGAGTAGTAGGAGGGCCAGGACAATGTCTAATTAATCATTATATTTCCAACAGCTAACAAACTGCTTAGGTTAAGAACTATTAGTAAAATGAATGAAGGACGAACGTGGCCACTCTCACCTCTCCCAAAAGAGAATTTTCTAAAGCATTAAAAACACAGTTATTTGTTTTTATGAGAAAATTGGATGAATTGCACAGGCAGTTTGAACAATTTATTTTGGGGGCAGCTTTAAAAATAAGGGAGATACCTCAGATGATATAAGTGCCATCTTATTAGAAGGAAGCAACATGAATTAAATCCATGGACCATCTGTGTCAGAATCAACAATGAGATTTTAGAATATATAGATTCCTGGGCCCAAGACCTGGAGATTTCTGATTTAGTAGATCTTGGGATGTGGTCCTGGTATTGGTGGTTTTTAAAAGTCCCATAGATGATTCTGGCAGTTATTAGACTGGGGACCTTAGTCACCTTCAGGGCAAGTTCAAGCTGGGTCTGATTTGAAGATGAGTCCTGCTTTGTCTAGATTCAAATCAGAAGAGTCTGCCTGGTGAGAACTCAGGATGAAATGAAGATATTGAGCAGTTGGCTACTTCTGGTTTTAAATACTTGAGATTACAAAGCATGTTTAAGCTTCTGAAGAGATCATGAGTTCAGTCTCTCGCTGAGGCTCTTGGATGAGAAAGCTCTCTTCAGAGCCCAGAGCAGATGCTGGGATGGAAGAAAAAAGGATAGGATTAGAATTTAAGGTGAAATAAGTGAACAAATGAATGAGAAATAAAGGGCATGGGGAAATTTTAAAGAGGTTAAGGAGCAGATTTTTTTTATTTTTATTTTTATTTTTTAGTTTGTTACAGGGAACAAATGAATAATTTATCTGGCACTTGAATTGTTCCACATCCTAACGTTTTTCCACTGCACCTACTTAGGGAACAGGTTTATTCATATGTTGCAAAGGAAGACACTGAGGGATGGTGAGAAGTGACTTAATCTGCGAGCAAACCAAGTAATCTGCTCTTTTCAGTTGCCGTTAAGTAATGGTTAGCAGAGAGGGAATCATCTAGACCAAGTTTTAGGCTAATTGGTTCTGTATTTATGGTACGGACTTACCAAATTTAGTAAAATATTTAGCATTCATTTAGTCAATGCTAAAAAATGTAGCATTCATTTAGTCAACGTTTATTGGACAATTACCTTGTGAAGATCTCTGCTAGGCAGTCTGGATATTCAGATATGAATTTTACATGATCCCCGCCCGCTGTAACCTACTCCACGAAATCAATACCTTAGAGTTTTATAGGTCTTTGGATATTACAAATTTCTTACATCATCTCCTTTCTCCTTTCCTGTATCCTCATTTACCCTCCTTCTTCCTTTACCACCATAACCATGTATCTCTGTTCCAGCTACACTGTCTTACTATTCTTGAAACATACTAGAAATGTTCCTGCCTCTAGGCCTTAGCACTGCCTGTTCCCTGTGTTTTAAATACTCCTCTCCAGATATCTGCATGCCTAACTCCCTCATCTCAAAGTTTTTGTTCAAATGTCACTTTCACAATGAGGCCTACCCTCATTAGTCTATTTAAAATTTCAACCTGCAATGCCCCACAGATATTTCTGATGCCCCTGGCTATGCTGTTTTTTTTCCCCTTAGCTCTTATATCCTTCTAACATATTGCATAATTTACATATTTATTGTGTTTGCTGTTCATTATTTTCTGTTTCCTAGTAGAATATAAGTCCTTAAAGGTAGAGAGCCATTTCCACCTGGGAGAGGAAGACGTGGCTACGGAAGAGTAGACAGATGCAACATTGCTGGCTTTGTAGATGGAGGAAGGGAACCATGAGCCAAGAAATGTGGGCAGCCTCTAGATGCTGGAAAAGGCAGGAAAATGGCCTTCTAGGGCCGCTAGAAGGATTGTAGCCTCTCTATACCTTCCTTTTAGTCCAAGGAGACCCTTATCAGCCTTCTGACCTACAGCACGGTCAAATAATAAATTTGTGCTGTTTAAGCCACTAAATTTTAAGTAAATTTTTAAATAGTAGTAATGGAAACTAATACAGGGTGGAAACCAATGTCCATGTAACTTTCCCCCATTGGCTCTAGATCTGCCTCTGGAGTAACCAAAACACATCTGCTTCCTTCTGCCCCGTGGCAGACATTCAACTATTTGAAAACACATTTCAAATCCTCTGTAAATCTTTAGCTTGCTAGCTAAATGTTGTTAGTGTTTTCTTATGTGACAGTTTTCAGACCTCTCATCATTATAACTATATTTTAGTTCTCACCCTTATCCAGAAGACATTAGTATCCTGAATTAACTCTAGAGTGTAATACAATGTAATACAAAGGAATTGGCCTCTAAAAATACTCTAGATTACCAAGATCTCTGCTAGAGCACAGCTCTCGCCACCAAGCCCACCATTGTGCTACGTGTTAACAGAACCCCACCTGGCTCTGCAGAGGCCTTATTGTGGGGCAGTGGAAAGAGCAGGGCTTTGGAATCAAACTGACCTGACTATGAACTCTGACATTTCCACTTCCTGGCTACATGATCTCAAGAAAATTAATTAGCTTTCTGTGTCTTGAACTCTAACTCATCTGAAAAAAAAATCCTTATAGGTTGTGGGAAAAAAACCCAAAATATTTGAAAATATTTTGCAGAAGGCAGGCATTCATTAAAATATTTTGATTTCTTTTTTCTGTAGTTCTCAACATTATGTTTTCATTCATGCAAATCACATTTGAACTAACTCTTTAGGCGATGATATTGCATCTCAGGCTCATATCAAGTTTACAATTGCCTAAAAGCCTTAGGTTTTTGTTTGTTTGTTTGTTTGTTTAAGGGTATGCTCATCAAACCACCTTACCCTATTCTGTACTGAACAGTGAGTGAATTTATGATATTTTTATCTTGTTAGGTTTAGTTTACTGGCTGAGTCCTCCCATACCTTTGGGATTCTAATTTTTTCATTCAGCATATTAGTTAGCAGGGCCAGCTTCAAACCATGAATTTGTCAAACGCTTCATTAAATGCCTGTGATGCCTATTTTGGAATCACTTGCCCTTAATACCTTCATGCTGGATCAGAGTCCAAGTGTTCACAAGCCAGCTTCTCAATGACCATGGATCTCAAGATTCCTCAGAAATTACTCAAGATCTTTCCAGCCAGCTCATATGCAAGTTATCTCCTACCCTGAAAGTAGATGGATCCACCCAGGAGACTTGCACACATATAGATCCCCTAGTTTCTCTTTTGTCACCTCTGCCTTTCTCCCGGGTTTAACTGATCTCCCATCAATGTCGATGCTAACCTTTACAGCTGAACAATCCTTCTCCGCAAATAAGCATAGAAACAAAGCAAGCATTGGACAGTTCTGTTTTCTCTCTGACTTGTTACCATTTCAATATTGACCTACAGCAGAACTCTCCTTTCACTGTTGTTGTTGTTGTTGTTGTTGTTGTTGTTTTCTTGCTCAAAACCTGTCTGTTGTCATCTGACACCTCTTGGTTTACTTGCAGATTGCCCCCTCCACCCCCAAAGTGGTCAGTGGCATGGTGCCTGTCCATCTTTGTTTATATTCACCTCTTTCCATGTCTTTGGCGTCTGAACTTGCAGACATATTTTCTGGAGACACCCTCGGTCTTTTGTTTATATTCTTTTCCTCTTTCCTACTATATTGGATTTTTTTTTTGAGAACTTCTGGGTAAATGGTCTTAGTCTGTGGAGTTTTTCCTACCTTTTCTCTGAACTTTTTTTCTGAGTGTTTTGAAATTATATCTCTAAAATAGAAGGGACATATCTAACTCTGCCCTACACTCTTGGGGACTATGAACAGTCAAGTGCTGAAAATACAGAGCTTGAAGAGTTGAGTTTGGTCCTAGCTCTTCAGACATGACATTGAACCATCATTGCCCACTCCTCATCACTTAGAACAGCAATGGAATCTTCCCCCTTCCTGTAGAGGAAGCAGAGGGCTCTCCTTACCCCCAGAAGGAAGACAGGCCTTGAGGGGAGATGAGTGGGCCTAAAATCCAAAAGGTGATGGCTCCTTTTATCTCTTGCAGAATTATTTCCCCTGAAGTCCAGAGAAATCTATTCTCTGGTCAAAAACCATTGTCCCCCTCTTTCTCTTTTCTCTGTACTTCCCTATTCAGATGCCATCTGCAACAGGACACTGAGGTGCAGCAAAAACACTGTGGCTAAGATCCTTGGCTCTGGAGCAGACAGACCTGAGTTTAAATCTCAGACTTTCTGAGCTTTAATTTTTCTCGTTTATAAAATGTGATAATGATATAACCTGCCACGGGGTAATATTGTGAGAATTGAATAAGAATTAAGTGAGATAAGGCTTGTAAACCACTCAACTCAGTGTCTAGGAACTAACAAATGCCAGTTAATATCGGTTATTATTACTCACTGGAAATATGTCCCTTCAGTGTAAAGACCCAAGCTTGTATCTAGCCATTCAGTCTGCCTACAAGTCAACTCAGGCCACCATATGGTCCAGGCAAGCCACAATAGAGCATTCAATCTTGAATACTCACTGATGGAGTATTCATAATTGAATGCTCCATCATGGATTTTTTTCCTTCTCATTAGTTTTTTTGGATTTTTTTATTTTTTCTTTCAAATGCAGTTCTCTTTCAACATTGCCTACAATCAGCTTTAGTGCAGAGATTTGGGGGTGGGGGAGGCACATGGTAAAAAAGAAAAAGAAAAAAAATAACCCAGGCAATTGCACAAAGTCTTTCCCTGGAAAGCCCAGACTCTGGGGTGGTCAGGACATGTGGCTGCCCTCCTGCACTCCTAGAGCTCCAGCTTTGATGGTCAAGGCACAGATGGGGAGTCATTCCATTCCCCACATAAAAGAGCTGTCTGGGAGTGGGAGAATGGCTGGGGTTGTCTATACAGGTGTGTGTGTGTGTGTGTGTGTGTGTGTGTGTGTCTGTATGTACATATATATGTATACATATAATTGACTATATTTGAAAATCCTCTTTATGTATAAATATAAAACACTGGTATTCAAACATGACACCAATGGATAACTAAAGTGCCTGGCCTTTAAAGATTCTGGCCTGTGTGCGTTTGCAGGAAAGGCTGTTCAACCTGAGTGCCTAGAATGAGGGAGGGGCACTGGGGAAGCAAAACAATGGGGATCCCCTCTGCGGGCAGGTGGTGGGAGGAAGGTGTGTGCTGGCCAAGCAGAGCCAGCAAGAGCATTCGGGCTGCCCAAGTCTTCTTGGTCCCAGGGCTGTCATTAATAGAAGCAAACAAAGAAAGGAACAGAGCACAAAGTGGCAGGTCCTATGGTTTATTTATAGAGATGGCTTCAAACGAAATCTGAGTCTATAAAACATGAAGGCGGGAGCCAGCTTGGCTTTTCCATGGAGCTACGGTTAATATATTGGAAAAACTCAGTGAGCCAAGTATTTGGCTGCATTGCCCAGTTGTCCCTGGGTAGTTTATTGTAGACCCCTGTAGAAAATACCTTCATTTAATCAGTTTACACAGAAACCAGGGAATAGTGAGGGGTGTTTTTGTTTTTAACATCTCAGCACAAGGATGGATTTGAGAGAAGAAGAATACAGTGGAGGGGGACAGAAAACACAGCTTACCTTTGTCCATCTGTCAGAACTGGCACCTGGTTTTTGGCAATCTTTTGGGAGCCTCTTTGCCTGGGCTGGGTTGACTTGGCCTCATCCGTTTAAGAATATTTGATTTGATTGCAGAGCAAAATGCTTTTGAAAAGCTGGGCTATTATCCCTGAAATAGAAAAATTAAAAAAATTTGAAAAGCACCTTTGAAGTCAGCTACCCAAATGAAACCTGTGACATCAGAGAGATGGCAGATAAATGGAGGGCAGAACAAGGCAGCCATTGACCGCGAGGCAGGCCAGGCTGATGCCACACTTTACACTCTACCAATATAAGTCAAAGATGAAAGATGCTCTGGGCAGCCCGCCTGACCCCTGGGCCTCTGTTATCTCCAATTGATTGCACAGTGTTTTGCTCTGAACAATCCCTCACTGTCTACCTGGTGCAGGTGAATCTCAGCAGAACAGGGGCTTGGGTGGCTTGGCCAGGTTGTGGGAATGCCATGCATAGCACAGGGGGCCAGAGGCGGGCTTGCTTGCATGAAGTGCCGTCTTTATTACTTCTCTTATCCCTTGGACGCTGGGGACAGGGCTGCTAAGTGCAAATCAGGGGCAGCAAAAAAGCCCAGGGCATGTATGGTGACAGGCAGCTCTCTCTCCTGTTGGCAGACTATCAGAGACTGAAGACAAGCTCCAGCTGCCACTCTGCCCCCTGAATATTTCCATACAATGTACCAGAACCTTGGACAAACCTGGATCCCTTAATATACAACAACTCATTACTGGACAAATTTATCTGCTAAGGATAGTCTATATCAGTCGTTCTTAAACCTGAGGCTGCATCAGAAATACCACCTGGAGGACTTGCCAAAACACAGCTGGCTGCCTCCCCTATCCCCATGACAGATTTAGTGAATGTGCATTTCAAACAATCTCCAGGTGATGCTGATGCTGCTGATCCATGGCCTGCACTTTGAGTGGTCTTTAAGGTAAATATCAGACTTACATTCAACCCCGCTATTAAAAAGGAGATTCGCTTGAGTTTAGTGGAGTACACTGGAGTCAGCGGCTATGCTAAGAGCCAGGTACAAAGATGAGTAGTGACAGACTGCAATGAAACAACTCATAATCTAATCTCAGACAAAGTGGGACCAAATAAAGCCCAGTGGTATCAAATAAACCCCTATATTGAGTCATCTTTCCCAAGGAATGTTTGGGGAATAAGCAGGGTGTATATGTATTTTTTTAAAGAGGTAAACTTACCTTTTAGCTATCATCAAGAGTTGGTGAATACATAGTTTAGAAAGAAAATTTGGCAGAGAAATGGTTTACTCTGTTTATAAAAGCAGTTTTAGGACAAAAGCAAAATGGCTCCGCACTTCTAGAAGACATGCTGCTGCATGGTAATCCATGAAACTGAGAACAAGGGAATATGGTGAAGATGAAAGGACAGGGGAAAGAAGTGGAGTCATCGCCAATTGCACAAGTAGGTGACATCACCTCTGCCTTCAGAAAGCTTACAAGAGAAAAGAAAGAGCCAGGCACAGTGGGTCATGCCTGTAAACCCATCACTTTGGGAGGCAGAGGTGGGAGGATCATTTGAACCCTGGAGTTTGAGACCAGCCTGGGCAACATGGTGAAACCCCTGGCTCTACCAAAAAAAGAAAAAAAAAATAGCCGGCCATGGTGGTATGCACCTGTATTACCAGCTACTCAGGAGACTGAGATGGGAGAATTGCTTGAGCCTGGGAGGCAGAGGTTGCAGTGAGCCAAGATTGTACCACTGCACCCTAACCTGAGCAGCCAGACCCTGTTTAAAAAAAAAAAGAAAGAAAAAAGAGACAGAAAGACACTCTTAAGAAGTTATAGATCATTGACTAGCAATTTCAAAACCACTGTAAAAGATGCTAGAAGACATTAATGATTAAGTGCCATGCGAGTATGTCAGAGTAGGAAAGTAGGGCTGCAGAGGACAGGACTGTCTCTAAAGAGGACTGAGATGAAAACTCACAGTGAAAAATGGGTGGGGATTATATCGTTAGAGAGGAGAAGGGGGCACTGCAAACAAAAGAAAAAGAAAAAAGAAAAGGAGATGAGAATGTATGGAGATATCAACGAGGCAATACATAGTTTATCCTGGATGATCCAGAGCGTTCAAGTCACATAGAGCAAGTTGAGAACAGACTGAGCAACGCGTTGAGGCTGTCCTAAAGTACTTTGACATTATTCTCCAGATTGCAGGAAATCAACTATGCATTTTACTCATTCATTTATCCAGTTTACACTTAAGGAGCACATACTGTGGACCAAGAACAAGTATCAGCTGCAAGCTCAGAAATCCGTGAGCTCAGTCCTTGCTCTTCAAGCTTTCACTGTCCAGTAGGGAAAGCCCCAGAGAATCAGATAATAACACAAATTAGGAAATTATGTGATGAAATTTGGAACAAGAAAAGTGGAGGCCAGAGGAAGCAGCAGTTGGCTCTCCATAGAGGCACTAAGGAAAAACTCCACAAAGCTGAACTCCTTGAGCTGGGACTTGAAAAGGGGTGGATAGACTGAATGAAGGCTTTGTGCTGCACTCTGTGGTCATACAGGGCTGCCTCCCACTTCTTCCCTTTTTCAACCATCACGTGTCATGAATGAATGAAGGAATATGGAAAGAAGGAAGGCAGGAAAGGAGGGGGGATGAGAGCAGGGAAAGAAAAAGGAAGGTAAGGAGAAAAGGGGAGAAGGAGAGAAGAAAGAAGAGGGAGAGAAAGTATAGGCTATAGGAGGAGAGGAAGGTGGAAGGACATTCAGAAGAGGTAACAGAGAGCCCTGCAGAGCACTGTCGTGTGCACATGGATGGCAACCCTAGAAATGGCATATATGGGGTGTCCTACACTGCAGCTCTCAGGGAACAGCAGAAAGATATTCTTCCAGAAAAGGGCAAAATTTGTAACCTTTTTTGAGTAGACTGTGTATGGTTGAATGTCTGCCTAGTTCATTGCTCAGGAATAAGTTTTGTCCCCTAGGCAAAAAAAGAGGAGGTGATTGGTCCTTGCTCTGACTTGAGGAGCTCTAAAAGTCCCTGCCTCTGTGCTGCCCCACCCTTCTAGGCTGGGATGCTGTGGTTGGCCTGACTTCACCATCTCATAACTGCCATCACTCCTGGGTCAGGAAACAAGCAGGGCTCACTGGCTCCAGGGGACCACAGGTAAGAGGTGCGTATGTCAGTTCAGAAGCTTTGTTGTCCTTTCTCCAGAGCACGAGAGTCAGCTTTTATAAGGCAAAAGAGGAGGTGCTTTAAAAGATGAGTCCCACAAGAAAGTGTATCTTACTAGGAAAGCTAGCCTGGGATCACTCCAGAAATGAAAAAGAGGAAGGCTAATTTTTCAAAGCAACTAAAGTCTCAATGTTGAGTAAACAATTTATTTGGATAATTCATTCGGAAAAAAAAAAAAAGTGTTCAACTTCTAGAAGATCAATTAATTCTATCCAAGGAGTGTTTACAGTTCAGAAGTAGATTTCAACTTTCTTTTGCCATATATCTGTCTTTTGCCCTGAGATTTAACAGAGACTGGCCAAGTCAGGCGTGGTGGCTCATGCCTATAATCCCAGCACTTTGGGAGGCTGAGGCGGGTGCATCATGAGGTCAAGAGATCGAGACCATCCTGGCCAACATGGTGAAACCCTGTCTCTACTTAAAATACAAAACTTGGCCAGGCATAGTGGCGGACACCTGTAGTCCCAGCTACTCGGGAGGCTGAGGCAGAAGAATCACTTGAAATCGGGAGGCGAAGGTTGCGGTGAGCCAAGATCGCGCCACTGGCTCCAGGGGACTCCAGCCTGGTGGCAGAGCGAGACTCCATCTAAAAAAAGAGAGAGCGAGAGAGATTGACTAACTTGCCAAGATCATCTTCCTTTCTTTTTCATATCTTTATTCTTTCCTTCCTTCTTTCTTTCCTTCCTTCCTCCCTCCCGTTCCTCCCTCCTTCCTCCTATTCCATTAAGCATCATTTTTCCATCTCTTACCACCAACTCCTCCCCCTGCCCCGGGTGGAATTCCACCTAAGAGGATCTGTGCTGGCCTGGGACTCTGAATTAAGTGGGCTTGGGGGTTATGTGGCTTTAGCACCCGCTATAAACAATTTTCCCTGTCAGTCAGTTTCTTCTTATTACAAGAAGGACCTCCAGTATGGCTCCTCCTGTGGTTGGATTCCAGGTCACTGCTGTGCCCTGTGTAATTTAGGAACCTCTTTGATTATACAGGTGAATAGCTCTACTTGTTTCTCCAGCAGATGTTTGGTTGAAGTCCCTTCCCTGTGATTATGACTTTCTTTGGTCGAAAGGAAAGTAACTTGAGAAAGCTGGGTCCAGGAATGAAGAACAGGGAGGCAGCCGCAAGATGAATTTTTGAACTCTCCGGGCCACATTTTTGACTATACAATCCCTGAACCAACCTTATTATTAAGTATAATTACCAGCCCCAGGCACAAGCTACAGAGCCCCTACAGAGGTACTGTAGGTACCCCAAAGTTAAGCTATATTTTTTTCATGCATGACCATCTTACCTATTGAGGAGTTATGAACCCCTGGGTAATCAGTTGGGTCAAGTTGGCTCCAAATGCCAAAAGACATTGATAGGATACTGAGAAATGTAAAATATCCATCATTAGAACTTAAGAGATAAGTGTATCCAGGCCTCACTTAAAAACAATACAGATGTGTTTTAATGCAACATGTTTTTTCCTGAATATTGATTCTTGGAAAATAAAGCTTCTTCCCAATCACCTGCATCAGCTCCAGACTGATTAATATGATGGTCCTCTCAGGAGATGGGAATGGGTATTGGTTTAAGGATGATTAGTCCCTATTTCATATAAACCATACTAATCAGATAAATTATTGGCAATAGATCCCTCTCATCTAATTGCATTAATAGAAAGCACCTGGAGGAGAGCCATTTCAAGGTCCAACAGCTCTGTGAGGTAGATATGATTCTCAATCCCACCTTTCAGGTAAGACAACCAAGATTTAAGAGAGATTGGCTAATTTGCCAAGATAATCTTCATTTCTTATCTTCCTTCATTTCTTCCTCCTTTCTCTCCTTCCTTCCTTCCTTCCTCCCTCCCTTCCTTCCTTTCTTTGTTCTTTCCTTCCCTTCTTCCTCCTTTTCTTTATACACTATATGCAAGTCTCTATAAGCACAACAGAGAACAAACAAGACAGAAAGTCCTGGCCCCATGGAGTTCACATTCCGGTGAGGGGTAAAACAATTTTCTCTACATAACATGCTACCATAATGCCAGGTAATGAATAGCTTTGTAAAATAATAATAAATGGGACAAAGATAGAGAGTGGGGATGGTGGTAAAAGGGCTTTTATTTAATACAGATGCTCAGAGAAGGCCTCTCTAACAAGATGACATTTGAGGAGAGACTTGAATGATAGACAGGACAGACAAATGAAAAATGTGCTTGGCAAGTGTGAGGAAGACCAAGAAGGCCACTGTTACTGGAGAAAAGGACAGCAGAGAGAATGATAGGTGATGAGGTTGAAAAAGTAGCCAGGGCACATATGTATAGCATCTTAGAAGCCACAGTAAGGATTTGGATTTTAAGTGTGATGAGAATGTAACAGTTGCTGGGGAAGGCTGTCAATGGACAATAGTGGAAGCAGTTGATAGGGGTGGGAGGGCAAATTGGTGTTTTGAATAGAAAGCCATGCACTAGTCTATGCTTGGGCCAGGGTGGTAATGAGAAAGGTAGTGAAAATTGGCTGGGTTCATGTTATCTCTGAAGCTAGGACCATAGGATTTGTTTCAGGACACAACGAAGTCTAGACTTTAACCCAAGCAAGTTGGCAACAGCCCCACGTACCCACCCTCTGGCCAACACACCAGACAGTAAGTAGGTTTTAGTCTCACTGCAGCCACCTACTCGATCCTCCTTTTTCTATTACCCCTGTGCTTTCTGCTGCCACCTAGTGCCCATGTGCTGCCTCCAACTCTTCCCAGCCCTTGCCCTGAGTGGTGTGCCCATCAAATACTTAGGAAGAAAATGTCACTTCTCTGGGCTTCAGTTTCTTCATCTATGAATGTTAGGGCTGGGATACTTGCCCTCTAAAGCCATTTTCAATTCTTACTTTCCATGGTCGTGATCTCTTCCCTATGATGTAGGCAGGAAAAAATGTTAAGATTATGGCTACCCTGTAGGAATGTATTTTTTAAATGTTGCCTTGGCAGTTCTTGAGCACCTTGCTCTAGTGCTCAGAAAGAATCAAGGTGCTCTGGAATCATTAGGTCTTGTTGCAAAGTTGAGATTAAACTAATTAACATTTTATAAAATCTAAAATTGAGTACCCTGCAAGATAGGTGGGTTATTCTCCAAAAAATTAAATAAAGAATTCCTGTGTGGCCTAGCAATTCCATTCCTAGGTATATATTCAAAAGAATTGAAAATAGGTACTCAAACAGACCTTGGTACACGAATGTTCACAGCAGTGCTCTTCAGTGTAGCCGAAAGTTAGAACAATCCAAACGTTCACCAACAGACAAATGGATCAACAAAATGTGGTATACCCATAAGATGAAATATTACTCTGCCATAAAAAGGAATGAAGTGTTGATAAATGCTACAATGTCGATGGACCTCAAAAACATTATGGTAAATTAAAGAAGCCAGACTCACAAGCTGACATATTGTATGATTTTATTTATATGAACTCTCCAGAATAGATAACCCATAGAGACAGAAAGCAGATTGGTGGTTGCCAGGGACTGAGTAAAGGGTGGAAATGGGAAGTGACTGATCAATAGCTACAGGGTTTCTTCGGGGTAATGAACATATTTTGGAACTTGATAGAGATGCTGGTTGCACAGCAATATGAAAGTATTAAATGCCACTAAAATGTACAACTGAAAATGGTTAATTTTGTTATGTAGATTTCACCTCACTAAAAATGTTAATGTAAAGGTAAAAGTGTTAATTCACTTCCTTAGTCTCACTAACCTCATTTCAAACGCTCAGTAGCTAGCGGCCAATATATTGGGCCCCACAGATGTGGAATATTTACATCATCGTAGAAAGTTCTCTTGGACAGCACTGATTTAGTTGGTCTCTGACACGACCGTGGGGAGGTTGCGGGAGTAGAGGAGGAATGAAGGCATTGGATCGCAGTTCACAACCGTCCCTGCGCTTCATGGAGGCTCCATGTGCACCATAGTATGTACGGTTCTCCCTTGCAGAGCGGGAAGCTTTCTCAGCGCTACTTTCCAACCAAATGCCCACCAGAGGGCACTCTCACATCCCAGAAAACAGAAAACGAAAAGGACGTCAGAGTGCAAGGACTCAACATTTTTAGCATCCAGAGCTAAAGTAGTGGTAATAGAAGTTCATGGAAAGCAAACACTATATGACAAGTTCCATGTAAACTCTCCCACTCTGACTTGAGAAATTGTTCATTTTGTGGGGGGAAGCTTTCCTTCTTGGCTATATTGGGTCTCAGCCCAGTGTGAATTTGTTGAGTATGTAGAAAGGTTGCATGTGTACTAAATGCAAATGTACGAGCTAAAGGCTAGAGTCCTGTGGCCCAGGGATGAAGTTGTCCATCCTTGCCCTGCGGCTTTGTTTGCTCCTCTTTTCCAAAGCTCTTGCTGACAGCTTGATGGCTGGTGGGCTATGCTACCATCATATAACCATGGAAAATTAAAACTCTACAAGCATTCAGTGTGGTAACCCTCTAACTAAGGCAGCAAGCCTTTGCTTAAAATGAAATAAAAGAAAAATGTCTGCTTCCAGGGTAGGAACTATACATAAAGCATGATTTTAAAAAAACATTTGAAAATTATTATCTCTTCTGGTGAGCATTCTGGTGAGCCAGTGCGATCATTTATACTTCATTGTTTGAGTTTTTGCATGAATCTTCTCACAAAGGTCTTATAATCAGAAAGTTAGCCAGGATGATAGTTTGGCTCCGGCATTACTGTCATTTTGCAAATCTAAATGTGAAAAACCAATCTGGCAGTTTTACACTTGGAGAATAACATTGTATAGGACTCAACTATTGCCTCTACCATTTGGCTCTTGCAACGCTAAGACATTTTTCCTTCTCAGAATTTGGAAATGTTTTGGGTTAAAAAAATAAACTCACAGTTCTCTAGATCTGGAAGAGCTGTTTCTGCAAACTCTTCGCGACAGGGTATAAATGTAGCCTGCCGTTCCAGTGATCGGATGGTTGGTCTCATGGGCAGAAACGGTGGGGGTTCCTCCTTCCCTTTCTTCTCTCCTCTCTCCCTTCCTACTCTTTCTTCCTGTATCTGAGATGGATTTATTAAATTTGGAGCTTTTTTTTTTTTTTTTTTTTTTTTTTTTTGAGACAGAGTCTTGCTCTGTCACCCAGGCTGGAGTGCAATGGCACACTCTTGGCTCACTGCAACTTCTGCCTCCCGGGTTCAAGTGATTCTCCTGCCTCAGCCTCTTGAGTAGCTGGGATTACAGGCATGTGCTACCATGCCCCACTAATTTTTGTATTTTTAGTAGAGGAGGGGTTCGCCATGTTGACCAGGTTGGTCTCGAGTGCCTGACCTCAAGTGATCCACCTGTCTTGGCCTCCCACACTGCTGGGATTACAGGTGTGAGCTGCTGCGCCCAGCCTGGAGCATTCTTTACTAATTCTCAGCTCTCTGGAAAAAGTGGACAAAACCAGGCTTTGGCCTTGGGTTAATACCTGACAGAGGTGTTACAAAGAGGGAAAATTACTAGCTGTTACACAGCAGAGTATTTAGAAGGAAGATATCTTAATATTGTCCTTTTATCTAGTGTCTTATCATTGTTTGTAGGTATAAACATTTTATGTTCACCTATTTTGTTGATATACATGCTTTTTAGGTTCCTGAAACCCAAAACCAAAATGCCATTTAAATCTCAAAGGACCATCACCTCCTCACTTTCCCTAGGTGACACTAAATATCTTCAGCTCTCAACAGTATTGCATAAAATCAGCAGTATCCAGGCCAATAAGCTGAAATGTGATGGGAAGCAGGGAATCACTAGCCAACTCCTGCCCGTTGGCACAATTTTAATCTATGTTTTAAAACAAAATTTTCAAAAGAGAGAAAAACGTATGTAGCATTTACCAAAGAATGTTTCACACACACGCACAAGAAAAAAACAGTCTGAGAAGGACTGAGGGGAAAAGCGTACTCGGTGGTCAAAGAAATTTGGAAAACACTAAGTGTTCACTTTTTCTCTTGGCCATTCACAATTTATATTAATATGGTAAAGTCTTGAGAAGCTGCATGTAGCAGAAGTTATTAATGCTCTACCCAGATCCTTGGAGATCTTTTACAGTTCTTTGTGCTCATCCCAAGCTTTGGCATTCTTCACAACTTTCTTCAGAGTATTGACAGATGCACAGAAAGCCTAAAGTACCTAAGAATTCACAGTCCCTCCGGAGGCTCATGGTCAGTGACGACAATGATGGGCAGATGTTGGGAAGCCTAGCCCTCTGCCTTGAAGTAGAACAAACTCTATGAAATACTTCAAGCCCCCAGAGCTTCCTGGGCCTGAGTGTTCACCTGAAACGGCACCTAGTCTTTACTTCTCCCTTCCCTATCCTATTTCCTACTTCACTGGCTGCTTTTCGGAGCACTTTTTTCATAAGTTCCTTGCCCATCCATCCTCACCTCAAGGTCTGCTTCTGGAGAACCTGACCCACTGTGCTACAAGGAACCCCATTCAACTTTGTTTAACTCAGGGTTTTAGTCATGCATTCATTAAACGAGCTTTTACTGAGTTCCTATTGTGTGTCAGTGTGTCCTGAAAGTACTGGACCATGCATGGCTAATCATTAGCCGATTCATCCCACCAAGTGTGAATGGGTGTTTTCTCTTCCATGTAACACCTTTCAGATTTTGGGGAAACTAAAATGCCAAGGAATTCACTTTTGGAAATGCTGGCATACAGAATTAGATTGGGCACACGTAAGTCACATTCTCAAACCATGTTGTACATTCCTCAAGGGAAAACTGTGGGGGGTGCCTTTCTTTGTATCCACATTATCATTGCTCAACCCTGACTTGCACCTTGAATCACATCTCATGTAGTTGTAATGGAACATGCCCTGGACATGGACTCAGAACCCTTGAGTTTTCATTCATCTTCAAGAAGTGAGGGGAAGCTGGAGGAGAGGCAACCTGGTGATTAAGATGTGATGCTGGTAAATGTGGGAAGGCTAAAGTCAATTTTGTGGGAGAATACAGTTTTGGCCACCTGGCAATTTTGGAAAAGATTTACAAAAGAGTGTTGTGTAATAATTTCTCCCAAGAAGCTCAAAGTTCATCCCAGATGTGGTGTAATCCATCTCCAAACATCCCTATGAAGCAGAAAGCATTTCAGAAGCTCACAGTGTGATTTTTAAAGTCTGTTTTAATCAGTTCATATAACTCGGCAGTCAACACTTATGTTTGATGTCACATAGGAAAACTACCCAGGTGTTTTGAGGCTGGATTGACTGGGGAAAAACAATCTGAAGGTGGAAGCGGAGTCAGGAGACATGCTTTCTGTCCCCACCTTTTCTCTGCCTGCCTTTCTCAACTGAGCACACTTCATAGAAGTCTGATGTGACAGGATTATAGCTAAACCAGGGTCTCTTAAAAACTAAGCTTGGTCAGGGAGAAGCCACAGAGAGAGGCCTGCTGGCTGCTAAGATAAGCACAGTGCACACAGTGCCTCTTAATGCTGCCTGAAGCCCATCTGGACTCCATACTTCATAAAGTAAGAAGGTTAGAAACAAAAAAAAACCTGTTCCTTATGCTTTTAAGAGAAAGGATTAAGAAAAATTGAATGATCAAATTGTAGGTAAGATGGTATACATGTGCATACCTGCATTCTGGTCATATCTTAAAAGGCTAAAAATGCCTGCCCTAGGTAAATGGAGGAGAGTAAAGACTGACAGCAAGTCTTTGGAGTTGGTGACCGGTTGGAGAACAGCTCCAGCAAAGTAGAAACCTAACTTCCAGGTTAAGGAGTGTGTGGTGGATGTATGAAAGCCCACAAACAACTCCAAACAGGGTGATGTGTGATCAGAGTCAAATGAAGGACACAAATAATCAGAGGGTTAAGGATTCAGAACAGGAAAGATGCTATAGAAATGGCAGGGCCATAACAATGTATCAAGAAACATTAAGGCTTGCAATGGGCCTGGAGGTAAGTCTGAGGAGCTTGGTTACAGATTTTAGGAGTCTCATCCCAGGAAATTCCTTGCCTATTTATTCTGGAAAGAAGGTGCTCTGAATTTCTTTTTTTTTTTTTAATTTATTTATTACTATTATTATACTTTAAGTTCTAGGGTACATGTGCATATTGTGCAGGTTTGTTACATATGTATACTTGTGCCATGTTGGTGTGCTGCACCCATCAACTCGTCAGCACCCATCAACTCGTCATTTACATCAGGTATAACTCCCAATGCAATCCCTCCCCCCTCCCCCCTCCCCATGATAGGCCCCGGTGTGTGATGTTCCCCTTCCCGAGTCCAAGTGATCTCATTGTTCAGTTCCCACCTATGAGTGGGTGCTCTGAATTTCTAATCTTGACTCTTCTAAGTGAAAACTCCTGGAAACTCTTCCAAGACCTGCACCTTAGGCCAATCACCATGGTCTGCTGTTGATTTTCCTATCGTCTGATCTTTGGCCTCATTTGCTGTTCATCCCATATTATCTTTCACTTGCCCATGACCCCTCCTCAGTGGGGGACTTTTATTAGCTGCTAAGGGCTATTTTCCTGCTTCATAGATGGTACCTTCTCATTGAGTCCTTACACAGTGGAAGGGGCAAAGCTTCTCTCTGGGTCTTCTTTTACAAGGGCACTAATTCCATTCATGAGAGTGGAGCCCTGATGACCAAATCACCTCCCAAAGGCCCTACCTTCTAATACCATCACCTTGGGAGGTAGGATTTCAACATATAAATTTTGGGCAAACATAAATACTCAGATCACAACAGCATGTGTGAGGGAGAAGAGACCTGAATCTATGTGTATAGTAATGTCTGGGCACTGACACTAGTATGACCACCTACCACAAGACAAATGTTAAATAGAACAACATCTATAATACTTTGCTAGAAGGCTATACCACAGAAGGATATAATCCAGGATGAGTGCTGTGACAGAGCTGCAGTTACAGAGCACCCAAACATGATCACATTCTAATCATGTCTTCAACACCCGACGGGTAGGGAGCACACATGCTGCAGAGGTCAGGCATATCTTAGTGTAATGGGGGAAGCTTTGCATTAAAAGTTAGGTAGCCTGGGTCCAAGTCCCGACCTTACTCCTTTTTAGTTCCGTAACTTTGAGAAAGGGACTTAAGGTGCCTAACCTTGGGTTTCCTGTAAAATTGGGACAATAAAATTCCCGCCTTGTTTACCTCAAAAGGCTATTGTGAAAATTAAATGAGATGATGAATATCAAAGCATGTTGCATACTCTGAAATAGTTTACAAATGAAAGTTCTTGTAATATAATTGATATTTAATTCTCTCCAAAGCAGTGCAAGATGGGGTAAGAATAATGACCATCATAACAGTTAAATTTTTCTCTTTTATCATGATGTTTTTTGTCATTGAAACATCGTTTCCGACTACAGAACAGTTATAAGAAAGTACAAAAAAATGCCCATAACATTTACATTTTTCTCTTTTATAATATCTTGATTTTTTATACATCATTTCAAACTATAGGAAAGTTATAAGAAAGTACAAAAAATGCCCATAACAGTTATTTTTTTCTCTTTTATAGTATCTTTATATTTTTGTATATCATTTGTAACAGAAAAGGTTTAAGAAAGGGGGAAAAAAAAAAAAACCTATAGGTTTGGGAGGCCGAGGAGGGTGGATCACTTGAGGTCAGCAGTTCAAGACCAGCCTGGCCAACATGGTGAAACCCCATCTCTACTAAAAATACAAAAATTAGCTGGGCATGGTGGTGGGTGCCTGTAATCCCAGATACTCGGAGGCTGAGGACTGAGGCAGAAGAATTGCTTGAACCCAAGAGGTGGAGGTGGCAGTGAGCCAAGATCACACCGCTGCACTCCATACTGGGCGAAAGAGAGAGACTCTGTCTCAAAACAACAACAACAACAACAGCAGCAGCAACAAAAAGCCCATCAGTCTTTTATCTGGATGCATCACATCAATTAGTAATGATTTGCTCCATTTGCTTAATCACTTTCTCCCTTGCCCTCTCTCACTGTCTTGCTTTGATTGCATGTATCATGTCCCTTTATCCCTGAATACCTTGGTATATATTTCTCAAGAACAAGAACATTCTCCTCTATCCTCTCAGTACAATTATCAGAATCAGCAAATTTAACATGGATATAATGCTATAATTTAACCCACGGTCCATATTCGAATTTTGCGCATTCTCTCAAACTGTCCTTTACAGCTATTTTTTCCATTCCAGGATCCAATCAACAATAATACACTTATTACCATGATTTTCTAAGCCTCCTTTCACCTGAAACATTTCCTCAGCCTTTCTTTGTCCTTTATGATTTGGGTATTTCTGAGGAGGAAAGGTCGATTGTTTTGTAGAATGTTTCTTATTTGGGGATTGTCCGGTGTTTCTTCATGACTCAAATCAGGTTGTGGAACCCGGGCAGAAATGCCACAGAAGAATGCTATGCCCTTCTCAGTGTGTCACAGCGGAGGCATGGCTTGTCGGGTTGTTTCGATACTGGTACAGGCAGCTCTGATCACTTCGTTAAGGTGATGTCCACCATGTTCCTCCACTGCAACATAATTACTGCTTTCCCCTTCGTAGTTAAATATTTGTGGGGAGAAACTTTAACATGATGTAAATATTCTGTTCTTCATAAAGCTCACACCCACTAATTTTAGTATTGATTGGTGATTCTTGGCTGAGTGAAGTCTAATGGTCACAAGTGGTAATTTGTTCACTCCATCCTTTCTTCTACTTTGTAAAGTTAGAATCATAAGGTGGAACTGTTGCTGCAGCCCCATTTATTTATGTATTTATTCATCTATTTAGTTATACCACCACAGACTCATGGATTCTTCTTTTACTCAATACGTTTTAATCCATTACTATTATTGCATTTGCTTGGATTCTCAAAGTGGCTAGTGGGCACCATTTCGATCTGGATCCTCATCATTTTGACACACTTCCATCGTTTCTTTGTTAAGCACTTCCTTGCTTTCTGGCACAAAAAGCTGGTCCAGATTTATCTTGTACCTCCTCTGCCCTGTAATTCTCCATTTCTCCGAAGGGCTCTAGTCAGGTTCTTTTTGTGCAGAATGGTTTTTAAAAGTCAGGATCTGGGCCTCCAGGCATGTTCATGGCTACTGGGGTATCACTGATTTTAGGCCCTCTCAATGAACTGATATCATTTTAAAACATTTTCCAATAATGATTGATGAATATATAGATAAACTCATTGTTCCATAACAGCTCATACATTTTTAAACATAATACATACATATCATGCTAAACATACATATTAAACCTAATATGCAAATAAAGAAAACAGGAATTCGTACTGGTACTTCCATTCAAACCAATGTTACCAGTTTATTCTAGCCCTTCCTTTTGCCATATTTGGACCTCCCTTCTCTGACAGTGAAAAACCTGGCTCCCACCCACAACATACTCATTTGCCCAATGCTTGAATACATGCACAGAGTAGTTTCAGAGTTGCTCACCTATACCATTATGAAAAACAAACATTACTTAGCATTCAATATTTGTTTATAGCTCTTTTCTCTTTGGATTGGAGGCATATAGTGAAAATACTACGTTCAAAAGTTACTTTGATTAGTTTTATTTCCTTCTTCAATATGACTGTTTTTCATATGAAATGCAAATAGATCCAATTGTTTGTATTCAATTTTATGTTTTTTTCAGGATTTTTATTGATTTGAATTTTTTCAGTAGTAAAACATTAACATGCTTCCAAAAGTTAAGATTGTACAAAAAGGTATTTTTAAAGATGTATCCCTCTCCCCTATCCCAATTCCTTGCACCCCATTCCCACCATGCCCTGTAAATAACTGGTTTCACTACTTTTTGGTTTATCCTTCCTGTGGTTCTTTTGGCAAAAATAAGCAGATGCATGTATATTTCCTTATAATAGTTAATATTGTAATTATTACTGGCTTACAGAAAAGGCACAATCTGTACACACCACAGAAGTCAACAGGATCAGGTTCCATTTCTTCCTAACTCCGAGGAGCCTGTAGGGGTCAGCAGGGGACACAGAGCCAGCTCTCCAGAGCTGAGTGGATATTACAAGTTCACTGCAGCCTGAACCCACATCCATCAACTGGCTGCTAATCCTTCTTGACAGACATCCCAGAAGAAATTTGATGTGCTAACTAGTTCCAGAGTTTAACGAGTGTGAAAGCCAAGGTTTGTATTTTGGAGGCTGGAAGTAAAGTGATTTATGTCTGCATTTGACTGACCATGAGAAGTCACCAAGAAAGTGGCTGGACTCAGTTGCCTAAATGTTCTTTTTCCTCAGAGGAAAAGCTTAACCTTTTAAGATTTCTTCATTTCTTCCCCATAAGTCTGTACTTAGGAGACCCAAGAGCCTCAAGCCTCAAGCCCTTCTTAAGATGCATTTGATATACCACCCCATGCAGGGTGACAATAGCAGGTCTGTCTGCCCGCCTGTCAGTGGGGCCTCTCAGCCCTGCAGGTGAAGAAAAAGGACGGTGGCTTCACCTGAGTGCACCTGTGCTCACCCGAGCAGAGTCAAGAATGTGAACAATTCAAGCATTCTCCAGCCTAGAAACTCAGCTGCGATGACTGAGAGAAGCTGGATGCGCTTTTCTCTTTAGGTATTTCTCCTTTGTCTTCATTACTTTCTTGGCAGAAGGGCGCACTCAGTGCTGGATGGCAGACGGAAAGCCTCAGATGGCTGTCTTGGCTCAGGCAAGCAGGGCTATAGCAAAGGAGGCAGCTTCAGCTGTTCTGTACCGACGGGAGAAATATGAACCCACCTGGATATAAAGAAAACCCCACCCTAGACTCTGCCAAGTATGGAGAGGAATGGAGCTATCTCTTCCATCGCCAACTCTCAGTGTTTTCTTAAGTCCTTCATACCTTCCCACTTTAGTACACTCAGCTGAGAAGTGTAAAGAGATACTCACCCTTAGGGCTAAGAAAAGAGAAATTCTCCTCCTCCTCATTCCAACTGAAATCCTCTTTAGGTTCACAGCAGCCCCCTTGTGCCCCATGAGGCAGAGAATTGGGAATAATGTGTTGATGGATGGTAACATATAGGCGGATACAATAATGTCCCACTACTGTGGTGCTTTTATAGGTTATTGAATTTGGAAGGGCCTTAGAGGTCACCTAACTGACCAGTCTTCTACCTCCCTAGCAATCCCTCTGCAATACCATTGACAGGTGGCCATTCAGTCTCTGTCTGAACACTTTCAGTGATATGGAACTCCACACTGTTGAATAGCAGACTCCTACTCATCCTTCAAGACCCTGATCAAATGTCATCTGCTCTGTGAAGCTTCTCCCAACTCAGCCAGGCAGATCAGTTTCTCTGTAATTTGTGATCCCTCAGCACTTTACCCTCACTCCATCAAAACACATTATACTGGAATTTATCTTTTTCATCCATATCTGTCTCTCCCATTGGTCTCTGAGCATTTCAAGGAAGAGAGTCACATATTATTTTCTTTGTATCCTCAACTCTTACTATAATACCTGACACTTAGATGGTGTTCCAATAATGATTGTTGACTATGTAGATGAGTGCGTTCTCTTAAGACAGCTTACATCATATTTAAACAACTATAATTATTAGAAAATCCATCCTTACATCGAGCCTATGTCTTCTTTCCACACAGTCGTCTTTATTCCGCCATTAGACAAAGGGACAAAAGGACACATCACATATCCACTATGTGCTAGATAGACACTCTGCTTGACAAGTTTATAGCAAGTCCACTTACACTTTCATTAACTATTCTCCCAATAGTTGCTGTCCTCATGATTCCCACAGACCTCTTCTGTGCAGGCTAACCCTCCGTGGTCAGGCCAACAATTTCTCAGCTGAGGTGGCTTTAGGACTCTGGCTTTCCATTCACCCTGGTCTGGATGGGTTTATCATGAAGATCCTAAGGAAACCCGGAATCATGTATTTAGTTCCACTTGCTGCCCTGGAAATGCAATGTCTGCTGGAATAGTCTATGACAGCTCCTCAGTCTCAGACAGGGCAGATACAAAGGCTTTGGGAAAAGGTGAGCACTTTCCCTAAGTACCAGCCACAGCACCTCAGCAGGCCAATGTTTCCTGATCTCCCTTCAAGCCAATTTCAAGGGAAGCTTCTGTTCAGCATCCCAGCTTATGAAACACTAAACCTGAGAGCAAAGGGCCATATCCCACCCTCAGAAGATTATTGTCAGTAGTGGCTCATCCTTAGGCCCAGGTTTTCCTTTGTGGATCAATCAACAATACTTAACTTCTAGTCTTGCCTGGACCTATTATCTATTATAGTTTTAGTTATTTTCAAGTAGGATATTTCTCTGCAAATACTGCTGCCAGGATATGCATATATCCATGTATTTTAGTTTGCCAGGTGTCTTCCCTCTGGAGAACACCAAGAATACCAAGGGGAGGTGGAATGAGAGGGCGAACTGATACTGAAAGCAAAGGCACAGATGTCCAAGTCAAACTTCATCACCTGGAGCCAACCCCTCTCTTCACTCTTGCAAAAACACACTCATCCAGCCAAGTGCATTTTAAAGACAAATTTCTGATGATGATATATTTGATTTTAGTCACTGTCTTCACAGATGAAAGTGTACTGCCCAGTAACTGTGTAACATTCTTTTCAAAGCCCAACGCAGCATTTCCTTCTCATCAGATATCCTATCAGGTTCTTGTTAGCTATAATGTCTTTCAAAACATCCCTGTCCATGTCAGCTTAATCTCAATGCCTTTCTATATGCGAAGTGACCACTTGTGCTTTGGGCCCACCCTGTGTCTTATAGAGGCTTCCATCCCAACAATTGATTGAAATTACTTACTTGTACAACTGTCTCCCACAAAACAGTCTATGACATTCTTGAGGGCAGGAACTTTACTTTGGCTTTGGCTTTGTATTTGCAGGATCCAGTATAATCTCTGACATGTAGGATACACTCAGTCAGCACTGATAAACTCCTTTTAACAGTCCAAAAAATGGTGAGTCAATGTTTTTGACCTTATACCTCATGTCAGTGGCTTTGGAATTTGTAAAAAAAAAAAAAAAAAAAAAAAAAAAATCATCTGGAGAACTTTTTAGAAATACGCACCACAGATCTGTTGACTCTATTGTATTGGTGGGACCTAGACACTTGCATTTGTAAATAAGTACCCCAGATGATTCTGATGTAGGTGTTCTTCATCGCACATTTTGATAAACAGTGATTAACCTGCAACCTTCTTCCTCACCATGTTCTGGGTTTAGGGTAACTTGCCATTTAATACCCGTGAGGTTTTTAGCCTGGTAGATTGGTCACACATTGTAAATGCAATAGGTCTGCCATTCAGCAAGGCATGAGAGAAAGTCTCTTACAGGGTAGACACAATTAAGTAAATTAATAAATGTTTAGACACTATCAGTCAGGATAGGAAAGGCTATGCTGCAGTAACAATCAATCACAAAATCCCAGTGGCTTAATGTTACAAAAGTGTACTTCTTACCCAATGAACTTGGCAGAGGACTTGGTTTATGTGTAGTCACTCAGAGAGCCAGGCTGGTAGAAGTTCCACATCAACGTTTGCTTCCAGTGTCCCACAGCAGGGAGGAAAGGATGTGGCAAGTCCTGCACTGGTCCCAAGGCTTTGTCCTGGAAGTGATATATGCTCTCATTTCATTATGTAAAGCAAGTCCCATGACCACACCCAAGGAGAGGATAGCACGAATGCTAATGAATAGCAGTAATGACTACCCAAATACTCACATCCAATATGAAACCAGAGACAGGTGTTAGCGAACCTGGCACAAAGTAGATGCTCTGATAAAAATATTTATCAGACAAATAAAATGAGAAAATGTGGCCCTCATGTTGGGAAACAACTGCCACTATCTTTCTGCTTGCAAAGCTGGTTATATTATGTTTTAAAATGTATGTTCTATGTTATTGAGTGGAGGAGCCATAGATTACAGAACAGCTGTTGGTATGATTATGAACTCATTTAGAAAAAGTTATGGGTGTACACATACACACAAGGCATAGTTATATGTTACATAACAAGAATTAAGTGTCTGAAAAGGTGTTCCACCAAATGTTATTATTGGATTATTTCAATATGATGGGCTTTTAAGTAACTTTTAAAATTTTATTTTTCCTATGTTGTTTGACATACTGTCAGTAAGCATGATAATCAGAAACAAACAAATTCTTTTTTGAGAAAAGAATATACAAATCCTCATTGCAAGGGAATAAAGTAGGCAATACTAATAAAAACATGCATGGCAGAAAATGGAAATAATTAGTCAATGTTCTGAAATAAGAGCAAGTTTACAGAGTGACCTAAGATACAAAGCTGTCTATTGAGGAATATTCTTTGGAGTACATAGAGAAAAATCTGACATGTCCATCATAAAATAAATTGATGCTCCCAGAACAACATGGGCTTGTGAAAAGGACACAGGGGGCAGCTGGAAGAAGCTCCTCATAGCCAAATCTGGAATAATTTGAACATCACAATTAATAATGATAGTAATGGGTTATAACTCATTGAATACAATAAGAATCAGAGAAACTATTGGAGGCTCTTTCACCTTCAGCACTCACTAGTGATGTATTCATGGAGTAAGTTCTCAGTCCTCACATTATTTGATTTATCAGCAGCATTCAACAGAGTAGATCCCACCCTCCTCTTTTAGGTATTTTTATTCTGACCTTCCAGAACAAAACACTGTCCTGGCTTTCCTTCCACCTCGTTGGCTCCTTTTTCTCAATCCCCTTTTCTGTTTCTTCCTCCTCTCCTCATACTCAACACTGGAGTCCCACCAGGATTTAGTCCTTGGTCCTCTACCTGCATTCTCTCCACTGGTGATCTCACATAGGCTCATTGCTTTAAATACCACTGATGCGTTGCTAACCCCCCAGTCTGTATCTATCACCCAAGCTGCACTCCTGTACAGCAGATTTGCATATCCAAGTGGCTACATAACACCTGCAGTTGGACACCCAATGGACATTTCAAATCTAATATGTTCAAAAATGACCACTGGATCTTCCCCAAAAACCCACTTCACCCTCATCCTTCCCCCACTTTAATGAATGTCATCCTTCCAGTCACTGAAACCAAAACCCTGGAGTCTTCCATGACTCCTCTCCTTCTTTCCTCATCCAGTCTTGCAGGAGATTCTGCTGGTTTTGCCTTCAAATATATCCAGAAGCCAGCTATTGTATCATGTTCTTCATTGCTACCACCAGTTATTTCCTCTGCCTGGAATGCTCAGACAACCACAGGTCTAAATCCTTCACCTCTTTAAATTTTTGCTCAAAAACCATCTTCTTTATAAGGTGTATCTGGACTACTTTGGTTAAAAATGCAATTCAGCCAGATACAGTGATGCATGCCTGTAATCCCAGCTACTCAGGGAGCTGAGGTGGGAGGCTCACAGAAGCCCAGGAAATCCAAGATTTCCACCTGAATCAGCCTGATGTGAGAGCCCACACTCATGACACCATACCCACTTTAACTCCAATCTGTGCAAACACTGCAAATGTCATGATTTGTCTATGGACACAGAAGAATCAGCAAAAATTAGAACATTTCTTACCTGCTTTTATTTCTAAAAGAGTAGAAGAGGATATCTAGAATTGCAGGAAAATAGACCTGTAGGAGTATTTAGAGACCTTAAAAATAAGGAAATCAAGTACCACATTCCATTACAGATGTTAATGGACTCGCTAAGTTGCATGGTTGGAACTAGACCTAACAGCTGGTTCAGAGCTATTTCCACCTCACCCACCTAAGCCAATGCTTCTTCACATCCTTGGTGTGCCTGTGCAGCCATGCTAGATTACCTCCTCTCAGCTCCCCTTTCCCTCAGGGCAAAGAGCACCAATCTTTTCAATTTTCTTCTAGGGCACTTATCCAAGCCTTTAATCATTTGCACAGACTCTTCTTAAATTTTTTTTAAATCTTTAGTCTCTGAAGCCCAACTGTGAAGCAGTTTCATATAAAAGAGTGATTTTTGAATTAGGAAAGGAATAAACATGCATCTGCTAGTGGGCAGCTGTGATGAGGTAAGACAGCATGATCACCGCCTCCCCCAGGTCATCTTGCCTGGTAAGGGTCAGTGGGCATAAGGACTGGGCCAGCCAGGGGGAGTGGGAGGAAAAATGAAATCTTAATTTCCAAAGAGCCTGGGGGAATAAAGCTGCCTGAAAAAAAATGTGATCCTTGCAAAGATAAGAAGGATAGAGACGATTCAATAAAACTACTAGCTTGCTATAAAAACATTTGCCTACTCTGTTTTCTACCCAGTTTCCTCCTGACACGTATTCATAAGTGTTCCCCACCTTTGAATGTGCACCATACACAGAAATACCCAATCAGCTGCTATTATTATCCTCATAACATGTTTCAACTCAAGGTATTTGAAAATTGTTCTCAATGCACTGCATTTAGCTGGACATCCATTCTTGACTGACAGACACATTCACACACATTTGCCCACTATCCCTCCAGCCTTCCTCATCTCACCCCTGGTAGAAAACCACTTGATAACGAAGATGTGGAGTTTGGTTCAACTCTACACCTACACCAAAGAGAAATGGATGCAACCATCCAATAGTTAGTAGAAAGGTCCCTGAACTGGCCGGGCGCGGTGGCTCAAGCCTGTAATCCCAGCACTTTGGGAGGCCGAGGCGGGCGGATCACAAGGTCAGGAGATCGAGACCACAGTGAAACCCCGTCTCTACTAAAAATACAAAAAAAAAATTAGCCGGGCGCGGTGGCGGGCGCCTGTAGTCCCAGCTACTCAGGAGGCTGAGGCAGGAGAATGGCGGGAACCCGGGAGGCGGAGCTTGCAGTGAGCCGAGATCGCGCCACTGCACTCCAGCCTGGGCAACAGCGTGAGACTCCGTCTCAAAAAAAAAAAAAAAAAAAAAAAAAAAAAAAAAAAAGGTCCCTGAACTAAAGATCATGAGATGCAAGCTTCCTTTGCTCACCTCCTAAAATTTTGTGACCTCAAGCAATCATTCCACCTCCTCAAGTCTCACCTGCTTCTATTGTAAAATAAGGATGATAATAAAACTTTGCCTACCTGAGGGCAAGTGGCTAGGTCAAATAAGACGGTTTCATGAATCTCTCCTTGGTCCACAGTTCATTTACTTAGTCAAAAATATTTACCAAACTCCATATAGGTGCCAGGGATGTTGGGAAATGCATCAGTGAGCAATCCTGATGAAGCCCCATCTGCAAGGTAGGAGGCAGACCACTAGAAGGAAAAGTGAAGTCAGGAAGGGGATAAAGAGCAATAAAGGGGAGGGAGTGCTATTCTTTCTATATATATATATACTTTAAGTTCTAGGGTACACGTGTGCAACATGCAGGTTTGATACATAGGTATATGTGTGCCATGTTGGTTTGCTGCATCCATAAACTCATTATTTACATTAGGTATTTCTCCTAATGCTATCCCTCCCCCAGCCCCACACCCCCCAAAAGGCCTCAGTGTGTGATGTTCCCCTCACTGTGTCTATGTGTTCCCATTGTTCAGTTCCCACCTATGAGTGAGAACATGCAGTGTTTGGTTTTCTGTCCCTATGATAGTTTGCTGAGAATGACAGTTTCCAGCTTCATCCATGTCCCTGCAAAGGACATGAACCCATCCTTTTTTATGGCTGCATAGTATTCTGTGGTGTATGTGTGCCACATTTTCTTAATCCAGTCTTAGTGATGGACATTTGGGTTGGTTCCAAGTCTTTGCTGTTGTGAACAGTGCCACAGTAAACATATATGTGCATGTGTCTTTATAGTAGCATGATTTATAATCCTTTGGGTATATACCCAGTAATGGGATGGCTGGGTCAAATGGTAATTCTAGTTCTAGATCCTTGAGGAATCGCCACACTGTCTTCCACAATGGTTGAATTAATTTACACTCCCACCAACAGTGTAAAAGCATTTCTATTTCTCCACATCCTCTCCAGCACCTGTTGTTTCCTGACTTTTCAATGATTGCCATTCTAATTGGTGTAAGGTGGTATCTCATTGCGGTTTTGATTTGCATTTCTCTAATGACCAGTGATCACAAGCATTTTTTCATGTGTCTGTTGGCTGCATAGATGTCTTCTTTTGAGACGTGTCTGTTCGTATCATTTGCCCACTTTTTGATGGGTTTGTTTGTTTTTTTCTTGTAAATTTGTTTAAGTTCTTTGTAGATTCTGGATATTAGCCCTTTGTCAGATGGGTAGATTGCAAAACTTTTCTCCCCTTCTGTAGGTTGCCTATTCACTCTGATGGTAGTGTTTTTTTTTTTTTTTTTTTTTTTTTTTTTTTTTTTTTTTTTTTGCCATGCAGAAGCTCTTTAGTTTAATTAGATCCCATTGTCTACGTTGGCTGTTGTTGCCATTGCTTTTGGTGTTTTAGTCATGAAGTCATTGCCCATGCCTGTGAACATAGCCTATGGGAGTGCTATTCTTAATAAAGTAGTCAGGAAAGACCCCCCTGATATAAGTTCACTTGAACTATGTGGATACTTTGGAGAAAAGCATTCCAAAAAGTGGGTAGAACAAGTACATACTCTGAGTTTATGAACTCCACTCTGCACATTTTTAAAGAGACAAGAGGTCTCCCAAAATCCTGCGTCCTTTAGAAACACTAGCAGCTTGAGGGCCTGGCCAGCTCTGTTGTGGAAAAACCAAAAACTGAGAATTAGGGGAAAGGATAACTTGCTTTTTTGCTCACCTCTTCCAGGATCAGCTGGAACGTAGCCACCAGTCTGTGGGCAGGGATTTTCCCAGAGCCCAGCTTCAAATGAGCCCTCTCTGTTCTAGCAAGTGTCTCATGAAGAGAGCCCTGGAGACCGCTTCACTATTCCCTTTCAGCTCCTTGGAGGACCACAACCCTTTTACAGCAACTCAGAAAACATCCCACTAGTTACTCCCATCTTGGTCCTGGGACAACATTCATTTACTGTCAGGCAAACCTGAAGTTTGTCTCCCTAAGTGGCCTTAGCAGGCAGAGCACTTGGTGTGATTGGAAAGAAATAAGGAAATAACAAGCAGAAAAATTGTGCTCCAAAATGCCTTCACAGGTCTGCTTAGAGGAATGTCTACAATGTCCACGATGTATCACTCTTTTAAAGTAAAACTGAAGTCCCATTCCATTTTTTAAAATGCAAACATGGTACTTTGATGATAACACATTAGAATGTTATCCTGCCTTTAACACTTGTAGTGGGTTGAATCACAGCTCCTCCCAAAAGACATCCACATCCTATCCCCAAAACCTGCAAATATGTGACAAGTGCTCTTGTAAGTGAGAAAAGAGGAAAATACATGCACAGAGCAAAGGTCATGTGAAGATGGAGGCAGAGATTGGAGTAAAGCAATCACAAACCAAGGAGTGCCTGGAGCCATCAGAAGCTGGAAGAGGCAAGAAGAGATCCTTCCCTCGAACCTTCAGAGTCTCAGCCCCTGCCTACATCTCGATGTCAGAATGCTGCCTTCCACACATGTGAGAGTTACATTTCCGTTGTAAGACACCGAGAGTGTGGCAATGTGTTACAGCAGCCCCAAGAAACTAACACAACACCTTCGAATTTGTTTATCATATTAGTCTCTGCTGCTTTCCTGGACCTCAAAGCTCTGGGGCCTGGTCCCCCTCGTGTTTTATAGGGAAGGGAACAGGAGCAGGAGGAAACGTTTGACAGAGGGAGAGTGAAGCGCAAACCCAGGGAGCACACTGATGTGGCAGAGGGGCCACATTAGAACACCATGGGGGACAGGGGAATGTGGGCACTGGGGTGAGTAGGGCAAAGAGGAGTAGGAAGGGCCAGTGACAAGGCATTTGAGGGGTGATGATGGCCAACCTCAGAAACTGCACCCTGGCCTTGATGTTCTCGTGGTTTTATGACACTGCAGGTTCCAGCCCAGGGCTCAGAGAATCAGACTCCTTCCCGGAAAGGGCTCCAGGTCTCCCCAAAGGAGCAGCCAGTCCAACATAACCTCTGCAGAGAAGGCTCTGGGCTAAACAAAAAGGTGGATTAAAAGCTTTCTCAGGTTGCATTTCTCTAAAGTGCAAGCTTGAAGAACCATCTGACTTGTGCTCCAAGGCAAATTCACTGCTGTTGGCTTCAGATGAAGAAGTCACAGGCAACCCCAACCTGGTTGAGAAGACAGTTTGCCTGTGATTTGTCACACAGAGAATGCTCCAGGGACCGGGAAGAAGTGTCTGAACTAGCAGGCTGGCGCACATCCAACTAGGAGTAGGAACACACACAAATCCCAGGCGGCTGACGGTTAAAATGTCTTGCCTGAATTCCTTTTTTTTTTTTTTTTGCCGAATTTGATGGCAGTGATCAAGCAGCCTCCTTGGGAAGCACCTTGAGGATACAGAGGGAAAGAAAGCTTCCTTTGGGGTTTCCAAAACACTCCCCTTTCATGCTTGTTTTCACCTAGTCATTGCCTCCCTCCTGGCCTCCGGCACCAGAGCCCGCATCCTGCCTGCCCCAGGTAACCGGAGCCCTGAGTGTGCACAAAGCACCACTATGCCAGAGTGATGTTATCAGGCAGGCTGGTCTGCTCCACATGGCAAGACAGCGGCTGAGCCAGGGTGGCCGAGCCCAAGCTGAAACAGGACTCCCATGCTGCCGAGTGAGGACAGAGTGGCCTTTGTGTGGGGCAAATCATATTTAGGTCCATTCCTTATTAACATGGCAGTCATCAGAGCATTTTCTTTCTCGACTTCCAGCTCCAAAACCCTGCATAGGATTGTGTAGGATGTGGTTCAGCCCTGGAGTTGACATTGGGTGGAAAGGACGGTGTGACTTTTCTCAGCTTCAATTTTTGGGGTCCATCAGAACACTGAGTGCACAATCATACATGATGAGCAGCAAGCCTTGTGGCCAAACCACAAAACTTGATTGGAAGCTTGGTATAGACTAGAAAAGATCTGGTCATCATAGAGAGAAATCATATCTTTTACAAGAGAGAGAGCTGATTTGGGAACCCTATAACCCTGGATATATATTTGTACCCTACCACAAACCTGCTGTGTGCCTTTGGGCAAGTCTCTTGACATCTCTGAGCTTCAGTGTTCTCATCTGTAAAATGCAGACAATAGTGCCTACTTGCTAGTGTTGATGTGATGATTACAGACAGTAAATGCAGACAAATGAGCGCATGGTAGATGCTCAAAAAAATAGTAGCTTTAGTATTAAATGGATTTTCTGTGCCCTCTTCTACCGTCAAACTATTGGAATACATCTCAGTAGCCCTATCACATAGGTGAATATACATCTTAAGGTCTTAATAATGTACAGTATAGAATTTGGCCCAAATCAGAAGAAAATCAGCAAATAAACCGACAAGGGTATTCAAAGCCAGACATGTAATACCATAGCCCTTTTAATGATACTAAACCACACCCATGTTTTATGAGCAGCACCACATCTAGAAAGAATACCGCTGCACAAAAGCATGAGAATTTGTTCTTTGAGGTTTCCAATCTCTCACTGGCAACTCCATTGATGGCCCACATTGATTGTGCCCCTCCTTAGGCAAGGCCTAGTAGGTGGGTCTCAAGATGTAACCATCAGGGAGCTCAGTTTGGTGTGGAGTAAAATAAAGCAGGACAGCAAACTGGCAAAGAGTTCAGCTGGGGGAATAGACAGCCCCTGTCAATCCTTGCTTGTCACACTCACCAGCTGTGTGATTTGGGGCATGTCATGTTGCCCCTCTAGACCTCAGAGCAAATAGCAAAGCACCTCTCTCACGAGTAGATGTAATAATGCAAATGGTCTGGTACATAGAGCTCAGGAAATATTTGCTGAACTAGTGACTTGCTGTTGAGAAGTTAAGGCTGGGAAGAAGAAATAGATCAATAAAGGACATAATTGGAGGCAGGAGACGTTTTGTGGCACCCTCTGATCACGCTGGGTAGGCAGGAAGCAGAGGGTTCCCCCAGATACCTTCCGTGCACTTTGGAGAGGAAGATGAGGCCAGGTCAAAGTCTGAATAAGTAGTGAAGGCACATTACACTGGAGAAAAGGCAATGGAAAGGAGGTGACATGTGTGTATTGCCTGGTATATTCAGGCCAGTGCTAGGGGCTTTACCTATGCCATGGTGTTTAAGTCTTACAACAACCCTATTAACCCTCTTAAACCCATATGGAAAATTGGGAAAACTGAATTGCGGCGATATTAAGCAATACTAACAATTATTGAACATATATCATGTGCTTTATTGATGATTTTATAATCATTATTTCTTTTAAAGAGCCTAATGGCCCAATAAGTGAGATATTTCCATAAAAATCTAACATAAAGCACATTTAATAACCTGCCCTGGATTTTTCAGCTGATAAAGGAAGAGCCAAGATCCAAAACCAGAGACCGTCTGGCAGCAAACGCCAGGTGCTGCAAATCTCTCACCGCGCACCACCCATGAAACCAGTGGTTCTCAATATTTGATGTGCCTCAGAATTACTGCTTGAGTGTTTTGGAATCTCAGATGATCAGATCTATCAGACCTCCTCTAGCACTTACCACATCAGAGCTCCAGTTAGTGTGTTTTGTAAATGTTTCCCAGGGCATTTTGCACTTGACAAGTATGGAGAATCACTTCACAAACCGTGAGGAGTTTTTGTACACTCTGGTTTTCTCATGCTCTGCTGTTGCCGGGCACATTCTGAGGAAAATAGTTCCCACACCTGTGGCCAGGGCAGACTTGCTTTGTCAAGCCCGGAGGCCACCTGGTAAGCATGGGAACTAGCCTAACTCTGGGAGAGGTCAGCTGGGCATCCTAAGCAGCTCACTGCTCCTTTTGTCTTAACTGTTACTTTCCTCGAAGAAATAACATAGCAAGAAGCAGATGGGGGTTGGGAGGAATCATCCATGACTGTTTTTATATGTTCTTCTACAACTTTGCATATTCGTTATTTGATTAAATAACAATATTGTTATTTAGTCAAAATCCTAGGGCAGATATTCCTTTATTCCATTGTTATCACAAGGTATGAATAGTTTCCTGTATTTTAATTTTTCCAGGTCTTTTCATAAGATTTATAATGCTATATTTGCACTTGTAAAATATCCCTCTCAGTGGAAAGGCCATAATGTAGTTAACCTTTTTCTCTATTGTTGGGCATGTGGGCTGTTCCTAATTTTTTAGCATTATGGATAATATTGATGTAAATAGCTCCCCAGGCAATTTCAATTCCTTTCTTCCTTCCTTTCTTCCTCTCTTTCTACCGACTATCGACAACATCTACATAACATCCACTATCAGCAGGTTCTACGCTAGACACTGGGTAAAAATCTGAAAAGGACCCAGCCCTAGCCTTAAAGAAGTTTATTGTCTGGGCCGGGTGCGATGGCTCACACCTGTAATCCCAGCACTCTGGGAGGCTGAGGCGGGCGGATCACTTGAGGTCAGGAGTTTGAGACCAGCCTGCCCAACATGGTGAAACCCCGACTCTGCTAAAAAAAAAAAAAAAAAAAAAAAAAAAAAAAAAAAAACAAAAAGTAGTATCCAGGCGTGGTTGCACAGGCCCGTAGTCCCAGCTACTCAGGAGGCTGACGGAGAAGGATCGCCTGAACCCAGGAGGTGGAGATTGCAGTGAGCCGAGAGCATGCCACTGCACTTCAGCCTGGGCAACAGAGCAAGACTCCATCTCAATTAAAAAAAAAAATCACTGTCTAGAGGAAAATGGAGAAAGCAAGAAAATTTTTAAAGTACTTATATTAAAACACAATGAGTCCACTAAAAGATATTTGGTGAAACAAGGAGAGCTGGACAAGAAGGTCAGCACTAACCATTCCGCCTGGGGTGTTGATGGTAACTGGGGCAGGGACAACTTCCCAAAGGAGGGAGCTTTGCAGCCAGGTCCTGGGAGAGCCTGTGATAAGGGAAAGTGGACTGAGTGATGGACTCAGATGAGCCTTTAGGCCACCTTTCCCACTCATGTTAGAAGTGATCCTCCTACTGGCAAAGATTGTAGGCCAGCAGTTCCAAGTTCTCTGTGAGAAGAGCCTCCGTGTTCCCTTCGCATCACACCTGAACAGAGACTCACCCACCATCTCCTATGGCTGGGTTGAGCCCTTATGGCTGTTTGGATCCCCTTCTTGCTGTGAAGGATCCATGTCTGCTTCTATAAAACTTTCTCATGGCTAAAATTCCCTGGGACATAGCTGGTTAGGACACTTAGAGAATTTCATCCTTCATTAAAGCCCAGCTCAAATCACACCTCCTCAGTCAAACCTTCTTCAACCCCCGCAGACTGTAATAACCCAGTGTCTGCACAGTACACGCGACCAGAGCACACCCTGGTTGTCTGAGATTCAGTTTATTCACTTTAGAGGAGGTAGAGTTTTTAAAGGGGCTTTTTAAAAGACAGACAAAATTATAGTACAGATGTGACAGAAAAGGAAATATTTACTTAGAACAAAAGAAAAAGATATTATGAAAATTTAAAAGCTGGCAAGTACAATAAACATCAGATAATTCAGAAAAAAATGTGTTTTTATGAATTAACTGCCTAAAACACTTTTTGTATTTTTCTCTACAAAATCATGTACACAAAAAAACATTTTAGCTACGTACTATTTTGTGTGCATACATAGTATTTTAACATTTTCTGCCAAAGATAATAAAAATATAATTTATTCTTTCTTTTAGCTTGGTAAGTTAAAATTTGTTTGTTACCATTGAAACTTGGGATGCATAAAATATGTAAACACACACAGATTTATTTCATTTTGTATGACAGCTGCAGGTTTTTCTCTACAAACACAGATATGAAGAATTCTAATGAATTCTCTCTCATGTAATTCCCGTTACACATATCCACATACATACACACATTCTACATAAGAATGTTTAGTGGGTGTGCATGTTTATATTGCACAATTCTGTATTAAGTATTTTCCTGGCCTGGAAAAAAGTTCCATTTAGATTAAACAAAATCCTCCACATACAATTTGATGTTTGAATGAATTTTCCAAAGACTAGCTTCTGGTTCCATTTATTTCAAATCATGTTTGTTCTCATGACCTATATACTTCTGGTACCAGACATAACATGACCTCTGGCCCTGCTGCATCTTTGTTCCACCCGTGAATTGGATTTCTAGTGGTAGATGTATTCCTGGAAGCCATTTCTGTACCAGCTTGGCTAGCAGTAGCTTAACTATACAAAGAAATTACTGTGAAAAAAACACAAATCCCAAAGTAAGTGTAATCCCAGCTCAACTGCCCCTTTAGCAAGTCTCAGAATTGTTCTCAGCTCTTCCAGCACTACTTAGCACCAGGGGAAATGGGATGCAGAGAGGGTCATCGTGGAAAGGAAGTGTCTTCACTGGTTGCTATTTAAATATCTTACTCACGAAAATTGTACAAAATTCCATGCCCACATGAACACATTGCAAGGATCTATCCAAAGGTCGTTAAAATGGAAATAAGTGTCCTGAGATTTAAGCTTCATTGTAACTCTGCTTCTTTATCTTTTTTGGTTGCCCTATTAGATTGTTATTTGCCATTATCCTGCACTGATGTCCTGTCTTTACCGCTTACTATCTATATGATTTGAGTCAAGTCTGTTAAGCTTGCTGAGTTTCTGTTTGAAAATCCGTAACGTGGGAGTAAAATGAGAATGCCATATCTGTTCCTGGGGCTTTTGGGAGAATGGTGAGAGGTGATGGAAGGTTCTCAGAAGTCAGCAGATAGTCCCCATGCCCATGGTGGATTTGGTGCTGACACAGTGTTGGAGGTTATCCTTCATACGCTCATTGGTTATGACATGGGGACAAGGAATTGAACTGACCTTGGATTTCTCTTAGTCTTGTAAGCAAATTTTTAGCAATGCTTATGAGGTGCTTTGTGGTCTGGCCCTGCCTACTTCTTTTAGTCTTGCCTCATCTCTCAACACTCCTACCTCATTCTCCAATACAACCCTTTCCATTCTAATTACCAAGACATGTGGAATTTCTCCACCATGCAACCTTTCTCTGGCCTCTGGGTTTTTTCACATGCTGGTCCTTCTGTCTAGAAGACTTGTATCCCAACACTCCTCCCTTTGCTGATAGTCCTGCAGGATGCAGCTCAGCTGACACTTCCTCCAGGAATTTATGTCTGACGCCCTAGTCTGTACAAGGTGCCCTGCCCCCACAGCCATGTGTCTGCACTGCCTCCCTCTCTTCCTTTTATCACTGCACTTAACGCACTGGATTATAATTGCCTGTTCACTCATCTGTCTCCCCACCACTAGCCTGTGGGCTCCTTCTGGACCCACAGTACTTAGTACACTGACTGGCAAACACTAGTGTTCAATAACTATTTGACAATTAACACATTCACTGAAAACAGAAAAAAGGTCAACTCTCCAATCCCTTGTGGTATCTAGAAGAGGCAGCATAAAGGTGGGAAGCCTCTGGGATTGATCTTTGGGCTGTTGGCTAGCTCGAGAGAGGCAAACTTTCTCCTATCAGATGACAGAGGGTGAAATACTCCCTGCCTGAGGGCACCTCTTCAAGAGGCATGAAGACCATTTGCTGAAGTCATTGACCCCAGACCTCAAAGGGCTTGCAGAGGTTGCTGGACTGAATGAAGGAAACTTGTACAGGTCAGGGAGCCTTCCCTGATAACACAGGTCTCCCTGGCTGCCAGGTGACCAGCCACATAAAGGAGTCACAGGTGGCTGTAAAAGGTGTGGAGTTCACTCAGTGGCTAACCCTGGGGCTACTCGGATCAGGAAAAATGACTCTGCACAGGAAGTCTTTCTGTACAGGGGCACAGTAATAGAAGTGAAGGGGAAAAATGGGTCATTAATCAGAAGACAATAGCCTGAGATCAGCCTTCTTTCAACCTCGGAAAACATCTCTAAGGTTCAGAATATGCCCACAAATCAACCTGTCCCATGGAAAAGTGTCTAACCTGCGACTAGATAATGTCCCATTCTCCTCTGCAGTAAGTACAACCAAAGCTGGAAGTTTCTTAGATCTTAGAATTTTTTTTTGTTTTTGACAGAGTCTTGCTATGTCACCCAGGCTGGAGTGTAGTGGCATGATCTCAGCTCACTGCAACCTCCGCCTCTCGAGTTCAAGTGATTCTCCTGCCTCAGCCTCCCAAGTACCTGGGATTACAGGGGCCCACCACCATGCCCGGCTAATTTTTGTGTTTTTAGCAGAGAAGGGGTTTCACCATGTTGATCAGGCTGGTCTCGAGCTCCTGACCTTAAGCAATCCACCTGCCTTGGCCTCCCAGAGTGCTGGGATTATAGGCGTGAGCCACCGTGTCTGGTGGGATATTATTTTTTTTTCTTGAGCTGCAATAGGGAGGCAACTTTACCCACACCTAATTGTCCATTGTGGTCTGAAATTCCACAATTACACATGCATTCCTTCGGCTTAGTATTTTTTTTTCCTATTAGAAGGCAAACATACCTGGCAGCCTGTGCGTTGGACCATATCAGCCGTTTTCACTGTGTATCAGTTTACATAATTCTCTCCTAGCCTCAGTATTTCTTACCTGAGTTGTGGAGTTAAGAGTACTCTGAAGAGAATTTCAAGTCCCAAAATCAATGTCACCTCCTTCTCAATTTTTCTAAGTGCTTTTCACCCTGCCTCAACTGGTATCCATTTTAAATATCAGCAATCCTGATATTCTTCACCATGGATCCTTCTTTATTTTTTTTCTTTCTCTGCATTTTCTACCTTTCTCCCTTCATTATTCCTCTTCTTTCTTTCAATTTCTTCTGTTTCTCTTTTTATCCCATCAATCCCAAGCCTGAGGGAGTATCCACATGTATGTTCACGGACATTCTTTAACACAGATGCGGTGTGGTATATGAGAGGCAGCACAAAGCCTTCAACGCCAGAAAGGTCTGGCTTTAAATATTGCTTCTATTGTTTAGGAGCAGTGTGACTTTGGACAAGTCACTAGTCTTATTTTTCTCCCTTGGAAATGGGGAATAAATTATATCAAGCCAGCAGGACTTCCTATGCGAAGGTTGCAGGGAGCTGTGAAGATTAAATGCTTCACCAATGTGTTTGGTTTCTGCTAATCCTTTCTCCTTCCCTTTCCATCTCCATCTGGGCCTGACAGCAGCATCCAGTGAGCCCCATGAGCATTGTTTAGCTCTGTGGACTGGAGATAACTAATCTCTCTCGCAGGCCTGTCTTATTCTTTGTCCTTTTTAGTTTTTCCTGACTTTAACTTTCTCCTCATAATTGTGTTCTCAATTAAGTTGCAGTGAGTCTGCAACATGGTAGCCTGATCTTGAAAATACAGATGGTGTTTCCAATCAATTTGCCAAAGTTGAATGGAAATCCTGAAATTTTAGAGCAATGCTTCCGAAAGTGTGATATTCAGCTTAGCTGCATCAGAATCTCTAGAAGTGTTAAAACTGCAGATTCCGGGGCCTTGTCTCAGAGCTCCTAAACGGGATCTCTGGGAACATGGCCTGGAATCTACATGTTTGCCAAGCACTCCAGGTGATTCTCACATACCCCAAGGCTTGAGATCTATTGCTCTACAGATTAAGCTTAGGACCTAAACTGACTATTGAAAGAAAGGATAGGAATGTTCAGCCTTTATTGACCATTCATAGCAGTAGAATGACCTCTCTTCACTGGCCGTAGAGACCTGAGGAAATGACTTGCCTGAATGCTCATAGCTGATTAGTGGTAAAGACAGAAAGAAACCCAGGTTGGAAGCTTCCAGGTCCAGCTCTCTCTCAATTGCCTTCGAATCTTCACTCCAAAGAGTTCTTATCACCTAACAAAGCACTCACCAGAGTCCTATAATCTGTAGGCAGAAGAGTAAAATAAATGTGTGTGTGTGTGTGTGTGTGTGTGTGTGTGTGTGTGTGTGTGACACAGACAAAGACAGACAGAGACAGAGAGATTGCCCTCTCTTCCTTCCTGTGTCCATTACATTTTCCCTTATTTTCAAATTCATCATTGAGCTTAGATGCCTGATATGTTTTTTTTAAATTCCTGACAATAGAGCTTCACGTGAGTATAATCATAATTAAATTCCATTACAGGGGAGGAATTTAGATGACTAATGGCGTTATTTTTTAATCCTGAGATTTGATCTATATGTCCATTTAGGTATCTTTTGTGCTTCCTTATAGTTAGGAACTGTTCTATCAAGTTTCATGCTTCCACTTGATAAAAGATTTTTGGACCAAGGTACTCATTTAAAACATTAGCTATTATCTGACACAGAAATGAATTTAATGATGCTTCAGGAAGAGTGTAGCTAAAAGAGCAGTGGTCTGAACATCAGCAGATTTGAGGTTGCAGCCCAAAGAATGAGCTGTGGAACCCTGGGTGAATGACTTACCCTCCCCAGGCTTCAGTTTACTCATTGAAACAATAATATAAAGAAATGTGAGTGTTTCTCAGGCTGCAGAGCCATGTTCCATGATGTGTTCATTGAGGGCAAATGCTGCAGTTACATCACATCCACAGCGTCTTGACACATACTCTTATAATAAAGGCTCTGAGCAGTTCTAAAGTCAAGAATCAAGTGTAATTTCTCTCAATACAGCTTTCTCCAAGCCCCTTTCACTTTCCATTCAAAAAGTATTTATTGAGCACCTACTTTGTACCAGGCACTGTTTCAGGAGTCAGGATTCAGCAGGCAACAAAACGTAGAAATCTCTTCCTGGAAGGAATTTACATCTAACTGGGGGAGACATACACAAGCAAAATAAAAAATTAAAATATATAGCATGTTAAATGATGAAAACGTTTGTGAAATACAATTCATTAGGGAAGAATATTGGGCTAAAAGAAAGAGATGAGTGACTAATATTCTTTAAGAATAATTCTTATGAATATCTCTGGACCTGACGTTGTGCAAAAATACGACCTGGGAAATCATGTACTAGAATGTGTCTAAAAGGCTGTCTATTCCTAAAAGCATCTGCTTCCCTGTGAGTGATCACACCAGGGATCTTGCTGGTAAGCAGGGAGGTAGAGTTTGTCTTTGGCATCAAAACTGGTCATGTAGTCAAATCACTCCCATAATGTCACAAGCTAGTATAATTCAGTCCATTCATCCTTTGTTTGCCTAGTGCTAAGGTAGATGCTATTAGGAGACACTATAGTAGAAACCATTGCCCTTGTCCCGAGCAGCTGAGGGTCTTGCTGGATAAAATGACTGAGAAGATAATTCTTGATCAATGTCTTCAGTGCAGTGGATGCAGTGAAATCTATTAGAGAATCATGAAGTTCATCATCTAGTGCCCTTCATCCCTAGTAGATGACTTTGCATTGTCACTACCAAACTGGGCCGCAGTTTTGCTAGACTTCAAATATACATGGTAGCCTATGACCTCCAAACTTGCTTGTATTGGTGAAATGTTATATTATCTCTTTGTAAGAGAGAGATTTATTCATTCACTTAACAAACATCTATTGAACTCCCAGTGGTATTTGACCCTGGAGCCAAGATAAATAATCCAAAAATCCTTTTCTGAAAAAAAACTTTTCATTTGGCTCCCATTTGGCTAATGTTTACTGAGCATTTACTATTTGCAAAGAACTAGTCTGAATGCTTTTTATATATAATCACAACCCTTTTATGAGCTGTATTATAGGAGGCAGAATGACTCCTACAAGATGAGCCTCAGTGACTTTCACCTTTGTATAATATCTGTTGAATGTGGATGGAACCTGTGAATTTGATGAGATGTCATCCTGTGGTTATGTTATATTCACTGGCAAAAGGGATTTTGCAGATGTAATCAAGGTCCCTAAACAGTTGGCCTTAAGAAAGAGAGATTATCTTGGGTGAGCCTGATCTATTCAGATGAGACCCTAAAAAGGACTGGGCTCTTCCTGAAAAGACTCACAGCATGAGAGAGATTTGATAGAAGGAGATTCTCCATGGCTGGCTTTGAAGATGGAGGGGACCACACAGTGAGGGATGGTGAGCAGCATCAAGGAGCTGAGAGCAACTCCTGGCCAGCAGCCAGTAGTCAGGCAAGGACCTCAGCCCTAGAGCCTCAAGGACTCAAACTCTGCCAACAACCTGAATGATCCTGGATGCAAGTTGTTCCTTAGTAATGCCTCCAGGTGAGAACACACCCTGGCTGACACCGTGATTGCAGCCTTGTGAGACCCTGAGCAGAGAACCCAGTCAAAACATGCCCAGGTTTCTGACTTGCAGAACTAGGAGCTAATAAATGGGTATTGTGTAAGCTTGTGGTGATTTGTTGCACAGCAATAGAAAACTAGTATCCTCATTTTATGGACTGGAAAATAGGAATAGGGAGGCAAAGAACTTGAGCAAGATCATATAGCCAGCAAATGCCAGGATCAGGTTTATGAACCTGTCCGGGTTGGTTCCAGAGCCTGTGCTGTTACTTCAGCTCTGCCCTTCAGCAGGGAACTGCGTCAGTAATCAAATGTCCGCAGTACAGTTTACCAACTGCAATAACTAACATGGTTTTAAAAAGAGTCGTCCGGGTGCGGTGGCTCACACCTGTAATCCCAGCATTTTGGGAAGCCAAGGTGGGCAGATCACTTGAGGTCAGGAGTTCAACACCAGTCTGGCTAACATGATGAAACTCCATCTCTAAAAACAAAAACAAAAATAAAACAAAAAAAATGGAGCAATCAACTCTATCAGGGGAATAAATAGATACTGTCCTTCGCAGAGAGCCCATAGACAAGAATTTTACAAACTGGTTGTTAAACTGTTGGCAGCTTGAGATAGGTAGGAATATTTACCTTGTGAAAAGTGGCAAATGCTACAAATCAGGTTTTGTTTTTTTGTTTTTTGTTTTTGTTTTTGTTTTAAATGAGAGAGAAGATTTGCCAGCATACCACTGGCCCTAATGATTCTTCAGGTAAAGTATATGAAGGTTAACATAGATCAAATGTTGTTAGAATTCTGAGAAAAGAAGGATCATTGTGTGACTGGGTCAGTGCAGAACAGCATCATGAAACATAACAGAGTGTGGGAAGAGCCTTTCAAATGCACATTTGTAAAGTGGCCCAGAGGTGGGGAGGAATGTCATGTGTGTGAGCACCTGGAACAGAGGGTCATGCTGGGCACATCATTCTCCATCATGAGATGCTGGCACAGTACCATGTCATGACAGCAGAGCGTGCTCTGCGTAGGAGGAGTTTGGATGGATCCCAGCAACATACCAGATGGGATGGGGGATGGGACACTCACAACTGTCCATCAAGTGTGACCCAGAGGCCCAGGGCACAGTATACTGGAATGGGAAGGTGGGGATCGGGGCCCCATCAGAAAAGAAGAGTGCTAATATGAACCCAGCTTGAAACCAAGTTCATATCAGCTGGTACTGAACTGGGTGTAGTTACTCAGGGAACAGATGCTTTAACTGGACAATGGAGGCAAGAACTGCCTGAAAGAGTTTGGGTTAGTTTCTGTTCTGAGCCTACTAATGAAAAAAATACAAATTTATCAACATTTAGTTGCATACCGTTTCTGAAAGCTCCATTATACAGTGTCAAAACAACTGGTTGAAGTGAAAACATTTAAACATTTTGCCCAGGTGCGTTGTGCACTGGGTACAATAAAAGCATGTACTGGGCTGGGCGCGGTGGCTCAAGCCTGTAATCCCAGCACTTTGGGAGGCCGAGGCGGGCGGATCACAAGGTCAGGAGATCGAGACCACAGTGAAACCCCGTCTCTACTAAAAATACAAAAAAAAAATTAGCCGGGCGCGGTGGCGGGCGCCTGTAGTCCCAGCTACTCAGGAGGCTGAGGCAGGAGAATGGCGGGAACCCGGGAGGCGGAGCTTGCAGTGAGCCGAGATCGCGCCACTGCACTCCAGCCTGGGCAACAGCGTGAGACTCCGTCTCAAAAAAAAAAAAAAAAAAAAAAGCATGTACTGGTGTTTTTTGGTGTGCGCTACTGGACACCCCTTTTGCACCTCTTCATATCCTCTTGGCCTAATGGCTGCAAGAGGCAGTTGACAGCTTCACACAGGTATGACTGACAATCCCACACCTCAGACCTTCATTACTCGTCCCTTACCCCTGGCCTTTCCTGTTGACACTGTGGCTTGGACCACCTCAGAAACATACCTGGAACCCTCAGCTGCACAACCCTGAAGTGCCAGGGAATTAATACCCCTGTGGGGCAAGACTTTAAGCACTGGTAGACAGGAGTGGTGGGTAAATGCTTCCCCTTTACAACCCTGCGGATGGTCTTGAGATCCATTTCATGAGGCTTCTCAGGAAGGCTGGTGGGCTCCAGCAGTCACCTGTGCTGGGAGCCAGCTCACTCCTCCCATGCTCTGTTCTGCCTCACTCTTGCTCCCTGAAAACTTTCTCATCTCAGTTCTGCTTTCTGAGGAACCCACGGTGGGACATGTACTAACTGGTCAAAGGTCAGACCTTAATGACCAATTACCTGCTAGGAACAGTGGTTGCCAAGATGGGAAAGTCTTAGAAGACTTTCTGGGTGAAAAGCTAAACGTAGCAGGTCGTTTCTGATCCTCAGATTTTTCCATTCCTCCAACCCATGCCTGTTTGATAAAGTTTGAAAAACATGCAGCACACTCACAAAAGTGTGCAAGGGATAAACTTCCAAGGTTTTGTGGATTAGATTAACCTAGATATGCATATTGTTTTGGTGAATATAAGAAACGTCTTTTTTGGGATATACTGGTAACCATGTGCTGAGAGCTGTGGCACCAATACCATTAGAAAGAGGGAAATCATTACATTATCAATAACTATTGGAAATCTCTGACATTATGCATCTAAATCTAAGAATTACCTGTTTATTTTGGATTCCATTCTATGAGTAACCCATTTTCTTCACTGCTTCAAAAGTGTGCACATTTAAAGTTTAATAACTACTCTCTTGAAGGGTGCTTTTTATGTTCCCTACCCTATTCTAAGTGCTCTATATGCATGATTCACAACTCCGAGGTAGGTATAGTATTTTTATTATTACCTATTTCACATATAAGAAATCTGAGGCCCAGAGACATAAAGTAACTTCCTAGAGGCCACATAGCCCAGTAACATTATAAATAAAGCTGAAAGTTAGAACCAGCTAGGGCTGATTCCACAGCCCTTACTCTTAATCCAGTTAACACACTAACTCATGGTTTGATACTGTCATGTTTAGGTAAGAGACTAAAAGACTGTGCAGATATGTGGTGAATTGGGAATGCAAAGAAACACCAGTGAATAGAGCCTTCTCAGAATTGGATGGACATGATGCCCAATTAATAATTGAAAGTGAGAAAGAAAATCACAGTGCTTCAGTGTTTGATACCCAGATGCTTGATGAAATTTTCATTGAATTCACATTAATCAGTTTGACTTTTTTTGTTTCTTATTGATTGAACCATCTGAGCTGTATTGATACCAGTCAATGTAGCCTAAAAAATGCATTAAATGATCTAAAAAGTTCATTTATGAATGCTCATAACTAACCTTTTGGCATTTTAACCAACTATTTGTCTTAAATAGGTTGCAGGCATAGACCAATCACTATGTATAATTTGTCTCAGTTTTCTGTCTAAGCTACTCTAAAATGATTAGTTAATGGCAAGAGCAACATAGAACCGAGGAAAAGGTCCATCATCTTGTGCCTAAATCACATAAATTTCTGCTAGCCTGCTTTTAGAAATTAGTATTTTTTCTTCTTTGAGAAAGACAACATTTAGAAACTTGGTTTCCCAAGCAAATCATGTTCTAATTCAGCAACTGTACTGAACTACCTAGGACCATGGGCATGTAACAAGGTCAAAAGTCAGACATCGAGTCTTTATGAAAAACCAGTATCTTTCCTGTTGTAAGAGTAGGATAACTAAGGATCGCCTAATCTTTTCTTTAAAAAATCTGCCCAAAGAGCTAAAACCCAAAAACCTGTCATTTTCCTTAGTTCTGAGCACCAGCAACATTTGAGCACTGAGGATATCATATCATGGCTCTGATGGGGGAAGAGGCCCCTGGCTGTAATCTTGTTTGCTTTCTATAGTGTAAAAGAATGGGCCCTGGACTCAGCTACAATATTCTTGACTTGATTGTATGACAACAAATAGACTAACTTAAGCTCTCTAAGCATCGCTTGAGTCATTAAGGGGATGGAATGAGATGATATTTGTGGAATCTGTGCAAAAGAGAGATTTCAAGATATACAATTGTGCCCAGCAGAGTATAACACACTATGGTACACAGACTTAATAATGGTCCCAAAGATACCCACGCCCTAACACCTGGAACCTGTGAATGTTACATCATATGGCAAAAGGGACTTTGATTAAGTTAAGGTTCTTGAGATGAGAAGATTATCCTGTATCATCCAGGTGGGTCCTAAAGACAATCATGAGTGTTCTCATAGGACAGAGCAAAAGGCGATTTAACTACAGAAGTAGGAGATGTAACAACGGAAGTGAGGGACTGCAGTGATGTGATGAGCCAAGGAAGCCCAAGGAACGTCAGTAGCCTCCAGAAGGTGGAATGAGGTAAGCAGCAGGCTCTCCCCTGGAGCCTCTGGAAGGAACCATCCCTGTTGACACTGTGATTTTAGCCCCAAGAGACTCGTTTCAGACTTCTGACTTCCAGAACTGCAAGAAAACAAACATTTTAAGCCACTAAATTTGTAGTTGTCTTTGACGGCAATGACAAAAGTGATTAAGTTTGAGATTTCATTTCCTGTTTCTGTTTTCACTTTCCTATCTGCCTGCTAAAATGGGATACTCCATTCTCATATCCTTCTAAATAAGCATCTCATGCCATGCTTCAAAGCAAACCTTCTTGTATTAGTCCGTCTTCACACTGCTATAAAGAACTGCCCAAGACTGGGTAACTTATAAAGGAAAGAGGTTTAATTGACTCAGTTCAGCACAGGGAAGCCTCATGAAATTGACAATCATGGCAGAAGGCAAAGGAGAAGCAAGGCACCTTCTTTGCAAGGCAGCAGGAAGGAGAAGTGCCAGACGAAGAGGGAAAAGCCCCTTATAAGACCATTGGATCTCATGAGAACTCACTCACTATCGTAAGAACAGCATGGGAGAACCACCCTCATGATTCAATTACTTCCACCTGATCTCCCCCTTGACATGTGGAGATTATGGGAATTATAATTCAAGGTGAGATTTGGGTGGAGATACAAAGCCTAACCATATCACTTCTCCTTGGATATTGTATTGTTTTTCTGGAGAAAGTCATAATTTCACTTAGCACTAACAGTGAATACAAGAATCCAGTCAAATTTCTCTTAGTCAAAAGAAATTCACAACAAGAGTAAAGAGAAAAAACAGTGAAAAAGAATCCTCCAATTCTACCTGTAATACAGTTAGCTGGCCAAACAACCAACCAATTACTCACGTGTTGGTCAACATGTTTGAGCAGTTGGTATGTGCGTAGCAGTCACTGTGCAAGCCAATAAAAGGTACACAACTTTTCTGAAGAAGGAACCATGTGGATATTCATGACTTAGTATAAAAACGGTGAAAAAATGTCTTGCCTCTAATCGATCATGTGATTTTGGGCAAGTTGCAGCCTCTCTGGGTCTTGGTTGTCTCTTCTCTCAAAAGTAGAAGTTACACTGTAGATGATGTTTATGCTTTTGAAGTGTCTTTCTTACTATGTGAACCTCCCTGAATACCCACAACAACACCATAAACAATATTGTTATTTCCATTTCATAGGTGAGGAACTAAGCCTGAAATTGCTTCATCTGCCAAAGTCAGTACTGGTCTGGGTACTGACTTCATGCTTCTCCCACCACATCACAGCACATTATGCCACCCAGTCTCCAAGGTCCACTCACCTCTGTGGCTCTCCCTGCATCTGTCCAAACTGTTTGTTCCCTCTGCCTAGAATGCACTTCCCCAACCTAAGCTTGTAGAAGTTCATCATTAAAGATCCAGTTTAAATACCATCCTCTCGATTGAAATAATTTTTCCTCCGTGCCTTCTCATAGAAACTTGCTTGAATAGTACTTTTATAGTACGTGTTTAAGCCTATTTTGTAAAGAAATATTATGCCTGTGTTTAACTTCCCAACCAGTCTATGAGATGAACAGACAATTCTCCTTGTTTCCTCCCAGCACCAAGTATAGTAGGTCCCACACAGTGTATGCTCATTTTCCACTGAATTAAATGTACAGCTTTGGAACTAGGAGTTAGAGTGCCTGATTTCTAGACCACCAAGTGGCATGACCACTTACGTGGTGTTATGCTGTTCAGTGCATTCATGGACTTTGCCAATCCCTCCTTTGACCCTAAGGCCCACATGCTATTGATTTCCTTTGGAGAGGTAGAGGGGTGTGTGTGTGTGTGTGTGTGTGTGTGTGCGTGCGTGCGTGTGTCCACATGTGTATGAGATGAAGAGGTCAGGGGAGAGTCAAGCACGCGATATGGAAAATGGGACTATATATACTTATGGGAATGTAAGAGAATATCTAATTAAAGACTTATTTCTGTAATACTCCAATTGTGAAACTAAAAACTTGTTCTTTTTTCTCTAAATGAGTGGTTTTTACAGGGGGAATGTGGTTTCCCTGGACATGAGTGAAATAAAAGCAGGCTTTCTAGCTTCTCACCACTCTAGCCATAGTACCACACACACGGACAGTGGAGAGAAGTGAGAGGTAGGCATGTGTCTTTCCAATAGCTAGAAGATCCCAAGAAACTGGTATATATCTTCCAGTCAAATAAGAAACCCCACGGGGGACTCCAGGTGACATAACAGTAAGGATTAAGTGCATGTCTCATTACCAAGATTTTCCCTGTGGGGACCATGGGGCTCCTTCTTTTGTTGGGACCACTGGATATACTGACAACTCTTATTAATAGTGGGCAGAGCACATCCATTTCTTACAGTGTAGTATACTAGGTAACTCATACAACCTCCCTGAAAATAATAAAAAAATGGTAGGTAGCTTTTTAAAAAAATCTTGAGATTCTTTCAAGAACATACAGGAAAGTAAGGATGTCCCAGAAGTCAAAACCTGAAGGGTAAATGGGAAGACTGACAAGCAAAGCCCTGGAACTGGTATTCTCTCTGACAGTATTTGCCTAAGCCAGGTAATTGCAAGTTTTAGATTTCACACTTCACAGGACAGGCAAAGCAGGAGAAAGACTAGAAAGTGTGCACATTGGTGAGACTAATAGAAGACTCTAAATAAAACTGGAACCCCAAAGGGTTATAGCCTCAGTGAAGAATGAATTAGAAATCCCCCCACCTAGGAAGAGGAAGAAAAGTAATGATTTCAAACCTGGGAGGTGGGTAAAGGAAAAATGCTCCCCTAAAAATTCATAACCATTAGCCAGCCCTCAAAAGTGTCTGAAGTCCAAATTCATTATTATTAGACTTGTCTGAAAAGTCCTAAGTCAAAAATTTAGTTATAAAATGATCCCACGTTGGTAGCATACCCTGTCACTTGGCAGAAGATTATTCATATCCTCTCTAAAGGTACCCATCTTTAACCCAGGCATAAAATAATTCCCACAGATATATTCTAAGGAGGATCAACTTGGAGTAAGTGTTTTAAAAAACCAAATGGCAAAATAGTACAAGAAAACAAGGTACCATGAGTGAGAGCCAGTAGAAACAACAACAGATCAATCAGATTTGTTAAGGCTTCAGTGCTAGAATTATCAGTCACAGGTTATAAAATAAGTATGCTAAATCTGTTTTAAAAATAGAAGTGATAATTAAAAATGTGAATAAGGAGTAAGAGACTATCAAAACTACCAAGCAAACTTGAAAAAGAGTGAAATAGAATTTCTAGAAATAACATAAAATTGAAAATTTTTAATAGCTTTCATTTCCAGCAGTATGGTGGATTACATACCTGAACTAACCCTCCCATCAACTATAATTCAAAATGAAATGTTAAACTTTTCAATTCTCCTAAATGCATCCATGAGCTGGTAAAAATGTAAAGAAAAGTCAGATCAATATCTAAGTGAAGGAGTGAGCCCAGAATGGTAAGTGGAGACCAAGGCAGTTTTGTGAACATGAGCATCAGTTTTCTCAGTTTTTAGGAATTGAGAAACAGTTACACCTTAGGTATTCTAACAGAAGACCTCTGCATAGAGTGAGGACCCCAGAGAACCACATATTTAACATGAACCAAAATCAATTGTATCAAACTCTGCATTTGCGTGGAGGTGGGGGCAATTATCTCCACTAAACATCAGAGCTCAAGCACATGTTCATACTATTTGGATGGTTCAAAAAACCTCAAGCCCAGAACCCAAAATTGTCCCAAGTTGGCACAGGCAAATGCAAATCCACTCCAGAGAAACCCATCTCCATCCTAGGCATTGAATTTTCAAAGATAAGGTGCCAAAGAAGAAAGAGCTTTTGGTTAAAAATTATTAAATTAGCATGGAAGCTTGCACCATGAGTGAAATCCTGCAAAAATAGCAGGCAGAAAAACAAAACTTGCAAATACATTACAAATTAGAATTACCATATGAGAATAAGAAATGAGTAATAAAATTTCAGTAATAGAAACCTGAAAACCCAAGAACAAAAATTGAAAAATAAATTAAGTAAAACTCCTAGAAGTCAAAAATAATCCCAATGGATTTTAGATTTAAATATGAAGGAAAACCTATATTTATAAACTCAGGGTAGTAAAAAAATTACTTAAACAGTCACAAAAAGTGTCAACCATAAAAAGATACATTTATATTAAAATTAAGAAATCTTCTGTTCCTTAAATAGAATTAAGAAAGTGAAAAGAAAAGCACAAAATGAGAAAAGATACTTGCCGAATATATAAATAGACAAAGGATTATATCCAGAATAGTTACTACACTCTACATATCAATACAAAATAATAGAAAAGATGAATGAAAAACTTGCCCAGGCACTTCACAGAAGAAATATGAATGGCTGACACACATATGAAAATTATGTGTGAAAATTATGTGAATACAAGAACCCAGTCAAGTTTCTATTAGTCAAAAGAAATTCACAACAGGAGTAAAGAGAAAAGACAGTGAAGAAGAATCCTCCAATTCTGCCTATAATACAGCTAGCTGGCCAAACAACCAACCAATTACTCACCTGTTGGTCAACGTGTTTGAGCAGTTGGTATATGTGTAGCAGTCACTGTGCAAGCCAATAAAAGGTACACAACTTTTCTGAAGAAGGAACCATGTGGGTATGCACGACTTAGTACAAAGACAGTGAAAAAATGTCTTGCCTCTAACCAATCAGGTGGTTTTGGGCAAGTTGTAGCCTTTCTGGGTCTTGGTTCTCTCTTCTCTCAAAAGTAGAAGTTACACTGTAGATGATGTTTATACTTTATGAAGTGTCTTTCTTACTATGTGAACCTCCCTGAATACCCACAACAACACTATAAACAATATTGTTATTTCTGTTTCATAGCTGAGGAGTCAAGCCCGAAGTTGCCTTATCTGCCAAAGTCAGCACTGGTCTGGCTACTGACTTCATGCAATCACATTGCAATCAGAGACATGAAACTTAAAATCACAAGAAATGCTTTCACTATTAGCCAATTGTAAATAAAAATAGCATACTGAATAAGATAAATATAAATCGTAAAATGTAAATGTAAATGGCATGTGATATGGTTTGGCTCTGTGTCCCCACCCAAATCTCATCTTGTAGTTCCCATAATTCCCACATGTTGTGGGAGGGACCTGGTGGGAGATGATTGAATTATGGTGGTTGGGTCTTTCCCATGTGTTCTTGTAATAGTGAATTAAGTTTCATGAGATCTGATAGTATTATGTGGGGGGGGGGGGGTTTCGCAGGGGATGCACAAGCTCTTTTTGCCTGCCACCATCCACATGAGATGTGACTTGCTCCTCCTTGACTTCCATTATAATTGTGAGGTCTCCCCAGCCATATGGAACTGTGAGTCCAATTAAATCTCTCTTTTGTAAATTGCCCAATCTCGGGTATGTCTTTATTAGCAATGTGAAAACAGACAAATGCAAAAAATTGGTACCAGTAGAGTAGGGTGTTGCTGAAAAGATACCCAAAAATGTGGAAGCAACTATGAAACTGGGTAACAGGCAGAGGTTGGAAAAGTTTGCAGGGCTCAGAAGAAGACAGGAAAATGTGGGAAAGTTTGGAACTTCTTAGAGACTTGTTGAATGGCTTTGACAAAATTGCTGATAGTGATATGAACAATAAGGTCCAGGCTGAGGTGGTCTTAGATGGAGATGAGGAATTTGTTGGGAACTGGAGCAAAGGTGACTCTTGCTATGTTTTAACAAAGAGACTGGCAGCATTGTGCCCCTGCCCTAGATATTTGTGGAACTTTGAACTTGAGAGAGATGATTTAAGGTATCTGGTGGAAGAAACTTCTACACAACAAAGCATTCAAGAGGTGACCTGTGTGCTGTTAAAAGTTTTCAGTTTTAAAAAGGAAACAGAGCATAAAAGTTTGGAAAATTTGCAGCCTGACTATGTGATAGAAAATAATATCCCATTTTCTGAGGAGAAATCCAAGCCAGCTGCAGAAATTTGCATAAGTAACAAGGAGTCAAGTGTTCATCCCCAAGATCATGGGGAAACTATCTTCAGGGCATGTCAGAGGTCTTCATGACAGTCTGTTCCATCACAGGCCAGGAGGCCTAAGAGGAAAAAATGTTTTCATGGGCCGGGCCCACGGTTCCCATGCTGTGTGCAGCCTAAGGACTTGGTTCCCTGCATCCCAGCTGCTCCAGCCGTGACTCAAAGGGGCCAAGGTACAGCTTGGGCTTTGCTTCAGTGGGTGGGTGCCCCATGCCTTAGCAACTTCCACCTGGTGTTGAGCCTGCAGGTGCACAGAAATCAAGAATTGAGGTTTGGGAACCTCTGCCTACATTTCAGAGGATGTATGGAAATGCCTGGATGTCCAGGCAAAAGTTTGCTGCAGAAGCAGTGCCCTCATGGAGAACCTTTGCTAGGGCAGTGTGGAAAGGAAATGTGGGGTCAGTGCCTCCACACAGAGTCCCTACGGGGGCACTGCCTAGTGGAGCTGTGAGAAGAGGGCCACCATCCTCCAGACCCCAAAATGGTAGATCCATCAACAGCTTGCACCATGCACTTGGAAAAGCCCAAACACTCAACACCAGTCCATGAAAGCAACTGGGAGGGAGTCTGTGCCCTGAAAAGCCACAAGGGCAGAGCTGCCCAAGACCATGGGAACCCGCCTCTTGCATCAGCATGACCCAGACATGAGACATGGAGTCAAAGGAGATCATTTTGGAACTTTAAGGTTTGACTGCCCTGCTGGATTTTGTAGTTGTATGGGGCCTGTAACCTCTTTGTTTTGGCCAATTTCTCCCATTTGGAATGGGTGTACCCCCATTGTATCTAGGAAGTAATTAACCTGCTTTTGATTTTATAGGCTCATAGGCAGAATGGACTTCCTTGTCTCGGATAAGACTTTGGACTTGGACCTTTGGGTTTATGCTGAAATGAGTTGAGACTTTGAGGGACTCTTGGGAAGGCATGATTGGTTTTGAAATATGAAGATATGAGATTTGGGAGGGGCTAGGGCAGAATAACATGATTTGACTCTGTGTCCAAACCATATCTCATCTTATAGCTCCCATAATTCCTGCATTGTTGAGGGGACCTGATGGGAGATGACTGAAATATGGGGGCTGATCTTTCCCATGTGTTCTTGTAATAGTAAGTAAGTTTCATGAGATCTGACAATATCATAAGGGGGAGTTTCCCTGCACAGGCTCTCTTTGCCTGCCACCATCCACATCAGATGTGACTTGCTCCACCTTGCCTTCCATCATGATTGTGAGGTCTCCCCAGCCACGTGGAACTGTGAGTGCAATTAAACCTCCTTCTTTTGTAAATTGCCCAGTCTTGGGTATGTCATTATCAGCAGCATGAAAACAGACTAATACAGCATGAATAGCCACATTGGAAAATATTTTCACATTAGTAAAGTTGAAAATACATATTTTCTATGACTTTGCAATTTCATTTGCATATACTTAAGAGTTTCAAAGTCTTTGGGCTTCACCCGCAGTAAAAACATTAAAAAAAATACATTGTACACTGGGACCGAGAACGTGTACATTCGCACATGTACTCACTGAGATATGCACTATAGGCACACCATGCAACTGTAGGAGGGACTCTTCACATTGCAGCCACAGCCCTGAAATGTATGTGATATGAAGAGTGAGGTGTGTGTGTGTGTGTGTATGTGTACGCACACATGTGAGTGTGGGTATGTTCATAAAGAGATCTAAAGATAACTCTAACAAAGGTTTCAGAAAACAACTCTTGAACTTTAAAAATATGTATTCTTTCTATGTGAGGCACATTCCAATACATTCAACTTTATTTAAATCCATTTTTTAAAATGCTAATCAGGAAGTGACCCATCGTCCACAGTTTGCAAAATGCTCTCACATATGTGCACCAGGAAACATACAAAAATGCTCATGGCAACCTTACTTCATAATAGCCCTGAATCAGAAACAAGCTAAATGTCCATCAATAGAATGAATAAAAATAGTATGGTCTATTTTTATACTGCAAAACTCTTCAGCAGTGGAAATGAATAAACTACAGCTACATGTGACTATAGGGATGAAACTCAGGAAGACAAATGCTGAGTGAAAAAAGTCTTAAAAGAATACATATGTAAAACATATACATACAGTATAGTATCATGTTATCTATGATGAATTATTTTTAATATTTAAAGTAAGTTCTAAATGTGATAACATGGCCTGTGCTTAATTTAAAGCCTACTCCCGTCAACTAATTTAGGTCACAAGAAGGTTACTAAGTGGAGATAGTTCTGTGTACACAGCTGCAGATGCATGAGGAACTAGGATTGACAAAAAAATTTTCTAGTGGTTCCCTCCAATACGAAGAACTTCTGCAAGGTAAACTCCACTACAGGGATGTTGCCTTTCTCCCTATTATATCTTCAGAGTCTACAATGCCTGTCACTTAACATATACTAGAAAGAAAGAAGGAAGGAAGGAAGGAAGGAAGGAAGGAAGGAAGGAAGGAAGGAAGGAAGGAAGGAAGGAAGGAAGGAAGGAAGGAAGGAAGGGAGGGAGGGAGGGAGGGAGGGAGGGAGGAAGGGAGGGAGGTCGATCACGTCCACAGTGTTTACATATTTGAAGCTTTTAAATCCCTATTGTGTAGTCTGCAGAGTCGTAAGTCCTGTGAGTGAGTAAAGGCTCCAAGCACTATAACCTTGAGCAAGTCAACTAAGTGCTGGAAATCTGTTTTCTTGGAATCTAAAGGGGAACATGCCCTATATCAGCATGGCAGTGAGGTTCAAGTGCAACAACACTTGGAAAATGGTTGGTCACCTGTTAAAGTTTTATGCAAATGTTGTTTCCCAAATATTTTGGCTCCAAGGTCTTAGACCTCCTTGTAAACAAGTTTCTGGATCATTGGCCTCCAGAGGGCCCTGGGGCTGTAAACCCCTCCCACCCCTGCTGGCGATTGCCTGAAACCCCTCAAATGGCAGACAGTCTTTCTCCTGCAATCAGAGATAAGGATACAGAAAGGGTGTTGACAATAAGCTTCACCTGCCTCACGGAGCAGCACAGGTTCTGTGTTGCTGAATGGGTGTGAATGAAGACTGTGATGAGGTGAAGATGACCTGCTTACCTCAGGGGGCACAGCCGGGTCAGGAATGAAATTGAGAGGTCAAGAAATTGAGAGGGCCCCAGGGGCTGGAGGGCGGGCTGGAATCCAAACCTATTCTTCACCTTAGGAGAAAGGCCTTCCCCTGTGCCACTCACTCAGTCATATCCCCCTCCCCTTACTCCCCACCTTCTCATCAGTTCCCCCCTCCCCACTCCCAGTCTAAAAGGTTGGAGGTTTAGGAATCCTGTCCAATCTGAGCCTAGCTGCACCCAGCAGGCAAGTGGACCACTAGGACAGAGGGACAGAAGAGCCATGCCCATGTCTCAAGTCTTTGCAGCCATGTATCAGAGCCCAGGTCAGAAGAATTTGGGCAGCTCTTCCACGGCCACACCTGCAGGAGAAGCCCACTTGCCGCCAACGGGCCTGCCTGCCATCAACTACTGAGCAGAGCCTCTGCTGGGAGTTCTAGCACCAACATGCTTCCCTCTACCGCCTAGCACCTGTCCCAGGCCAGCGCATGTGCTTCACACCCAAAGGGCCAGGAGTTGGGACACTGCTGAGAGGCTTCTAGGTCAATGAGACTCAGATTGCAGAGTGAGTGGCAGCAGCAACAACAGCTGTAGCCAAAAGTCCCCAGGAGTGTCGGATTTAGAGCCATTTGGAGGGTAGAGTCAGTATTGGCCAAACTGAAGGGTCAAAGAGAGACAGTGGTGAGAGATAACAGTAGCAATGATAAAATAAGAACACCATATTACTGTACGATTATATGTGCCAAGTTCTTTACATGCATGGCATCCTTAATTATTTCAACTGCCTTAGGTGTAGGGACTGATATTATACCCATTCTACAGAGGCACAAGGAGTTTCACACAGATAATGAGGTACAGAGCTAATCTTATGAACTCGTGGTACCTGACTCCAGAACCCACTGTCCTAACCATTCTTCTCTTCTGCCCATTGAGAATAGAAATCTGTTTCTGTGGTTGGGTTTCTGACTTGAGTCCACAGGGCATGTTATAAAGCCAAGGCCACAGCAGCGCCAGAATAGTCGGACAGAGCCCTCGAGGATTAGCAGATATTAGTGCTTGTAAGTGCTTGTTGCTGGCTGGGAGCTGGGCATATAAAAGTGAACTAGACAGACCCAGCCCACCCCCCGCCTGCCCATATAGTCTATGATATAGCCTGGTGGGAGCTCTGAAAGCCTCTAAGAAGGGTAGAGGCCCCAGACATGGAAAGAGGCTCAGCAGACTTCTTGGAGGAAGTATTATCTAATCTGAAATGTGAAGGATGAGTAAATTAGTCAGGGGTGTGTGTGTGCATGTGTGTGTGTGTGTACATGGGAAGGTAGGGGAGGGGTGAAAGGCGAATAATCTATGCAAATGCCTAGAGGCAGGAGAGAGTCTGGCAGGCTGGAGGAAGTGGTGATCTAGGGACTGGAACTTGGAGTGCCAAGGGAAGTGGAGGAAATGGGAAAAGAGAAGCCTTAGCTATTTAAAGCTGGCAGCAGCATTATAAAATTTGCCTTCAGAATGTTCATTGTGGCTTCAGGGTGCACATGAAAACAGAACAGCTTTACCCACTGATCCCCTTGCAGTGGAGGACAGGCAAAAAACACTGTTATTATGAATGCAGGGCAGGGCTTCAAAGGAAGGCCTAGAGAAGGCTCGCAGAGCCTCCTCCTGTACTGACTGACTCATGAAGGCCCTGTAAGCGTGCCCTCCAAGGAAAAGGACCAGGCATTGTGGCTAGAGGCTTACAGGGCAAGAACCCATGTCTTGCCTTATACTGACCCATGTGCCCCCTAACAGAGGAATCCATGCGGCACACAAGTAGGCACCATGTGGCAGGTCTGACCTCCAGGAAGCAAACCCAGGGCAAGTAGCAGCGGAGCTCACCATGTCTTCTGGGGAATACTGCAACCCATCCTTCTGCCTCTGGTCTGTCCTCCTCCAGTCAATCCTCCCCATTGCTGCTGGAGACATCTGGTAAAGATCTGCGTAATAGTCTTCAAAGCAGCAACTGGCAAACTTCTGGAGGTTTAAGCATGATTTAAGACAGTAACACCAAGCTGTGCCTCGTGTCCTTGCATTCTTCACTTTCACACATTCTTGTTAAAAAAAGTAATCATTTTTACTTAACAATGCAATAGATGAACCACTAAACAAAGATTTGTTTTGTTAAATTGCAACCTTAAGAACACATCTTTTTAATATTTAGCATGTTGACATGAGCAGCATGCACAAAGCACAGAAGTGTGTCAGTTGTGTTCATGCACTTGTATGATTGCTTGAGTGGAGAGAGCTGACTCGCTGTACTTTTCATAGAACACCATTTTTATGTGAAAAAAAAAACTGAGCAACTGTGGTCATGCAGACTTACATAGTTTGTAGACATTTTCTCAAAAATGAGAAAAGTGAGCCTCTTGTTTCAAGAAAAAAAATGACCATTTTTGTTATTACTGATAAAACTTAAGCATTCAAAAATAATTAGAATTTTGGAAGCTTGTATTTGCCTATGAGCATGACAACTCCCCAGTACTAAAAGACTTTTCTGGTGAGCTCAATGGTGACATTAGCAGATTTTTAAAAAAATATGATGTAACCAATGTGTTATCAATTGGGAAGATCCACCTAACTGTGAACAGTATTTCCAAAAGACCAATGAATAACGTTACAAAAATCAAGCATGGATTAAGAGACCAAAGTGCAAAATTGACCAGTGGATTTTAAAAAATAGAACTTAGTTTTTTAGGACAGTTTTAGATTTAGAGAAAAATGTGTAAAGATAATACAAAGAGTTCCGACATAACCAACACCCAATTTTCTTACATATTTTATTAGTATGATACATTTGTTACTATTAATAAACCAATATTGATATATTATTATTACCTGAAGCTCGTATTTTATTCAGGTTTCCTTGGTTTTCACCTAATTTCCTCTTTCTGCTCCAGGACCTCTTCTAGGATACAATGTTACCTCTAGTTATCACATCTCTTTAGGTTCCTGTCAGTCTCACAATTTCTCAGGCTTTCCTTGTTTTGATGACCTTGACAGTTTTGAAGGGTACTGGTCAGGTATTTTGCAGAAAGTCCCTTAATTTGGATTTTTCTGATTTTTTCTTGTGATTAGATGCGTTATGATATTGGGGATGAAGACCATATAGGTAAAGTGTCATTTTCATTACATCATATCAAGGCTACCTACTATCCAAGACTGCTGATGTTGGCCTCAATCACCTGGCTGAGGTAGTGTTTGTTAGGTTTATCCACTGTGAAGTTACTTTTTCCTCCCTTTTTGTGGTATACTCTTTGGAAGGAAGTCACTGCTACAACTCACATTTAAGGAGTGGGAAGTTAGGCTCCGCCTACTTGAAGGTGCAGTATGCATATAAATTATTTGGAATTCACACAGAAGATTTATCTTATCTCTCCTATTTATTAATATAATCATTCATTTACATCAATGTGGATTTATGGATATTTTATATTTTAGGCTCTAACTCAATACTACCTTATTAATTGTATTGCTTAAGTTGTTCGAGCTTTGACCATTGGCAGCTCTTTCAGTTGATTCCTGTGCCCCTGCCTTTGACATATCCACATCGTTGTGAGTTGTGGGGGTGGTGTTTGAACACCTCCTTACTTTCTGGACAACTAGATGCTCCGGGTTTGTCTTGTATATTTCAGGCTCCATTCCCACAAGAATCAGCATTTCTCCCAGGAGCCCCAGTTCCTTTCACATTAGAGACTGATAGTAGAAACCAATATCTAGGAAAGGGGTACTGATGTACTTTAATGTAACAGAGAACATCATTTCACTTTCAAATAAATTTTAAGAAACTACAACTTTTCAGTTTGGGGTGTAATATGAAAGAATAATATCCACATAACCTTAAAAAGTGGCTACTAAAATACTACTCCCTACATATACATGTTGTTGCATGTGTATGAAACCAGATTTAACATACCACAACAGACTGACTGCTGCAGATTGAGAATCTGGCTGTCTTCTACTGAATGAGACATTAAGAAGATGTGCAAGCATTGAAAACAAATGGAAGTCTAAATTATTTTTTGTTTTAGACAGTATAGTTATTTCTTTTAAAATGTGGGATTTATGCCAACCTATAATGAGGTTTTTATTATTTTAAATTGATAAATAAATGTTTTTAAATGTTCTTTGTTTAAATTTCTAAAATGGTAAATCCCAATAGATGCAATGTACATAAGAAGTTCTTTGTGGTCATCAATAATTTTTGAAAGAGTAGGTGGATCTGAGACAAACAGGTTTGAGAGCCACTGGCCTAGCCACACCAGACTCATTGTTGTTTCTCTACACCCTCTCACCTTTCTGGAACCCTTGTCTATATATATGATGCCGATGCTTAAGTCTAGAACGCTCTTCCTTTCCTTGTCTCCAGGCCAACTTCCTCTTACCTCCCAAGACACAGCTCAAACGTCTTCTGTGAAGCATGACCTGACTCCCCAGATTTAAGTTTACCCTCACCTGTAATCCCATACCTCTTTCTACAAATTTCTGTTCTGAATATATGTCTTGTAGTGCTTGTAATTATCTGTTCATCTATCTGTATCTTTTCTCTCTTGAACAAGAGTAAGGACTTGTCTGCTTCATCATTCTACTCTGGCGCAGGGTGCAATGCCAGGCATATATTTGTTGCTCAGGGTACATGTGTTGAAGGAGTAAACAGACAGCTGATCCAGGGATACTCATCCTTTCCAGAGACTGACCAGGCCACTAGGCTAGCCTTACATCTGACTGAATGTTTCTGTTTCCCCTCCTTTACAGGAGCAAAAGTCAGGCGTTTACCTCTTGGACATTTAGTATCATTCAGTAAATATTTTTCAAATGTCTACTACATGTTAGGCACTGTGCTAGGCACTGGGGGAAAGATGATCATGTGGATGGTACGGCCCAGCATGAAATAACTAGTCACCTTTACGTTTGCCCCTAACCTGCCTTCTGTGGTTAACATCATCCAGAGTCAGTTCATATAGAGCAGTCAGTTGCATCTAAATTTAGCCCTAATCCTGGGACATAAATAGGACAATGCAAATGCAATTATCCAGTGAATTCAGAGAGTGTAGACAGCTACTGTAGGTAATGAAATGTAGGAAATATTTTTTGCAGGCTAGTGGTCAGATTTACCCATATTCAACAACTCTTTGCCATGATTCTTCTTGAATAATGATGCACAAACTTGACCAAGTCCTTGTTCTCTCATTCTTTTAGCATTTTCTTGCTGGCAGGTATGAGAATAAAAGGAGAGAAAGAAGAAACGTGAGAGATGATGCAAGAAAGAGAATTTAATTTATGGTACACTTGGCCAGTAAAAGGGAGTTAAATGCTAATAAATTTTAGTTGCAATTGAGCCATCTGTTCAGATATTTGAAGCTAAAACTACAACAACTTCCTTTTGGCCACTGACCCAGTGTTTGAAATTATGTGTCCTAGGCTGGGTGAAGTGGCTTATACCTGTAATCCCAGCACTTTGGGAGACTGAGGTGGGTGGATCACCTGAGGTCAGGAGTTCAAGACAAGCCTGACCAACATGGTGAAACCCTGTCTCTACTAAAAATACAAAAATTAGCTAGACGTGGTGGCACATGCTTGTAATCCCAGCTACTTGGGAGGCTGAGGCAGGAGAATTGCTTGAACCCAGAAGGCAGGGGTTACAGTGAGCCGAAATTGTGCTATTGCACTCCAGCCTGGTTAACAAGAGTGAAACTCCGCATCTCAAAAAAAAAAAAAGAAAGAAAGAAAAAGAAACAAATTCTGTGTCCCAAATTGTCTAAATGTGTACAGTCTAACATAATAGCCACTACCTAAATGTGGCTAGTAGTATATGTTGAAAACAGTTTAAGGGATATATTGGGTTTAATAATAAATATTATTAAAATTAATATCCATTTCTTTTTATCTTTTTCACACGACTATTGGAAAATTATAAATTACATAGGTGGCTGACACCATATTCCTGTTGGATACTGTGGATCCAGCCTCAGTTCGCCATCTTCCAGTCAGTTTAGCAGAGTTCTGGTTCCAGTCAGCCCTCTTCTCTATTATCCTGTTCACTTGGCCAAAAACTTCACCATTTAACTGCAGGCCACAGGTCCTCTGCCTGCTTTTGCAAAGCAAGGTAATTAATGTAAGATCACTCAGAGCAAGTTCTTTCCCTCTCCTGATAACATCACGTGGAACTCCTCACCTAAAAGGCAATCTCCAAGCAAATCTCAGGCTGGTTATCAGGCAACATCTGAGGACAAAGGAGAGGTTGTTGATGGACTGTTCCAATTCTTTCAGGAAGGTCAATCCCAATCCATCTGTTCTCCTCTCCTCACCCTCCCGCACCTGAGCAGACTTTCATTCTCCCTGCAAACCTTTTCACAAAGAAGACCCCTCATCTCTGAGTCTCCCCAGCCTCCTGCTCATTAGCAGCTCTGGAATAATGGCAGGCCTGGAGCGGCCTCCTTAGAGAACTCGCTCTGGGGAGCTCCCCTCGGCAGGCTGAATCCGGGCACATGCCTGACATCCCATAGGGCTGGTTCACACCCACTTCTATGTTGTGTTTGTATTTGTGAAAGGAGGACAGGATGTGGCAGGACGTACTCAGTATTCCCTCGTTATTTTTCTGTTATACAAGGGAAAGACACAGATCGTTAACATTTATTATTTACTACAAAGAAAACGAGGCTTAGAAAGATTTAGTAACTTGTCCAAATTTATATTATGTTTAAGGAACAGACCGAGGATTGGAACGCAAAGTGCTAGCTCCACGTTTTATGTAGCTAATAGCTAGAGTAGCACCTACCAGATAGAAGAAAAGGGACTTTTTGAGTTGTGTTTGCTTTTTTGCCATGGTCTCTTTAAAAATTTTTTTATTGATATATAATATTTACACATTTTCATGGGGGTATGTGTGGTGTGTTGTAACATGCATAGAATGCGTATGTGTAGGGGAATGAAGAGAGGTTGGGTAATGGGTACAAACACACCCAGTTAGTTAGAAGGAGTAAGTTCCAATGTCCAATGACAGAGTAAGGTGACTACAGTTAACAACAATGTACTGTGTATTTCAAAGTAGCTAGAAGTGTTTGGCACTGCCGTGTTCCCAGTTACTCAGGCTCAAAATGTCGTTAGCTCTCCCCCTCTCTACTTCCCTTGTCTGATCAGTGATCAAGTCCTGTGACTTTTGCTGCTGAATGATTCCTGAAATGAATACCCTTTTATCCCCATTCCCATTCCCATTCCTGATGCTCTCCACCAGGGCATTGCTTTGCATCCAGAGTGACTATAATATTTGCCACCACATTCCAGGCAGCTACTGATTTTGCACTTCTATTCCTCATACCAATCTGGCTAGCAGGCATCTTTATGCACATTCACTGATAAGGAAACAATTAGAGAGGGAAAGAAAGTGTGGCACTCAGTGGCAGAATTATACCTTAAGTATGCACTCTTCCCATGCTGGTTTCCCATCTCAATATCATGAGAAAAGAAATAACTGAAACCATTTCTAAGTTGTGTTGGTTTATCCGTTGGCCAAGTTCTGATGAAAGGTGAAAATTTTAATCCAAAAAAATGTAATCCAAAGTGGCACAGTGGAGAAGGGGGATTAGGAGTGACTTCGTGGGTTTGAAACCTAGTTGTTGCAAATATTTGACTGCTGGAGGTTGTAGTATCCAGTTGGCTGACATGTTGGAACCTAGACTTGCTGAGATTTATACTTAAGTCTCTGTTATACTACTGACTGTATTTTGTTTTGTATTTGTCTTATATAGATTGTTAGTCTTATATATTTTGTTAAATGTATATTTAATAATATGCCTTATCTCCTTACTAATCTTTAAGCTTTCTGAGGATAGAAGCTGTGTCTTTGTCTTTATCGCATCTCATAGTAGTGCCTACTTCTGGCAGACGCTCAATAAAGATTTGTTGAATTGAATAATTTCTGATGCCCAGTGGGTGAAGTCCAATCTGTTAGGGAGGCCTCTGCCATCCTTCCCAATCAATACAGCCCTAATTTCATAGCCTCATGCCTGTCATTTCTCAACCCCTCCTCCTCATTCCTCCAGTGTTCCAGTCACAGGGGCTGTCTTCCCCATAAACAGTGTGTTTTGCTTATACTCTAATGATTTCCTCTTTCTGGATTGTCCTACTCCACCTTGCATTCCTAGAATTCTCATCTTTCCAGGCCCAGGTTAAATATCACCTCCACCATGATTTTATTCCTAACCCCTTTCCCCTCTGTGCCTCTTTGGGATTCTGCATATACTTTCATTAAAAGCCCAATTCTAACAATTCATTTACATATATTTTCTCCCCAGCTAGAATGATACTATGTAAGGTAATTTTCAGAACCTAGGGTGACAGGCAAATGTATAGCCTTTAAAATATTATTTTATCATAGGAGAATTAAATAGAGACAAATGAGTGAGGATCAAGATATAGAAAAAAAAGTTTTGATCAGAAATATAATGAAGAAAAGCTTTTTCCCTGTTAAAAAAGGGATTCCTGACTTGATCAGAGGAAGAAGGAGAAACGATGAGAACCTACTCAGGCTTCCTGCTAAGGCTGTCAGAAAACTCAAGAGAAATGATTTCACAGCATGCCCAGGTTTGCAGCAGGACCACAGCAGTTATGCACAAGGACATTGATGGCATTGACTATGGTGAAAGTACCTCAAGGTGATGGCAGAGAGCCAGTAACTGATGAGTCCCTTTCTCTAACTCCACCACCACCTTGGCCTTACCCAAGACCCAAAACTGTAAGTGGCCATGAGGTTGGAGAGGGAAACCCAACCTTGATGAAACTGGACACTAGGTTGCCATATAGAAAATAATTATTTTTTACAAAGCTGTTTCAAAACTAAATTATACTCATAGTGACTGGCGCAGAGATAGTTCTTAAAAAGTTTGTCTTGAATTTTGAGTGGATGAATGAATGAATACAGATCGGCCACACAAGTGCAGAACATTTTATGGTGTGCCTAAAGAGCATTCAGTTGTTGGAATTTTAGAAAACAATACATAACATAAATGCCTTTCCTTCCCAGATTGCAACTAACTGGTAAATACTCAAAGAAATTGACCAAATTTGGATTTTTTAAAAAATCAGCTTTATTGGTATATCTAAGGGATGAAGCTTAAATCTGTAGCCACACTCAGGATCCCTAATGCAATCCCTTTGAATGGAATTCTCTCAGATTGTGTTTCTGCCTCAGTAATCTTCCACATGTATGAACCAAGAACACCCATATGCGGAGTCCAGGTCACAGAAAGACACCAGTTACCCACAGGCCCCACAGGACTGAGCCAGGCATGCTTAGCTTCTTCTCCCCAACCATCCATCAGATACTTCATCCTTTTCCCACGAGGAGAAGCCAGTTAGGTGTGAGGAGAAAGGCCAGGAGTGTTTCTCTAGCAGAACTCATACAGAGTCATGACCTCAGAAGAGTGAAGCTTCCTCTCTAACGTCAATACCCAGCTGGTCATTGGCATGATGTATGACTTGCAACAAATTCAATCCACTTGGCTTCCCAAATACCTTAATCCTCTCCTGATATGATCAAATTGATCCTCTCCTCAGGCGTGTCTGTCGTTCAAGGTGGAATGGGGTAGGTCGGGTGCTATGGTGTCTCTAAGTTCTTGTTCCTACTTCAGAATAGGAGCAAACTTACTTAGAGTAATATTTCAGGCTCCTCGTTTCTGCTTTCTCCCCCAGATTATATCAGATGGTTGGAAGAAGCATTCTTCTTATTATAAGAGATGAAAAGAACATTTGAGTCTCCTTAACTCCCATCTCTCCTGGATCCCAGCACACAACCATTCTCAGACTTTGTTCAAATTATAACACAGAGCCGAAGTTAAGGGAAAATAACTGGCCAGCCAAGGGATTGTGACTTCTAGCCAAACAACCTTGTAAATATGTGTTTGTGTACATACATATGTGTATGCGGGCATATGTGTGCATACAAACACATGTATACATATGTGTATATGAATATCGTGATCTTTAAAGTTGCACTGGTGGCTAGAACTGGGGTCTGTAGGAAACACTGTGTAGAATTGCCTGTTCATTCTCCTTTAGGAGGCTGAGCAATTTAATGAAATTCCTCATTGGATGAGGATACCCAAATAGGGAGACAGAGAAGTTTGTTGAGATGGAGTGGGCAAGGACACAAACCACCTTGATCTCCCTTTCTTTAAGCAATGAGAGGACCCAGCTGTAAGGTCTGTGCTTTTTAGATCATCTGTGTATTCTAAAGTCACAAGACAATCATTCCATCCTTATCTGCCTTGCCTCAGTTAATTCCCTTTACCCAAGAATATATTGTCTGAACTTTTCAGTATTTAACTTAGTAGCGTAAGGAAACAAAATGGGCTTAGAGTTCTTCCAAACTGGGTTGGTCTTTGTGTATCAGTTAAGATTAGGTTTGGTTATGAGTCAAAGAAACACAAATAACTGTAACTTAAAAAAAAAAAATAAGTTTATCTCTCATATACAGCTGTTTCTCAGTATCTGTAGGAGACTGGTTCCAGGACTCTCTGAGGTTACCAAAATCCATGTATGCTCGATTCCCTTATATAAAATATTATAGTATTTGCATATAACCTCTGTACATCCTCTTGTATACTTTAAATCATCTCTAAATTACTTATAATACCTAACACAATGTAAATGCTATACAGATAGTTGTTATACTGTATTGTTTAAAGAACAAGGACAAGAAAAAAATCTGTACATGCTCAGTACAGACACATTTTTTTCTAAATATTTTCAATCTGTGATTGTTTTAATCCATGAATGTGGAACCCATGGATAAGACAGGCAGACTGTATATGTAAAACAGAATACAGGACTGGAATGGCAACTTGGCTCCCAGAAGTTCTCAGGAATCCAGGCTTCTTTCTACGTTGTTTCACCACGTGTGGCCTCCATTCACGAGATCAACTCATGGCCTGACACAGTTGCTCCAGCTCCAGCCATCACATCTGCACTCCACCCAGGAAGACAAAAGTGACACAGAAGAGGAAAAGAAGAACACTTGATAGCAGTTTTTAAAGGAAGGTACCTAAAAGGTGCCATATGATACTTTTGCTTCTGCCAGCTAAAAATAGAGGGTCTTATTTTAGAGGAGAATAGATTATGAGGAATGACTAGCAGCCTCAGCTGCACCTTGAAACACATTACCTTTTATCTATATTAGGAAATTACTGGTAACATGCTCCTGTCACCAACACCTTCATCATCAGCTTCACTCACTGACTCAAATTCCACCATTAGTCAATCCACCACTCCAACCAGAATGGTCTCTGTATACTCACTCATAAATATGCCTTGCAACCTTTCCTCCATACTTTTACCTACACTGGTCCTATTGTTTGGAATGCCCTCCCTCCCCTTCTCTACCTAAATTCTACTCACCTTTGAAGGCTCAGTTCAAGCCCCACCTTCTTGGAAAAGCCTCCTCTTCCCTTCCTTTGTCCCAATAAGAGCTCTCTTTTCTGAACTCCCATAGTTCACATTATCTACACTAGTCATCTGACTCTTGGCATACATAGACATATGTGTTTAGCTCACATGCATGTCTTTTACCTTCAACTAGATTGTAAGCTCCTTGGAGGCAGGAAAACTATCATGACTTCTTTGCACCTTTCAGAGTACCTAGGCATACACATGTTCCTAAAACTTCTATGTACCTGGCCACTTGGAAGTCAGGGTTGGGGGAATTAGCATAAGACTCATGAGCCAAGAGAAATGAATCAGAAACTCAGCTCTGACCCTAACTAGGTCTGTAACCCTGGGCAAGAAACTTAAGTTCTCTGAGCTTCAGATTTCTCATGTATAAAATACAAGAAGACTTGCATAACCTAATCCAAACGGCTATGTTAAGGAATACACACACACACACACACACACACACCCGCTTGGCATAAGACAAACACCACACAAATAATATGTCTGTAGTTTCTGTTCGAGTTTTTTTGTTTTTGTTTTTTTGTTTTTTTGTTTTTTTTTTTACTGTAAGCAATAGAAGCCAACAGCTCTTGCTAACTTGAGCAAAATAGTCTTTATTGTAATAGCAGAGCAGATTGCTCACAGAATCAAAGCGTGTCTGGAGTCCAGACCAGTCCTGGAAACAGATGGGGTGCAGGGCAGCTCTGGGGTCCAGGGGGCAAGAACTGTTTGACCAGATTGTCAGGTGCACTGCCAGAAATGAACTACCTCCACGTTTCCAATGTTGTGCTATTCCATGAGATTCACGTTCTGGGAGAGACTGGTTGGCCAACCTTTGGGTATATGCTCCCACTCCTTGGTTACAGCAGACCAGATCACCTTCATAGTCCCACAAGGACTACCTGCACACAATGGAGGAAGGTCAACTCCCCAAAGGAAATCAGAGTGATGTTATCAAAAGTAGGGTGAATGGATGCTGGGTGGTCAGAAAGCAGTAAATATCCACTACAGGGCTTAATAAACATGTGTTGATTGAGTGACAGTGGCCCATTCCTTTAATTCTGAAGACATTTTGCACTATAAGTAGTACAAGTGATTTCTTTAGACCTTATCAGTGAACACCTTGGAGAGCATCAGTTTATCAGATTCTTTCTACCAATGGCAATTAGAACAAGATCTTACAGAAAAGGGAAACAGAATTACTCCCTGATGGAGGGAGGGCACTGGGAGAGAGAAATGAAATCTCAGCTCTGTCACCACTTGCTCAGAGAAATCTTTTCTGACCTTCCTAGGTCAAGCCTCCCTCCATTCTACTTTCTTATAGCTCTATGTCTTCTCCTTTGTGAATAATACAGTGCAAGTTAAATTTGAGTTTTTAATTAATGGACATTTCTCCCATAAGTTGTAAACTCTATGAGGGCAGGGCCAATGTCTTTCTGCTCACTTCTGTGTTTCCGTTACATATTCCAGAGCCTGGCATATTCTAAATGCTTAGGAAATATTTATTGAATGGATGACACGAGTGAAGAAATGAATAAGTTCTAAAAGGGCCAGAAAAATTAGGTCAGCTGCACAAGTATCTGGAGTAGGTCCTTCCAACCACAAACCAGGGGCAGGCTCCATCTTTCCCTTCCCAGGCACATGGAGTGGCAGGAAAGAGGTTAAAAGTAGTGCAGATTAGCCAATGCCCCATCCACTAGGGGCTGGGCCATGCTGCACTTTTTCCCCAGAACCCTCCCCGGGAGGGTAGAAGGCCCATAAGATGGTGGCAGCAGTCATTCACAGCTGCTGGGAGAGGAAATAAGTTATTCACACTCTGATCTGGGGCATCCCTTCCTTGCTGTGGGCATCTACCCAAGCAGGAGCATTGCTTATGCAGATGCTATGCTCCCCACGTGGCTAATCTGCATGTGTCTCCTGGGACAAAATAATAACAAGCCCTTCCATTTGTATGGCACTTCAAAGTTTATAGAGCTCTGTCTTAATTCTTTTTTTTTTTTTTTTTTTGTATGCAGCAGCCAACTTATAAGACAGGCAAGCGTCATTGTGATTTTATAGATGAAAAAATGAAAGCTCAGCATCTTGTTAAGGTTATACATCTAGGGAACTTCAAAGCCAGGTAATCTCCTCATCATCCATGAGTAGAAGGCATACACTTTTAGCATAAAAAAATCTCAAGGCCTTCTTTTGAGCCCTAACGATAGCTCTCACCTTGTCACTGAACATAATATTGAAACTTGCCAAATAAAGGGATTCAGGGAAATAGTGAAGTTATGATTCAGTTTTAATTCTTGAAGGTACAGTTTTATTCTTGTTAAGTCATATTATTAATAGGTTTCATCTTAGTTTAAATTGATTTAGATGGAGAAAGAAAAAGAGAGAGTGAAAGAGATAGACAAACTTAGATTTCATTTGCAATTCAGTTAAATTTTATTTTGTCTTTGAGTTTAGAACTGACAAATTAACTCCACTTTCATCCCATTTTTGATTCATTTTAGGTGAACTCAATTTTCTTAAGAGACAGCCTAGCCACAGGTCCTTTGAGGTGTGAAGGCCCAACCTGTGGATCCAGGCTTTCCACTCTGAACCTAGCCCAAAGGCCTTCCCCATCATGCAGGTCATGAAAAGCAGGTGACAGTAGGTGGCTGGGGGAATTTCCTAGGACCTGATTGCTCCTCCTTGGGGGTTAGAGTTCTGAATGTGTCGTCATAATTGGAATTTTATCTGCATGCTTTAAAACAAAACAGCAGACACTTCCCCACAACTCTGGCTCAGGCTCTGGAAGACACGCTGAGATTTGAGGAGGTGATGGTGAGAAGTGATGCCTTCTGAGTTCAGGTGAACCAGGATGTGTTCTTCTTTTTCCTCAAATAGGGTCTGAGACTCCCAGCAGCCTTTCATCAATGACCAAACTCCAAGAGCAGGTCTGGCCCGCGGTGCAGCAGCTAACACTCATCTGGTCCTTACTATACTCCCAGCGCGGGGCTAAGTGCTTCACACATATTATCTCACCTGTGCTCACAAACCCCCCTGAGGTAGAAACAAGTACCATCCCTGAGGAATCAACTCAGCAAAGTGAAGGAACCTGCCCAAGACCACATAGCTAGTAAGTCCAGGAGCTGGGAATTCAATCTAGACTCATCCACTTCCAGTGGGAAGGGGAAAAGATGAATGGAGACAACTGATCCCCAGTGAAAGCCTGGAAGCCAGGAGCAGAGCCCTCACTGTGCATGAAAGAGAGGTGTGCTTCTAACCCAAACTCCTTCCCAGGTCTTTTATGTGAGTAAAAATATAAATTTCTATTGTGTTTGAGCTATTATAATATTTGGAGGTTTATTTGTTGCAGCAGGTAGCATTAGTCCAAGTAGTCCATATAGCCACCTAACCCAGCCTTGTAGGCTTGAGAAGGCCACGTATGCTGATTCTGAAGGTCAGGTCGTTGCTCACTAGGCAAATATGAGGGGTAAAGGGCTTGTGCCTGGGCTCTCCCAGGAAGCTGGAGTTAGGAACTAAGGTCTGCCCAGTGGAGGCCAATCTGAGATAAGGCCTCCTCAGTGGGCTCCTCCTGTCAACCTGGCCTTATAATACACATCTATCTCCTTCCAGGCCCTCAGCAAGAGGAAGAGCCAGCTTCTAACATATGGTGAGTGAGCCAGAGGTGGGGGTTGCAAGCTTTGAACAATTGCAAGTGGGGCAGAAAACAGACAAAAAACAGTCCCCTCCCCCCCATGAGTATGTCTCCTGGTCTTACATCCATACTGCTTCCTGACTTCTTCTCTCCATAGTCCTATTTGCCCACCATATATCACATTGAAAATTGTTGATAACTTTGGGAGACTCTGTCAGGGAGCCACTGTCTGCTGCCTGGCTCTCCCATTCTGGCTGGGCATCTGCCTTCAGTCCTGCATGAGAAATCCTTCTCCTGCCCCGTCACTCTGTTCTGATTTCCAAGCAAGTGTTCCCTCATCACATGTCGCAAACTGCTCTGCCCTGAGGGAACTTGATGGTGGTGATGGAAAGCTCCCACTGCCTCCTTCTGTGGGGTCAAGACTGGGGTCTTTGTCCATCTTGGCAAGAAGTTGAAGACCCTTTTCTCCTTATGTTTTGCTGTAGTCATCCTTTCCATTCATTCAAAGCTTTGCCATAAGCTCATCCCCATGGCTTTGTAGACAAAACTCCCATGCCCCCCTGGTTCCCCACCCACCATCCAATCCCTGAATAAACAACAGCTCATTTGTAAGAGATTTTTAATTTCATCTTGGTATGCCATTAAGGAGTGGAATAAGGATCTCTATTCATTTTCACTCACATAGTATCTGCTACATTCTCCAACTGGTCTTTACCACAGAAACCTGTGGGGCCATACAGCATCTGCATAATTTTCACTCATCAGACTGGTTTGGGTTTCTTGGTGGTTTGCATAAATTATAAACAAGAGCACAAAAAAATCACACGACATAGACGCTACCATAAGGGGACATGTTCCCTCTGGCCTTGCCAGAGTGATAGGGACGTGTCTCTATGTTCAAGTCTCCAATGATGTCCCCAGAAGTGAGGCCAAGCCTGTCCCGGCCCCTCCCGGATAGGTCCACAGTGACCCTCTGTCTTCCCCACCAACTCATTCTGGTTTCCCAGGAGGCTTCCTAGCACAGAACGATCCCATCCTAGCACCACAACTGGAGACCAGGGTGTGGAACTGTCTCCATGTACAATGGCTGCTGGGTCTTCTGTGCTGAGGATCAGAAGAGTGAGTTGGAAGGAAGAGCCAAGGGTTTCCACCGGACCCTTCTGCCTCTATGAGCTCCATGAGGTTCTTTAGAAACAGACCCTCTAAAACAAGGGGCCCCAGACTTTTTCTGTAAGGGCCAGACAATACAGATAGCAAATATTTCAGGATTTCCAGGCCACAGACAGCCTGTTATATATTCTTCTTCTCCTTTTTTTTTAATGACCTCAAAAAAAAAGTAAAAACCATTCTTGGCTGGCAAGCCATAGAAAGCAGGCCTGCAGGCAGCAGTTTGCCCACCCCTGCTCTAGAACACCACCAGGCCCTCTTCCATCCCCTCAGCCTTCGCCTCCTCCCCACTCCGGGACTCTGGGATTCCTCTGAGCTGCTCTGAGCTGGTGTCTCCTCCAGCACAGGCTTTGCAGAGGGACTTCAGCAGGCAAAACTGCCCTCGGGAGTTTGGGAGCCCTCCTGCTCTGCAACCCTATGTACCCTCCTTTGCCAAGTGAGTGCCCTGGTTGTATCTTAAACAAATATCAGATATTAGTCTCAGCCCTGCTCATGTGTCCTGGGAATGAATTAAGCCTTGGTGTTTCCCAGTGAGGTAGGTACCTACTATTAGCCTCATCCACACTTGCAGATGCTGAAGCTCAAGAGCTGAGCCAACCTTCCGAGCACTGCCCAACAACCACTTGTCAGAATTTAAAAGAAAGCCCAGGAGTCTGGGCTTTACATTTTCTCAGAACATGATCAGGGATTATGCTGTCCCACCCCTGCCCAGTGATTCAACCCCAAAGAGAGCAAGAATGCAAGAGAGAACACCATCAGCCACACGGAATTGCTTTCCAGACCTGAAAGACACTCTGCAAACAGAATGAACCCAAGCACTCAAAGCTATGGGCTAGGTGGAGCAGCCCTCTCTGCCCTGCTGACAAGTCTCGTCAAACTAAAAATAAAGTTTATAAAAGTAAATTATCTCATTTTATAACTTAAGTGCATCAAGCATTTCCTTAAATATAGTTCACACTGAAAATAAAGTTACTTTTGCTGTACAGTTGGTGTCTGTTAATTAGGAATAAACTTTGAGGGTAAAATATGAAAGGTTACACACTCACACACACATCTATCTGTCTGTCCTTCTGTCTATGGGTGAGTAGATGGCTAGACATATGCACCTCTTGACAAGAGCTTCCCCGACATGGTGGGAAGTTGTTAGGAGTCCCTAAGTATCTAGTTTGCATGAGAATGTCTATATTAAAAGTCCCTGTCCTTAATGATAAACACGTCTTCATATCTTCATATCTAATGCTAAGACTCTTATTAGAAACATTAAACTATGCAATCCATAATGTATTCAGTCTTTGGAAATGCTGAGCTACACCATATCATTATACAACAGCATCCCCAATAAAACTCCCTCCCCAACCCACCTCTTCCCTGGCCTCCCTGTCCCAAAGCCAGTGACCCCTCACAGAATATGGTTGTTCCATATGGGAGCCTAGTCACAGGACTCTAGGGGAAGACTCAAGAGGTGAAGTAAGAATTCTGCATGGAGTACAGGTGGTCAATGGGGTTTCCCACTCTGGACTGCAGAGGCCCAGCTTCTGAGGTTGCTAGGAAACAGTCACCCAGGTTACTGAGGGAGGTGTCATCGCTATCCAGGTCGTGGAAAAGGGGCTCGGCACCTGAAATGGAGAGGAAACACTGGCATGAGGGTCTGGAAGAGGTGACTCATTTCAGTGTCAGGATATTCAGCTGAATTCAACAAGCGTTGCCTGAGCACATGTCCCATGTGAAACTTTCTACAAAAAGTCTGTATTCTCTTTAGGCAGCTCGTGTCCAGAGTGCAACAAGTGAAAACAATCTAAACCAGGACATGACAAAGTGCTAAATTGAGTGCAGCATAAGCAAATGTCACGGTGTCTAGACAGGGAGTGTGGGGAGTAGGCAGGACATGTCACCAGAGGCTGGGGAGACAGGGCAGAGCTCCCACAGGACTTGGGCCTACAAAATGGTGCTTGAAGAAGGGATGATAAAACCAACAAAAAAACAAAACCAAAAAAAAAGCCCTTTGAGTGAGGTTAATGAAAACTCCGGTGATAACATTTATTCTTTCAAACACCAAGGGTCTACTAGCTATCAGGTGTTACCCCAAATTTGTAATGGAAAGGAAGGTTAGGTGCCTACCTTCAACTAATTTATACCTTTCATAGGGAAGCCAGTAGGGCACACAGTGGAACAGCTGAGAAATCACTGCAACCAGGACGTGGAGGCAAAGAATGTTCTGCCTCCACTTCAGGGAAATAGGAGAGGTGAAAACTGGAGTTTATACAACTTGTCATGGGGCTTTAAATATTCATTTTATTAAAGGAGTCATCACAGGGATGCTTTAAGTAATACAACCTCTGACACTGAAAAGAATTCGCAAAAAAATGTAGTTGCCCTGTTTTCCCACAGCGGTGGAGTAAAGAATGGTACAGATGTGACCTGTGCCTTCTAAGGAAGCCAAGAGGGTGGCTATCACTGAACATCCAATGAATGGGGTCGGCCAGTGAAGGGCTTGCCAAGGGCCAAATCTTAATAAATGTTTGCTGAATGTGTGATATGGGAAGGTAGGGGTGATTTTAACAACAGATTTTTTTTTTTTAAATGAAGGCAAGAAAGAAGTTGTTTAACAAAATCTGTGATCTGTGACATGAATCTCTGATAGTAATGTTTTGAAGGCTTGCTGCATAAAATTATTTTTTAACTGTCAGTGTAATTTATCAGATTACACAGTATAGACCAATGCATTACATACACCACTAACCTTCTCTGTATAAAAATGTAATGCCCTATATTTGGTTGAAGTTTAACTTGAGCCTTCACTCCAAAGCTCACCCAGCCCCCTACTCTGGGTCCTCAGGCCCCCAGTTGTTGTCCATTAGCTTAAGCACAAAGCTGGGTAAGTGGGAGAGGCTCAGCTATCCATATATGCAGCATTTAAATCAATGCTTCTTTGGGTGGGGTGGGTATAAGGGAGATACTTTTCACTTTACAAGTCAGTTTATGTTTCACTAGTTAAATGAGAACACCTATTGGTATCCATAGTAGGATAGTCCAGATAGAAAATTTGTCTTCTGTGCTTTTTATATCTTTTCTTACTTTAGGCAAATGTTTGCTTAATTAAGGCCTTCCGTAGCACTGATACTGCTGACATCTGGCATGAAAGCGCAAGACTTGTAGAATTCAATGACAACAAACAGGTCTACAAGGAGAGCACAACTTCCTGTTAAAAACCAACAAACAAGAAGCTTTGAAAACAAGATAAATGGAAGGGTCACTAATGAATATGCATGAAGGTCTTTCTCCTGTAGCCATTGGTTAGGCGATTCTAGCAGTATTTTGTAGGGCACATTATTCTGCTTTGGAGCTTCGGTGAGCATCTGGGAACTGAGTAGATGTGTTTAGGAGGGAATGAGAAACCCATACAAGATATGAGAGGGCCCGAGGGGCTTGAGTCCCTCTTACCATAAGGGTGCATGTGGTCTCCAGGCATCTGGGGTGGGGTGAGACCCTGTCGGAAGGGATCTGAGCTGTAGACACTCTGCTCGATGGCCAGGAGCTGCTGTGGGGTGGGCAGAGCTGTGTAGGGGTTCATGATTCCTTCCATCCCAGCACTCCCACCACCATTTGTCTGAGCTGTGGAACAAAGAAGCAGCCAGGTCATTCTCAATGTGCAGCCTGGCATGTGACTTCCCTGGGTCCTGATTCCCTCATTTATAAAATAAAATGGGATGAGGTGACATCAGTGGTTCCAGTCTTTGTCCTACCAGAGGCCATCAGCAATCACTTTGGAGGATAGGAATAGGGTAGGGGCTGGGATGTTGAACTTTGAGAACATCCTTGAAATATATCATTTCAACAAAAGGTTGTGATGCTAGCCACATGTTTGGCAGTCACTAGAATAGATGTATCTAAAGATCTTTCTATGATAAATCAGTATGAGCCCATCAGTCAAGTGGGAGCTGTGACCTGTTGACCTCATGGGGCTGATGGGAAGATTCCACAGGACTGTGTATGCTTTGGAATTATAGCTTGCTATGCTTGTAGATAGAATTTTATAAGAAAAGCAGGATTCACTTCCTGCCTCCACATCTTGCTGAGGTTCTCTGAACATGGGAAGAACAGATACTATTTCCCACCAGCCTCTGCTTTCTTAAGTCTACCTTTGGAGCTTCCTTTAGAATTATGTAAACTAAGTCCCAAGCCATATGAGTTTGTGTTCTCACAATGCTTTGATGCATTCTTCTCCCTTTGAACTGCACAGGGGTCCTGTGAGGTAGGACTAGCAGGCATTAGGGCCCTACCCTAGGGATGCACACAGCCTGAGGAACAAGGCAAAGTTGCTCCCATAAAAAGAGCCTTAGGGGTGGAGCTGAGGGAAGAATTCAGATCTAACCAGCTTGCTGCTCCACCCTTCCCCACACCCATGCCCTGTTTTATTTCTTCTCTCCCTAACTTCTACCTTGTTGTTAACATACCGTTTAGTCTAGAAGGTAAGAAACTAAGGGAACTCTTGGCTGCAAGAGTCAAATTCTAGATTAAGCCTAGACCTGATGCCAAGCACAAGGCAGGGTCCATATGAGGATAAGAGGCTGTGCTGAGGGGCCTGAGAACTAGGATCACATTCCACAGACTTCAAAGTGTGGTCCACAGACTAGCAGCAATGGCACCACCGAAAAGCTTGTTAAAGAGGCATAATCTTGTGGCCCACCCAGACCTTCCTTATGAATTGGAATCTGCACTTCACCAAACTCCCAGGTGATTTACGTGCATATTAAAATGTAAGAAGCCCTGTTTTAAGGTACAAACCATTCAAGGAATTCTGGATAGCTGAGTTGGGGGGTGAGGGGCATAGCCTTTAAGAATGACATTGTTCTAATATAGTATTTCTTGTTTGTTTTTTTTCTTTTAACTTCCATGAAGTCTCCCACAGTCTGTACCTCTTCACCCTCCTCCCTAATCCTCATATCAGTCTGACTTTTTTAAAAGTACACCTGGGTAGAGATGAGAAGGCAGCATGGCCTGTGGAACACAGTGTTCCAGTTCCAGCCCCCTCCCTTACTGATCTAGGGCCACATTCAGTCTTGCAGAGCCTTTGTTCGCTCATCTGTGAGATGGGGATAATAACAACTTCTCCACTCACCTCCCGGAGTGGGTGTTGTAAAAGTCAAGTCAGCACGTATGAGATCACCAATCTATAAAACTGTTCAACAAAGGAGGGCATTGTTATTTTACTATCATTATTTTTACTACTTTACATTATTTTGGAAAGAGGCAAGTCACCGAGGCATCTTCTATTAAATCAATTAGCCTGGAAGGAGAACTAAGCAAGATGAGAAACTGAACGTATCTGTGACTCTGCAAGTAGTCCTGACACATTCTCCCTGACACTGTGGTGGGATCCAGGCCCGGACGCTGTGGATAAGGTCAGTGCCATCCCCAATTAGCAGCTCTAAGCCTGCATGCAGCTCAGGCGTCCTCAGTCCTCTCACAAGTTCCTCATGGCTCAGTCCTCCCTTGAAGGCCTTATCTCTCCAGCGGGTATGGTCTAGGCTTCACTGAGTCCAGATATGTCATCCAAAGAGCTGGGTAGTGGGAGGCCTCTGGTAGGAACAGCCTGGATTCCAGCCAGAACTGCCTGGGAGGAGGCACCAGCTTACCAGAGCTCAGCCTCTGGGTGTTTTGCTGATCTTGCTGCTGCTGCTGCTGTCGCCTGGCCAGCTTCTTCATCTGATAAGGAGAGGACCACAGGATTAGAAGTCAGGTGACCTGCAGCATGTTCACATGGTAAGGTGGGGGCCTGGAAGCGACGCCTTCCCTGGGAGAGGGCTTGTTGGCAAAGCTCTAGCTCTTGCTTAGGAAAGGAGCCGCAGTGGCCAGCCCCGTGTGCTAGAAGCATTGCAGCTGAGAGCTCTTCTACTCTGCAGCAGTATAAAGACAGCTGACTGGGAAGCAGGGGTGCAGCTTGTCTTAGCAGAAACAGGGATGTTCCCTCAGCAAACAAAACTTGCTGCTTGTGGTGTGACCATTTTACATTAGGTAATAAGTGTGTGACTGTGAAATTTGCAGCCCAGCCTAGACGTATGGAACAAGAGGATACTGACAGGTTGTAATTTAGGATCAGCCCAGAGGCTGTTCCTTTCCCCCTCCCTGTCTACTGGCCCTTAAGTTTGAGATGAGCCTACCCAGACATTCATGCCTCTTCCAAGGTACCCTGCTAACATGCAAGCTTCCCTGAAGGAATATTTTAACTCAATGTTTCTCAAACTGTGTTCCATAGAGCATTAGGGTTCCATGAGATGTTGACATATACTTTGAGCGCGTGTAAGTGTCTGTGTGTAGGAAACACTAGATTTTTGTAAACATTTTCTCTATTGCAAGATTTTTCAGACCTTTAAATGGGCCCCTGTGCTTTATGAATCCATAGACTACAGGGCCTCTGCAACTTATCGCACCATGGAGTCTTTCTTTGGTGGAATAACACATCAATAGCCCTGTTCCGAGGATGTCATTTAGGGAAATGCTACCTTAACCAATCATGATCAAATAAAGAGATAACCTGTGATACTGTAAAGTATATATTTGGTTGTCGACCCTGTTTTTTGGTATACGATTCCTAAAATTTTGGACTCTCCAAAGCGATGCCTATTTGAATGTTAATGACTGACTGACCGCTGTCAGCCTCTAGGTAGCTTCAGAGTGGAGGCTGATAATCAGAAAGACCCGGGTGTGATTAGATGGTTGGAACATTCAGCCCCACCTCCAAACCTCTGTGGAAAAGGGATGGGCTGAAAGTTAAACTGACCGTCAGTGGCCAGTGATTTAATTAATCATGCCTACATAAAGAAACCTCCATAAAACCCCAAAAGGATAGGGATCGAGAGCTTCCAGACAGCTGAATACATGGAGATTCCTGGAGACTGGGGTACACAGGGAGGGCATGGAAGCTTCACACCCTTCCCCCATTTCTCGCCATATGCATCACTTCATTTGCATCCATTGTAATATCCTCAATAATAAAGCAGTAAATATAAGTAAGTATTTCCCTGAGTTCTGTGAGATGCTCTAGCAAATTTATCAAACCCAAGGAGTGGGGTCACGGGAATCCCAATTTATAGCTAGCTGGTCCAAAGCACAGGTAAAACAACCTGGAGCTTGCAATTGGCATTTGAAGGGGAGGACAGTCTTGTGGGACCGAACCCTCAACCTGTGAAGTCTGACACTATTTCCAGGTAGAGAGTGTCAGAATTAGAGGACACCCAGTTGGTATCCACTGCACAATTGATTGCCTGCTTGGCGTATGGAGAATATCTCCACATATTTTGTCACAGAAGCATTCTGCACTGATTGTTGTAGTGTAAGAGCAGAGGAAATATAGAGTTTGTTTTTTCCTCATATCATCCACTAAAGATCAGGGCTCTTGAGAAACAGTCCACAGGACACATGTATTTTTAGAGGTAGGAAGATGAATGAGTAAAAGGTCTAAAACTAAAACCATGATGAGGGAATATAGAGCTTCATTGGATCCAGAGGACAGTATGACGGCTTGGGCCTATATTAGTGAGGGCTGGGCCCTGGGAGAAGTAAGAAAAGGCACTCATTCTACCCTGTCATAACATTGTCTTGGACCAGTCATATGCATGCTACTTTTAAAACAACTCTGGTATTTGCGTTAAATAAATATGAATTAAGGAACATGCTTTTACCAAAAGACACAGAAAGACATTTATTCATACAGATGGCTGGCCAAATTCACAGTCATGGCCACTAGGAAAATACAAGCAATTTCACTAAAACGAATGCCTTCTCTCTCCCCTTCTGCAGGGCTGCTGTGGCCAAAATAACTATTGATAACAGAATTTTTGAATCAAGAGAACTACTCTATCCAATGAGCTAAGGTGAGAAAACCGGGCAGCAAGTACAATGTTCTACTGGGATTATTTCAGGAAACCAGCAACACGGGGACAGATAAAAGTAAGAAAAAGGTTACCTTCGCTCTCTGGTTCTGGAACCACACCTGGACAACACGAACACTCAGTCCTGTCTCTGCGGCCAGAGTCTCTCTCACCTTGGAAAAATTGAATATGAGAAATGTAGGCACATTGGCATCTCAGGGTAGGAGGTAGAACGTCTTTTATATAATACATGAGGAGGCCAAAAGACTATCCGCTCTAGGAGCTGGATAGTTTTTAATGTTGAGCATAAACACAAACACGAGAACATTGCTTCCCTTCAGGTAGAGAGAAAGTCCTTCACCAGGTAAAGAAACAAAATAATAATTATTAATTTACATGTGCATTCCCAAGAGGTGTTTCTGGATTTCTCTTGCTCTGGAAATTAGGCCTTCAAGTGGTTTAGACATTAGTCTATTGTTGCGCTTTAGCTATAAGCCATGCATATGCATTGACCTACTTCAGGAGATCTGAGTGAAAATCACTTTGGAAAAACAAATGGCTCTCTCTTGCTCTCCTCTCTTGCCTAAATTCATTGACCTTAATTTTTGGTTTTGTCCCTCATGTCTCTATGTAACTTTGGGTGTTTCACAAATATCCACATTAACTGCTACCTCGAGTGAGCCCTGCCCAAAGAGAATAAGATGAGAGCCATCTGGAATCCGGCAGAGCCAGGTAGACAACTCTGAGGCCAGCATGTGTGCCAGGGCTGTGGCGGAGACAGCACAACTGGGATCCAGATAATAAAGAGATACATGGAAACATCTGCCCACCATACAGGCACACAGTGAGGTCTGGCAAGGTGTCGAGAAGAGAAAGGGCAAGAAGCACAGATTTTCGGAGGGGACCTGAGAGACACTGCCCTCTCTTGATTAGATCCTGGGGAGAAGATGGGATTGAAAGAGCTCCTTGAATAAACGTGTGAGTAGAGCAAACTGAGGCCTTGAGAAATACTTCCCCTTTATCATGCCACTTGGGGCAAGGCTTAGAAGTGGAATGATTAGAACAGGTTTTTGCAGCACATCCTTCTGCAAAGTCAATTAAAATAGGAGTGTACTCAGGGGCCCACCTCCACCTGCTGAAACCCTATCCATTTCTCAGAGGCCCAGCTCAAAAGCCACCTGTTCCACAAAGCCTTGCCTGATTGCCTAGACCAAAGTGACCTTTCCCTTGCCTTGCTTCCTGGCTTCCCCTCTGTTATGGTCCTCAGAGCCCCCTCTCTGGTGTTACAGTAATGTGTACACGCATCTCCTTCTTGCTGGTTACTTGGAAGCTGCCCGGGACAAGCACTCAGCACAAAGCCATACATGGGCTGGGAGTTTAGTATACATGGAAGAAGTAAATAAGTGAGGAAGATTATAATTTGTCCTGGTGCAAGCCCAATTTGGGGGCATTTCACTTTCTACCATACCTCTCTTGGAGCATAAGGAGCTGAAAGGGCAGAAAAAGTGAGTCTGCAACTGAATCTTTCCGAAGGTCAGAAGTTGTGATAGGCTAGATTATTGCTCAATAAATATCTATCCTTCCCTCCCCTGCTCTGTGGTGGGTGTGTGCTTCACCACTGCACCTATGCTGGGCTAAGCCCATGCCTTGCTTTGGCCTGTGGGATGTGATATGTCTGATATCCAGCAAGAGGTTTTCGATGGGCTTCCCACTTTCACTTGGCCTCTTGCCTCCTGCCATCCTCATGAGAACAACATGCCCAGGAGAGGGCTGCTCTTTCAGCCTGGACCCTCGAATGACAGACAGGTGGAGCAGGCTGGAACCTGCACCCCACTGGGCCACAGCCAATGCACAGTCCAAGAAGGGAAAATAGATGTTTGTTGGGAGCCATGATGACTTTTTGTTTGTTTGTTTGTTTTATCACAGACAAAGCTGACTCATACAGAAAAGGATGCAGGAAAAATAATGCTAACATTTTTTCAAAATATATTTCCTTTTTGAATTTCAGTAAAGAATACCCTGTTTTCTTTATTTTTATCATGTAAAAGATAGTACTCAGTATATGACAGGCAGTCGATAAACAATAAGTACTCAATAAATGGGCGCTGCTATTTATGGCAGAGACTGCTAATTGTCCCCAATATCTATTCTTTCTTCCTCCTATGAGTAATTGAATCACTAAGTTTAGCAAGGCTCTTGGTCACCCAGACAGACTCATTTCCCAACTTTCCCTGTAGGAAGTGTGGCCACAGGACTACATTTTGGCCAAAACATATGAGGAGAAATGATTTGAGCAACCCCTAGATACATCCTTAAAAAGCAGGGTGCTTGCCCTCCATTTGCTCTTTCTCTACCTGGTGACCAGAAACATGGTGACAACTGGAGCAGTCGCTTGAACCCGAGAGATGGATAACAGAGCCACCCACGAGCCTTGCCTTGATCACCTCTGGACTGTGACGGAAGAGAATAAACTCCTATCTCATTAAACCACTGTATATTTTTTACATGAATGTTCATAGCAGTCCTATTTGAAACAGTCCCAAACTAGATACAACCCCAAACACCCATCAACAGGTGCATGGACAAACCAACCATGGCACACCTTTACAGTGGAATGCTGAAATAAGAATGAATCAATCCCCAAATCACCACACCAAGTGGAAAAAGCCAGACTCAAAAAAGAGTACATACTGCAAGCCACTGTGTTTTTATACTCTTTGTTTTACAGCATCTGGATCTACACCACAATGGGCACCTATCATTATTACTGTTCCCATTGTGCTCCATGAAATGAAAGGTGTGCTCCATGAAATGAAAGGTGGAGTTGGTGTGCACGTATGAAAGCTTGGGGAGAGTCTATCACATCCTGGCCACAGCTTAGTGATCTCTGGAGTCTCCAACAGGGCTTGAGCCACCTGTGCAGGCTCTGTCTAAACAGCCTTCCTCACCACTCTGACCCCCAATGTCCACTGAGATCCCAGAGGGGTCTGAGTGCACACAGAGAAGTGGGGCCCAGCTCCTTTTCCTCCCTGCTCCCTCCTATACCTTCCTGCAGGGCTTGGAGGATACTTCAAATGAGGCCTTGAATGCTCGCCTCTGTTGAGTTGTCAAGATGGTTCTCGGACGTTTGGGGCGCTTATGGTCCTTGCCTTCCTCAGCAGTTCCTTTCCCTGCCCCGTGGGCTGACTTGCAAAGACTTTCTTCATCATCACTTTTACCTAAAAGAAGCAAAAGACAATGTTGTCAGTCCCTGAAAGCCAGTTCCTGGAGCTGTATGTTATTCCATAGCAAGTCCTCCAGGACCACATTTCCAGGATGCCTTTATGTATGAGAGCAATAACCTATGTGGTATTGATTTGAAAGCTTCCAGGAAGAGGCTAAGAAAAATACTTATAAAACCCAGAGACAGGCAGCAGAAAGTCCACCATTACACCTCAGGCTTTATCAGAGCATCATATCCTGGCTCCACATTTACTAGCTGTGTGGCCTTGGGCAATGATATGGTTTGGCTCTGGGTCCGCAGAATTGTCATCTCCACGTGTTGAGGGAGGGACATAGTGGGGGGTGATTGGATCACGGGGGCAGTTTCCCCTATGCTGATCTTGTGATAGTGAGTAAGTTCTCACATGATCTGATGGTTTAAAAGTGTGTGGCTTCTTTTGCACTCTTTCTCTCCTGCTTTGCCATGGTAAGACCTGCCTTCTTCCCCTTCACTTTCTGCCATGATTGAAAGCTCCCTGAGGCTTCCCCAGCCATGCAGAACTGTGAGTCAATTAAGGTTTTTTTCTTTATAAATTACCCAGTCTCAGGTACGTCTTTATGGCAGTGTGAAAATGGACTAATACAGGCAAGTTACTTAACTCTCTACAACTAAATGTACTCTTCTGCAAAATAGTGATATATACGAGAATCTACTTCATTGGGGTTGCTGTGAGGATTAAATGAGTTTATACTAATACGGTACTGAGTGCCCTAAATGCCAATGAGCCTTGACATATAATAAGTGCTCAATGAGTGTTGATGACTAATATTATTTCTTAGACATCATTTTTCAAGACTAGACCTAGAGACTATGTCTGAAACTCTAGTTACTGCCAAGTGGTAGAAAATACTACTATTAAAAAGGCCATAGAGAAAAGCATTAGATCATCTGCCAGTACAGGTCATTCAGAACAGACAGATAACACTGATAACTAGTCAACATTGCTTTTCTGTAAAGTAAGTAACTCTCTAGTGTTAAAGTAATTGTCTAACTATTTGAAATACTTCAACTCTATAAGCAGTGAACAACACGAGGGTTAACTCCGAAGGGAAATAAAACCTCTAGTATATGTCACTGTTTTTTTCCAAGCTACCTCTTACATTCCACAGACATCACACTCCTGAGAAAGTGCTTCTAGGGTCTGGGACATACCTGCGTAAGAGAGTCTTCTTTTTACTTTTGGCATTAAAAGCCGTAGGCAGGCCAGGTGTGGTGGCTCATGCCTATAAACCTAACACTTTGGGAGGCTGGGGTGGGTGGATTGCCTGAGCTCAGGAGTTTGAGACCAGCCTGGGCAAAGCTCTGTCTCTACTAAAAATACAAAAAATTAGCTGGATGTGGTGGCGGGCGCCTGTAATCCCAGCTACTTGGGAGGCTGATCCAGGAGAATCGCTTGAATCCGGGAGGCGGAGGTTGCAGCGAGCCAAGATCACGCCACTGTACTCCAGCCTGGGTGACAGAGCAAGACTGTCTCTGAAACAAAATAATAATAATAAAAGCCATAGGCAATTCTATGCCCAAATGATCTAACAAGAACCTAATTTTTCTCTGGGTTCTCACAGAGCTCAACTACCCTCTTTTCTCCAGTGAACATCTTTGCCTCAATGGCTTTCCCCTGTGCCAGTCCCTTCTGGCCACTTCAAGAAAGCAAAGATGAAAGGACGCACTGTGTGTGAGCTACACATCCTTTCTCTTTCCTCCTGCCCTCCTCTGTGAAGGATGCTCCTGGGCATATGCTGTTTTAGTGTAGACATTAGCCGAGTTCTCATTTTCGGCTCTGTCAGATCCAAAAAACTTATTTAATCTGAAAGGACAGTGGCTGCTTCTTTCCATGAACATTTGAACAAACAAGGTTGAACATGAAAGGAACACTAAATTCTGAGTTCCTTGAGGACATGGCCCTTTCAATATAATTGAAAAGGGACTGATACAGGCAGACCTAGGTTTCCATCCCAGTTCTGACCCCATGCTGTATAAGTATGGCCCTGTGCAAGTTATGTCATGTTGCTGAGCCTTGGTTTCCATATCTACATAGCGACAACAATAATCCCACACAGTGGGTGTCACAGAAGTAGGGTTGTTGTGTGTAAATCAACTAACACAGTCCTGGCACTCAGGCAGCCCTTAATAGACGGTATGAAAAGGGTGTCTTTTCCTTCTGCCTCACCACTCTCAATAGTACAAATAAAAGCCCCTACAAGATTAAAGAAGAAAGTTAAAGCAAGAATCCTCATGACAAGGGGTGGCTACTCTGGCATCTTAAAGTCTGAGGTTGCTGTTTTCCAGGGGCTGATGTGGTAAGTTGATCTCAGATATAACCTTGGTGTGATTATAAAATCTTCCTAGAAGGTTTTCAGAATGGCAAGGAAAAAACAAGCACTTAAGAACTAAGAGCCTCAGGAAAATAAGAAGATCCCACAAGAGGATAAAAGGTAGGAAAAAGAAAGCCATTGACTGCACAGATTTGCCCTTGATAGACCCTACTGATCCTACTGCTCAGAGGCACCCCAAACTTTGGTGTTTAGTGAGGCCAGCAATTCTCTCTGGTGATGGACTCCCAGGGGTAAAAACGATGCTCCTCTAGCACTAGTGATGACTTCAGTGACATTTCTGAGGAAATGGAGCTAATGCCCCAGCCCAGGGATCATGCAGATCTCCTTCAAGGTAGGCAAGAAAACAGGCTGAGTCTGCAGGCCAGGCTCGCAAAAGAAAGTTGGGAAATCCCTAGTATAGAATATATTTTAAAATGCAATTGTATTGTCTCCAGAAACCTCATGCCTTATACCAGTCTTTTCAATAAAACAGTACTTGCATTGATCCTTCTACAGTCATTCCACACATAGTTTGATGCAAATGTATGTTGATAAGCTGGATAACATAACTAATGAAAATGTAAAGTCTAAACTAATGACAATGGTTCATTTATATTGATACCATCCAGGACAGCAATGTGACATGGTATCTACAATGGTATCTTTAGCGTTATATAAACTCAGGCTGAAATTCTAGCTTTGCCAGTTACTGTGTTTGATTCTGAACACATTCTCAAGACTCAATTTTCTCATCAGAGAAAGTAACAGTGTTGTTGGAATTAAATGGGATGATATATGTAAAGGATTTAGCACCATTCAGAAATAATTGGCATTTAATAAATAATAATAATCATTATTATTTCAGCATAAAAGACATATTCTTAGTTCTGACATATGTTGTCAGTTAATTACAGTCTCAGATCAGTGGGAAGTCTCAGTTAAGGTTTCACACTACAGGTGTTCAATTCTCTCTCTTTGCAGCTATGACCCTAGCCAACATGTAGAGCTGGTTTTGTGGACTTCTGCCTGTGTGCCTGTGAGAAGGGAGAGCAACAGAGGGAGGGGGAGTTGGAGCTGGTTGAAGAAGGAAGGTGCAATTTCTGAAGTTTGTTCAGAGTCCCAGAGGCAGGATGGCTAAGGGCCTTCTGGGGTCCTCCTACTGCTGTTGCTGTACTCAGCCTTGCCTGGGACATGTGTACATCCCCAAAGAACTGCTGTGCCATCGTGAACCAACAGAGAAGAGAGGGGAAGAGAACACCTCCCAGGTTAGCCATTGGGGCCTATTTTGGGGGAACGTGGTGAGCACCACAGGTGGCTACTCCTTCCCTCTCTCCACATCCCCACAAGAAAAGAGAAAAACATATACGTTTTCAAAACGAGAAGAGAAGGGGAAAGGGGAGAAGGATTGGTTCCAGGACCCCTGCATATACTCAGGTGCATACTCAAACCTGTGCATACACAAGTCCCACAGTTGGTCCTGCCTAACCTGGCTATAGGAAAGGTGGGTCTCCCACAGTGCATATATGCGGGTTTCACAGCCCTTGAATACTGTCTGCATTTGGTCGAAAAAAGAAAAATACACATATAAGTGGACCTGCACAGTTCAAACCCATGTTGCTCAGGGTTAACGGTAGCAGCAGTAGTGGTGGTTTGTCTCTGGAGTGTTTCTCTTGCTTTTGTGGTGCATTTGCTTTCTTTGAGTCCTCCTTCCTGTTATTTGATATCTCTTCTATCCCTTTACACCTTCCATTTTGCTTTCTAAGAAGCACTTCATGCTCTAGACCAGGAGTCTACAGACATTTCCTGAAAATGCCAGAGAGTAAATATTTTAGTCTTTGCATGCCTCACAGTCTCTGTTGCAACTACTCAACTCTGCAATTATAGCACAGAAACAACCACAGACAATATGAATGGGCACGGCTGTGTTCCAATAAAACTGTATTTCAAAAACAGGCATCAGGCCAGATTTGGCCTGCATACCATAGTTTGCTAACCCCTGCCCTAGACCTCTCCTGACCTCTTGTTCTCCATCAAAACTTACACATCCTGTGTCCCGTTCTTCCAGCTCTGACTCTGGAGGCAGGAAGCACTGCTCATGGTTAGCATGGTTTGATGTGTTCTCTCCCACAATCAATAACATATATGCATTTAATAAGAAATGCCACTACCCAACAGTCACCAATGTGGAATTTTAGGCATCCTGGCACATCCGAGCCAGAGAGATTCTGAAGATAGAGGAACACAGGAAGCTTTTGGCACCTCTCAAAGTAGAGACAGATGCCACAACCCAGCCGCCAACAGGAATCTGGACCCTTGTTAACCATCACCCAGCTTCCATCTACTGTGTTGTAAATATTATGGGTATAATGGTGCCTTCTGACTCTCCTGGGGAGTTTCCAAGCTGCTCTCGGGGTACTCACTGAGGCTTTTGTTTTCTCTTTCAGGAAGGGCAGACCTGCCTGACTCGGATCTCAGTTTCTCCGTGAAAATATGCAGTGCCTAAAATTTACACTGATCAATTTGTTCACGAGAAAGGACATTTCTAAAAGAGCCAGGAGATTGACCCCAGAACCAAGAGGAGTACTGGAGAGCAGGAGATGAAGAAAAACCTTTAAACAGCAGAGCAGTGAAGTGGAGGGAGAGGCGGCCCCTCTCCTTTGCCAGAGACTCCCACTCCCAGATGCAGGCCAGAGCGATCCCTCATAATTTAAGCTGACACCCCTCAGCGGAGATGAAAGGAACACCACTCGCCGCTCTCCAACAACAAATGTCAGCATCCCTGGAGGCCATTTAGACACAAACGCAGCATAAATCTGACTCCTAGTGGGGAAGTCCAGAGATTAAGTCTCCACGCACAGCCTACCAGAGTGAAATGAATTTGCTTGGCACAAAGTTTGAACATGTTTCTCAGGGCCTTTCTTTCCCCTTTCTTTAAAAAAAAAAAAATCTGGAATGGTTCAGGGCTGTTTTTTCCCCCTTGCTGTTCCTCCCACTCGTTTATGACATAAGCAATGGCAGATGAAAGACCCAGCCATGGTTTATGGCTCAGAGACAGAGCTGCACTACCTGTGGGGCCTCAGAGATTCATTTCAGGTTGTTGGAAAAATCCCAACGGCCCATAAACAGGGCAAGAGATATCTGAGTTTGGCCTAGGAGGCGAGGGTGAGGGAGGGGATGACAGACCTTCATGCTAGGGCAGGGAGAGGCAGGAACGGGCCTCAGATGCTTCCCCAGTGATGAGCCTCATAAATGTCTTTTAGACAGGGGGAGTAGAGGAAGGGTCTGGGATTTGTTGTGAGTAGAGGGAGGAGGCAAAGAAAGAAGGGAGGAATTTATGAAGACAGGATATATAGGAAGCTATTCAGTCCCTGCCCTGCACTATAGGACTAGAATTCCATTCTCCCTGAGAATAGCAGCGGTCAGCTCTCAATGCAATGAACTCAAAGCAGCATTTAAAATCCAAGAGGCAAAAAGTGCAGTTCTCTAGAAAAGCAAAGTCCATGTAGCTACTGTTTTGAAACTGTCTGACACATAGTTCTTCAAGGAAGTTTCAACTCAGACCAAGAACAATTTCTGGTAAAAGATTTGACTTGGAGCTCTTTCATTTAGTCTTACACTCAGTAAGCATTTATTACCGGCTCATGTGTGGAGCACTGCACAGGGACAATCATAGGATCCAGGGATGATGAAGATTCAGCCTCTGCTCTCACAGAGATATGTGATTAGTAGAGGAGAAAGACCCAGCACCAAAATAATAACTGCACAGAGGAGTTAAGAGAGGGGACTAGGGAAGGGTTCACAGTGCAGGTGTCACCTGAGTTGAAAACGAATGACACAAATGGTGACCAGTAGTTGCCAGAGAGAAAAGGGGAGACAGGGCACTTTATGCCAAGGGCACAAAATACCTAGTGACATGGAAATAAGACATTCACCTGGAATGGAGGCTTCTCAAATATGAATGTTCCTGGCATTCCACTACACATTCAGCACTCACTGTTCCTAGCACTGTGAGGGGATAAAGAAGAACCCCTTGCTCTTAAGGAACATGAAACTGAGTTAGAGTGAGTTGGCATGTAAAAGATAATAAAGTATATAAAAGTGTATGTGGTTAAGTTCTTCAGGCATAGTAAAAACTGGGGAAAAAAAAGTGTGAGCATTTAGAAAAGAGGAGTATCAATTAGCCAGAGAAGTTAATGAATGAAGAAGGCTTCCAGGTAAGGAAGGAGAGGATTTAGAAAGCCCAATGGGAGGAAGGAGGTGTTACAAAGGCCAGGAAGGAAAGAGAGAAGGTGTGTGCAGAGATGGGTGTGGGCCCTTTGGGGCCTCAGGCAGCCTTTCATGGCATGGAAGGTCTTATTGGAACACTCCACCTAACCGAGGAATAAACATAGCCTGAAAGAGGCGCAGGAACTGGTCTCAACAGACACAGGGCATAGGTGGCAGGGTCAGGCTTCATGCAAGGTTTGTCTACTTCCAAGATGAGGCCCAGAGGCACCCCTGCAGGGAGAAAAGGAACAGGCTGTTTAGCCAGCATATCAGACACAGTAAGCAACTGACAGTCACCTCTACATGCCCCGGGCCAAGTGTGCTGAAAATCAAATGCTTTGTCTCCCATTAATTACTAATAACCACTAAAGATTACTCTTCCTATGGGAAGGTATGTGGAGTGGTGGAAAGTAACTTTGGCTGTAAAATAGGAGACCTCCTAGTCCTAATTTTGCTACTAAGCTGTGTGACCTTGGATAAAATTCCTCATGTCTCTGAGATGCAATTTCTACATCTATGAGATGAATTAAAAACTCCTTATGTTTACCTAATACTTGACATGGCATCACTTTATAATTGCATTGTTTCACTGTTTCTACCATAACCCTATGAGGCAGGAAATGCCTTATTATCAGTTTTTTACAGATGAGCAAACTGAGGCCCAAGAAGAAAGTAAGGTGATCTTTTGCCCAAGGACACACAGCTGGGATGCTCTTTCTTCAACCCCTATCTCTCCCTGCCTTCTTGACTTGCCTCACGGGTTGTCGTAAAGATCCAAGGATATGTGGTGCTTGCAAAATATCAGGTGCTGTCTAACTACAGGCAGCATTATTGTTATTAAAGAGTGAGGAAAGAAAGAAGGTTTTCTGGAGGGGGTGAAAAGTTGACCCTGAGCTCCTGCTGGAAAAACCATTCTTTTCAGTACAAAAGGGGCAGAGCTTATTTTAAATCCCCATATCTCCCCAGGCCCTCCCGTCTCCCCCGCTACACCCCCCAACTATCTTGCCCTGCCACTGCAATCCCCACCAGGGTGAATGCAAGGAAAATCTCCAAGCACAGTGCACTAAGCACTCCAGGAGCAGAGCAGACAGAAACCAAGCTGCATGCCAGAGTCAGGCCGTAGGTAAAGTGTCCCAAGAAAGACACCTTTGTTCAAAGATGTCCACTGCAGATGGGGGTTTCTGTGCCAGGCAGGGGGAGGGGCTGGGCAGGTCAGAGGCAGGGCATTCCAGCTCAGACGTCCAGGCAGGCCCCAAAGGGGAGCTGTGTGTCTCCACTCTGAGTGCTGGCAGCCGGCCACAGCCTGGATGCCTCTCCCTTTGCTTTCCTCAGCTGGCTGGTGCTCATGAAGGGAGACCTTGTGCTTGGGAGGTATTCAGGAAAACAGGACAGTATTGGAACTGATTGGTAGAATTACTGTGGATTTGCATCAGTTTCAGGACTTTTCACATTTGGATAGATCTTAAGCTAACGCCTACCTTAGCTCTGTCTCCCCTCTACACACACACACACACACACACACACACACACGTGAGCATGCTCTCTCCATCATTCCCTCTCTGAATTTTTCCATCTCTTTCTCTCTCCTGTCTAATAAAAACATGGCCACATGTAGTCCAAACTGATAAGCATGGGTGTATACTGCATGTACCTGCACCAAGACTTGTCAGACACTACAAATACTGGCAACTGAAATATCAGACAATTCCTCCCCACCAACATCACCGTATTCAAATCAAGCCTGGGTAAATATACTAACTGAAACCATAACTTGTTTTGTTTTGATTTGGCAGGCCTCCAAGAAGGAGACTGTAGAGCTCATAACAAGTTGATTCAGATGTTTGGGGCTCAGAGCTCAGTCTAGATAAAGCTCATTAATCCAGCTTCCCTATGGTTCACTAGGCTTGGAGTATTATGTGCATGACATTGTATTAGGTTCAAATGAATAAGGTTTGAGTGTGTTTGTCCTAATTTGGGAAGTAACTTAAGTGGATCGAATACCATCTCTCTTTGGAGTAGTCCAATTTTCTATATTAATTACTAGTCTTTTGAAGGATAAATTATCTGAGAAAATTAAATTGTTTCTAGGCAAGGGTTGGAAGACAAAGGGTTAATTATCTCTCCAAATTGCAAAAGACCAAGACAACAATCCTGTTAGTGGCTAGGAAGGTGGGTAAGTTGACTAACACTCAAAATGTTCTCATTGCAAAAGTGAGTCCTCGTTGGTCAAATTCACTGTGGTCTTAAACATAGGGAGAGGTTGTCTGAATGACCACAGCTGATCAGACTGCTTGAGCCCTTGGCTGAGACACTGTGGTTCCTGAACAGGCCCTGTGTTGGTTCGGAGAGGAAAGCAGAGGCCCATACCCAGCCGGGTCTATGCCTTCAGACTCCAGTCCATTCCATAAACCACTGATAGGCTATCTGAAAGAGCAAGGTAAAACAGGGTCAGATACCTAGCCTTTGTTCTTACCTCCACTACTCACCAACTGTGTGACCTAAGGCAAATGACCTTAACTTGCCTAGGACTAGGAGGAGGTTTGGGAGGAAATGGAGATTCACTGCTAATGAATACAGAGTTTCTTTTGGTGGTGGGGTGGGGGGTGATGAAAAATGCTCTAAAATTGACTGTGATGGTTGTACAACTCCAAATACACTAAATGCTACTGAATTGTACACTTCAAGAAAAAAAAAATGACCGAACCTCTCTAAGCCTTACTTTTCTATTTGTAAAATCAGAAGAATAAAGACCTGTCAAGCCACCCTGATAGGATTGTTATGAACACAATACAGACACAGCAGATAAATGCACTTTGAAAAAAGTTGTAATAAAAGTGTAAGATATTTCAAATATTTTTATTATGACTCTTGGCTGTTCATGAACTTACCACATATCCCCACTGGCTAAGAAACTCAAACTCCTCATATGGAAAATTCCATCATTCAACCACTCCAGCTTCAGTGTGCCTACTACGTGTAGCCACTCTTTTAGACCCAGAATAAGGAGGAATGGACAAGATCAAGACAGCCTCTGCCTTAGAAGATGGTGAGTAAAGAAAAACAGAAAAGAAAACAGAGCAATGGGATAAAGAATGACTGAGGGAGTAAGAAAGAAAGAACTTCTTAAGTTCACAGTTCTGTGCTAACAGGGAGGTCCAAATCTATCTGCTCCTTGCAGTCTCCCTCAGCTCCTGTCCATGGTAATTTCTTCCCTTTCTAAATACCCAGAACACGTGTTTGTCTATCTCAAATACTTTAGTTACTCAAGCATATTCAAACAAGGAGACAATTTTGTATGTTGTCTTACATTATTCTCCAACCATTTTAGTGGACAACAGTATCATAAGTTCTAAGTATAAACTTTTTTAAAACAACTAGTGTACTACACCAATATAAAGATTCTGTTTTGGCCTACTTCTGGAGGCAGTATAACAGAGTGATTAAGAGAGATGCTTTGGACTCAAATATTTTGCTCTGTCATTTACTAGCTAGTGGTCTTGGCCAATGATATGGTTTGGATCTGTGTCCCACCCAAATCTCATGTTGAACTGTAATCCTCAATGTTGAAGGCAGGGCCTGGTAGGAAGTGATTGGATCATGGGGGCAGTTTCTCATGGTTTAACACCATCCCCCTTCGTGTTGTCATGATGATAGTGAGTCCTTATGAGATCAGGTTGCTTAAATGTGTGTGGCACCTCTTTCCTCTCTCTCTTGCTTCTGCTCCACCATGTAAGATGCCTGGATCCCCATTCACCTTCCTCTATGATTGCAAGTTTCCTGAGACTTCCCCAGAAGCCGAGCAGATGCCTCCATGCTTCCTGTACAACCTCTGGAACCATGAGCCAATCAAAACTCTTTTCTTTGTAAATTTCAGTCTCCGGTATGTCTTTATAGCTGCGCAAGAAAAGACTAATACAGCAAAAATTCCCTCTGCATTAAGTCTAGGCAGCCCCATCTATAAAATGGGATTGTTGAAAGCACTTACCCAACAAGATAGTTACAGGAACTGAAGGGGGAACAGTGTTTATGGTACCTAGTCAATTGTAAGAAATTAACAAATGCTGGCTAATTTTCATCAGCATTTTAATTTTGTGTATCTTCTATATAATTAGAATAAGCTTCCAGAAAACAGAGGTCAAGTCTGAATCATCTTTGTATCCTCCACAACACAACAACATACTGAGTACTCAGGAGATTAATAATTAGCTGTTGAATAGCTTGTATTTCAGTTAATACACAAGGAACAGAAATAAGCCAAAGGTCACACTGGCAATGCATTGCACAAACAAATGCACTGTAGAGTTCTGCCTTTCCATTTTTTTCACAAATCAATTCACCAGTGCCAACCAGTAACTTTCAGTCACTACAGAAATTATTAGCTACCTCCATAGTTAGGGTTCACCTGGGATGAAATTTATTTCCTTTTAACTACAATCTTAATCTCTTTCACATTGATATTGATGCTACCAACGGTCCACCTTCTCATTAGTACCCATCCAGTTATGTTTCAATAGGAAGACAGGAGAGCAGGTCATGAAAAAGAGAAACCCCAAATTATGCTAATTAGGGATAGAGAGGAGGGAGACTGAAGAAAATAAAATGCAAACAGGGCAGAGAAGGTGAACAGCACTGTGGAGCACATAAAATCGGCAATTTCTCATTCAGCCAGTCCTCATGTGACTGCAACACATAGTCTCCAAGGATAGCTTAGGGGAAGGAGGGGAGCACTTGGTCAGGAGGCCCTCAGCCCTGGCAGACTGGGCTGCTTCCCAGCTGAGAAATCTTGGACAGACCTTCCCATAGCCATGCTTTGTCATGGGTGGGAATACAAGATTAAGTGAGGAAAGCATAAATATTGTTTGCAAGGAAAGCTTGCTCTAGACTGCTATAAACTGATCATAATTGTATGCAGTGAACTCCACTACAACCATTCAGAAATTATTTATGGTTATTTCCTTTAGGTGAAATTGAGTGTCTCAAGACTATCTTAATGTTGATGAAATCATTGCTGACAGTACCATCACAAACACTTTGTGTAATTAGTTAGCCTTGAATTTCTAACATTAAAAACTCTTCAATACTGTCATTACTTATAAAAGACAGAGTTTATTGTTGAAATAGGGGTTAGAGGAAAAACACTGTTACTCTGAAGCTAAGACCGCTGTAATTACAGTCTGGACTCTAGGGCCATGGTTTTCAAAACGAGCATGTCCCCGAATCACCTGGTGGGCTGGTGAAAACACCAGTTGCTGATACAGTGGGTCTGGGATGGGGTCCGCGACTTTCTCTTTCTACCCATTTCCCAGGTGATGCTGCTGCTGCTGCTGCTGCTGCTGGTCCAGAAACCACACCTTTAGAATAACAGATCCAGAATGTTTCTCCCTCTCTCTTTCCCCACTCCTACACTCCCACCCCTGCAGGCACACACAAGAAGGTTGGGTAAGAGCTTCTGAAGAGATGTGAGCAAACACAGCACATTCTTACTTTCAGTCAACAGAGTCTTCATGCCTTTTCAACTATTTCAACCAGCTCTTGAGAGTGATTCCTGCTAGTTTCGATAATTGTGGGAGAATGGAAATTTTTTTACAACCATCTTTTCCTCTTTAAAAATAACGGTATGACTGGAGGAAAAAGTGAGGATGAGTATAAGGTAACCTAAGATGGGCAGGCACAGGACTGGTCCTTGTTATGCATCACTGGGAAGTACACCACCAAGCGCAAGGTCAGGCCTCTCTCCTCTCTATCAGTGTGATAGCTGTTAAGCACCAGAGCCATGGACAGCTAAGTGGGTAAGCAGGCAGTGAGCCCCGGAATCTGCATCACGATTCGTCTCTCCTTTACCTTCATGCTCAAGGTGCTGTCTTCCACCTCTGTTCCCTATCATCTATTCCTGGACTGAGGCAAAGTGCTGAACAGCCCTTCTGTTTGCAAGACTGGTGAATTCAAAGTCATGCATCTCTCACAAAGCACAAATGTCATCCAATGTGTGGGCTTAGCTCAGTGTCCTAGATCAAGTCTTTCAATGAGTCCTCCCTCACAGTCAGCTGTTTCACCTCCATCAGTGCCAGTGAGAGCTAGAGCAAGAGATTATCAGGAAGCATGGCAAACGAGAAAAAACTTGCCATTGTGGGTGCAGCTGAGCTTCAGGAATCATAGGTGGCTGATGAGCTATGACAGCAGCTGGTAAAGAGGTGCTGAGGTTAACCTTGCTGTCAGGTTCTAAGTTAACATTGCTTCTTTTTGTATCAAACGCCTTGATCTATATAATGGATGTGCATCTGAGAAGTTGTACATAGACCAAACTTCTGTAAGGTCGAATTTTATTTTCCCAGTGAAGGAGTTCTTAGTTACATAGATGCTTTATCTTCAGGGATAAATATTTTTTAGTATGCAGAGGATCCTCATACTTCCATCATCACGTATTCGTCTAAACATATTTGTTGTGCAAAGTGCTTAATATACATCCGTGAACAAGGCAGAGTCCCTGTCTTCACCACAGTCTGGTAGAGGAGAAGAAAGATTAACAGGTCTTTACAAGACAAGCTAAGAAGTATTTTGGTAAAGTATAAGATACTGAAGGAATACAGTGGAGGGGCATCTAATGTGGTCTCAGGGGATCAGGGCAGGCTTCCTCAAGAAGGCTTGCAGAAAGAGAATGGATTTAAATTTAAATAAATTTAAAATAAAGGACAAAGAAAAATATTCTAGCACAAGAGAGCAGACAGGAGCATGGACAGTGAAGGAGGGGTTAGCAGAGCTGACAAAGCAGAGACTTGTGTTTCAGTTTTTAAAACACAGAGCCAGCCAGGCATGGTGGCTCACGCCTACAATCCCAGCACTTTGGGAGGCTGAGTTGCTTGAGCTCAAGAGTTTAAGACCAGCCTAGGCAACATGGTGAAACCCCATCTCTACTAAAAACAATACAAAAATTAGCTGGGTATGTTGGCACACACCTGTAATCCCAGCTACTTGGGTGGCTAAGGCAGGAGAATCACCTGAACCCAGGAAGTGGAGGCTGCAGTGAGCCAAGATTGAGCCACTGCACTCCAGCCTGGGCAACAGAGTAAGGCCCTGTCTCAACAATACATACATACATACATACATACATACATACATACATACATACATATAATGCAGAGCCAACAAAAGGAAATTGTTAAGAGCAGTCTAGAGCTTTGAGTCAAAGAAACCCGGAATTCAATGCTGGCTCTTTTGGGAAAAAATTACTTATTTCCCCCAAATTTCAGCTTCTTGTACTGAGCACCATAGTATCCATTCAAGAAATTCAAATTATTAATATTTTTCATCACAACTAAGTAATATTATATACCCTATGCAAAAGGGTCTTATTAATATGAGCAATGACCAAAAAGTCTTGGTTTTTGTTTTTTTAAAACAAAAGGAAGGAAATTGAAAAATAAAACTCTAGTCACTAGCTAGGGAGACAGTCATACAAGCAGATAATTACAACATCATTTGAAGAGATTCCTTCATTCACGCATTCGGCAAACATTTACTTACTTCACATAATGTTGTAGTGACTGTCGTTCTAGGTTCTGGGAATACAGTAGTGAATATAACAGACAGGACCTCTTACTCTTGTGGAACTTGCCTTTATTTGGAGAAGGTATATCAAAGAAGTAAAGCATGATCTATGTCATTTTAGAATCTAAATAAAATGTAAACAGGGAAGAGTGATAAGCATAGATTGAAAACAGTGACTGATGGATAAGTCAGTAGTGACGGATGTTACTTTGGAGAGAACAGTGCTATAGTTCAGATAGCACCTGCTGCAGCTCCTCCATGGTGCCAGCTCATACCTGACAGGCCCACTGCAGCTCCAGCTTCTACCAGATGCCTACAGCAATTACATCATTTCCTCACTCTGTCCCTCAGCTTGCAGGTAGTAGCAGCTTTCTTTTGTTGCTAATTTGTAGATTGTCTCCCCCGGTCTGTTTGCATATCAACAACCTCATCAGCCATCTAATCACTTCTCTGTATTAAACTCTTTCTGCTCTAAAAGTCAACAGTTGTGTCTTCTCCCCAGGCTGGCCCCTGGATGATTTAGTTCTTCAGGGTGTCAAAGGATTTCACAGGTTGGGCAACAGTCTCTTCACTTGCCAGGTAAGCACCTCCACACACTTGATTTCACTAGCCATATTGAAAACTAAGTTAGCTTAAATCATCTTCTCACTTCCTTTGCTATCTTCCTTGGACCTGGCTTTGCAAGGCTTATCCTAGAGTAGCAGTTAGGTAATGAGACATGGCAAACATTCACCCCAGGATTTAGACTTTAGGTCCAGAATTCACTGGAAATTAGTACTAAAGTTCTATAAGCAGTCAGCACCATGGCCAGATCCAAGAGGCCACAGGGAAAAACCAGAGGCCAGAAAGGACTTTAAAGGAAACTTACTCCAGAGACCAAAGAGAGGAACTGGATACCTTATCATCTTTGCTTGTAGAGCCACTCTTCAATTTGTGTCCACTATCTATACTGCTGTGTCATATATAGACCAAACAATTAAAGAGACAGGTTTTTCCACATGTTGCATCACCTCTAGGAATAGTTAAAATAGAAATGATCTCTGCAGCCTGTCCTGAAAGTGATCTATCAGATTTCATCAAATATCAGCTGCCTTTAATTTATAAAATATGTCATTATTTTGTGGACCACCAAAAAAGGAAAAAAAATGTGGCCATTTAAACTTTGATACAATGCTTTCTCACCATATCAACTGTGAATCAGATCTCAATTTTGGATACATTAAAACACAACCCAAGAAAAGTGTCTTAGAACATGAAACACAGCATCACCTCTGCTTAAGGTATTCAAGTCCTCTTAACCAGAGAAACTGCTTAAGGGACTGCTCATCTAGAAAACCCCAAGATTCAGGACCTTGGGGAGAGCATTCACTTACGGAAGCTAGAGATGGCCCCCGCTGTCATTTCTATTATTAGTCCCAACTCCTTCACATGTTCCCAACTATCTCTTTGGCCATGTTTATGATCCCAAATGAGGCAGCACAAGAGCCCCGCAGTGGGTAGGAGGAAGCCTGATACTAAACCTGCTTCTACCAGTTACTACAACATGGCCTTGAACAAGGCACTTAACCTCAATTTTCTCAGCTATGAAATGAGGGAGTTGTGATAAATGATGTCTTAGATTCCTTTCAACACAATCATCTATGTTTACAAATGAAAGGAGAAAATATTAACAAATCTGCTGTCTGGTTATGATCACTGAACTGAACACTGGTTCTCAATCAGGAGTAATTTTTTTTTTTTTTTTTTTTTTTTGTCTCTCAGGGATATGTGTAAATGTATGAGGGCTCTTTTTTTCTGGTTGTTAGTGGAGGGAGGCCACAGATGCAATACATCAGCTTGCCTCACCAAAAATGCCAATAATACTTAAATTGCGAAATGCAGACTAAGACTGTTATGGACTGAAGGTTTGTGTGCCCCTGAAATTCATAGGTTGAAATCCTAAGCTCTAATGTGATTGTTTTAAAAGGTTAGGCTTTTGGAGGTAATTAGGTCATAATGGGGGAACCCTCGTGAACGCTTTCAGTGACCTTTTAAAGGAACTCCAGAGATCATTCTCATTCTCTTTTTGCCACTTGAGGATACTAGGAAAAGTCAGCAATCTGCAACCCAGAAGAGGGTTCTCTCCAGAACCCAACAATGTTTGGACTCTGACCTCAAACTTCCAGTGACAAGAACTCTGAGAAATAAATTTTTGTTGTTTATAAGCCACCCAGTTTATGGCATTTTGTTATTGCAGCCTGAGCAGACAAAACAGGAATATTCTGAGAAGGTGTTTATGATGATGAACAGAAACCTATCTCTCAGTTTGTGTTCTTTTTGCAGAAGATTTCTGTCTAATTTAATTTTATTATAGTGGTTTAACATGGATAGCTCTAGGAGCTGTCACTTAGGCAATGCCCAAGGAAACCCCCCAGTCTGCTATCTAGATGGTAATCTGTGTCTTAATATTCTCCTATGAACTTCTCAAGTTTCATTTTTCCTGGTGGCAGGAACAGCCCTACATATTGGACAATAACTTTATCTCTGGGCTGTGGTAAGTGGAACCAACAGGTTTCCACTGCCATGTCACATTGCTCACAAATCGCTACATGAATGTGGATGTCTGACTTACCCTCCAGCTGCCCCTTGCTGCAATATGCTGCAAAACAGTACAGGGTCTGAGAATAAAGAAGCTTGGAGAGCATCTAGACCAACAATTTCACATTCACATTTCCTCAAATAGGAAACTGAGTCACAGATAGGGAAAGGAGCTTATCCAAGATCATATGCCTACTTAATAGTCCCCAAATCTAGGATTCAAGGCTCTTGGCTCAGGTCCAGTGCTCCTTCCCCATTCCAAGTGTCTGTCACAGGTGGCGAGAGGAGAAAGTCCCAGCAGTTCCGATTCAGTGTCCTGCGGAGCAGACTGGAAAACTCTTGCCCGCTGCCCAGGGAATGGGGTGTGATCACTAACCCCATGCACTCAACTCAGAAGGTGGAGCACTAACACTCTGAACATTTGTTGATAAAAAAAAATTTCCTAAAGTAAATTATTCTACCTTCCTAGTTCACTAACTAGACCTTGTAGAAACAATTAGTCTTTTTTTAGTGATGGTTCTCAATCTTTTGATGAGTCATGAGAAGCACTGTCTTAACAAAGCAATTGCTTTATACAGCTGCACATGTAGAAAGCATAAGACACTGGGCTGATTAGGACTACCTCTGGAAAATACTTCTTCGAAGGTGTTGTTTAAAATAAATCTTAGAAATTGGCTTAGTTTCTTTTTTTTTTATTTTTATTTTTGGAGACAGGGTCGCAACTCTATCACCCAGGCTGGAGTGCAGTGGTGCCATCATAGCTCATGGCAGCCTCGAACTCCTATGCTCAACCATCCTACACCCTCAGCCTCCTGAGTAGCTAAGACTAATTAGCCTGCATGCACCACCATGCCAGGCTAATTTTATTTTTTGTAGAGAGAGGGTCTCACTTTGTTGCCCAGGTTGGTCTGGAACTCTTGGCTTCAAGTGACCTTCCAGCCTCAGCCACCCAAAGAGCTGGGATTACAGATGTGAGCCAATGCACCCAACTTTATTTTCTGATTAATTCTTTCTTTGTACTAGAAGAGAGTTTTAAATTATGTATTCTGCTTAATTGAGAACTCTAGTTAACTTGGTTCCCATGAACCTGTGTTTTGTGAAAAATTATAGTTGTTATTTTATCTGACTAATTATTTCTCTCCTATGTAAATTGATTTAACAGACTTTTATTTTTACCTGTTCTAAATAATCTAAATTCTAAAGCTTATAATTTGAGTATTCTAACGTTTAAAACACTCACAGGCAAGTTTATCTCAACTTTTTGGAATTTAATGATTACAAATCTGCTATTCCTGGGAATTTGCCTACACGGACTATCCAAACGCATTGAGAGCACACAGGGACTGAAATCAGTGTGTCTTATGCACCTGGCAAGGTACTCTTGAGAGCATTCTATCAGACAAGAAAAGGGAAAACTCTTTTTCTGCTTTCCCACAAGGACATGCCATGGTCCTTGGTTATACCCAAGGTCAAAGAAAGTGAAGTACCGGGTTGGGGATTAGCTCTGTGAAACCAGCCTCAAGGTCCACAGAGTAGGGAAGGCTGGGGATACATCCCTGTGATGGAACAGCAAAGGGCTCCAGACTAGGGTATGGAGAAGCTCTGGGGAACCTTGCCATTTTGAAGGAGATCTGCATCCCTGTCCTGAGTCCTTTCCTTTGGAAGTTACTGTGTCTGGGCTTGAAGACCCAGAGTTCATCAAAGAGAGGGAGGCATTTTCCATTCCTTTTCTCAAACTTTGCAAAAGTACCAGAAAATGCCAGTGCATGGTTTTACCAGCCTCTAAAAGGGAAAACCAGGGCTCAATGGATCTCCCTTACATGTAATATGGTGTAGGCATACAGCATTCTGGAGAGCCATGAGATACTAGGCAAAGAGGGAAGTAGAGGAAGGTGAACTCTTTCATATTTTTTTTTTAAGAGGAAGAGACTTCTGGCATCATTACCTGGTCTGCTTTCAGGAAAGCACAACACTTGTACGAAGATGAGGAGCTTCTCATGTTGTAGCTGGTCATTTAAGAAGAAAATAAAAATTCAATATAAACTGACTACCTCATACACATAGATCCAAACCAATTCTTGGGGAAAGTGATAGAACTAATGTCACATTCCCTTTGGCACATTCCACTTGGCAGATATTTTGTCTGGAGTCCTTTGTCCCTCCTTCAAGAACCAAAATTCCCTCTGGTCACACCCCAGCTGTTAGATTAGGAAAAGCTAGCTGTGACTCCTTTCATCACTGTCAAGCAGCCTAATGTGTAGCTTCCCAACCATACGAAAAGGGCACTTTGGTGAGTCAGGAAGATGTCCTTGGAGTGTCTCCACTTCTTGGATTTCCTCACTCTCCTTAGATGGTGTAGGAATAGGATGTTAAACGGACCAGCAGAAGTATCAATACTTATGTATAATAATGAATTCCCTTTATTGCACCCTTACTTTTTTTCCAACAATCCCCACCATAAACACTTTTTATATATATATAGTCCCATCCAAGCCTCACAAGTTTGTTTTCCCAAAGCCATGAAGACTCAGACAATTGCATCCATGGAGACACTGGTTTAAAACTACCCAGTTTTGGCTGGGCACGGTGGCTCATGCCTGTAATCCAAGCACTATGGAAGGCTAAGGTGAATGGATTCCTTGAGCCTAGGAGTTCAAGACCAGCCTGGGCAACACAGGGAGACCCAGCATCTAAAAATTTTAAAAATTAGCCAGACATGGTGGTACACAACTGTGGTGCCAGCTATTCAGCAGTATGAGGTAGGAGAATCACATGAGCCCAAGAGGTTGAGACTGCACAGAGAAGTGATTGTGCCACTGCACTTTAGCCTGGGTGACAGAGCGAGACCGTCTCAAAAAAAAAAAAAAAGAAAAAGAAAAACTACCCAGTTTTAAACCCTCAGCTTCTCTGTGATTCCCAAATCCACATCGGACCTCCGCTTTAAATCCCAGATCTATGCGTTCAACTGCCCACCAAATGTCCACAGTCACATGGTCCAAAAAAACCTTCAAAGTCAGCATGACCCACCTGAATTTTATCTAGATCCCTGGTTCTTTTCTGAACATTCTATCTCTTCTTTTAACAACACTATTCATAACATTTAGAACTCTCAGTCATCCTCAACTTCAACCACCCTTCCTGTATTTCATAGTCATTTAAGTTCTAGAATTTAAGCTCCCTGATGGGCAGGTGCTTTGCCTGTTTTGTTCATCGTTTTGTCCACAGCACATAGAATGATGCCTGATACATTAGTAGGGATTCACTAAGTATTGAGGGCATAAATGAATGAATAAATTCTCTGAAACCCCTCTCTAAGGTCTGCCTTGGTTCAAACCTTCATCTCTCACTTGGAACACTGCAATAGTCTCCTGACCAACTTCCCTGCCTGCAATGTTACCCCAACTCCAATCCATCCTCGCTACTTCTCTTTTGGAAAAAAACAGACAGAATAACATCACAATCCTGTTTACAAACTTCTGATCTGACTTCCCACAACCATCAGAGTATATTCAAATAAGATATACAAAATCCTTCACATTTTGGCATTAATCTTACTGCTCACTCACACAGGATCTCAGTGCTCCAGAGCAATCCTACAATTCAGTCCTTCCTCTCATGCCTGGATACAACCCTACTCTGCAACTCTGTACAGGTTAAGTTGCATTTTCTAACAACATAATCATTTTCATTTCATTGCCTGCAAATTACCTACTCTGCCAAGTCCTAGTTACAGTTTCATACCCATTGTGAAGCCTTTTCCAAATAGTCCCAAGTACTTTGCCCTAATATACATATACGCACCCCAAGAGGAATGATAGCGCCAGTCTCTATGATCTCATAGCACTTTATATCTCTACTATAATATTAATGTATATTTTATTTTATTATAATTATTTTGTTATAGGAGTTTCTTATCCCCTGAGGAATCTGAGGGTCTGGAAAAGAGAGGTGGTTTCCATTCCTCTTGTAATCACTAGTACCTAACCCAGAGTCTGACAGATATAGACAGGCTTTCAAAATGTTTGCTGAACTGGCCTCAATTTAATTTAGTTAACATCAATCAGAGAGCAACGAATAAACAAACAGCCATGGACTTAGTGAGACTAATTCTCTGAGGTCTTCACCGCCAAGGCCAAACTAAAAACTAAAGTAATTACTTGGGTAGATGATTCATGAAAGAAGGAAAACCATTTGCATTTGAATGATCTAGTGAGGATTTTCTGCTTATTGATGTTTCTGGAATTTTTCAGATAATGGCTTCAATTCTTTGATTCTTTCATGGTATAGAGAGTAGGCCAGAAAGTTAATCTAACAATCACTCTCCCATCTGAAACCAGGCAACTTTCAACTAGTCCTGTTGAACAGCAAACATCCATAGAAACCAAGTTTTTTGAATGTCATAATGTGGAGGTCGAAGGGCCTGCAATGTTCAGATTCAGCACTCTAAAGAGCTCCTAAAGAATGCCAGGAGGTGTGCAGCTGCTTTCCTGATATTTAAATCACCTCGCATCTGGCCACCATTTATTTATGCCCTTAGATTTCTGAAGGTTGGGGTATGAAGGACAGACAGAGCGTAGGGGGCGATGCAGTCGATAGTATCTGTAGCACAGTACCCAGAAGACGCGGGAGCAAAGACCAAACCAGGAGTCAGCTCAGCCCAAAGGAAAGCAGAGTTCAGGTAGCGACGGTGTCTTGTGCGTTTCTTCCCTAGTGCATGTGCGAGGAGGGCTGGAGGCACGAGCGAAAGAGGGAAGGCAATCTCGGTCTCCAAAAAATCCAGGCGACTCTCCCTGTCAGCACAAGCGCTCACACGTGCGCCCACGCGGACACACACAAACTCACACACACTCACACTCACATACTAATAAATCCTCAGCACCTGCCTCGGAAAGCCCTCTCTCGCAGGCTGGCCCGAAGGCGCGGCTCCGCCGGCGGAGAGCCGTTGGATTTACCGTGGCATTACTTTTAATTAACTCTGCGGCGCGGCGCGGGGAGCGCAGGGTGGGCCCTAATCCCGGGCCCGCCTGACGTCACCTGGGAACGCGCGGCGGCGCGGGGCGGCGCGGACCCGGGACGACCTCGCCGCGACCCGGCCGCGCCTCCGCCCGCGCGGGGCTTTGCTCCGCGGGAATTAAAGGAAGGAGAAATGTTAGTACACTTTTAATTGGAAACCGAGTTCTTCTTTCAGAGCGGCTTGTTTACTCAGGATTGGGCATTAGAACTCAGGGGAGGCTCTAATTGAAGTGACGGCTTTGGAGATTATGGGGAACATATGGCCCTACCGCCGGGCTCTTTATCTGCATTTTCTCATAAAACTGCCGTCCGTGTGTGTTTCTGCGCCTGGCCTCTTGCATTTCTAAGGGGCCTTTGAAGAAAGGGCCGACTGCGCGCGGGGGCTTCAGGCACTTTGCGCTCCACGGCGGGTCCCGCAGCCCGGCCCGAGCCGGCCCGAAGCTTCGCTCCGGACTAGACTGGCACCGACGCCGCCCCCAGCCTGAGCGCTGAGAGGGAAAACGAGAGCTAGAAAGGAAAGAAATCGGACTGGTGACTGCCTGGCAGGGGTGTAATTCAAACTGTTGTGAGCAGACGGCAGGAGGGAGTTGCCAAGGTAACGGGAGATTCCCACCCGCCGCCCTTTCGCTAAGGCCCAGGAGAGGGAAGCCTCAGCGTGCTGGGTTGGGGCCAAGCCCGCGCACATAGGATACTGGGAACACGGGTGTCTTGGGACAGAATTACATTTCTTTTTCCCTATCATAAATCAATCAAACAAATATCAATCGTACAGGCTTGCAGACTCCACCACCCATCACCACACTGTGGGTTCTCTCACCCCCACCCCTGCCAGATTCTCACCATATCTGGAGATGCCGGGTCAAATACAGGGCACATCGTTAAATTTGCATTTCCAATAAACAATAATTTTTGTATTGCATGGGACACATTTATACAAAAATATTATTCATTGTTTATTCTTACACATGGATTTGTGTTTGCTGCCTCTCACAACCCTAACTACACCTGCTCACTCTAAGCAAAACACTGCTTTCTCTTTTAACTCCAGAGTCTGTGGCCCAGCACCAAGGTTCTGCAACTGAAAGAATGGCTGATTAAGGTATCCCAGCTCCATCCCTCTGAGCTTCACCTTCTCCTGGGGCAACGGCTCTCAAGCCTGCTGCACATTAACTCACTTAGAAAGCTTACACACAAAAAAATCCCAGGCTGCACCCCAGACCATTAAATCCGAAGGTCCATTCCATAGGAGTTCAAAGTTTTTTTCGCTTGTTTGTTTTGTTTTTTTAATACATAAGTAGAACAAGTCTTATAGGGTAAATACTTTGAAGGGAAACTCAAGAATATGATATTGTTTATCCATTTATTTAGTTATTGATGGTTTCCTTCTACAAGAATGTAGGCTGTGTGAGAGCAGAGATAGCATCCCAGCACCTACCATAGGACTGCTACATAATACTCTGTACTCAAAAGTATTTGCTCGCTAGTCAAACTGCATACACTTCTCTGTGTTCCACATCCCAAACCTAATCCTTGCCCCATGTAAATGCTCAGCAAATTCCTATGGATGGAACAGATGCTGAGTTAGTTCAGTCACTGCTTTCCCACCTTCACTGATTCCTAAGAAGGAATGCTTGTACACTGTCTTTTTTTTTTTTTTTTTTTTTTTTTGAGACACAGTCTTGCTCTGTTGCCCAGACTGGAGTGCAGTGGCACAATCTCGGCTCACTGCAACTTCCGCCTCCAGGTTCACACCATTCTCCTGCCTCAGCCTCCCAAGTAGCTGGGACTGCAGGTGCTCTCCACCATGCCGGGCTAATTTTTTATTTATTTTTTATTTTTTTATTTTTTTAGTAGAGATGGGGTTTCACTGTGTTAGCCAGGATGGTCTCGATCTCCTGGCCTCATGATCTGCCCGCCTTGGCCTCCCAAGGACACTCTATCTTGAATACCATCACCACTATCTTGAACACCACTGATCCCACCTAGCACACCCATGCCACACAATATGCAAATCCCTGATCAGAATCACAAAAACAGAAACAAAACAAAAACAAAACAAAAAAACCCAAGCGTGCCTCCAGGTCCCAGCGTGCAAACCTGGAATTGGACCACTAAGAATCCAGATGGTTCTAAAGTTACCCAGTTTTCAATATATTTTTACAGCACCAAATAGCAGAGTACCTAGTTTGCCACCAATCCTTAGTAAACTGGACTTTGAGGGTCTTCCTTGGTCACAGAAACCAGGGAACAGGGAAATATTGAAGGTGATTCTTCCATTTGCTCAGTAAACTGTCTAAAGCATCTTCAGATCCAACTTGAAACCTCTTGATGGAAATCTAAAGTTAGTAGGCTTGGCTGGAATGTCAGTGCAAGAAAACCAGTGTCTTCCCTGCACCTCCTCCCCGATCTTTATTACACAATAGAAAGTGAGTCCCTGGTCATTTAGCTCAGATATGAAAGACTGAAGTCATGGGTTGACTCTGCATGTCCAGAGACTACACTCCTAAAATTTACTAGTCATACTGCCCCATCATTGTACCCAAAGAGGACCCAATGTAAAGGTGGATAGAAGCACATTGTCATCATTGCCATTAGAAAAACAAAATTGAGTTCATTTCTCTGAAGAGTATAATTGTAAAAGATGGTAGGACATTACAGGTCAGCTTGTAGAAGAAGCACGTTAGAAGAAGTTTTGATATGTACCAATTTACTTCACTGTCGTGCTTTTATTCATTTAACTGATGGCAGCTGTGGTTTGCACAGCTGATACCTCTCATCTGGACAAAAAGTCAACTGATTTTTCCTGCTACTATCAAATAAGCCACAGGAGCAGAAGAACCAGAAGTTTGTTGAATAATTATAAACATAAAACAAAAAAAACAGTAATAGTATCTTATGTGCACTTTTAAAGTACTTCCTCATTCACATAGCACATTGTCTTTAGATCCTTCAAAGCCTCCTATTGCCTTAGAAGAGGTACCCATGAGATGTACAGTGATAGTGACTAGTGATTAGGGAGGAACTGGAGGTTAAAAAACAAGGTGAACTTGTGACTGATTTTGAAAGGGAGTGTAAACTCCGTTCAAATCACCTTGTTTTCATTGCTTTAATTATATATGAAAAGGTCCTTCAGTTGGGGTCTCTAAGGTAGTAAGTCCTAATGAGTACCTGGAGCACTGCCATAGCCAGCCAGAAAGAGCTGTCAGTGAAACATGAGAACAAAACATAAGGTTCATTTTCCTACACACATACATTTTAAACGACTAGGCAACACAGCATAGTGTTTAATGATGCAGGTGCTGGAGCTAGACTGGATGTGAATTCTGGTTCTTTCCATCGTTAGCTGTAGGACTGTAAGCAAATTACTAACTTTTCCATGTTCATCTTCCTCCTCTGTAGAATGGGAATGATAACATTGCCTTCCTCATCAACTTGGTGTGCTGAGTAATTCATGTAAAATTAGTTAATTCATGTAAAGTGCATAATTTAAAGTAATGCTTTGTGCACAGTAAGAGCTCAATAATTGTTGACATCATTATCATCATCATCATGCAAAAATCACAATGATCAGTTGCCCATTTGGCCAATTTTATTTTTTACAGAGGTGGAACAGGAGAAATGAATGCACACAGATAACACACTACTGCTGATTAAATATGCTATGAAACAACTGCACTAATATTAACTTATGATTTTATTATTTATTTTAATCAAAATTGTTGTGTGAACACATTTTCAAAAATAAAGTACAGTCAGACAATGCATTGTCTGAACCTGTATATTGCCTGTAACTTTTTAAGCACTAAAGATAAACTTTACCCAACTCATAATTATAGCAAGGACCAAACCCCTCTGTTTCAGTATCAAGTGTCCTGACTCAGTAATTGGTAGAATTAAGTTCTTATTCTGGCTTATCCCTGACTCAAGTATCCTGTGTCTTTATTTCTCCCTCTACTTTATGAAGACAAAACAAATACACTAGAAGACAAAAGTTCAGCACCGAAAAGAAATGCTTAGCCTCAAACTAAGAGCAACAAACAATTCTGGTAGTGAATTTTATGGCAGTGATACTGTGTAAGAGACAAATCTGTTGATTTTGAAAACAACCTGAAAGGCTCAGGCAGTTCTAAGTGCTTCTTGCCTATCATCCAGAGATGCCAGATTAATAAATCAGAAAATGTTCATGAAGACCTTTGTACTAGTCATGATATAAATATGTGTACTCTTGATGTCTCCTTAATAACAACAATAAAAATAGACAACAGTTATTACATGTTTACTGTGCTCAGGCCACTTCACCAAGCCTTTGGGCCCAGAGATGATATCGTTTGTGCCTTCTGTCTTATTCACAGCACCTGGCACAGTAAGTATCATTAAGACATATTTATTGGCTTGACATTTAAGGAATTTATACCAATTCCAAAACCTGGGAATAGGTTTGCAAGTAACTGTGCTTTGAAGCAGTGTTTTTCAAACTTCTGGTTATGACCCATGAGTAGCTTATGAAATTACTACAGTGGGCTAAAAATAGAATTTAAAATAAATGGAATAGAAAATATCAGCACATAGGGCAAGCGGCAAGTCAGTCTAAGTGTTGAAACTTATATACTCACATATAAATGTGTATACTAGCTTATGATAAAAAATGTATTTTTTACTCAGCTGTAGTTAAGATTTTCTGAAAAGTGCTACCATAGAGTCTTTTGAAAACATGGCTCTAGAGAAAAATATAAAATATGATTTAAATATGTTTCTTCACAAATATGTTTAGCAGAGTACTTTTAAATACCTACTCAAGATTTTTTTTTTTTTCTTTTTAAAGTGGCTCACCCTTCTGCTTCTTAAAAAGAAGAAGGGCTAGATTGATCTCCAAGCTATGTCCCTTTTCCCATCTGCCAGCTCCTTTCTATCACAAAGCTGGCCCCTGTTCCCCTGACATTAAGATGTTGGCTTTGAGATGTTTTCCTCAACTGTGCTGCTCAGCATTCACTATTCCTCTGCCGTTCTTTTTCTGCAACTAAAACATAGCATTTAGCACAGAGTCTGACAGAGTGTGGGTGTCTGTAAGAAATATTTGTTGAATTAAAGGTTAGTCAGGTGGCCGCCTGGAAGGACACAAATAGATTATGGCATGTAACAGAGTAATGTTAGCAGGCCTACTTAGGAATAGAGTAACTCTGGCTCAGCTGTACACTGCATTCATTAACTGTCAGGTTCAATGTCCTGTCTGGACTCAAAGACTCCAGTTGCAAGAGAAAAGTCAAGTCCACTCCAAAAGCAACTCATTCAAAGATGGGAGACATACCATCACCCTCAGACCAAGAGGCACAGACAGCTCCACCCCTAGGATAACTATATGCCAGGAAGTGTAATGTTTAGGAATAAGGAAGACTTAGGTATTTAAAATAGCTCAAATAATGACCAGTGTACACATCAGTTTTCTGGTCTATTAAAGAAAGGTAGCTACGTTTGATAAATCCTTCCCATTCTTGCTTGAGATTTCTATTAAATCTCAGAAATAACTTCAAGACTGTTTTTCCCCCAGTCTTCTGCATTGACTTTCCAGGATGCAACAACACTAGCTAGCTAGGATGTTCAAAAACCAGAAAGTGCCTCTGAGACACACAGGCCCTATGATATGAATCAGCCCATCTTTACTTTATGCACCCTAGCCACCCAAAATGACAGGCCCTTTCTGTACCACCTTGAGGTTCCCAAGGTATGCTATCCATAAGTGCCTAAAACCAAAGAGCAAAGACGGAAGAGGAGATACTTGCAAATGATGGATCTTTGGTGAAATAAGCTTATGACCCATGAGCCATCCATGACTACACTAGCTCCCACACTAGGAGATAATAATGGTAACTGTCATTTATTGGACATTGATCAAGTTCCAAGCCCTTGATTTTCATTACCTCTTTTTGTTCTACAGCAACCCACAAAGGCTGTATTGTAACTCCCTATTTACTGGTTAGGAAATAGAGTCCTGGAGAGGAGAAGTGACTAGCTCAAAGTCACACTGCTTGTGAGTGTAGGGAAAGCATCAAAGACCTGTCTAGCTTTAGATCCCATGCACTACGATATGGAGGACAAGACTTCTTCATAAGCCTGCTGACATTTTCTATCTTTCATTGTAAAATTCAGGACCGTGAACTGACAAGGATAATCCCAGAGAAGAGTCAGGCACTTTCCAGAATTTGTGAGTTAACTGCTGCTCCTCTAGTCTAATTTATTGGAGAACAAGAAGATTTCCAAGACAGGGTGGATGAAATACTTTTGAAATGAATTGGAAAAAAAAAAAACAGTTCCAAGGTTGTAGAAGGAAATTAAGACAAATGTCTAAATACCTGCAGTGGAGAGCATGACTCAGAATAGGAGAAAGAGACATATTACACAATGAGAGTGGCAAGCGAGGCATTTGGATCTTCCAAATCAAAACATCCTATATCCCACGGAAAATTAGGAGGAAGAAGGATTCACAGACTCCAGCAGATGTGAGGAATCTTCTTTTTGGCTTCGGCGAGAAGAAAATTTACACTGGAAGTTGATGCTTCTTTGCCAAGGACATCAGAGGCCAATATGAATAGGACAAAGTGAATTTATTCACACAATAAGCAAACATTTACTGAGTGCCTATTGCATGCCAGGCACCATGCTAGGGCCAGATGAATGCAGAACACAAGGAGTGAAGCAGTATAAGCCTCACAGAGCAGTTCAGATTGCCCAATAAATGGAGGCCACGGAACTGCTGCATTAATCCAAAACATAAAGCATTATTTGCAGAAAGGGGCCCTCATGACTGGGACTTCGCAACCAGGCTTCCTCTGGGAAAATCCCTGTACAAAAGCAGAGCACCTAAAAGAGCCCTGCCTTCGCCAAGGAATAAATCCTAGGCATAATCTAAAATGCAAACTGGTCTTCAGGAAGAAAAAATTTTCAATGGTAAATAAAAAAGCAAAAAAAAAAAAAAATAGCATTTGGATCCCATGGTGAAAGACACTAAAAGGAAATAAAGATATTGTTTGAAATAGCAAAAATGAAATTCTGACTCAACATTTTTTCAGTGATTCCAAAAATGAAGAAAAAAGGAAAGCAATTTAACATAAAACTAATTGCATCCCAGCACTTTGGGAGGCTGAGACGGATGGATCATGAGGTCAGGAGATCAAGACCATCCTGGCTGACACAGTGAAACCCTGTCTCTACTACAAATAAAAAAATAAAAAATAAAAAAATTAGGCAGGCCATGGTGGTGGGCACCTGTAGTCCCAGCTACTCGGGAGGCTGAGGCAGGAGAATGGCATGAACCCGGGAGGTGGAGCTTGCAGTGAGCCGAAATCACACCACTGCACTTCAGCCTGGACAACAGAGCAAGACTCCATCTCAATTAAAACAAACAAACAAACAAAAAACATAAAACAACTAATTGCAGCATGATGTACTGGATTCAATTCTGGAATGGATAAAGACATTAATGGAAAAAATTTCATGAAATGGAATAATGCCTATAATTTAGTTGAGTGTTATACCAATGTTAATTTCTTAGTTTTGATAAGTGTACCATGGTTATGTAAAATGTTAGCATTACAGGAAGCTGAATGAAGGGTATATGGAAACTTCTGTCCTATTTTGCAACTGTTTTGTAAATTTAAAAAACGTTTTTATTTTTAAAAGTTTTTAAAAACTGCTTCACAGGACACTCTCAGGTGACTTCTGACTTTAAAAGAAAATGTAAAGATAAGAGGGGTAGATAAGTAAGAAATGCAACATGGACCAGCCAGAAGCCATGGTTACCCACAGCCAGGCCCCAAGCCCCTGCCTCCACCCCCAGGTCAAAAAAGCTAATGAAATCATGGGCTACATCAACAGAACATAATATCTACGACAGACAGTAATAACACTGTGCTGGTTCAAACCACATAAGGAAAACCGTATCCCCTTCTTGGTTGTACTTCTGAAAAAGATCGTAGATAGAAAACAGAAAGTCTGTAATGAGGGCTAGTTAGAATAATGAGGAAGAACTAGAAAGGAAAAGACAAAACTTAGAAAATATCTTAGCTCTCAGGGAGCATTTCTGTCTTGAACTTGAAGGGCTGCCCCATGTAGAGGAAACACTTACTTTGTGAGTTCCCAAAAGTACAGCCAAGACCATGGTTTGAATTTACATACGGAGATTGATGTTGGAATTCAATGTAACAATTCTGACAATTTACCCTCAGAATTGAAGTCAAGGGCCACTGTGATATTGTGGAATATGTATTTGGTCTTCATCCAGTTTCTTGGCAAAATCTACTAAAATCCTTGAACACTCCATAGTGATGAGTATCTTTTGTAGGCTAATGGTAACTGGGAGCCCCTAGGTTCTTTCAGGATGGGGGCTGGTCACTGGAAAGACCAAGGCATGATTAGAAGGTTGGGACTTTCAGCCCCAGCCCCTAACCCCTAATCCTTCACCTCTGGGGAGGGGAGAGGGGCTGAAGGTTAAGCTGATCACCAATGGGTAATGATGTAATCAATCATTGCCTATGTAACAAAACCTCCACAAAAACTCGGAAGGACAAAGTTAGGAAACTTCTGGATAGCTTGAAATGTGGAGGTTCCTGGAGGGGTGCATCCAGAGACAGCATGGAAGCTCTGCACCCCTTCCCCCATACCTTGCCCTATGAATTTCTTCACCTGTCTGTTCATCTGTATCGTTTAAAATATCCTTTGTGGTAAATGAGTAAATGTAAGTAAAGTGTGAGCTGCTCTAGAAAATTTAGTGAACCTGAAGATGAGGTCCTAGGATCCCCAATTTATAGCCAGTGAGTTAGAAATATAGCTGACAACCTACTACTTGTGATTGATTGACCTCTTAAGTGGGGTAGGGCCTGGCAGTCTTGTGGGATCAAGCTCTTAACCTGTGGGATCTGATGTTACCCCTAGGTAGACAGTGTCAGAATTAAATTGAATTAAGGGATGCCCAGCTGGTGTCCACTGGAGAATTGCTTGCTATGTGGGGAAAACCCCTACACAGCTGGTGTCGGAAGTGTTACGTGGAGTGGAGAGTAGAGAGGAGAAAAAGCAGTTTGGTATTTTTCCCCTCTATCTCTTCAACTCCCCATGATAGGAAGTGCTCAAGTAGAGGCTGGATAAGTATCTGATGTGAACTTGGACTGGATAAACTCCAAAGTGCCTGCCAATCTCAAGAGCCTGGGATTCTCTGGTGAAGGAGAAAACCACTTCTAGAGACTTATGTAGAAGTTTGTAAATGTTCGGGGGTCTCTCCTGGAGACCTTGGGCATCCAAGTTGCCCAGTGTCAAAAAAAAAAAAAAATCATCTGACTCTGGCTACAAATTCCATTCATCTGCTTGGGAGGCTGCTTCAAGGCCATCAGGAAAGCAGGGACCAGGACAAAAAGGCTGGCCCACACCAGAAAAGGGCACACAGCAGTTGCAGATGTCCTGAGTTTGGTATCCCATCATGCTCTTGTGTAAGATCAGTCAGCATCACAGAACTATACATTTTAAAATAATAATAATTTCAACTTCTGTTTTAGATGCAGGGCATACATGTGCAGGTTTTTTACATGGGTATACTGCATGATGCTGAGGTATGGGGTACAAGTGATCTGATCACCCAAGTAATAAGCACAGTACCCAAGAGTTAGTTTTTCAACCTTTGCCCCCCTCCCTCCTTCCTCCCTCTAGAATCCTAGATGTAAGCCACCCTAGAGGTCATTGATACAGTCTTCCACCAACTGTAACTAAAATGTTAAGGGACAACCAGTTTATTTCCCATAAAGGCAATCCAGTCTGATCCTTTGTCAGTCACAGTTCTACCCTATGTTGAACCAAAATCTGTCATTTCTTCCCCAGTACATGAGTCGGCAACCTTAGGAGTGACTCTCATATGTTCCTTGGCCTTATTTTTACTTAATACACCAAGTCTCTTTAATTATTTATAATTTAACAAGCTAATTACTCTCCTCAAGTTTCTCTCTGGTTAGTCAGTGACCTCCTCAAATGTATCATTTAAAATTAGCCCACATATTCTAAATGTGCTCTGACCAGGGCAAAAAATAATAATAATAATAATAATAATACTGAAACTATAGTTACACATTAGGGACACTGTAGTTCTATTAATGCAGCATATGTCTGTTTTGGCTCCTGTTGGGTTTATTGCCAACTATAACCCCATGTGGAATTCACTCAAAAGAGGCACCATTTCATACAATTACAATTGAATTTTGGGAGACGATGGTTAGATTTCATCTTGCTGTCTTTGTGCAGTTCTGCTAGCTTGTCAAAATCTTTTTGAACATTGAGAGTATCCACTGCCACACCAGCCTTCCTTGCCAGGTTTGTGTCATCTGTAAACCAAATAAACCTGCCTTCTGTGTCTTCATCCAAGTTATTGATAAAAAGGTTAAAGATATTAGATCAGTTATTCACTAACAAACACTTATCAAACACCTACAATATATATGTATGGTACTCAAGACAGAAACCAGAGGAGGAACTGTATTTGTACTGGGGCAGATCCTAAAGTTGTCTGCTTTCTGTTAACAATGATGTGGACTTCATTCCATGAAGATTTAATTCAACTAATTAGGTACTTCTTGATCGCTTACTCTTCTCTTGACACCATGCTAAGCTTTGTTAAAGGAACAAAGGAACCAAAAGCTACAACCCTGTTCTCTAGAAGTTTGTCTCTCAGTAAAGAGGCAAGCTTTGGCACACAAAAAAATTTATGATACAAGACAAGCAGCATTGATATAATTGACAAAATGAGTAGTCCAGGTAAGATATTTGATTCTGGTTGAGACTTTAATGTCACTTCATTTAAAACTACAAAAATAATTACAGGTTTTTAGAGTTGAAAGGGATAACAGAGGTCTTCTAGAACTACCCTCCCCTCCCACCTCATCAATATTACTTTGAATGAATGGGGAGTGCTGTCTCTTGAGTAGTTTTACTCTTTGTTAGATCTAATAATTAGAATGACATTCTAGCATTTCCTGTGTTAAATCAAAAATTACTTCCCTGTACCTTTCTATCTACAGTGTAAACACTCAATAATTTTGTTGAATAATTAAATGAATGAATTATAATTCTGTTCTCTGAAACTGGAAAAAATAGGTCTGATCAAATCATTTGAAGACAATTATGTCCTCATTCAGTCTTGACTTCTCTATCCTAAACATACACAATTCCTTCATTTGATATGCTTTTGAGACCTCCCCGTCCCCACATCATTCTTGTCATTCATATTCTGACTCTGTGCCTGGCATAATACAAGCACTCAAGATATGTGTACTGAATGAGTAAACTGGAAAGCTCCAATATGTCAATATCAGCCTCAAAGAGAAATTTCCATAACTGAAGGTATTGCTGAAAATGTGATCAGAAAGTGAATCTGTTGCAGTTCCCTGGTACTGAGCATTATAATTTTATTAATCTGTAAATGTTGCTTAGATTAGATAAGCTTTTGCTATTGCCTTTTTTTTTTTTTTTTTTTTTTTTGCAGAGGTAGGGGCGTGGAGCCAATCCACTAATGCCTCGTATTGATTTTGTAGTGAAGTAAAATCTGTAAACCGTTGACACAGGGACTACTGAATAACTTAGTGATTAAGCCTCCAAACAAATGTTTATCAGGAAAGGCTAGACCGCAGCATTTATTTCTATGTGAGAAAGCATATCATATGGGTTTCTATGTGAGAAACCCATATCAAATGAAGGGATTATGTATGTTTAGGATAGAGAAGTCAAGACTGAATAAGGACATAATTGTTGCCTTCAAATGATTAGATCAGACCTATTTTTTCCAATTTCAGAGAACAGAATTATAATTCATTCATTTAATTATTCAACAAAATTATTGAGTGTTTACACCATAGATAGAAAGGTACAGGGAAGTAATTTTTGATTTAACACAGGAAATGCTAGAATGTCATTCTAATTATTAGATCTAACAAAGAGTAAAACTACTCAAGAGACAGCACTCTCCATTCATTCAAAGTAATATTGATGAGGTAGGAGGGGAGGGTAGTACACATCTTTCTATGGTCATGCTGGTATTCTGATCACCGTAACACCTAAGCCCTTGGGAAATTAGAAATTCTACAGGATTCTAGGGAGGAAGTCTAAGAGGGTGGACACAGCAAGATACCTGGAGGAAAATGACAGGATAAGTTGACCTTTTAATACCAAGTGGTATACCCATTAGAATGGGCCCAACTGCCCCTGAAGAAGATACTCCATAAGTTGGTGCCAGTGTTCCTGACAAGGAGAAATTTCCCTTAAATCAAAATAATAAATCCAGGAAAACCTAAGGCCAATAACACCAGTAGAAGTTGGGGCTTTCCTGATGTCAGCTTTCTTAAGGCTGCAAGCAAGGCCAGGCAAGAACCAACCTGGAGGTAAAGGGAGCAGAACACGGCTGCTACAAAGATGCTAACACTGTCTAGTGGATGTCAAACACCCGCATTTATTGAACGCCAGGCTTTTTATATGCATTCTGTCTCATTCTCCAACAATAAACCTGTTAGTAGGTGTGATCATCACCATTTTATAGCTGGGAAGATTGAGGCTTGCAGAGGTTCCAAAATTTGCCCAAAGTCACAGAGATATAGTGATAAAACCTGGCTAAGGCATCCCATCTGTCTGTCTCCAAAGCTTTTGCACTTAAGCACCATGCCATGATGCTTTTTTCTTATGTGTTTATTCACTCTTTAACAAAGAGTTTATCAGGCACCCTCAGTGCTCCATGCCTGTGCTAGGCCTGGGAATACAGTGGTAAATAAGACACACACTCTCCTTCACAGAGTTTAGCACTCTGAAAAGAATAAGAAACAACCAAACATGTAACTACAATGAAGTAAATATCCCAGTAGCAGAAGTTAAGGGTAAACTCACCCAGCATGAGGGATTAAGAGACCTTCCCGATAAAGTTGCCTTTAGAGGGAAGCTTAAAGGATAAGCTAGCAGGACAAAAGAGAGAGGGAAAGAGGCAGAGAAGGAATAGACTTTTAAGATTTGAGAGTGGGTGAGACACACTGACAGGTGCTAGGGCCTAGTAAGGCTGGAGTGAAGGATGGGAGTGATCAGAACCTCCCAAACAGGCCAAAGAGATGGATAGAGTGAGGTTACAGGGGGCTTGGAAATGGAGTGGAATTGGCAATGGCAAGAACTAGTAAGGTCACATAGATGTGACCTAATTGGATCTCACAGATTCCTATGGATAAGAGGAATGCTGGAGCTGTGTGGACCAACACTCCAAAAAGGCATTTCATGTTGAATGTAGTCAGTGTTAATTTAATGTAATTTGTCTGGCCTTGTGAAGCCTGCCCTGTAAAATCTCTGAACCTCTCCTGTCTTCTCTCTTTCGCCAACCCTCAAGGCAATAAGAGGGAGGGTCAAGTGGCTGATGAGGAGAAAGAACAAAATCATTCTAGTGCCTTTCTTTATGTGACCTGCCAAGCCTTAGATAGATTCCATCTTTCCCACTTGACAAATGAGGAAACAAAAGCTTAGGACAGTTTGGTGATTGTGGTATACTGAATTATTGGTTCCAATCCATCATTCTCTTTAAAAGTATTATGTATCTATACATGGGCAGGGGTTTGTGGTGCATGGAGTGTATTTCTTCTCCTCTTGACTTTGGATTTGATATTGCCATTTGCTTTGGCCAATGGAATATTAGCAGACATGATGTGTGCAGAAGCTTGAAATGTGCTCTGTGGTTGGGCATGCCTTCTTGCACTTTTACCACTCTCCGAAGATCATGCCCTGCAGCTGCTGCTCCTCAAACCTGGATCCTGGAATGAATGGCACAGAGTATTTCTAAACCTTGTCTACAGCCTGGAGCTAAGCTCAGCTGAGATCAGCAGACTCCAGGTGACTGAAAGCCTGAAGCAAAGTCCAGTTAACTCCAATTAACCCAGACACGTGTGTGTGTGTGTGTGTGTGTGTGTGTGTGAAGTGTTTATGGTTGTATGCCATGGAATTTGAGGGTAATTTGTTATGCACCATCGTCATGGTAATCGCTGACTGATGAGAGATTACTCTGAGCTTACAAAGAAAGTTCCTGGAATACACAGAACTGCCTTGCCATGGAGCTAGGCTGCCCTGGAGGCTGGCCCTCTAGGGAAGAAACAATGCAGACAGCCACCCAACTCCACTCTACCCACCACACCACAGCCCTGCCCGCCACCTGGCACTCACCTGAGTCTGAGGCTGCTGGGCTCACCAGGCTGAGCAGCTCTCGCTCCTTCTCATAGTCCCCTTTGCAGAGCAGCTGCCCCTCCTTCAGAACAAATTCGTCACCCTTCTGAAGCTGTCGCTCGCAGACACAGCAGCAGAAGCAGCTCAGGTGGTATACACTCTTCTGGGCCCGCATAACAAACTCATTGGGAGCGATGGCCTCGAAGCAGCCCCCACATTTAACAGCAAACAGCCTGGCAGCAGGAAGAAAGGAAGTACATGCACCATGAGTAAAATCTGGCTTGGTCCTGGGTCTCCCCTGAAGTCAACAGCAAAAGGAGTTTCAAGAACTGGGATATGAATGTTAGAATGGAATGTACTTTAAATCCAGGTTAGTTATTCCCTATGGGTCTCCCCTGAAGTCAACAGCAAAAGGAACTTCAAGAACTACGATATGAATGTTAGAATGAAATGTATTTTAAATCCAGGTTATTTAATCCTTGAGGAGATTGCATTGAAGCATGCAGTTGAGTCACTCAAAGACTGAAGAAGAGTGTCTGACTGGATAAAGGAAATGTGGTACATATACACCATGAAATACTATGCAGCCATAAAAAGGAACAAGATCATGTCCTTTTCAGGGACATGATTGGAGCTGGAAGCCATTATCCTCACCAAACCACTGCAGGAAAAGAAAATCAAACACCATATGTTCTCACTTATAAGTGGGAGCTGAACAGTGAGAACACATGGATACAGGGAGGGGAAAACACACTCTGGGGCCTCTCAGGGGGTGGGGTGGGGGGAGGGAGAGCATTAGGAAAAATAGCTAATGCATACTGGGCTTAATACCGAGGTGATGGGCTGATAAATGCAGCAAACCATCATGGCACATATTTATCTATGTAACAAGCCTGCACATCCTGCACATGTACCCCAGAACCTAAAATAAAATTAAAGATTAAAAAAGGAAGAGTATCCGAGTTAATGCCCAGAATTTATTTGCTGTTGTTCATGACACAGTGCTTTCAAAGGTTGGTCTACAGACTGGCACCAGGCAAGTTGTTCAGAATCCCTAGGGGAGCTTAGTAGTTAAGTTATTTCAATCAGCAATAGCAATAATAAAATTGTCCAGGCCCACTCCTGTGAGAGTGTAAAAGGATGTGCCCCAGAATGTGAATTCTTAGCAAGCTCTTGAGATGTGTAAGAGCTTAGATGTGTAAGCTAGTTTTTGAGAAATGGCATCCCAACTTCCCAGCCTGATATTCAATAGATTCAGCCTATCTCTCAAGACTTAACTCTTCTTTCATTTATTTTCAACAAAACAGTTAGAGTATCTATTATATATGCCAAGCCAAAAGCAGTAAGTGCTAGTGATGTGAAGATGAATAAAGGAAAATCCCCCTCAGAATTGAGTTCAGGCTAATGGAAGAGATAGACATATCCAAATAATTAAAGTAGAGGGCTGTGGGAGTACAGAGCGGGAAATAACTAACCTGCAGGGAGTGAGTGGGGGGTGCATTTAGTATGTATTCAATAAATCTAAATCAAACAAAAGACAGGAAGGAAGGCAGGCTGGCAGGCACAAACGGGTGGGAGGAGGGACATTCCCAGGGGAAGGAACAGCCTGTGTAAAGGCCTGGAGCCATGAACAGGCATGGATGCCCAGGTCGTAGGGTGCACTCCACCAAGTTAGAGGCAGGTACCTCCAAGAAGGTGGCAGGTGAGGTTAAGTCATGACTCAATCACACAGTAGGAAGCTGGACATCATCTGGCCAGCAATTGGGAGTATCGAATGGCTTTTTTTTTTTTTTTTTTTTTTGAGACACAGTCTTGCTTTGTCACCCAAGCTGCAGTGGCGTGATCCTGGCTCACTGCAATGTCCGCCTCTTGGGTTCAAGCGATTCTCCTGCCTCAGCCTCCTGAGTAGCTGGGATTACAGGTGCACACCACCACGCCCAGCTAATTTTTGTATTTTTAGTAGAGATGCGGTTTCACTATGTTGGTCAGTCTGGTCTTGAACTCCTGACCTCAAGTGATGCTCCCACCTCGGCCTCCCAAAGTACTGGGATTACAGGCATGAGCCACCTCACTAGGCTTGAATGGTTTTTTAACATGGTAATATCCAAGTTCTGGAAAAGGAGCTCTTGGCTATATGAAAAGTGGAGTAGAAACAGAGGTAGTGAGATGAGTGAGCGGCTGGGAAATTATCAGGGTCAGGACTCATGCAGCAGAGGTAAGACAGAAAGAAGGGGGCAGAGCCTACAGCTGGGAGATAAGAAAGCATGGGGCATGGCTCCCAGGGTCCTAGTGGTCAGAGCTGGCAGGTAACAATAATGTGAAGACTCCAATATACAAAATTACTTATTTCCTACCTCTGGGACTATTTATGTCATTTCCCCATCCTAGAAATGATGTTTTCCTGTTTAACTTATCTGAACCCAAACCACCCTTCAGGACACGGCAGCTTCCATCTTCTCCTTGAATCCTGCCCTGATCTGTGCCCCCCAGCCTGAAGTGACTGCCCCTCCTTTGAATGATGATACCAGGAACTATCTCTGTGGGTCATTCCACAGTTCTCCGGAGATGTCTCAGAACTACAATATGAAAAGTGGTGGGCACTGGAGGCCTGTGCTCTGCCGCCAGCTCTACAGATAACCCTGCAAAATCTTGGGCAGGTTGTTTAGCCTGCGCCTTCATATCTCCTTTTTTCTGTCTGTTATTAAGATGTTAGGCCAGTCTCCTCCAGCTACAAAAATTCTACCATCAATTGCTTGCAACGGCTGGCTCAAAATATTATCTTACTCTTGCCTTATTATTTTACTTTTCCCATGTTTATAACTTATCTTGTCAACAACTCCTATTTCAAGAACAAGGCCTGTGGAATATTTATATACTCTCACATATGGTGGGTGCTCAATAAAAGTTGATTTTATTTGACTCGTGGATCTAATTTGTTCACCCTCTTTCTGAAATAACATAATATATATAAACAGCCTAGCATATGAGCTGACACATAATAGATATCCAATAAAGACGTCTCTCTTCTCTTCCTTGTCACTCCAGAGAAATAACAATTCAGGGTAACCTATGAGAAAGCTAAAATTTGAAGCAGATCCCTCTGTTTCCTTTTTCTTTTTTAAGTTGCTTGATGATACCATAATTGCATTTGTCAAAACTTTGGCATAAGCACAGAGACAATATACCCTAAGAATATCTCTGGGATTCATTCACTATAACATTCATTTTACTATTTCCAAAATAAAGAGGTTTTTTTTTCTTTTTTAAAGTAGTAGCAAAATAGAGGGGAAAATACTTTCAAAAACACTCTGTTTATCCCCACGTGCCAGACGGGTCAGTAGATATGGAAAGGTCAGATGGTGTACAGGAGAGAATGTCAAGGGGGCACAGAATGGCCAGAGAGAGCACATAAAACTCCACACCACTCTCCTCTTTATAAAGCTAGATACGAACTGACTCAGAGCCTATCCAGGGAGCTGAGGCCACCGTGCTCTGCTGATGAGCCCCACCCCGGCAGGAGCTAAGAAAACAGGAACAACTGAAGAGCATTTCATATAGGCAGGCCAACTACCATGATGGCCTAAGCATTGCCAATTCATTCACTCAAAATCTCATTCATGTACTCATTCAATCATTTATTCATTTCATTCATTCTTTCATTTATTCAGAAGCATCCACTATGCACCCTGCAATATACCACACTTTGTGTCTTTACAGGGAGAGGAGGAAAAGAAACCCCCATCCAAACAGCATTCATGTACATAAACAAGTACATACTGAGTGTCTGTTATATGGTAGGCATTGTTGTAGGCACAAAAGGATACAAGACAGACAAATCCTTGACCTCATGTAGCACACGTGCTAGTGGGAGAGACAGTAAACAAACACATAAATGAATAGATAAATCATGTCTAACCTTACGGATTTACCTTTAGGGAACAGAATATAAGAACATTATAAAGCAATGTCCCATGAATATAAAATAGAATGGCATAAAGCTATCGTATATGTAATTATAATATTTAATCACCTCCCAACTCTAAATTGTGCTGGTTTATGATTCTAAGTCAATACATGTGCACTGTGTGTTTACCTTGGAAGCTTCCTGGAAGAAGGCAAGAGTTTTGAGGGTGGAATGAAGGGGAAGCTAAGGAGAAGTTCCCAGGGAGGCATTACTCACAGGTTGACACAAAAAAGAGGGCCATTCAAATTCTTTGAGTGAAGGAAGGCAAGGCTTGGAAAAGATGATGAGGCCACCTCTCAGGAAACAGCCTCCTGGGACAGAGGCCAGGCTGCAGGATTGGAAGTGCATGTGCTGTCTTACTTTCAACAAAGGCCTTGAAGTACCACACCAGTTCTCCCTGCCCTTGGCCATCAGAAGCACCTCAGAATAACCTATCTCGATATGCTTCTCCTCTGCCTCTCAGTTTCAGCAAGGAAGTGAAACTGGGGGACAGTCCAAGGGGTTGGAATGGCTCGTTTATCACTAACAGTTATGGTAGAGCCTGGAACTCCAGGTTCCAGCTGCCCTTCCCCTGCCCTCTCACCTAGTGCAGTTTTTCTCTCTATGTCTAAACCTCTGGCACATCAGCCCTTTGACTATTTGCCTTGACTCCCTCTCCCCTATGCTGGATACTGTCATTGGGCAGAAAATCCACCCATTTCATCCCTGGGCCCCAAGTCCCCGGTTGCTGTTTGCCAACCTGAGCAAACTAATCAATGCTTTTCCAGGAGCTGGTCAAAGGCCCTTTGTCCCCAAGCCCTCCTTCTCCTCCCCTTCCCCTGGAATTAACTGTTAAACAGACTCAAGGCAAATGCTCCCAGGGAGTCAACAAGCACTTGAGAAGCTGCAACAGCAGGTGGTAGCATCTGTGCTTGTCTAACTTCCACCCTGCTAATCTCCTCCTCTTTTTCTTGCCTTCTTAATTTCATCCCCCACTCCAAAAATTTCCCCCAAGTTGGAGAAGGGAGGGTTGGAGTGAGCTCAACAAAGAAAGCCCACCATGTTGACTCAGGAGTGGCTAGAGGAAGTGGCGGGAGTTGTCTGGGCTCAAATCCTGAAATGGTCATGGTCACTGGGGATTACAGACCCGGAAGAGCAGGGCAGTCCTGTTTTTTTCTTCTCTCCTTCTGTTTTTCCCTCCCTTTCTGGGTTCAAACCAGATCAACCTCACCTTACTACCTTGACTCCTATTACCTTCACTAACCCCAGAGCAATTCAAGGGGAAAAGTTGCATGTGGTCCACCACCTGTGTGCCAGATGTGTACACAGCTGTACGGCTACTGCTGTGGACCCAGCTGCCGACTGTACACCTCCCACAAGTTGTTTTCTCTAAGGCTCAGACAAGCAGAGAAAAGGGTTTGTTCAAAAGTCCAGGTCATAATTAAAACACAGCCTGTCTTTTCCTAATGCTCTGGATGGCATCCCCCATGGTTACTTCCCCCACTGAATGCTAATGAGACCTCACTGTGGGTTCACAGCCTGGCAGCCTGGCTGTGCCCTGGCCAGCTGGACAAGGCTTCCAGAGATGTCCAGCTCATCAAGGCATACATAACACCACCCAGCTTTCCTTGATGTTATAAATTGTCCTGCCCCTGAAGGCTCTTCAATTGATTCCTTATCTCCTCTTTGCATTTAATTCCCTCACCTGTAAAATGGGAATAACAGTATCTACCTCTTGGGAAAGCATCCAGTGCAGTACTTGTTGCAGAGACTAAGCACTCAGTGCTGTTCTTCCTCTATTGATCACTCTCTGTGGGGAAGGCTCTGGGGATGCCGTGATAAATAAGGCTGTCCCTCTCCTTAGGGAGTTCACATTCTCTGGAAGGCAGCAGACTCTAAATATATGACCTCAGTAGGATGTGTTGGGATATGCAGAGAGAAATAGCTGGGAATAGCACAAAGGAGAGACCTTCACTTAGCTTAGACTAAAGGTCACAGAATCTTTTGTCTTACACTTTCTCTTCTTTTCCTCTTTCTCCCTGTACCTCCTCTCACTCTCCCTTTTCCACTCACTCTGCCAAGCAGGAAACTAGAGGTTGGCCGATATGCTATTCAATGCCTTGCTGACATCTCTTCTTGTACAGCTGCAAGCTATAAGATGCATAACTTTCAGTTTTGGTGAGAGAGCCTGGGTTCTCAGGCTCTGCCACTCCCAGGCAGCATGACTGGAAGCTAAGGAGAACACCACTTCATCACTTGCTGCCTCAGTTTGCTTTGATGTAAAAGGTAATAATGATGTCTTCATTTCTGGACTAATGAGGATTAAATGTACATGGAGTACTTTGTGACCTATAAGGTGTAGCACAATTTTTTTGTGCCTTTATCATTTGACCCTTGTGGATTTTTCTTTCTTGCCTCAAACATGGTTCTTGTTGCTTAAGAATTTTGTGAGTTCTGGTCGGGTGCGGTGGCTCACGCCTGTAATCCCAGCACTTTGGGAGGCTGATGTGGGCAGATCACCTGAGGTCGGGAGGTCAAGACCAGCGTGGCCAACATGGTGAAACCCCGTCTCTACTAAAAATACAAAATTAGCCAGGCATGGTAGTTCACGCCTGTAATCCCAGCTACTCAGGAGGCTGAGGCAGGAGAATCTCTTGAACCCGGGAGGCGGAGGTTGCGGTGAGCTGAGATCACACCATTGCACTCCAGCCTGGGCAACAAGAGAGAAAGAGCAAAACTCCATCTCAAAAAAAAAAAAAAAAAAAAAAAAAAAAAAAAAAAAAGAGTTAAAGAGTTCCATTCTAAGAGAACACTTCCTCTGCAGCATGAGCCCTTCCACTGACTCCTCCCTGCTTTGACATGTGCATGACTGCCTCTCCAGAGCATAGTGCTGACCCAGAAGATGAACCAAGGAGACACACTGCTCACGGTGCAGGCAGAACATGCTCCTTACACCAAGCCATGGGCCTCTCACCCTCTCTCCAACATGGGCCAAGATCATCGAACTGAAGCAGTGTTTCTTGTAACCAAACTCAGTCATCCTGCCCTAGGTGAGGTGTCGGGGAAAGAACACAGGACTTGGAATGAGAAACCTGGGCTCAAAAGTACTGCCTTTTCCAAGATGCCTCAGAAAAGCCACCATCTTTCCCCGAATCTTGGTTATCTTATCATCCATTTCTCAATGGAAATGTTCTGTCCTAGATCAGAGTTGTCTAGAACTTAGAGGCTGAGGAGGAAGGATGACTCTGTTTCCTAGGTCTCCACACACTTTCAACCAGAGAAACCCACTTCGTTCACATCTAAATTCAGGTCTCCAGATAGCGTTTTAACATGACACTGCCTTGCTATGGTAATTCTTGAACAAAATCTTCTCCAGAAACATATCATTCAAATATATATAAATATAAAACAGCTAAAGCCAAAAGACATGACATCTATTCTATTAATACAAGAGTATCACTGGAAGACAACATTTTGCTCCTAAGACACATTGGAAACCCACTAGGCTGGATAATTTCTTACTCCCATTTTTATATTTCAAGTTTTTATTACAGGAGTTGAGAAGCCTCCTCTGTAACCAAGGAGACAAGAAGGTTTCAAAAGCAGACATGAAGGGTTGATGCCTGAGAAACTACTAGCAGACAAGTCTATGACAATCAACAAAGAAGCACCGAACTTCGGGATGCAAAGCACACTCCTGTACTGCAGGCATTACAGTCTCCACACAAGATGACAACCAACCGAGACACTGTAGGGACTCCTGGATTTCGATGCCTGTTGTGTAATCTTAGGAAAATCACCCTACCATTCTGAACACCAGTGTCTTCATCGTTAGAATATATTTCAACTCCAAAAATAATATTTCTGCAAAGGAAGGGGGCTTATGGAGGACAGGAAAAAAAGAATTAATCTTTATTGAATACCCACTCAGTGCTAGAAAGTGTGATATTCTTTTTATCCATTATCTAACTAAATTTGTGGGATAGGGGTAAATAGAACCATTTTATCAACTCAAAGAGAATCTGACCATATTTCAGTTCTCTCCGTAAGAGAGAGCCACTCTGGGATGGCGAACTCATGGGTCCTGTTTTGTATTTCTCTCCCACATGCTCTCTAGCACTGTCTTCATAGGAGAAACATGTAGAAAGATCAAGCAGTTAAGATGGCAGCCTCAGCTCATGAGAGAGTCACAAGACAGGCCCATGGTTTTGTAGAAGGTCCTGAGACGAGACTCCACTGCAGACATGTAGGTAGGTGAAAGGCAGGAGTTAAAAAAGAAAGTTGATCCCTTTAGGCTACTCAGCTCATGGACCCCAAAATACCTGAAGGGATTTCTGAAAGAGGCCTACCCTCTATGGGTGTGGGTTAGGAACAAATAGTGTGTGGGGACACTCTGACCCAACACCACCAGCCAAGAGTCTACTGTGACTCCAAAGAGATTGGGAAACAAGACAAATCTTGCTGGAACCCTATTCCCTGGGGAGCCTGGTAAGTCGGGTCATTCTTTTCAAGATATAGGCAGAAATGTAGCCAATGGGGACAGGGTTGGACCCAGGAAAACCTGAGGAAATCCACCCAGAAAGAGGCTAAGATCTTCATTAACCTCATCCCAAAGTTCTGCAGACCTTAAAGAGAGCTTCTTAAAGCCTCCATACCATAGACAAACAAGTAGAAGGATGGAGGACAAAGCAAATCCATGAAAAACCCTGATGCCAGTTTGAGCCAACTGTAGTGTACTGCGTTTGCCCCACCAAAATAAGAAATCACAGCCATCTGTAGCTTTGGACAGTAGTCTACTACAGATCAGCTGTCTTTCTCCAGGCACCACCGATATGAGTTTTGATAAGGTATATGAACCCTCTGGTTTAGAAAGTAAGAGAGGGTTTGGGGCTCTTTAACGAGGCAGGAATCTGTGTATCATTCAGTTTCCACCTCTCCACCAGGGGGCAGCATAGCAGCATTCATTCAGTGCCATGTTGACTTGGTAACTGAGGTCATCCAGGCAGAGACAGGGATTGGCCATAAGCCAAAACTGTCTGCCGGAAAATCTGCTGCTGGGAGTCTGGGAGACCATGTGGCTAAACTGAAGGAGAGATGGTGAGAGAAGAGTATTCAAAAGTATTGAGAACCAAAAGCATGGCTTGTGGCCTTAGAAGTAGTGACACAAGCAACCTTGTCAGCTGGCTCAAGGTCTCTGTCCTTGAGGCTGAGCCAACAACACCACAATAAGCAACTGAGCACATGGTCCTGGGGCGGTGGGAAAGTCTGCATGGACAATAGAGTGGCAGGATCTTCTATAGGAGACAGTCTCAAGACTCTGCAGTGGTGAGAAAATGGGAAACAATAAGTGGCTGGCAGAGCCAATCAGGGTCTCTGTCTGCCTGCAGCTCCTGGGGAGCTATAAGGAGGACCATACAATGGGATGAACGAGTGGGAGCGAGAACTGCTAAGTATGATGTCTGCACGTCCCAGAGGCTCCGGGAGGCACTGGTATCACCAAGAAGGGCAGGATAATGCACATGGTTTTTCTTCTATCACAAATGTTGCTGGCAATGGGTGGTTTCTACCTTGAAATGGTAGACTAACTGCTTTTCTTGTTCTCACAAAGTGTCCATTCCAGACTCAGCAAGACATTGTGGGAAGAGGACAGCTTTTGACATCTGATAAAACCTGGATTCAAACCTTGATTAAGAACTTGATCAAGTTACAAACTCTCTTGGAGCCTCAGCTTCTTTATCTCTAAAAATGAGATCATAACAACCTTATAAGATATTTTGGAGATTAAGTAAAATAGTGTATTTTAAGTATCTGACACATACTAATTGCTCTCGATAAGTGGTACTCACTAACTGCCTTTATTAAAATCAGTTTACCATATCTGCCCATGTAAATATTTATATAAGATAATTTATTTCAAGACAGTCAATTGAACCAAAAACAGAACTTTACATGTATCTCAAGGCTCTGTCCCTCATTATTATACCAAATCAAATCAAACTTCAACCAGCCTTTCATATATTACTGGAGAAGACACCAACAAACAAATATGAAAGGCCAAACACTTGAGAGGAAACTGAGGGTACATCTCATTCAGGCAGCTATGGCTATGGTCTACCCTAACCCAAGGTCAATATTGACACCAGCCACGAGTGTTGACCCACACACAAATTCATTGCCTAACACCCAGCATATGTTCAGGAAGTTGTCAGCTCCATGTTTAGCCAACCACAGCCAACAGTTGCTATTTGGTTAATGCTGACACTATCTGGCAAATATTTGAAACAGACCCTTTCCCCACATCATTTTGGTTCTCAGATGACTGCTTCTTACAGAGGCTGCTGACTATTGTTGGACATGTATTGAGACATCCCTATCCTTGCCTTGCTTCCCTGGCTATCTGACTTCCTGTCCACCAAGAGACCAGTCAACCTCTTTCCTCATATTACAAATGGAAAGAAACCAAGGCCAATAAAGGGGCAATAATCTACCCCAGACCACAAAGAAAGCTATGATTGCTGAGAGGACCAGACAGAGCTTGAGACTTAGTCAATGATCAGGAAACTAAAGAGATTATAACATGGCCCAATGAGAGATGAAAAGGTACTCCTCCAGGCTCTTAAGCAGTGTTCTGAACAACTAAATGAGGAGACAATGTCAGACAAGCTGAATGAGTGCACTGTGTGTGGGACAGTGAGTCTCTCCCACTCAGAAGCTTTCTTTTCCTCCCCTCTTCTTCTTTGTTGAAACCTGAAAAGTATGAGTCAAGCCCTAGAGCAAAAGACTGTGGTGAAAGTGTGTATTTCAATAACTCAAGCCAAGGTGGCACAACTTATAGACTTTGCATATTGTCACACAGACAGGCACAAATGGCAAGAAACATAAAACAGACATATGGAAAATATATGTTTTCCTTTTAGGGAGTTAAGGTTTGGTTTCCTTTGAAAATGTCAGTTTTCCTTTCCCTTCATCCTCATTAGCCTCCTGGGACACTCTTAAACATATCCAGCAAACAACGGAGCAGGAGAAATGAGGTATTTTTAGCTGATATTCTGGGCACAGATTCCTATTGTTCCACAATTTTTGGCTTGGCTGGATGGCACGTGGCCAATACAATGTACACTCTTGCAAAGAATGTATGTTTCCTGGGCTGTGTGTGTGTGTGCGTGTGTGTGTGTATGTGTGTGTGATAATAGGAAGGACAAGGGTTTTACTGATGGTGTTTTGATGGGAAAGATTCTGGGATACTAACAGGGGGCCACGTCAAACTCTCCATGAATCCTGTTTGCTTTGGTCAACATCACTTTTCACTTATTATTACCATTGTGCTATATGTCCAAAAAAAATTTTTTTTAAAGCCATAGTGTCACAAATGAAGAGCTCCTAGAATCAACTGTTTCCAGCAGTACTATATTAGGAACTAAAAGTATTCTGAAAACCAATGATTACATTCCCAAATCATCTGGTGCACTGCCTAGCATATAACAATGTTCAAAACACTGACAGTTATGATGATCTTCCTCCTACTTATACATGACTCCTGTTCTCAAGGGTCACCCAGTCTTGTAGGGGAGACAAACAAGAAAAGAAAAGCATCCACTGACAATCTGAGTAAAAATCTCCCTGTGGCATAAAAACCACAGGGAGCTGCTATGAAGCTTTCCCTATCTAACTGATGGGTGGAAAATATATCTGGATTATTTGAATTTCCAGAATGCCTTTAGTTCAACGATCTCAAAGCACATGCAATCTTGTATAAACATCTTAGCTCTGAAATAATTGAAAAGGGGGTCAGATTCTATGATCTTATTCAATTACACTCATTTTTCAGAGGACAAAACTGGCATAACAGCAGAATGTGGCACATTATGCACACTCCAAAATCCAGCAGTAATGGAGCCTGTGTACAGAAGCTCAGGGTCCTGAAACCCCAAAGCAGCCTCTTTATCACAGAACTATGTTGCCTTCCTTTCATGTTAGACTTCAGGTGTCTTGAGAACTCCACGGAAGTTTCAATAAAGTCTGATCCAGTGGAGGTGACACAGTTCTTGTTTCTTGATTTTTTTTTTTCTTTTTTTTGTGAGACAGAGTCTTGCTCTGTCGCCTGGGTTGGAGTGCAGTGGCCAGATCTCAGCTCACTGCAAGTTCTGCCTTCCGGGTTTACGCCATTCTCCTGCCTCAGCCTCCCGAGTAGCTGGGACTACAGGCGCCCGCCACCTCGCCTGGCTAGTGTTGTTTTTTTTGTTTTGTTTTGTTTTGTTTTGTTTTGTTTTGTTTTTGTATTTTTTAGTAGAGATGGGGTTTCACCATGTTAGCCAGGATGGTCTCGACTCCTGACCTTGTAATCCGCCCATCTCGGCCTCCCAAAGTGCTGGGATTACAGGCTTGAGCCACCGCGCCAGGCCTGTTTCTTGATTTTTAAAAATATTTGTATCCTTCAATTTTTTAACCCATTTTACTCTTCAACTCTCTCCCTATCCTTCCATTTCAACTCTCCTTCCACCCACTAAAAACTGGAAGGCACCATACCCTTTATGATGGCTACTCTCAAAGAGATAAGAAAGTAACAGGTGTTGGGTGTAAAGAAATTGGAACTCTTGTGCATTGTCAGTGGAAATGTAAAATGGTGCAGTGCTGTGGAATATAGTATGGAGGTTCCTCAAAAAATTAAAAGTAGAATTACCATGTGATCTAGCAATCTACTTCTGCATATATAGCCAAAATGATTGAAAACAAGGACTCAAGGAGATGTTTGTATGCCCAAGTTCACAGCAGCATTATGCACAGTAGCCAAGAGGTGAAAGCAGCTCAGGTGTCACTGACAGATGAACAGATAAACAAAATGTGGTATATGCCTACAATGAAATATTATTCAGCCTTAAAAAGGAAGAAAATTCTAACATACACTACGACATAATGAGGATATTATGATAAGTGAAATTAGACATTCGCAAAAGACAAATACAGTATGATGGTACTTAGGAAGTTCCTAGAGTAGTCAAATTCAGTGAGATGAAAGTAGAACAGTTGCTTCCAGGAAAAGAAAATGAAGAGGTACTATTTAATGAGCATAGAGTTTTAGTTTGCAAGATAAAAAGATGTATGTGGATGGAGAGTGGTGATAGTAGCACAACAGTATGAATGTACTTAATGCCACTGAACTGTACACTTAATAATGGTTGAGATGATAAATTTCATGTTAGGTGTATTTTATCATACTTTTTTTAAAAAAATGATTTTTTTTTTAACTGAAAGACACAATCATTATTTATGCTCTACCTTCTCTAACCAAAATACAGGTGATTATGTTCCCAAGTGAAACTCTCACCAGCCTCCCTTGCAGCTAGGGGTAGCCATGTGAGGTAGTACATGGATTCTATTGGTGAGAAAAGCTCTAGAAAAGCTACTGTTTTCTCAATAAAATGAGACAATCTCAGCTGGTGCATACATTTTCCTCTTTACCCTTTCCCTTTTTTTTCTGCCTGGAATTAAAATGCAATACTTAGAGATGAAACAGCTATCTTGGGACTAAGAGAATGAAAGCTACCTGTTAAGAATGCAGAGAAAGAAGAAAGAAGCCTGAATTCTTGAAAACTTCCTTGAGCAGTTACACCTTCATTGGACTTCCTACTTCTTGACTCCCTCTTAGTGAGAAAAATTAAAGCTCTCTTTGATTAAATTAGTCAAGACAGAATTATATGATGCCAAATGCAGTCCTGCTCTAATCTCTTCATATTGACTTGCTAAAGGGATATCCTCTTCCCACCTGATGTCTTGAATGTCCTACAATGCTATCTAGGGCTAACTCTTCCACTTAGGTGCTAAAGTTTGTCACTTCATGCTTACTCAAAAACTACATCATATATTCTTCCTCTTTGCAAATATGTTTTACAATTTTTTTTCTTGTTTCTCCCATTTTGGGAAAAAATACCCTTCTCTTGATTCCATTTCCTCTACCAGCTACCTTTTCATTTATCTGATGACCTTTGTAGAAAAAAAATTGTTTAAATTACTTCTATTTACTATCTCCAGTTCCTCTCTTTTTAGACGAATCCAATCAGGTATTTATCCCACCCTTTCTAAAAAAACTGTCTTGAAAAGGTCACTAATGCTCTCCATAGTGTTTAGTCCTCACCATACTAAGCCCGTCAGCAGGCTTGGACATCATCAGTCATTTGGCTTTCAGGACTGCTCACTCCTGATTTTCCTCCCACCTCACTGGTCACTCCTGCTTTGTTCTCCCTTACCAGTTTCTCTTCATCTCCCTGACCATGAAATGTTCAGTTTTCTTTATCTACACTCACTCCCCTTATTGACCTTAGCCAGTCCCGTTACTTTAAATATCATACATTTGCTAAATGATTTTGACATTTCTATCTCCACCCCAGCTTGCTCTTTTAAATCGAACTTGTATACCCAACTACCTACTCAACATCTTCACTTGGATTTCTAATCACAGTATCAAATGTAACAAAACCAAAATAAAATTCCTGATCTTTTCGCACCCACCTCACCCTGGCTCAAATCTGCTCCAACTACAACCTCTCCATTTCCATTGATGGATGGTACCTACATCTTACCTTTTGCTCAAGACAAACATTGTGGACTCATTCTTGACTTCTTTATCCTCCACGTCTCATATCCAATGTGCCAACAAGCAATTTCTGCTCCATCCTCAAAGAATAGCCAGGATAGTCATTTCTCATTATCTCACAGCTCCCACTATAGTCCTGCCTCCACCGTATCTTCCCTGGGTTACCTCCACAACCTCCTCAATGGACCACTTGCTTCCTCTTGTCACCTGCTATGCTGATCTTCAGCACAACACTCAGGGTTATCCTACTACCTAAATCAGATCATGTCGCTCATCTGCGATCTAGCAATCTATTTCATTCCCATTTTCCAGACAAGAAAACAAAGACTTATGAAGGTTTAAATAATGTGCTCAATTTTACACAGCTAGTGTTTGGGGGTGCCAGGATTTAAATCAAGTCTGCCATTAAATCACTGCCTAACTTAGCTGTGGGGGTTGTCCTCATCAAATGGTAGGATGGTATTTTGCAAATTAAAAGCTCTGTGTGACTGCAAGGTAGTACTACCACCATTATCAACACAAGCTCCTGATATGGTAGTGCTGAATGAAGAAGGTTATCAATTATATTGAAATATTTTACCTAGAAAGGAAAGGCAAGAGTTTCCCCTCCAATACTTGAAAGAAAACCCAGACTGAGATCAACAATCCCGGATGAGTCTAACCCAGGAGAGGATCAACTTTGTGACTTATGCTGAAACAAGCAAGGAGGGACTGGGTAAAAATAGAAAAACCAGGAGGAATGGTGGCAGCCTGCACACAGCCCCCACCACCACCCCAACCACAAAACTCATGTGCAAGTCTGCAATATAATTTTCATCTTGGATGCCTTTCATATGGGTCTGCTCCCCATACCCAGCTCCATTCAGAGGATTAAAGAAGAGGGACAATAAGCCTGTAATCCCAGCACTTTGGGAGGCCGATGGGCGGATCACGAGGTTGAGACCATCCTGCCTTTGAAACATACAAAAAATGGCTCTGTGGCAGCGCCTGTAGTCCCAGCTCCGGGAGGCTGAGGCCGGAGAAATGGCGTGAACCCGGAGGCGGAGCTTGCAAGCTGAGATCCGGCCACTGCACTCCAGCCTGGGCTACAGAGCGAGACTCCGTCTCAAAAAAAAAAAAAAAAAAAAAAAAAAAAAAAAAAAAAAAAAAAGAGGGACAGACATGAGTAGCTAAAGAACCACAAAAATCTCTGTGAAACAGGATTCTTGGTTTAAAATCACAGTGACAAGTTATGTGTACAGACATGCATAAAGCATGCATATTCTCACACACATGCACGCACACGCACACACATACATGCTGCCTTAGACTAGCGATCCACACAGCATGTTACAGCCAGAAGTTTGGGGAGGAATTTTTAATGATAGCCCCTCCCAACCATGGAAATGAATAATGACAAGTTAGGGTGTCCTCAACCAGAGGAAGTCTTCAAGAGAGCACGACCTTTGAGGGATGTCTGTATTTTGCTGCGGCAGTGCACTCTCAGATCTTACAAGGTGAAACTAAAGGGAATGCTGATATAGGAAAAGGAGGTCTAGTGCGGTGGCTCATGCCTACAATCCCAGGACTTTAGGAGGCTGAAGCAGGAGGATCGCTTGAGCCCAAGAGTTTGAGACCAGCCTGGGCAACTTGGGGAGACCCCGTCTCAATAAAAAAAATTTAAAAATTAGCGAGGTGTGGTCATGTGTGCCTGTAGTCCCAGCTACTTGACAGGCTGAGGTGGGAGGATTACTTGAGCCCAGAAGGTCGAGGCTGCAGTGAGCCATGTTCAAGCCACTCTACTCCAGCTTGGGAGACAGAGCAATACCCTGTCTCGAAATTAAAAAGGAAGCCCAGGTGCGGTGGCTCACGCCTGTAATCCCAGCACTTTGGGAGGCCAAGGCAGGCAGATCACAAAGTCAGGAGATCGAGACCATCCTGGCTAACACGGTGAAACCCCGTCTCTACTAAAAAATACAAAAAATTAGCCGAGCGTGTTGGTGGGCGCCTGTAGTCCCAGCTACTCAGGAGGCTGAGGCAGGAGAATGGCGGGAACCCGGGGGGTGGAGCTTGCAGTGAGTCGAGATTGTGCCACTGCACTCAAGCCTGGGTGACAGTGTGAGACTCCATCTCAAAAAAAAAAAAAAAAAAGAAAAGAAGCCCCAGGAGTCCACCCCTTCCTTGCTTGGGACCTTCAGGTTCCAAGTTACAATCGCAAAAATAGGAAGCTGCAGACCTGCTCCTCCAAGTCAAAAGATAAGGCCAGAGGCTTCTCTTGCTGGTTCCAAGAGAAATACCTGCCTCTATCATTCAGTGACTGGCAGATTACCTAGAGCCAGGCACAAGGGCAGGGAGCCTTTTGTCTTTTGGCAAAGGAAGAGACAGAGGAGTTCTTGTGGAGTTCCCTTTCACAAGGCTTGTAGACACTGCCCCAGTCATCCAGGAAGAAGAGACTTCTCTGTCACTCAAACACGAGTGCCTCTCTGAGCCCTGCACGTCTTTCCACTGTGAACAGGGAGCCATACACACTGGCATCAACCTCCATTGCACTGTACCAACGAGAGCTACTCTGGAAAAAAACCTAGTCATTGTTATTGTCGTTGAAATGTATTGTTATCTAGACTTCAGTGATGGGCTGAATCCCTCCAAGAACAGGTCAGTACCTTACCTCCATGAAGAAAAATATTCCTTTCCCAAACTTCATGAGATGGGCAGAGAGAAAAGGCGTAGACAAAACCCATACAACAGCTTCACCAACCAGGAAACAACTTAAAGCTCATGACCAACTAATTTATAGGCACAACTGGGAGAAATATGACTTTCATAGCACCTCCCACAAAGGGACACAAAGATCCTTATAATTAGTAAATAGTGAAAAAGGTAATTGGGGAACCTAAATGATTGATTATTTAAGGAAGGGGTTTTATTCATATAAAAAACAAATGTTTATTGGGTGCCCATGATTCTAGCTGCTAATATTGAGGTACTACTCCAGGTTCTAGGAATGTAACAGTAAACACACTAGGGGAAAATCCTTGACCTTGGAGTTTACATTTGATAGAAAACAAATAGGTACCAACGAAATGTCAGATGAGTGCAATGGATGAAAATGAAGGAGTAAAGGAGGATGAGAAGTGCCAGTTCTGTGGGAGTAATAATTTTCCCTGGATAACTGATGTTAAAGCAAAGATCTGAAGGAGCTGATAAGGAATTAGCCTTACCAATATCTGTGGGAAGAGCATTCTAGGCGGAGAAAACAGCAGGAGCAGAAGCCCTGAGGTAGAAGTAGGACCAGCATTTTGGACAAATAGTGGAGTGCAGTGTGGCTGTGGCAAAGATGGGGCAAAGGAAAGAGAGGTAAGAGCTGAGATTAGAGAATTCACAAGGGAAAGGCTGGATCGGTCAGAGAAACCTTGTAGATCACAGGGAGGACTTCACCTTTTCCTCTGGAAACCAGGGGAGGGCATTTTGCAAAGAAATGACATGCTGGATGAACTAATTATCTTTCCTTCTCTCTTTCTTTCTTTCTTTCTTTCTTTCTTTCTTTCTTTCTTTCTTTCTCTCTCTTTCTTTCTCTCTCTCTCTATCTCTCTTTCTTTCTCTTTTCCTTCCTTCCTTCCTTTATTTATTGAGGTGAAATTCGTAGATTTCAAAGGGAACAATTCTATGATATTCAGTACATTCACGATGTAATACAACTACCACCTCTGTCTAGTTCCAAAACATTTCCATCATTTCCACATAAAACCCTTTTCCCATTGAGCAGTTTCCCCCATTTTCCCTGTCGTCAAATGTGGGCCACCACCAATCTGAGTTCTGTCTCTACTGATATACCTGATCTGGATATTTTATATATGTTTAATCATATAATATGTGGACTTTTGTGACTATCTTCTTTCACCTAGCATAATGTTTTCTAGGTTCATTGCATTCAGCAGCATATATCGAGGTACATGTGTTCAGTAGCATGTGTCAATACTCCATTTTTTATGGCTAAATAATATTCCATTGTATGATAGACCACATTTTGTTTATCCAATCAATCAATCATCCATTCACGCACATTCGTGCTGTTTCCACCTTTTGTGGTGAATAGTGCTGTTATGAACCTATGTGCATATGTAGTTATCTGAATGCCTGTTTTCAATTCTTTCATCCTACACCTAGGATGAAGTTTTAATGAAATCACTATCACTGCTGTGTTGAGAGATACTTGTGGGGAGGATAAGAACAGAAGGAAGAAAGCCAGTGAGAAAGCTATTGAAATACTCCAGGTAAGAGATGACAGAGACTGAGAAGAGACTAGGGAGAAAACAGGAAAGTGAAGTGGAAACCAACTGAAGTGAATATTTCAAGGGAACAGGAATAATGAAACCCACCAAAGGTTGCTGACAGATCAAGTGAGATGATGACTGAGCACTGGCAGTGGAACTCAGTACTGGGGAGGTCAGTGAAGGGGACATGGCTACAGAGAAAGCCTCAGTGGAATGAGAGGACATGGTGACCCAGAGTAAACATCTCTTTCAAAGAGTTTTACTAAAGAACACAGAGAAATTGAGTGACAGACAGAAGGGGATCTAGGGTCAAAAGATTGTTTTTAATGGAAGTAATTATGGAACGTTTGCTGATAAGAATAATTTTGTACTAGAGAAGTCTTAAGGATGTAGGAGGGAAGTGGGGGAGGAGTACCGGAGTGACATTCCACAAGTAAATGAGAGGGAGATCAGAGGGGAGCTAGGGCACGTGTGGAGTGAGTGTTGGCCTTAATTTAGAGCAAGTAAAGACTCCTAGAGGCTCTAGGCAGAATTCTGGGAAACTCATATTAGAAAGAGCCTAAAGTCTGGACCACTCTGGATTATTTGATCTAATAACGAGGGAAGCCAAGTTTAAGCCAAAATATTGCATAAACGAAAGCACTCATATTTGACTGTAAAATATACTAAATAATTTTGCTATGCCACATATTTACTCTTCTCACGATGTTTTGGGACCAGTGTTAAAGCAAAGTTCATGAATGGTGAAGCAGATGGCTCAGGAGTGAGCACACTGGCTGGAAAAACTAAGCCCTGCACCTCAAACCACATGCATGATGTTGAGGCCTTAGGAATGGCATTGAGAGATGCTGTTACCAAGATCACTAGTAAATATTCCCACCTCTAATGCCAATATGTACACATAGTAAGTAAGATGGAGGTATGTTTAAAATATCTTTTTCTAGTATTTAAGGGCAGCTATGGTATAGCAGAAAGAGCACTGAAAGGTCTGGATTCGAGGTCCCACTTTACCACTTATTAGCTGTGTGACCTTAGTCAAGGTAATTAACTTCTCTGAGCCTGAATGTCTTCAACTGTAAAATGGGCTTAGTGACACCCATGCACCAGTCAACAGCAGCAAATGAGGAGATATCTCTAAAAGCAGTTTCTAAAGTAGTACATGGTTATCCAGATAGTCAGGCTTTAGCTGTCTAGATGTGCTTCACATTGTTATGAAAATTGTTGAAAGCCATTGCAAAGACCATATGCCAGGCAACATAAAAATCTTCAAAAGTGGAGCTATACTTTCTATGCACTGGAAACAAAGCCAAGGAATAGGACAGAGCATGTGGCCTCTTCTAGAGTCTAGACTCATTACTTCATCCCTGGCTAGGCCTCCAAAGGCCCACCAAGAGCTACCCAGAGATGGATTTCCTGTTTCACCACTTACTCCCATCACTTCACCAAGCACATTTCAGTCCCTTGGAGGCTCTGGGACAAAAGAGGGTGAGATAATGAGTTTAGACTCTCAATTTGGAGACTACCACCAGAGGGTGTTATCTCTCCCAGGGCAGACAGCAGGGCTGCTTGGAATATCCTGCTGAGAATCAGTTTCCCTAAGGTTTGTTTGCACAGAGCCTACATTTCCATCCTCATCATAGACACTGCAGATCAGAGTTCAGCAAACTAATAGAATAAATGCAGGAATTGCCCCTGCACCAAAAGATACCAGAATTTCAACTGCACTATACACCTCTCCTGGTGTCCCTTTAGATCAACCCTGTCCAATAGAACTTCTTACGATGATGAAAATGTCTTAGTTCAACCATTGTGGAAGACAGTGTGGAGATTCCTCAAAGTCTTAGAACCAGAAATACCATTTGACCCAGCAACTCCATTACTGGGTATATACCCAAAGGAATATAAATAATCCTATTATAAAGATACATGCATGCCTATGTTCATTGCAGCACTATTCACAATAGCAAAGACATGGAATCAACCCAATGCCCATCAATGGTAGATTGGATTAAAAAATGTGGTACATATACACCATGGAATACAACGCAGCCATAAAAAGGAATGAGATCATGTCCTTTGCAGGGACATGGATGAAGCTGGAAGCCAGTATTCTCAGCAAATTGATGCAGGAACAGAAAACCAAACACTGCATGTTCTCACTTACAAGTGGGAGCTGAACAATGAGAACACATGGACACAGGGAGGGGAACAACACTTACTGGGGCCTATGGGAGGAGAGTCGGTGAGGGAGAATATTAGGGAAAAGAGTTAATGAATGCTGGGCTTAATACCCGGGTGATGGGTTGATAGGTGCAGCAAACCACCATTGCACACGTTTACATATGTAACAAACCTGCACATCCCGCACATGTACTCCAGAACTTTAAAATATATATATTAAAAAAAAAAAGAAAGAAAATGTCCTCTATCTGTGCTATCCACACATGGTAGCCATAAGCCAAGTTTATATGCTCCTGGAGAAAAAGTACTAAGATGCCTTAAAGTAAGGCCGAAGTAGGAAAGTGAAGACTTTGGTGCATTCTTATAGACAGGCTTATCCTGCCCCCAGCTACCTGGCATGGCTCTGTCCTCTCCCCCAGCCTAAATCCTTCCCAGCCCTCAAGAGTCATCTCAAGGCTCATACCCCCCAGAAGATCATCTATGGCTGTCCAATTCTGTGTCTCATGTGGGTACACTGAAAACAAAGGCTAGAGAAATTTGGAGACACGGGAAACTCCTGTGGGGGCAATCAAGGAAGTATTCTAAAGGGAAATGATAACTTAAATGGGAGCCTTAAATAATAAGAATCTGAGCAGGCCAAGTTATATGTTCAGACAAGCCAGGTGGAGACCCTAGAGTGAGCAAGGGTGTACAGGCCAAAAGCCACTCAAGGTGTGTCAAACAGTTAGAAAATGAACCAGCTTGACTGATACCTCTTTGGCAGAGGGGAGTATCAAGATGTTTTAGAAAATTCTCATTTCCTGCCAGATTTGAGGTTGTTTTGAGTGGGGTGGAGGACGGCCTTGAGTGCTGACTTCAGTCTCTATTTTATAGGAAATGGGGAGTCTTAACACATTTTTTAGCATAAGGATAACTTGAGCAAAGAACGCTGTGGGAAAAATACTCTGTTAGGGCCAGCACACAGGACAGATGGGAAAGAATCCTGGAAAAGTGTGGACCACTGGGATCCTGTATCCCAATGCCTTTCATTTCTCAGGAATGACTTTTCCTTTTCTGATGGTTTCAAGCATCACAGTGACAATTTCCTCTTCCAACAGTGGAGACGCACTGCAACAGACACTGTTGGCGACCTTCCCAACAGCCATTTCCCTCCCAATCACTACTTTCTAGCCTGCAAAGAGAACCCTGACTTTGTTAGGTAGCAATATTTCCCACCCCAGGGATGAGTCCTAATTTATCCTAGCCAGGCCAACCCATCTCTTTCACCTTTGCCAGTGCTGGCCTTGGGGAAGACACGTGGTCCAGCTATGGCCAAAGAGAAATAAGGGCAAGTCTGCTAAGAAAGAATTTTTTCCTCTGTGAGTAAGAAGCAAACAATGAAGAACCCCCAAGTCCTGGACCTTTCCTTCACACTTTGGACCCTGTCCTATGAGGATGAGAAGCCATCATGCAGGTATTAGGTGGCAAACTGGACAATGATACCAACATCCCAAAGATAGAGGGTAGGAATTTAGAGAGAGGCTGGATCCCTGATGACATTGCTGAACTGCCAAACCAACACAGTATCACATACCTCCAAACTTCAGGTTTAGTAAAAATAGTTCTCCTATTGGTTTAAGCCTCTGTTCATTTAGTTTTGTGTTAGTTGAAGCCCAAAACCTAAACTCATATAGTTCACCTGGGATTTGGCCACAGAGCTGATCTGTGATTCCTATTCCTAGAGCTAATCAAAGTACATGGATCCTGCAGGACTTCTCTGCAGTTGAGGGTGCAGTGGACCAACAGCACAGGTCTTGGGCAGTGGCCAAGACTGAGAAGCCACAGTCACCAAGGCTAGAGACTGCTGATCCCCATCATAATAGGAAGAGAGCCACACTCTTCCCTTACTGCTGGGCAGGTAGAAACACTTGGGAGAAGGAGGATGTGCGAAGCCAGAGGAAAGGCTCAGGGCCCCAGCTGACTCATCTAAGACCACACTGCCCACCAAGGGGCTTCGTGCTCCAAACTGAGAAGAAAGATCCCTGCCATCAGCTAGGCCCAGGGCATGACAAGCTGGATGCATTCCCTGCCAGATCCTCACTGCCTATCATATTTACGAACACAAAAACAAATTCCACCATATGTTAAAGTTAATTGCAAACATTTGCTGCTGAAGAGAGCTCCATTTCTTAAGAGCCCACAGAGATCTGGTTACACTGGTGGTTGAAGCATCAACCACCCTCATTCACTCATTGAAAGCATCAGGGCAAAGTAAGGGTGGCAACCAAGTGGTGCAAGAGACCCTCACTACTTCCTTCCCTGCTTTCCCCTTCAGTCTGTTTCCACCTCAACTGGGTCCAAACAAGGGCACATTCCAGGCCCAAGGGTGTGCACCCCTCTATCAACACAGAACGACGACCATAGTGGAGATTTGGGAGGATCAGGGCTGTGGGGGCAGGGATAGATGATGTCAGGAAAGTGTGGAAGGAAGAGGATGAACTGAAGTCTGCTGGCTGCATTTCATTGCCCAGCGAGTGCTGAAATAAGAGCCACACAGAAACCCAGTAGCTCCAGAATACCCAGAGCAGTCAGAGTGGTTTGCTACGGGTCTGCATAAGGTCTATGAGCAATAGTTATTGATGGTGTGGTTTAGTGAGGGTAAACCTGGGGCTAACAAGGCCCTCAGCTTAGAATGCAGCCTGGAGAAGTCCCCAGACAACATAGATAGCTGGGAGGAAGGAAGGACTTAGATCTCCATCAACATTCTACCATGGACCACAGAGAGGCATTAATAAGCACATCCCTGGCAGCATGAAAGGGAAGTAGGAGCCTGTGCATTGCCTCCACATTCCATATTCCCATCTGTCCCAGGAGAAGCATTCACGGTTTGAATTTGCACCAATCCAGCTGGAGATATGAACTGGGAGGAGCTCTAAGTGCTCTCTTGGCTCAGGTAAGAGCACTACTGAGGACGTCTCTGGAATAATTCCTTGAACTGCTCTTTGGGTAAGTGCAGATGTGTTGTGTCTGGCTGACAGAGAACTCTTTCTGAGCAACCACTTGGAGAAGGAATATCTGATGCCAGCATAGTCACTGAATGACCTGTCATGACTTGGGACTCATACTCCAAGCCCTTCCAAGAAGTGACTAGCATGTGTGGTCTGCAGAAGGGGGCTCACTTGGCCATCTTCTCAAGCAACCCAATATCCCTCAGTAGGCACCTCCTAACAGCAAGTCCCAAGACACACAGTCTGCATCCATACAAAGCCCATTCACACAGCCAATTCACACAGGCAACTCGAAGGAGAAAACAATCTGTCAAGAAAGTCAGGTGAACCAACTAGGAACCCCTTGGAGCCTGTCCACTGAGACCTCACTTTCCCATCTGGGCTCCTGTATATTGAGCACTTATCTTGTTTTGTCTCCTTAGATATGAATCTCGCCCCCCCCCGCCACTGAACACAATTCAGAACTTTATTATATGCCATCTTATTTGTAATAAACAAATATTTATGAAGCATCCACTGTATCAAGTTCCCCCATGCTATGGGTATCACAAAAACATATATTGTCCTTACCAAGATAAATCTAACATTTAGCTGGAGGCGCAAAGCATTTACATGAAAAAAACTAAGTGACAATACAAGATTTAGGTGAGAGTTCAAGATGACGGTGCAAGAGGACATTTAATGAAGGCCAACTACACATCAGGCACCCGTGGGAGGGCATACAGGACCATGGGGAGCTGCCACAAGTAGTGCCCAGTGAGGACAAGAGATGTGGCCATCATCATGCTCACCAACCCTTACATGCCCAAGACGTTCCTCAAGCTGCTAGACTACATCATTCATTCCTCACAGCCATCCTTTGAGTCAAACACAATTGTCATCCCTGCTTTACAGATTAGGAAATTGGGTATGCAGAGGTTGCGTGACCACATAATCTCATCTTAGCTTGACTGTAATGCATCTGTCCTGGGTCCTGGGCAGTGCACACCTGCCTGGGTTTCTGGAATGACGTCTTCTCTCTTCTCTACCTTTCAGGTCCAATTATGGCCTTCCTTGGCCACCCCCACCCATTGCCAATACCTCTACACACATATGTATTTGCACTTTAATCTTTGTATTCAAGGAATATTCTACACATCTACTCTGGTTTATGTTATAATATTTATAAATATTTATATTTGCCACTCTCACTACATTGTGTCTCTAGAGGAATCCTTTCATTTTTGTACTCCCAGAACATAGTATAGTATTTAGTATACAGTAGGTACTTAATAAATGTTGGCCAGATTGATTTAGATTGGAATGAATTGAACTAATTTGGGGTTTCGGTTTTTGGGCATAGAAGCCAGGACTTATTGCTGATTCTGAGAGCTAAGGAATGACCAAACAGCCCTTAGCTAATCTACCTTCCCAGCACTGGCCTCCAGAAGTGAGTATTTACTGCAGAAATCAGAAGTGGCAGTGGGACTGATGGATGGCCACCACCATCATAAAGAGCTGTGGGATGCAGTCTCCAGCCTCAGCCTCAGGGCTGCTATGTCCCTTGAAACTTTATGGCATCGTTGCCATGGTGGTCACGGATGTAACGTGCCACGAAGGTAAAACATGAAATTTCCCTGGAGGTGAAACACTGGTGGGAACCCATTCACAGGCAACCCTGAGCTACTTAACCTCTCTGAGCCTCAGTTTCCCCATCTGTAAAATGGAAATAATAACACTTACCTCATAAGGTAGTTGAGAGGATTAAATACAATAAAGCCCAGTGACTGACACATAGTAGGTGCTCAATAATTGGTAGTAATTCCCATTTTCTCACCTGTTTGAGGGAATATGAGTTCTAGCATGATTTCATTTTGCCAGGGTGAATTTTTTTTTGGTCTTATTTTAATTTTTAATTTAAATACAGGATTCATAGGTTCGTAGGAGCTCTGGAGTTAATGACAAAAGGAACCCTATGGTTTCCAGTAAATGAGGCTTCCCATTGATCAAACACAGCCAGACTGACATCTGAAATTGCCCCTGAAGTGCACAGAACTCAACTCTTCCCAACTTCACAGCACCTCACAGCACCCAACAGCCCCGAGTCCTAGGCTAGAGCCTCTATCAAGCAAGTAATTTGCTTCTGGGTCCCTCCAGGCACTTGTTTGACTTTGCTGATTAATACATTAATGGCAGTTATTCATTAGCAAGTGTGAACAACACCCCCCAATAAGCAGCAGTCTGGGCTTTGTTGGAGAGCCCACTACAACTGCTCATTCGCATTTGTGGGAAACATCCCAACAAAAATACCAAAGGCTATCACACTAAATCTGACTGGGGTGACAGAGGTTTCCGTACTTCCAGGTAACTTCTAGTCATCTCCCAATATTCATATACCCTTCCTTCCCATATACACTTACTGGGTCCCCCTCAACTACCCTCTGTTGCCCCCCATCATATCCAGTTCCTTGGCAAAACCCCCTTCCTTTTCTTCTACAGCAAATCCATTCATCAAACATGAAGTAATCCTTCTCCAGGGAAGAAGAGCTACTGAATCACTCTTGGGATGGGAAGGGGGCTGGTGGAGGGGAGGAGGCAGATGCAAGGGGAGAAAAAAGTATAGGGATGAAAATGTGTAGCATTTGGCCGGGCGCGGTGGCTCAAGCCTGTAATCCCAGCACTTTGGGAGGCCGAGGCGGGCGGATCACGAGGTCAGGAGATCGAGACCATCCTGGCTAACACGGTGAAACCCCATCTCTACTAAAAATACAAAAAACTAGCCGGGCGCGGTGGCGGGCGCCTGTAGTCCCAGCTACTCGGGAGGCTGAGGCAGGAGAATGGCGTAAACCCGGGAGGCGGAGCTTGCAGTGAGCTGAGATCCGGCCACTGCATTCCAGCCTGGGTGACAGAGCAAGACTCCGTCTCAAAAAAAAAAAAAAAAAAGAAAATGTGTAGCATACAGGAAAGACAACTGGGAGGACTGTGCTCTCATGCCTCTGGTTTCTAGAGCTTTTATGGCACTGGGGTGTGTGTGTGTGTGCGCGCATGTGTGTGTGTGTGTGTGCGTGTCTTCCTCCCTGTGAGTTTGAACACCAGCCAACTCAGAGAATGAGAGCAGACTGGGGCTAGGCAAGGAGACGGCCACAACTGTGTTTGGGAATGTCGCTGAGTTTTCACAAAGGAAAACTGGAGTGTGAGTGATGGGACACACACATCCCAGAGGCTGGCAGGAGGAAGAGGGGGAGGGGCCCGAGATGTCATGAAGAAAGGAAAAATCAAGTGTGCCCCTTCAGAGTGCATCATCCCTGGCTACAATCCTGAGAATACATTTTCTGATTCTTCTTGCCAAACTTCAACTCCTGGATCACCGCATATTTTGGCAAAGCCTCTCTACCTTTTCCTGCTCATTGACCAATCAATTGATTGATAGAGAGGTCTTGAACGCTGAGACAAGCTCCTCCTTGTCTGATACTGACAGCCTGCTGGGATTTTAAAAACAGACCCCTGAGGATGAAGAGCTCTTTAAACATAAAAAGATTCCAGCTGAGGCAGCCGTCTCTCCACCCTCACCCTTCCTATCTTTGGCAAAGCCTGGGCAGAAACCATGTAGCTGTAGGTCCCAGACAGAATCAGTACATGCAACCCTGACGATTGATAGCAATTCCCATTTCCAGCCTCAGGAGAATGAACAGCCAGTGGCCCTACAACCGTACGCTCCAAGCCAGGGTGAACACAGTACTCAAAGATTGAGGTTAGAATCCCCCTGTCCTGACTGGGCCACTAAAGTCACATTGGACAGTGCTATACTACATGATGCAGCACTTGTAAAGAAAAGCAAAAAAAAAAAAAAAAAAAAATTGTGTAAATGTGGCTGATGTTAATCTTTCCTGGAAGAAGTAAACTCAGACCTGAAGAGAGGAGTTGGGGGAAAAAAGCATACACTTAGGAAGTTAAGAAGGAGGATAGCATTAGGAAGATAACGCATGCGAACACACTTTATGAGGTGCATAGGAACTCTGTACATGTAATTGGATATTGTTATCATTATTGCTGATAACTCCAACTTACAGGAGGGGAAACAGGGCTTTGAACAGTAAAGAGATACAGAGAGGTAAAAGGAGCAACTCACCTCAGCCCAAGATTTGGGCTCTGAAGACTGCCATCAGCCAAATGTAAGGCATGCCACAATCGTGTCAATAACTATTAGCAGCTTCAAGAGAGGGAACAATTGAGCAGTAGAAGCGACATGCAGGGTGCAAGAGTACAACAGCTCTGGGGACTTCCATTTGACTGTTTGCCACAGGAATGGTGAGTGCCCAAGAAAAGAATTTGCATAGGTTTGTTGGTGAAAGGTGCACGTAAGGAGGGTACAGCAAGTTTACTGGGCTAGTGGGACCGCAAATGCAGGGTGAGCCAGAGTAGGAAGACACTGGCCATAGAAGGTGGGGGGTCAGAAAGGCTCTGTGGGTGGCATGTCCACTCGATGAAGTTGTCTTGGCATCGTCCCACCTCCTCACTCTCCGCCAGGGCTCACTACCAGGAGCGCCAGCTTCCAGAAGTCATCTCCGCCAAATCCCCCCCCTTGGGAAGGGGCATTCCAGGGCTGTGCAGGAATCTGGGAGACTGTTCAGGGGTCACAGAGTATTCCAATATCACTCACTGGGGCTTCCCTCATTTGACACTCTCTCTCTCCACGGGCAAATGTATGTTAGTGTCAGAGACAGATTTATCCTGAGTTGTCACTACACCATATAAATCATGGAAAGCACCTGACTGCCAGGAAAACCCAAGTCTGCCTTTGCTCTACCAGCCCTCTCTGGGCTTCAGATTCCTGGAATCCCCTGCTCTGTCAGGGCTGGCCACGGGCAGATCTGATCCTTCTGTTGAAAGTACTCCAGCCTCAACCCCTACAGTTCCACATAGCACCTAAAATGCCTGCTGCTAAAATAGCAGAGAAGGGAAGGTGGGGATCTGGTGTCATTTGGGGCAAGAAGAATGAGGCTTCTTTCATTTCGCTGGGTGACATAAATGAAGAAATAAAGTGGAGTTCTTATCTAGGGGACTGTATGGTTGAGCATCAGGGGGGTCTATGGACCCCCAGAAATTATATAGCTTTATGTGTTTTTATGTGAACTTCTGAGAATAACTATAGTTGTAACAGCCAGTACTGTGTGCTAGTTGCTATTCTAAGAGCTTAATACATATCAGCTAATTTAATCCTTGGATAGGAGATATAAATTGTTTTTAACCTCTATTTTAAAAGGAGGAAATGGAGGTACCAAGATATTAAATAACTTAGCTAATAAGTGGTAGAGCCAGCATTCAAACGCAGGCCACTTGACTCCAGAGCTCCTGCTCATAACCACCTTGACGTCCTGTCCCAGTTTACTTCATATTCTCAGAGAGGTCCATGACCTCACAAACTTGAACTGTCACGAAGACAGCTTGCTACCAACATCTAGTGCATGGCTATGACTTACTCATCTTCGTACACTGAAAGTCAAGAGCTGTGTCTGGCACATGCTCCCGTAGCTCAGCAGCTACTCCAGGAAAAAATGAAGAGCTTCCAGAATCTAAGCTCCCTCTTTGACAGCTTTCCTCTTTCTTTTGGAGTAACCTCTTTCTCACATTCTCTCACTACTTGGCACTGAGTACATGCTGCCAAGTTCCTAATCAAACACTGGATTTTCACTGCCACAGGTTTTTTATTTCCTTCCTGTCTGCTGCATTCTCTCTTCTCTCTTCCCCATCCACCCTCTTACCTGCAGTCTTTCTGAACCTCACTTGCTCCATAAACCCCGGGGACAGCCCACAACCACCTTCTTCAGGCCTACCTCCTAGTTTGAGTGGCAGTTGTACAGGAGGTGGCAGGACTGAAATTCAGCACACCTTCTCCAGGGGACTGCAAGGCCTCAGGCACAACACAACAAAAGCCTACTTCTCACCCAGAGAAAACTCACCTGCCAGGAAGCCACTCAAAGAGGTTGACAGGGTGGAATTGGAGCATTAACCCTGCACCCAGTGCTGCTGAGGTCCCAGAAGGCTGAGAGAAGGTACAGGGAAGGACCCCGGAAGGGCCAGGGGCTGAGGGTCAGACTTGTTATACAACACCTTGAGGGAACCTCAGCCCAGGAGGGCACTAGGTAAGAGCTGCTCTGCGTCAAAGAAGGTAGGCTTCTCTCTGTTCATGGGGACATTTTCTGGAATTTTGGAGGAGTCCAAAATTTGAAGTTAAACTTCTACTGCCAGCCGTATATAGCCTGTGAGTATTCAATACATTTTCCCTCATCAATGAGTTCCAGAATAGAATTATGAGCCTTTTCACTTTGGATTGCAAACTTACAAAACCTGTCCAATAAAGTCTGACATCTGTTATCCTTTGCAGGGGCTCCTGTGGTTGTGAGAAATAAGTGGATGGAGACTTCATCCAGTGGGAAGAGGCCTTGTCCCCAATAACTGCCTCTGCGGTCAGCAAGCACAGGCCTTAAGTTTGTTTCCTGTTCCAGGTGACCTTGGAAGAAGCACCAGAGTGCCCAGTTCAGCACCCTCTTTGCAATAACGCTCAGAGTTAGGCATTTCCAGGACTGAAATTCATTGTATTAATTTTCCCTCTTACAGCCTTTTCTACCACAAGGGAACCTGAGAGAAGATCCAAGAGAGAAACTGGCATTAATTCCATCTACAATGCCGTCTGCCCTCAAGAGAGAAGGCTGGTGCTAATGTTTGACTCTGTCCTCTCTGTCTGGGAAGCTCAGCTTCCTTATGCCTCAGTTTCCCCTTCAGTTAAATGGGGCTGATGCTGCCTGTCCAGAACAACATTCTTCATTTGAGTATATCTAGGGCTACAGAAATGGCATAGGGCAAACTTATCCTGCTATTAGTGACTCGATAATAATAAAAATAATTTGTATTATTAGTTCCGACAAATGGCCACCATTTGGGCTTATGTGGCAGTGTCTCTCCACATCAATAAACATATCAACTGCCCCAAAGATTCTCAAGTGGGGATTTTTGGGGGAGGGCTTGAGTGAGTCGTCTACATGACCCTTTTCCATCTCGTGGTCCCCCTCTCCCTGGGGCGGGCAAGTGCTCGTTTTACTGCCTGGCAACCAGACTGGGACTAAGCTTGCTAAAATATGAGTGTTTTTTTGGCTGGAGTACCAGAGAGCCTGCAGTCCTACGGAGAGAGAAAAATTGAACACACCAGGCTGTGGCTCCAGAAAGGGGAAGAATTAGGCTTCACACCGAGCAGGCTGAACCATGGCATTCTTTAGATAATGCTTAACAAACCCCCAAACAAAGGCAGCCAACTTAGCTGCATGTTCGTAAAATGTATTCTCAGCAGATTCGGGCTTATTGAAGCACTGACTTGCTTTGCAGCCAGGGTCCCCATCCTAAGCTTCCCGTTTTTCCGTGCTGCTCCCCTTGTCTAAATTCCTACAGATTCTGCCAATCAGAATTCCTCACCTCAGGCTCAGGGAGGCTTAGCAACCAAGGTAAATGGTGGTGCTTTTAAATTTGATCCTAACCCTTAAAAACAACTGTCTCCCACCCCAAAGTACCCCACCCTGAGGAGCCATCATCTGAAGCCAGCCCTCTTCAGTGGGCTGAGGGCTGACTTCTTAAAGATGAAGGGGAGCGTTCAGGGATTCACCTCTATGTCTCACCATTGTGACACTTCACGTATTTATTCAATGTTGTATTAGACTGTTTATTTCTACAGTCCCAACAACTCAACTTGAGGAATTTTCTTTGGCTTTGCGACCATCACTGTTATTTTTTAAACAATAGTTATCATTAGTGCTATTAGTATTCATGCACCCATACAGAAAGCCAGCTTGATAAACTAGTGGCATGCATTTGTGGTTTAGTCTGGTTTTCTATTGCATACGGTGTAAGACTAGGTAGAAGTAGCAAACTTATGGAAGCAGACTTATATATCTGGGGCCAAACAGAAACAGTACTGAACTTTATTATTACTCAATGCAGCTTCCACTCTTTTTTACCACCCCACCCCCACTGCATGGTGTCCCAGTGATCCCTTACTCAAATTCCCCAGGATCTGTGCATTGGATGGGGCCTTTGTAACAGTCAATGGGGGCAGAAACTTAAGGTCTAGAGACCAGATTATGATCCTGATGGATACACTATTTACAAATTTATTGAGATCAACTCATTTTCTGCAGAAGGTGGCACCACCCTACCCCAGAACATAGAGAAGCAGTCTGGTGGCTGGAGTCCCACTGACACTCCTTGCTAACTCTGTGACCTCAAGCAAGATTCTGTGTTAAGAACCTTCTCCCCTATAAAATGAGAAAAACAATTCCTCTCATTCAGGAGTGAATGGGAAAAGGAGTAGAAGGCACTTTTAGTGCCTCTGAGAAAAAAAAGCAGAAATACAAGACATTAAGCTTTCTGAAAAATTTCCAGGACTATTTAGTTCTTGAATTTCCTACATGTGACCACCTTAAATCTTTGTCTCCCACTGAAAAGTATCAGCTGAGCTGGCATACCCAACTCTAAAGCACAGACCAGGGCTTCCATCGGGATTAGGAGCAAAGTCTCCTTGGACCTGTGACCTAAATGTTCTTCAGTTCAGGTCTGGTAGATTTAAGTGGTGATCACTGCAAACATGGAGGCCAGGAAACACATTGAGCATGGAGTTTAGCAATAAAGTCCAGCTCCAACCCCAGGAGACGGAAGAGACTCCAGGATTTCTCGAGGTGAAGATGAGGGAGCTTGCACTGGAGGAAAGGTTTCAGGCTGACCATAGGCAGAGAGGAAAGCAGGTTTTATGAATGATGGCTGCAACTGTATGCAGGAGATCAATGTGTGCATTTATGTGTAAACAGCGACTGTTTGCTAAAGACTGCCCACTTAGCCAACTGTACACACAGGCAATAGTGTGTTTGTGTGTGTGTGTGTGTGTGTGTGTGAAGCCACAATGCACTGTCCTTTCAAAATGAAGCTATACAGCTTAGCATATTGCTAAATGTCCAGAAAGTTACCTGTTGACTGGCCAGCAATTCTGATGACTTTTAGATTATCCATATGATTTTTCCCCAGAGATGGCAATGAGTTTTCACTGATAAATCAATTTCTTACTTAGCTCTCTTGTGATCAATGACCCCCAGTTGTGAAATGGCCAACTGTGGTTAGGAGCACAGATACCTCAGACAACAGGGAGAAGGAAATACATTGGCACGTGCCAGACCTCAGACTACAGCCTTACTACTCTGCTTCCTGTTGGGCACTGACCCCTGGGCCCCAGGCTTGTGTTTCTTCTTTCTCCACACTATCTGCCCAGGTCATCCATTCAGACTCATGGTTTCCAATACTACCTATAGCCTGATAAATCCCAAATCTCTATCTCTAGTCACTCTTCTAAATTCCAGACTCATGCTATCCAATTGCCTCTTTGACATCGCCACCTAGACATATAGTCACCCCTCAGCATTCTCAAGGGTTTGGCTCCAGAAGCAGACACCAAAACTCTCAGGTGCTTAAGTCCCTGATATAAAATGTAGTATGTGCATGTAACCTATGCACACCCTTCTGTATACTTTAATTCTTCTCTAGGTTACTTATAATACCTAACACAACATAAATGCTGTGTCAATAGTTGTTATACAATATTGTTTTAAAATTTGTATTATTTTTATGTATTGTTATTTTCTAAAAATATTTTCAACCCATGGTTGGTTGAATCTATGGATGCAGAACCTGCGGCTCTGGAACCCTCAGATATGAAGGCCAACTTTATGACACATATATAAGCTTCACATGGCCACGCAGAACCCTTTGCTATGCCTCCATCCATCCTTCCACTCATTCACATGGCAGTTAGTAGGGTCTCCATCTACCTAGGAGTCACCTTTGGTTCCTGTCTACCCCTCACCCCACTTCTAAGTCTTCAGCCAGCCCTGTTAGGCCTCCAAATCATGTGCAGAGTTCCTGCACTTCTCACTATCTCCACTGCCACCTCCATCCCTTGCCTTCATAAACTGGCACAAGGCAGTCAGAGTAATCTTTTTAAAATGTAAATCATCAGTCCTCAGTGTAAAGCTTTCCAGTGGTTTCCTAATAGATTCAGAAAACCCAAACCTCTACTCTGACTTATAAAACATATTCCAGTTTGATTCTCACCACTGTCTTCAACCCCAAGTCCCACACACTCTTTCATTCAGCTCCAGCGCACCAATTTCTTTCCATGCCTCAACTACAGTCATAAGCTGAATAAAGACTTTGGTCAATGACAGACTGTGTAGACAATGGTGGACCCATGAAATTATTATATCGTATTTTTACTGTCCTTTTTCTATGTTTAGATATGCTTAGATACACAAATACTTACCATAGTGTTAAAACTGCCTACAGTGTTCAGTACAGTCATATCCTGTACAGGTTTGTAACCTAGAAGCAATAGGTTCTACCATACAGCCTAAATGTGTAGTAGCAGGCTACACCATCTAGGTTTGAGTACGTACAATCTGTGATGTTCACATGACAGAATCTCCTAACAACAGATCTCTCAGAATGAATCCCAGTCATTAAGTAACACATGACTGTATGTCAAGCTCGTTTTCAACGTAAAACTTTTCACTGGTCAAATGTTCTGCCTGGAACCTCCTCCTCCTCTTCTTTCTCCTCCTCTTCCTCTTTCTCTTCTTTGTCCCCACACTCATCTTCATCCCCCATGTGAATAGCTCCTGACATTCAGTTCTTAGCTCAAAAGAGTCTTCCTTGACCACACAACTTAATGTAGCCATCTGGTCACTTTACCACATGCCCTGCATAGCATTGCTTTTCTCATTTGCTTGTTTATTCCTGGTTGTTTCCTCCAACTCCAGTGTAACTTCATAAGTAGAGAAATCATGTCTGAATGGCTAAAACAGAGCCTGGCACATGGCAGGTTCTCAAAACATTTTTCAAATGTATGGTCTTCTAACCAATCAAATATACACAAACACAAACATTTAGTTTTTAACACATTAGGTGGGTTGTCCTCATTACTCTCATTGTCCACAATATGCCATATATCACAAGCCTATGCTTACTTTATCTCTAATGCCCCTTTGTTGCCAGGAGGCAGAAGAAAGAAATTGCTGAATACTCATGGCCTGACTGGCAGGACGTAAAGATACAAACTCATTCCCCCTCACCCCAACCTTCATCATTACAATCTATCTCTATGGTCCACTCTGAATCAGGTATTTAAGAAACAGTGTTGAGGTCAAAAGACATAAATGTGAATCCAGGCCTCGGCCCCTAATTGCACAGGGGATGCCAAACAAGCCACATCTCCTCTCTCACCTGTGCTCTTTCTTATTTGTAAAATGACTATAATATCAGCCCTGTCCACCTCACAGGGCTGTCATGAGGAACAAGTAAGTATATGAAAGCACTTTGCACATTGTAAAGTGTGAGCTGTAAATGTATGGATTATTAACAGTGTTGAGATAGGTGGAATTTTCCAAGACTGCAAAATCTACCTAATTATTGATTTCATTTGATACTACTTGATTACCTTGGCTCCATGTGTGTTTGAGGTTAGAATAGGAACTGACGAAGGACAGCTAAAGAAAAATTTTAAAGAACACATCCTAACAACAAACAGTGAATGTTCATTCTGGGAGTCAAAGCTAATATTAAGAGTGAGTGAGCAGGCAGGCTGTGGAGGTCAGAGTTAATTACAGCTAGCGGCATTTTACACCGTGCCTACCCAGACCCCCTCCGCTGGGAACAAGCACAGTCTAAATCTGAGCCAGCTGATATTAGTGAGCAGTGATTAGAATATGCCCACAGGGCCTTTTAAACTTTCCTCCTCTAGTTAAAGCATTTGTTTTCAGCAAGATTTATAGGCTCGTCTGCTGAGCGCAAGCAGGTTTGCCAACACGGAAGTCCTTCAGCTTACAAAGCTTTGGCCGACCAGCACCCGCCGTAGCACCCTCGTGGGAAGAAAAGCGCCTCCATCAGGGTGTTCTTTCCCACCAGGAAGAGCACGTGGAGAGATGGCAGGAGATTTTCGGGTTTCTGACCAGCCTGCAATAGCCACCAGAACCAAGAGCCACAGCCAGAGGAAAATCACGTATAGTTGTTGCCTTTAGGAGCCAGAGTGCTTCAGTCTCTCTATCTGTGAAATGGGTTGACCTTGCCTGGCTATGACAGATGGGAAGTGATTGGTGTTTGGAGGAATGTCAATTTATACCTTAGCCACACATCCACAGTGCTGTTCTTAAAAAGATTACATGTTTAGTTTCCCTGATTTTAAATATTAATATGCAAAAGGCATAAGGATCTCTCAGCCTGGATGCAAGGATCCAGTGAAGAAAATAAAATAATCCTCACCTCTGCTTCATAGTTTTGGCCTACAGCACACCCAGAAGGAAATCCTTAGGTGGAGAGAGTTCTGTAGGAACTCTAGACTCCACTTCTCCATCCATGCAGCTTAAGTGTGGGCCCTATAGGATGAGTTTCAGCTATAAAGTGAGACGGTTCAATCAGACTGTGTTTGAAAATCCTTCCAGTTCTAAACACAATGATTCTACATGTCTTACTGTTCCTTCCCATGATACCCACAAAATCAGAGCCCGTTCTGCAAAGTAATCAGTGACAACTCAGAGACGCTGCACACCTTTTCTGTTCTGAGAGCTGTTCTGTGTCTCTGTGTTGTCTTGCAGTAAAGTCCTCTTGTACAGAAAACAAGAGAAGCCTTCAATCTCCAAGGTGAACGCATGCTTATGGGCTTCCTCAGGAAGATTATTACAGAGACTGAGGACCAGCTGTTCACCATCTCCACTGAGGAACAAACCAAAAGGAATGGGCTCAGCCTGATGGACTGGTGCTTAGGCTAGAAGTAGGGAAGCATTCTCAGCCAGGATGGGTCATTAAACACAGCAACGGGTTACTAAGGAAAGCGTGTAAGCTTCTTTTCCAAATGCTTTTCTTGGCCCAATGGACCCCTGTCTATCTGTGGTGGCTCAGTTGTCTGGGTATGGATGTGGGGAGGAAGGACAGGGGCTATGAGACATCCTTCTTTTGCCAGCCATGTGACACTGCTCCCTGGTGTTGATCAGAGATATAGACTAGTTAATTAAGAAAATTACAGCTCCTCGTTTTAGCCAGGAAAGAAAACACAGCCCAAGGCTTATCCAGACTCACAGGCTAAAATCCAAGGAAAGGCAAGACCTCTGAGCGGCTGCTGTACAGGGGGAAGTGGAATTGGCATGAGAGCCCCTGTCCAGAGTTCAGGGGCCTGGGTTGACTCTTACTTCCACTGCTTTCACAATCTCTGTGTGAATGAACAACCTGCTACTTAAAACCCCTCAATCTTAATCTCCTCCTCTTAAAATAGGCTCAATAATTCCAATCTTGAAGGCTTCTTGTGTCTGATAATTTATGTAAAGGCACAGAGTATGTGGGCACTCAATAAATGTCAGCTTCCTTTACTTCCTGGTAGACTCTGGATCTGTGCAGGAAGTGCCCTGATAGACTGCAGAAATCCCACTTGAAAGACAGGAGCCAGGGAAGAGACAGGATGGGTCTCACATGCCAGTTTGTTTGATGGACCATGTATTAGCCTAAATTACTCCAATTCTGACAATATCTGGACAACAAAAGACCACAGGTTTCAGAACCAGAATCTGAGGTGCTGGCACTTGGCTTTGCCTTGGGAAAGTTACGTTGGTGCTCTGTGCCTCAGTTTCCCCTGACTTGGTAAACATAAAATGAGAGCATCCAGAGTCAAAGGGAGAGTGCCCACCAAGTACCAGACACTGAACTCTGCATATTCCATTTCTGTACATTAATCCTCACAAGAATACTGTAGGGTTATTGCTATTAAGTGATTTTACAGATGAAGAAACTGAGGTTCAAAAAAGCAAATTACCTGAGATCATATAGATTATGTTTGACCAGGATTCAAACCCAGCCTACTCAGCTCTGAAAACAAGCCCCTTTCCAATTTTAAAGACCTCACAGAGGTGTTCTGAGCATTTACAAGACTGTATCTGGAAATAATTAGAAAAAAGTAAATGATAATGTTACCCTATCAGTGACGTTTGGTGCTAAAAGAGAACAATTCTTGAGTACCACGGAGTCCAAGGTGAATCCAGCTTAATTCATCCATCTCTCTGCCCCCTCTCATCACCCAGTCAGATTAAAATGCAGAGAGTAAATACAATGGGAATTAATATTAATAATATGTTAATAGAAAGAATAAATCAAAAGAGTCCTCTATTATGCTTAATAGGAAACACGGGAGCTTCAAAGCAAACTGCTAATTATCTGCACTACCTTCTACCCCACTGGCTACCCAGTTGCCCCAAGTAGCAGAGAATGGGCTTCCTTCTATAAAATCCACCTGATCCGATTCAATCATCATACTCTGAAGATGGTTCGGGGGCAGAATATGACCAGTGACTTTAGAAATCCTCTTCACACGTGACACAGTCCATTTCTCCAAAGGAATAAAAAAACTGAACTCTCTCTCCCTCTATTCCTGGTAGGTAAATTGGAGCTCGGACTACACCTCTCTTAAAAGAAAGAAGCCCAGATTCAAGAAGTAATTTGCCAAAAGGGAGGCGGTGACAAGACTGGGCTGGAATTGGGCCCTCAGGGTGAGTTACAACTGTGAATTCTTTTGTTCCTTTGTGTCCCAGAGCACTGGTATGCTCCAGTTATTCATCTGGGAAGGGTGAAGGTGGGTCCCTCTGCCCAGGTCTCCCAGCCGAAACATTCCAGGATTCACTCAACTCCCAGGCAACACCTCCTACAAGGGCCACACCAGCCCTGTGAGCCATGTTTAATACAGAGTTTTATTGAGGAATACTCTAACTCAGCAAATTTACTTTAAAAATCTATTAGGGGAAAATTATTCATGTTCCAAGATGGATCTTGGCTTTGCTAAAAAAATAAAAAATTAAAAATTAAAAAATTAAAAACAGACTGACGTACTATATGCCTTATATTTCTCTAAAGGCTCTTTTATTTCAAAATTCTGATTTATAGACAATTTCCCAGGAATGCTGCTATTGTGTAAATCAAGGTCCACTTGTCCTGAGAGTGAGCTTCCCAGCCAGGGTGCCTTGTTTGGTTGCATAGATGTAGAGCCAGATTGCGTTATTCATTAACTTCCTGTATGAAAACCGAATAATAAAACTGAAGTGTGTTAAACAAATCCAGATGAGGGGGTTTAAATCACCTCCAAGTCACTAGGCTGAAAACCGCTGTCATTTCTCCTGGAACAAATATTCTCTACCTTGCTCTAGCACCACATTATTAAATGGAGATAACAATATTTATGCCCTTCCCAGGGGGTAACAGGGATGGACAGCTCTCCTGGGTTGGGCCTGCTTGGATGAGGAAGTGACAAGCAGTGGGGAAACAGGTAGGTGGCCCCTGGAGTCTGCTTCCAGCCCTGTGATTCCAAAACATGCACAGAGATTAGGGGCAGAAAGGTGTCTCGGGATGAGAAAGTGTGGTCTGGAAGAGGCAGGAATGTGTCTGTGACTAGCTATGGGAGTCAAACCCATCACCCCTTTGTAACAACCACTTAGCTCTTATTTCTCCCCAGGGATTTATGTGTGAGCGAACAGCAGGCAGCTGTCTCCTCGGCCACGGCTGCCACCGGGAACTACAAGGCAACGTGAAGCCTGTGCTAGAAAAACACCTCCTGGGCCGGTCCTGCAAGCAGCCAAGATGCGGTTAAAGATTCCAATTCTGATGGGATCCCATGTCTCCTAGGTTACAGCTGAGGACTGTGTTTTCCTTTATTACAACAGAAAATGTGTGTTCCCCAGGGACTGTTCAAACATCTGTATGAGGTATACCGTGTGTGTGTGCGTGTGTATGCGTGTTTGCGCGCCTGTGCTCACACACACGCTCAGGCGGCAGCTATCATAACCTGGCTCTTCAAATAACCCTCTCCAGATAGTTAAAATTCATGGTGCCTTATTGCTCTTCGAGCAGCCAGTCTGCTACAGATGTGCGGTGGTGCAGTTGCGTTTGAAGCAAACAGTCTCAGAAGTCTAATTAAAATAGAGGAAGCGATCTCCTCCTCAAATTTCCTTTAGATTTAACTCCATAAAAATCACTAGGTAATATCCAATTGGCAGAGTGAATCATCAGAGCTGGCAGCTGGGCCAAGCAGGCAGAGCAAACAGACTTCTGGCCCCCGCTGGGGGTGTCTTACAAAACACCCACACTAGAGACTCCAGCCTCCTTGCCCTGTGCCTTCATCTAATCTTTTGTGGTCACATTTATGAAGCTATGATTATATGTCCATCTGGAGTTGGGAGGGGGTAAGGGTATTGTTGATTCACCTTAAAATCCACTGACCCAAAGTCACTGAAATGTGTGCTCAAGTGCTTTTCTCTGATTATTGATAAAAAAAAAAAAAAAAAAAAAATAGAGAGAGAGAGAGCAAGCGAGAGAGAGAGAGCCAGTTGCCTGGATATTCACACAAGCAAAATGGCACTGCAGATCTAGTTATCCCAAAGGGAGATCCTTCGTTTGCTGATATAAGCATTCTAGCATGTGTTTGGAATCATTTGTCACCCAAGTCTAGCCCAAGAGTCAGATGCAAAATGCCCCAGGAACTGGTTTGGGATGAGTTTAAACTCCCTCTGAAGAAATGTTGCCAAGGCTCCCCGGTCTCAAATCTTCTCCCATAATAAGTTTAAAGTAATTCAGTATGTAAAATGTTAATGTTTCCAGTGTCCAAAATCTCAGGGCTGACAATGAATTTACCTGAATAGTCATTAGGTGCACACAATCACACATCACTGCTGAGGGCAGGAACTGCCATGTAGCACAAGAGGCTCTGGATATGGAGTCAGAGGGCTGAGTCTGGGTGGAGGATTGGCTGCTCCAAGAGAGCTAATTTTTCCCAGGGCTCATTATTCATCTGGGAAACGATGGTACCCACTCTGCCTGCCTCAGACAGCTGTTGTGGGGTTAGATCTGATAGGAGTACTTTGCAAACTCTAAAGCCTCCGGTGTGCATTTAAGCTCTCAGCAGTCATACTGAGGATCAGCCAGCTTCTATGACATAGTCTGGTCTAGGCAGTTTTCAACCCTGGCTGGTGTACTTCTGAAACAATAGTGAAGCACAGGCCCATCCTTAGGGAGTCTGATTTCATTGTGCAGTTGGGCTAGTAGAAAGGAAACTGAGGTAGGTGACAGACTTGGGCCTCCCTTTCAGTAAACATACACTGCACATTTGGACCTGAGACATGAAGTCCTCAGTTTATGTATCAGTTAAATGGACATCATAATGTCTACGTCTGGCTCCCATATTCATTTTATTGATGTTTACTGATATCTACTATACTTATTTCTTACGGTCAGTGTAACAAATTACCTGACAATTGGTGGTTTAAAACAACAGAAATTTATTCTCTCACAGTTCTAGAGACCAGAAGTCCAAAATCCTTTTCACTAGACTGAAACAAAGGTATCAGCAGAGCCATGCTCCCTCTAGAGGCTCAAGGGAAGATTCTGTTCCTTGCTGCTTCTGGCTTCTGGCGGCTGCCAATGCCAACATTCCTTGGCTTATGGCCACATCACACCCATCTCTGCCTGTCTTCACATTGCCTTCGTGTGTGTGTGTGTGTGTGTGTGTGTGTGTGTGTGTGTGTGTATAAAATGTCTCTATTTATAAAAACCCTTATGATAGTATTTTGGGCCCACCCAGACAAACCAGGATTATGCCCTCATCTCAAGACCCTTAATTTAATCATATCTATAAGATCTTTTGGACCTGATGTCTTTGGGGGACATTTTCAGTTTACTATGCCTTTTATGGATCAGACATTGTGCTAAATGCTGAGAACATAGCAGATAACAAGACCCTATTGTACTCTGAAGGAATGAAGGATTATTAAGGATCATAGATCCTTAGATTTGGAAAAGACATTAGAACTGTGATTCTCAAAGTGTAGTCTCCGGACCGCCAACATCACCGGAGAATTTGTTGGAAAGGTAAATTCTTGCCCCCTACCCATCTTCTGACTCAGAAGCTCAATGGTGGAACCCAGCAGTCTGTGTTTTAACAAGCCTTACAGGTGATTCTGATGCATGCTAATGTTTGAGAAACACTGGTCTAGTGGGAATGAAGTTTTTTATTTTAGTGTTCTTTCCCCAGCATCTCTGCTAAATTATATCCAGCTTTGGCTTAAATACTACCAATTTTGTACACCTGCCCACTGCATTGCTTACATTTAAAATGGTTAAAAATGGTTTAAAATTACTAACATAAGATCTAAGATTATTACCATTAACCCTACAAGCACCAGACGTCACCAGTATTCTCCACCTTAGCAACAGTTTCAATTTGCACAGCCCCATGCTTGAGTAATTAAGCAGCTAATGATGAAATGCCAACTTCTGATCTATAGCACTGTCCTGGGCACAGAAAGGAATACAAAAGGATATAACACAGAGATTCTGGTTTTAAGGATGTGATGATAATGGAGAAACCCATCAAAGGCATGTGAAGTGCTGATGGAAAGTAGCAGCAGATACCTGTCCCTGGCTTAGAGATGAAGAAGAGAGTTCAAAGTCCGGGCTTGCCTCTTTCCATCTGACTGAATTTGCCATGTTCCAGCTGACTGAATTTGGGCCCATCATTTTAGAGTCAAATAAACTGGAGCATGTCTAATCATCTATGACTCTGAATACAGCCAGAAGTGCTACCAGAAAATAATGATAATGCCTAATACAGAATGACTTGGGGCAAGTACTGGTTTAAAATTTTATGATTCATTTATTCTTCATTTCAACCCTGAGAGGTTCTGGCATCATTTCCATTTTAAAGATGGGAAACTGAGGCACAGAAAAATTTTTAAATTACTTTCTTAAGATCATACAGCTAACAAGTAGCAAAGCTAGGATTTGAACCTGTACCCTTAACAATATACTATATGCCTGCTCACCATGGACTAAGGCAGGCAGGGATGCATCAGGAAGGCAGTCTAACTTACTTCTGGCTTTAAAAGAGTGCCACAGTGAACCAACTGTAAAAAGCAGAATTTGGAATCGTGTTCCAATAGGATGCTAGAGTTTTTCTTTTTTTAACAAGTGGATAAAAATGTGTGGCTACTGGGAACATGTCTTTCAAAGTAGCTCAAGACTCATAGTTACCTATTCAGATAACATTTGTTTTTATTTTTGAAGCTCTGAGAACCACACAGATAAAAGCTGGAAGCAAAGCTCAGGAAAGTGAGTCAGAAGTAGAAGGAGTTGTTATGTATCAAAAGGCAGTGAGGGAAGGAAAAGATATGAGAGACATATGAAGTGGCTATAAGGCTCATATGGAGAAGAGTGGGTGGCCTCCAACCAGGAGGGTCACCTGTGCGGCAGGATTATTCAGACTGTGGCATCAGTCTGTGCACCTATCAGCTAACAGGCCTGACTGGTTTGTACATTAAAATGCCTGAGGATGAAAATTATTTCACTTTATTTCCTCCAAGTAGACAGCATTCATTTGCTCATTCTCTGAAATTTTATGCTATATGTTGGGACTCAGAGATGAACAAGACCCAGAGAATTGAAACAGATAAACAAATACAACCCAGGGCCATAGATTTTCCACTCTAGTCTCTTGTTTTGGGCTTTACCCACTTGTCACATTCATTGTCTTCATTAAAAAACTTACTGGGGGCCAGGCACGGTAGCTCACGCCTGTAATCCAAGCACTTTGGGAGGCCAAGGCGGGTAAATCATGAGGTCAGGAGATCGAGACCATCCTGGCAAACACAGTGAAACCATGTCCTCACTAAAAATACAAAAATTAGCCGGGTGTGGTGGTGCACACCTGCAATCCCAGCTACACAGGAGGCTGAGGCAGGAGAATCGCTTGAACCCAGGAGGAGGAGGTTGCAGTGAGCCCAGATTGCGCCATTGCACTCCAGCCTGGTGACAGATTCTATTTAAAAAAAAAAAAAAAACACTTACTGTGTTACAGCTGTATGCAAGACACTAGACCAGATGTCCTCAGGGAAGCAAGGGCTTAATAAGACGCAGTTCACGGAGTGTTCCTTCTATTTGAGTTTTATTTTTCACAGGCCATATAGACAGTGCACAATTAACTAACATTGGACAAATGTGTAAACGTTTAAAATAGCACTTTCACAAATAATATTTGGTCCTCAAAATAACCATCTGAACCAGGTAGTAGTAACATCCCTGTGAGCAAGTCCCTACTCTTACCTCAGTTTTCTCATCTGTAGAATAGGAGAACTGGGCCACAAGATTATCAAGACGTTTTCCAGCTCTGTAAGGCTGTGATTCTCAGCATTTGAACTAAAACTCAGAGAGCAAAAGAGACCTAAGAACATTACACCTAATAATGATAGTTCATAATTGTTAAACATGTTCTGTGTTATAGTCCATTCAGGCTGATACAGCAAAATGTCATAGACCAGGCAACTTAGAAACAACAGACATTTATTTCTCACAATTCTGGAGGCTGGAAAGTCCAAGGTCAAGGCAGATTCAGTGTCTGGTCAGGGCCCATTTTCTGGACAGGGCTTTTTTGCTGTGTCTACACAGAATGGAAAGGATGACCAACCTCCCTCAGGCCTCTTTTATAAGGGCTCTAATCCCATTCAAGAGGGCTGAGGCCTCATGGTGTAATCACCTCCCAAAGCCTCCACCTCCTAGTATCATCATGTTGGAGGTTAGGATTTCAACATGTGAATTTGGGAGGACATAAACATTCAGGCCATAGCATTCCATATGCTGGATATTAAGGAGAGTGCCATACATTAATTTTCTCACTTATCTTCATTATAGCCCTATGGAAGAGATGGGCACTATCGTCAGGTCCCCGTTCTACACATGAGGGAACTGAAACACAGAGCGCTTACACACCTTGTGCAAGGTAACACAGCTGATCAGTAGGGACTAAGGTGGAACCAAAACCGCGTCTGACCCTAGCAACTGCATTTCTAACCACCACACTGTCTGGTCAGCCCTGCATGGGAAGTGACCACGCCGACCTGGGACACAAACCTAGATACTGCAGTTACAAGCCCAGGCTCCTTCCGCTGAACCACTCACGCACAGTATTTTCAAGTGGCTGTGACTCCAGCGGTTGCACTAACTCAACCATGCTTGATGGTAAATTATAAGCAAAGTGCCAGAACAGCCAGTAATAGGTTGATAATAAATTCCAAAAGAGGTCATGCCCAGAGTGAGCCATAGTTGGACAGTTGGGCCAGGACACAGAGAAACAAGAACACTTAGCTCCTGCTGGTGGCGGTATAAATCGCCCTAGCCCCTCTGGGATGACAATCCGGCAAAATCATCAGAAACCTCAAAAACATACAAATCATTTAAACCTGGCAGTTTCTCTTCTAAGAATGGAGGTTAAACAATTATTGCCTAAGTTTGTTTATTTTTGACCCTTTAGCAGTTAAGCCTTTGAGTATCTGATAAAAGCCATGGTCCGTCTCCTTATAAAAATCACATGCGGGCCGGGCATGGTGGCTCACGCCTGTAATCCCAGCACTTTGGGAGGCCAAGGCAGGCGGATCACTTGAGGTCAGGAATTCGAGAACAGCCTGGCCAACATGGTGAAACCCCATCTCTACTAAAAATACAAAAATTAGCCGGATGTGGTGGCACATGCTTGTAATCCCAGCTACATAGGAGGCTGAGGCAGGAGAATCCCTTGAACCCGGGAGGCGGAGGTTGCAGTGAGCTGAGATCATGCCAGTGCACACCAGCCTGAGTGACAGAGCAAGACTCCATCTCAAAAGAAAAAAAAATCACACGCACATAACATTTGCATGCAAATATAGAGGATGCATCAGTGTTGCTCGGAAGCTCATCTGTAAGTTTCAGCTATAAATACCTAAAAAGAAATCATTGATGTTCAATACCTGTATAATATGGTATAAGACTTCAATTTAATATTATGCAGGGTTTAAACTGATGTTGGAAATGTGAAAGAACTTTTAATGACATGGGAAAGTGTTCATGGTAATTGTTAAATGAAGAAGCAGATTATAAAATAAGATGTATAAGATAATCCCCATTAATATATATGGGCAGGAAAAAAGAAAAAAAATCATGGGAGGCTAAGTACCAAAACATTAACAGTGATTATTTATAGACTGTAAGATGACAAGTAATTTTTGTTTGTTCTTTATTATTTTTTCGTAAGTTCCAAATTTGCTGTAATAAATAGGTAGCCCTATTATAATCAGATATAAATATTTTTTAAAGAGAAATGACCCAATGACATCACTTTGACAAACTTGAAGATTCATTTTTTCCCAACTCCCAGATGTAAGATCCCAGCCTTCCCAAGGAAAGGGTATCTGTGCCAAAGCCACCTAACAGAAATCAAAGTGCATGATCAGTGGATGCTGGTACATTCCACGTACTTGTGTGTAGAAGTGGAGATACTTTTCTCCCCTTTTAGGAGATAGGGTGAAACAATAGGTATTAAACCCATCAGCAGAAAGGTGAGATTGTCCCTGCTGTTTAAGGAGAGGATTCTCCCAAGTGCCAGGTCTCAGTCATATGCCCAGGAGAAAACGACCTCCCAGAGGCAGACAGGAAAAGAACCAGGATAAACATAAAGTTCATGTTGCTGTTAGAAGCAAATTGAACAGATGGGCCTGGAATCTGCACACCAGGTCTGGGGTGCCATCCCGGACGACAGGAGGGGATATTGCATATTTATTCTCTCGCTCTAGATATTTCTTTGGCCAGAAAAGGTTTGTTGGAAACAGTTGTAACCTTTAGAGAACTGATTAAAGATCTGGTTTAGCAATCCCGCTCAAAACATATACATAAATAGAAACTGATGCACCAATCAAACTAGCTATATTTCCCAACATATCTCCCCTCCTTCGTCTGTCACGCTCTGTCCATCCCTACATTTCAAAAGACATGATGAAACACTGAGCACCAAACATACATGTTTCTCAAAGTACGAGTCTCAGATACAGCAAAATCTTCCTACAAAAGAAGGGCCCGGCTTGAGTTTGAACAACAAAGAGAAATTAATCCATTGAGGAAAAGTGAGAAGGGTGTTTCAACCAGGGGGAGCACACATGCAAGGCACAGAGACACATATTACAGTGTGAAGAGTGAGGCAGGGAATGGCAGGGGAGCAGGCCCCACAGGGCACGCTACAGTGAACCTTCTCAAAGGAGAGGCACCATCATACCCTGCAAAGTGTTTTGTGTGCCCAATTGCATGTGGCTCAATGGAGAAGGGCCTGCTCTTAGAAAGTCAGTTAATGTATCACGTTGACTATGTAACCTTTTTCAATGTCCCCATTCAGAATTAACTGCTCCTTCCCCTTGCTCCCTCAGACACTCTCTTCATACCTCTGGTGCAGTATAAATAGCAGATGCCTGGGCCCCACCCAAGGTTCCTATATCAGACCTCATACAATGGGATCCAGGCCTCTGCCCCTTTCCCTCTCACACCTGCTGTTTCTTGTTGTGAATGAGTAGATATCTCAGGGTGAACAAGGCTTCCTGAACTGGCTAATGTTGCAAGCAATGTATCTTTATATTTTTGTTTTAAAGAATGCATATTTCCTTTCCATCATTGTATTACAAGAAAGGCTTGGGGTTTAATTTTGCTTGATTTAGCAAGAAGGTGGACCCACATTTAGCAAAAGTGTTAGCCAAAGGACTTCTGCATTTGTAACAAGCTCCTTGGGTGAGTTAGACGTACAGGAAGGTTCACAAACTCCTAACAGGTGTCCTGGTCTGAGTGCAATCATAGTTCATTTTCTGTGTGTCTGTCTCCCCCATCAGACTGTGAAGCAAGTAGATGTCTTAGACATCTGTAGAGCTCAGTTTCCAGCACAGTGCTTGGAACACACTAGGTCCTAAACGAATGAGCATGTGAAACTCCCTGTCTCTACCTCTGTTCACTCAAACCTTTGCCACTTCTGCCCCTGTGTTCACCCAGGTGCTGGAAATCTCTTTCCTTCAGAAATTAAAATAAAGGCTGTTACCCTAGCAGCACATGAGAATAACCAGGTGAGCTTTTAAAAAGTCAGATGCTCAGGCCACATTCCTAGAAATCCTGGTGTAATTGGCCCAGGCAGGGGCTTGGCATTAGTATTTTCTAAAGCTTCTAAAGGAAGGAATATTGTATCCTTTATCTCAGATGGCAGACATGGGGCTGAAAACAACCCTGGAAGTCTGGACTCTTAGTGGAAGTTGAAACAGTCAAAAACAAAGTCTCTGGATGTCCTCAATTTGTACTTAAGAAGCAGAACACTCAACACTGAAAAGCGAGATGGCAGGCAAAGGTCTTATACTGCCTCCGCACTCTGGATGGAGACAGTGGGGATCAGGATGGGATAGTGGCTAGAGTCTGGTAGAAATAGAAAGGGGTTCCCAAGAGACTCCAGACCCCAACATCGAGCTTTTATTATTACTTCCAGGTCTGTGTCCCAAATGACCCTTTCTGAGACCCTCCACGACCAGCCTCCAGGGAAGCCTGTGACCCAGGGAGAAGAAGGCTCACTCTACTGAGCCACTGCCAAGCTTTGGAGTCAGTGTAACTGAGCCCCATCATCGGCATCAGTGCTTCATAGCTGTGGGAACTCAGGCAAGTCATTCAGCCTCTCAGATTCCTCACCTATAAAATAAAAATAACAAAACCCAGTCCACTGCATCAAGCCGTGAGGCTTCAATGTGACAACGCATTTCAAATGTCTGTCGCATTAAAAGTTAATTCTTGTTTCCTAAGGCAGGAGAGCAGATATGTAGCATAAAGACAATGCAAGATGTTCTTTGAAGAAGTAACCTTACAGGACTTGAAAGAAATAAACTTGAGATAAGAGTTGAAACCTAAAATGTACCAGAGGGGCATCTCCTTGGGTGCAAGTATCCAAGCTCAGGACTGATTCTCCTTCCATTCATTAGAGCCCACCAGCGCCTCAGTGCAGGTGTGCTTCCCTCTGACCAGACTGGTTTTTATGCAGCTATTTGGGGAGATGAGAGCTGATTTACTGCTGGTGAGAAACTCCATCACTTGAAGGCTGAAATGACTCTGGGGGCTCAAGAGCAACTTTTCAGCTGAAAGGCTTGCGGACCGTCAGGGTGAAAGTACAGCCTGGGGCTGAGGCAGCCATCAGGGACAAAGGGAGGAATTCAGCACAATTGGCCACACAGTTCTAAATGGTGAGAAGGACGTGCTGCTACGGACACATGCAGTCGGGAGGTCCAGGTGCAAGAACACACAATTAACGAGGCCGAAAGGGCTGGAATGACATTTTACCTGCCATTCTGGATTTTGACAGCTGACCCCTGGCCAGGGCCGAGGCAGCTGGCCCGTGTGAAATGCTGCCACACCATCTGAGGTCATCTCTTGTCACAGTGTTCCAAAAGAAACCAAGGTGGCATTTTCTGTTATGAACCCACACAAGGTGTAACTTAAAAGGAGCCTCCAAGGCCTACAGAAAGGACTGTAACTTTTAGAAACAACCAAAATAACCAATAATTATAAATTTAGCAAATTACCCTATAGAACATTGGACAGCCACTAACAATAATAAGTGAAAGACTGCAGAATTACAGAAGGTGCTTATTTTATAAGGCAACATATTAAAATGATACAAACCATATGATTTCAGCTATACAAAGTGTCTGCATGTGAGACGAGATCAAATATTGAGCATGTATTATATACTGAGCTGTCTTCAATCATAATTGTATTTAACCCTACAACAGCTAGAGATATTTTTATTATTCCCATTTTGTAGATGATAAAAATGAAACTCAGAGAGGCTGAATAACTTGTCCAAGGGTAGTATGTTTCAGACCCATGACTTTAACAAAGTCAGCATCCTTCTGGTATATCTCAGCCCCAGATGCCCCATTCTTCCTCTTCTCTTCAGTATCTGCCCTCCGACAAGAATGCTGTAATGGACATTTACACATCAGTATAAATTTAAGCCATTACTTGTCTCTGGGTGTTTAAGAGTAAAATGAAAAGGGAAGTTCCCTTTCTAATGAATCTGAGGCTTCAATAAGCAGCTAAAGGAGTCCAGCGCCCCTCCATTCTTGTAGCCAGTCCTAGCTGGATGGCTATTTGGGAATCAGGAAGGCAGGGAACCTAAGTTCTCTATTTCCTGCCTAGACACTGGCCATGAGGCCATGCTCTCTATCCTGGAAAGCCCTTAATACCATAGGACGGAAGGTATTTTCTGCCTGAAAGATATCATTATTGAACAAAAGGGGAGGGAAAACAGAAAAAGGGCATCAAAGCCTAAACAAATAACATCAGCATGAAATCTTTAATGAATGGCTCATCCAATGCGATCTACTGAAATCCAGAAGGTTTAGTAAAAGATGCCTTAAACCCAGTTTATACTGCAAATCGACCATGAAGAAAAGTCAACACCAAGTTAATCCCATTTAATAATTCAGTTTCGGGATGTTAAAACATATTTCTCTCTTGGAGTTTCAGCATGTATGTCTGATAACAGGGCAACCAAGAAGCACACTCAAAAAAAGAGAGCAGTATTCTTTTAGTAACTATACTGTACTATTAGCGACTTGCAAGAGGTAGCAGTTAGTTCTTCCTGATCCCTTACTTTATCTCCCAAATCCCTTCTTTTCTCCCTGACCTCCCCCGAGAGAGGGAAATTTTAAGCCTGGCTTTGGAGCCTAGCCTTGACCCAGTGTGACTGTGGGGTCACTGTTTCTGACACCTAGGCCTGGCTGCTCAAGAATCTTGGGTGGGATAAGAGCCATTGGGTCAGGAGACTCTTTCTCAGACCCTTTTGGGAAGAGTCAGTATCATGGTGCTTCTGATCTCACTAGACACCTTGCAGAGCATGCCCCCAACGGGTGGTCCCAGGCCAACTCCTTCACCTGTCCAATCCTCAGAACCCCTACAACTCTCAGCTGACATCCTGAGCATTCGCCAAATCATCTTGAGCTTGGAGCTGACCAGAGCCTGCCATCAATTAAAATATGCTCACAACCTTAGGCCTGATGTGTGACCGGTTTACTTAACTCCCCGCTTAACTTTCTGGAAAGGGCTTTCTCATCTCTAATGTTCACTTGGATTGGGGCAGTTTCCAAGACTTTCCTCAACAGAGTTGCTCAGACTCGCAAGAAAATGCCTAACTCATCCTTCTTTCCCATCAAAACCTTGAGCTGACCCAAGTTAAGGGCTCTTCTTTCTCCCAAGCCTCCCTTACTTTTACTACAGAGAAAACTCTAGAGTGAAAGTGGTTCTCATCAGCTGTTCTCAGAAGAGCAGCACTTTATGCATACATCAAGCTGGAGGACCAACGGTCAAGTCATAACTGACCACAAAACAGCCTCAGCTCCTCCCTGAGGCTCCCTGCTTCCCTGCTCCCCATGACAGCTCCCTGGATGCTTTTGCAGTGCTTGCAACTGCACAGAAGAGAAATTAAAAGCAAATTTGCATCACCTTTGCTCACTGCTAGAGCGCTCAGTTTTAATTTGCATTTTATTTGCAGAGCACTTGCATATAATATTGTAGAAATGCCGAGAACTCTCCCTTCCCCCTTTTCACCCTGCCTGCTTCTCCTCATTCATGATTCCCAGGATGCCTGTGAACCCAGGTATATTACAGAGGGACTTAGCACACTGGGGAGCTAAAGTAGAGAAACTCCAGGTTGCATCTAAGGGCTAGAGGATCTGAGGGGCAGGCGTTTGACAGCAGTAGGCTCAATCTGTAATGAAATGGAGCCCAGATATCTACTTTCCTTATTTATGAAATCATAGGAAAATTCTCCTCACTGCCCACTGTGCAAATATGCATGATGCTGACACAAAACCACCAACTCTCAGGACCGGCTTAACACAATTCCAAACCTGGTGAGAACCCGTGGGGCAGCTATACTGTGCCATCTGTGGAAACCCCTGATGGTCATTTTAATATCCCTTCCCCTTTAACACGTGAACTTTCCACTGCTCTGGTTCTATTGGGTGTTACACCCACCTGCCTCTCGTCCCACCTGGCATCTATATGGTTGAATACCTGACTCCAGAGCCCCCCATCCCTGCACAACATTTGGCTTACACCAAAACTAGCCTGAGTCCAAGATTACACTCCCGACAACACACACACACACACACACACTTCTCCGCCAGTATAATACTATAACACATTATGATTTCTGTAAGACCTAACATTTACTAACATCACACACACAGAGGACAAGGAGCTGGGAAATGCACTGCATCATGCCAAGCTAACGTTCCCGCTTACTCAATGCCCATTCCAAGAAGTGCCCTTCTCCCTGTTTACCCAGACAGGCAGCTTCCAATCTGAGGAAATTCGGTGTTAAAAAAACAAACAAACAAAAAGGTGAGAATGCTCTGCTAAATATGGTCCTCCAGTGTCAAAAATGACAGCCAGGTTCCAAGATGTACTTTTAAAAGAAAACAAAATCAAGCAATGAGGATAGTGAACACAGAAACAAAACAAAACAAGAACAAGAATAAAAAGAATGAAAGAACAGATTAAACTGGTTCTTTTCTTTTTCTTTTGTTTTAAACTGTTGCCAAGTTATTTATCCCTGGAAAGCCACTTACTTTTCAAGGTGAAGTATTTCCTTGTGAGATGACTTATTTCACTTGGTTCCACTTAAGTTTATAGCTATTGGTTGGGGGTGGGGGAAATATCAACTCATAGAATGCTGCAGTACAAAGCGATCTTCAAAACATCATTCACCTTCTCATTTTACAGAGGAAGAAACTGCAAGGCCTGAATTTCACTCAACCACAATTAAGTGACTTCCCCAAGTCCACACAGATAGACACTCAAAACAGCAGAGACAATAAGAAACTGAGTCTCCCAAACCCCCTATTCTGCTTTCCCTCCCTCTCTACTAGTGAAAAAAGAGAATGAGGTTGGGCGCGGTGGCTCACAGCTATAATCTCAGAACATCAGGAGACCAAGGTGGGAGTGGATCACCTGAGGTCGGAGTTCGAGACCAGCCTTGCCAACATGGTAAAACCCCCATCTCTACTAAAAATACAAAAATTAGCCAGGCATCATGGTACATGTGTGTAATCCCAGCTACTCAGGTGGCTGAGGCAGGAGAATTGCTTGAACCCAAGAGGTAGAGGTTGCAGTGAGCCAAGATCACACCATTGCACTCCAGCCTGGGCAACAAAGCAAGATTCCATCAAAAAAAAAAAAGGAAGAAAAAGAAAGAAAAGAAAAGAAAGAAGAAAAGAAAGCAGAGAATGTTCTGAGATGTGGCTGGTAATGCTGACATTGCTTCTGTTCAAAATCTTCCCCCTCACTCATTCACTACCCTTTGCAATGACAATCCATGTCCTTGCCCTCAGTTTCCACTTCTATCCATCAAAAACATCTATGCCTAAACAATCACTTTTACTTCACCTGGCCATAATGAAGATGAATGACACAGCAGTACCACTGAATTTTTGGTAAGGTCATTTTTATTGCTGTCTAATTGCTCAATGATCCTAGGACAATCATCCTTATGTTTCCTCCTCCTTAGAGAAAAGTGCCAGGGCTAGGTTTTTCTCTCTAGGTGCATGAGGAGGCTACCAGTTGCTAGAAATGTAGCCTCCTGTAACTCAACATAGTTGATTTTCCTCCCAGCTTCCAGGAAGCTCAGAATTAGGTTTCACACGCTCAACTGAAATGATCCCCTTAGCCTATGTTGTTTGGAACACTTCTTGCTCCACACTACTCCCTTCATTACTTTGCTGTTATTCTTTTATTCTGTTTATACTCATCGTATTATCTTTGTCTTCACTGTAAATTGCTTCAAATCTTCTTTGGAAGGGTAGAGTATAAATAATCGTAATGAAACTCTCAAGACTTTTCAAGCTTTGAGGAGAAAGATAATGTATAATTTTCGTGCATCTTGGTCCAAAACTCGGAATGTTGAGCTAGTGAGAACACTCCCTTTGTGCCAAAATTACCACACAAAACAGAGAACTCCAAGATGCTCCCGAACCTTAAGGTAAATCTGGGACCAGCTCCCTGTGCTTCCACTGTTCCATAGCCCACGGTGTTTCTGCTGCATTTATCCACAAAAGTGATCATCTCCTTTATGGCTCACAAGTGGCATCTTACTTCTTCCCAATGTGCTGGGGGCTGGGAATGCTTCGTGGTTGGCTGACCTTGTACCCACTCTGGTGCTTTGGGTTGTTCATTGATCCTCGTCAAAATTTACAAAAGCACAAGACAGATGAGAAGGGGGAAGCACATTCCTCAGCTGGAAGAGTGGCCAAGTAACCACAAACTGCTGGCCCTCCTGGGATTGTGCTGGTCACGGACTTGGCTTCAGCAGCCCAATGACTTGTTCCTCCAGACATCACCTACGCCTGCAGTCAGTTATTCTTCACTCAGACCACCAGCCCTCTGGGTCCCAGGGAGGCAAAGCATGATGGGAAGTAGGCGGGTACTGGACAGAAATGTAAGGGGCCAAGGTAAGACCAGGAAGGAAGCCACTTCCCCCAGAGTCAGCCCCCTGCTGGATTCTAAGACCCCTCTGCTCTAACAATTATCTTTCTAAACAGCCTCAGTCCAAGCTGTGGAGGCTGGGGTGGACTTTAAAGCAGTAGGAACAGAGCATAAAGCTTTCCATATCTTCCACACAGACATTATGTCTGGTATATGGGTGGGATTACCCCAGGCCAGAGATTGTTGTTTTCTTAAATTGCAAAGTTTATCACACCCTCCATCTAAGGTGCACAAACCCTGGGCCTGAGAAAGGAAAGGGTCACAGTGTCACTACATTACACATTGGTTTAATCCTCAGTTCTACTGGTTCTACTGATCCTTAGTTCTGGAGGTGATCAGAACTGAGGTGGTGAAGCCAGGCTCCACTCTTTACTAATAGGGTAACCCTGGGAAAGTTACTTAACCTCTCCAGGCCTCAGTTTCCTCATCTATAAAGTGAGAACAATAATGGAGCCCATCTCATGGGATCAGAAAGCCCATGGTATGTGCCTGGCTTAAGGCAAGTGTCATACAAACTTTAGCCTCTCCCGCCCCAAAAATATCTTGTCCTCCAAGATTTTAGTCCAGTCCCAGAAAGAAAAAGGAACTCAATAACCATGAGAGTTAGTTCAGCCTTCTCTCAATTATTTATAGAAACAACACATTTCCTGTTTGGGGACCATGTCACCCAAGATATGCCACTTCTAAACTTGGTCTTCAGGAGCATGCAGGACTGGTTTGGATATACAGTGAAAGATGAAAACCAGTTATGATTGGGTCTGCTCATTTCTACTTATTTCTACTCCCTTGACCCAGATAATTAAGAATTAACTGCACATGGTTAATGCTCTTATATAAACACAATGCAAATCTTACCATGTCATTCCCCTGCTTCAAGCTTTTCAAAGATCCCTAAACCCAATTCCCTTCCACGATATCCAAGGACCCCCATGATCTGACCCTCGTTGCCCTTCCCTGCCTCATCACCTGCTAGTCCCTGTCTGGACCTTCATAATCCAGCAATGTTGAACTTCTTTTTTTCTCACTGGTGCCCGGCATCCTCTTCCTTGTCTGGTGCCTTTACCCAGATTGTTCCATCAGCCTGGAAAACTTCCCCTCTCCTCGTCTGCCAAATCTGCTCAGGCATCATGTCCTTCTGGACACCTGTCATGCACCTTCCCCCACCACTTGCCCCACAGCAAGCTGGGTGCATCTACCTCATGCTCCAGTTATAACCTGCACATTGTTTCATCACTCTACACTTACCACTTTGCATTATAAGGATCTCTATTCCTTGTCTCTTGGGCCCTCTAGAGAGTGTGCGCCCACCGCCCCGAGATCAAGGAGTGCGTCTGTCTCTTTTGCATGTGTGTGTCTATGTGTCTCATGTGCCCAGCACATAGTAGGTGCTCGTGAAAGGAAACACAGAAAGGAAGGTGAGAGACATGTGCAGTTGGACTGGTCAACAGATAGCAGTAAGTTAGCTAAATAGCACACTGCCCAGGTAATGGGGTCGATGGACTCATCGACACATATTGCCACCCAGCAGTGGCAGGATCCTGGAGAAAGGGCCACTCCACTAGAAATTTATGACGGAGCAAAGGGGAGAGGAAAGAGAGATGAAGGGAGACAAATTTATGACATATAACACTATCTGGGATGGAATGTTCTAGAAAGCAAGCATGAGAGGGAACAAAGACTTCAAGCAGAGAATCTTAAAGCTTAAGTATGAAAGGACCCCATAGGCCAAATATCGCATCTTAAAATAAACCTATCCACTCAGAGCTAAAGCAAGAAGAGGGGCTAAGTATTGTGAAGCAGAGAAGTCCCTACAACCACAGTCTTTCCTGACACAGCTCCTGGGCAGAGCTTAGCCAACTGCACATTCCACAGTAGAAACGTCAAATTGGATATCCATCAGTTGCTCCAAAGAAACACAGAGATACAGAAATCTGACCCAAGTACTGGCAGTATCTAACTTGAATCTGGCTTCTTTTTATCTTTATTATTGGTCTCACTCAGGGCATACAGACCACATTCACAGTTGTTTGAAAACCACAGCAGGTTAAGTACCAAGACTCCAGAGTTAGGGCCAACGAGATATGATATGGTGAGTGAGCCAAGGAGTGACCAACCAAAAGCCATAGCACATGGAAAACCAGCACAGCCCTGGTCCTGACATTCTGCACACACCTTCAGGGAATTTCCATCCATAGGAGCCCAGACCACAGGTGAAAGGACCAAGGACAAGTACAATGCGTTACTAGCATGAACGTCATTTGTGAAAACTATGTCCCAGACGTGCATACAGAAAAAGCCAGCTTTCTCATTGCCCAGCTCCTGCCTGGACCTGTATCCCTAAGCTCTCCCCACACTAAATTCATACCTACCCATCAGACATCCTTTACTCCTCCAACCTTCTTCCTCCCACCTGTTCATCTAGTCTCCAGAGCTCAGGTTAATGGAAATTGTAGATATATAACCTTTTTGATATTTCAGATTATCACTTAATAACACTTAATAGATAGTCACTCTCCTCTTGCCCCTTCCTTTTGATATAAATTTCCCTCTTCCACTTAGGTTGGGCTTCACCATATGACTTGTTTGGGCAGTGGAATGTGAGTAAATGTGAGTGTGTGGTTTGGCTTCTGTCATTCTCCATGAGAACACATCTAAGTGGCTCCTGACCCAAAGAGAATGTGGAACAATACCTGGACCCCTTCTGAAGCCTGGGTAAGTCCAGATTACCCACAGCCTGAAACAAAGTTGCCCCTGCCCACCCAGAGACCAAAGAGTGAGAATAAACGCTTGGCTTTTTTAAGTCTGTAGTTCTAGGATGCTTTGTTATGCAACATTCCTGTAGCTATAGCTAACCCATACACTCTTAGAAAAGCTCAACTTGATTGCTAGCTTGCTCTTTCTCTATTTTCCTGTGTAACACAGTGATGGCTCCTTCCCAAATGCAGTCAGCACAGGATGGGCTCTGAATATCCCCAACAGCCTGTTGGTGGCTCTCACACCACAATATATCCAAAATGCACAGTGCCTGGTACCTCCCAGAGATGAGATGGCTAGTGGTTTGGCTGCCTCTGCCTGACTTCCCACCATCAGCAGGATTTCCACTCCAGTCCTTGTTGGAAGCTGCGTGTGCCATACCACCCTCCTCCGCCTCCCTCTGCCCAGGCAGCACACAGAGTGAAGCGGTCAGCAGGAGAGGGGCTCAGCCTGAGCTGCTGGCAGCAACTCTCCCCATGTCCTCTCGGGCAGAAGACAGATGCTGCGTCTGTGCATATGGGCAGTGGTAATGAGAATTCCCTGTGGCTTCATGCAAGGGAATCAGGCAGTGCAGGCAAAGCAGGCCAAACTTCCCTTCTTGTTCCAGAAATGACAGTGAAACAAATGGCAGGAAACTCTTTGTGCTGACCAACACAGGAAGGATTGCCAGGGCACAGCTCTGGAAGTGGGAAGAAAGTGAGAGGAAAGATAAAGGGAGCAAGAGACAAAGACAGTGGGAGCGCAACTATAACTTCAGTGTGAATCACTCTGTATTACATCATTGGCCTTCACAGTTCCGTCCCTCAAACCTTACCACATCCCGTTCCAGAAAGGCTTAAAACTTATGAATATTTGCTATCCAGAAAACATGGTTGGTGACATTCCACAAGCATTCTGGATAGCCAAGGTGCCAGATAGGTGGAAAAAAATGAGCCAGTTTGAATCAGCCCAAGGCCACAGTACAACTTGGGGTAGTTCTTAGTTGCAAATGGGCCTGGGCCTGTGCCACAGGCAGAATGAAAAAGAGCATCTGAATGCCCTCCCCAAGGTTATGCTATGCCCAGAAGGGATTCTGGGAGGTGTGCAGTGCATACATGCTACACATATGTGCTGAGATTCTAGTAGATTCGCCCCCATAACCTCCAACCCTCAATACCCTTACAACAGATCCATCTGAGCTTGCAACCAACCCCTATCCACCTCAGCTGGTCCTGGCATTCTGCACATACCTCCAGGGAATTTACATCCATAGGAGCCTGGACCACAGGTAGAAGGACCAAGGAGAAGTACAATGAGTTATTAGCATGACCGTCATCTGACCATCTGTATTTAGACTGGCATTTGGACTCAGAATTTAAATGAAAAATAGTTCCTGAACAACAACACATTTTAAATTTTAACTTTATTTTTAAAAAGACTGTGTGAAGGCCACTAACCATGACTACAAATGCTCCTCCCCCTTCCTCCTTTGTTCCATAAATGTTGAGTCACAGAACAACTTCAGGAAGTCAAGCAGCCAGAGAAGGGCTTCTGCAACCTGCTTGACAACATAAGAAGAAAAAAGGAAGGGAAGGAATCACACATTAAAGACATAGTTTTGAGGAAAAATCAGTCAGTATTTTCATAAGGAAATTATTAGTCCAAGTCTGAAAGAGATACACTGATGTATTCAACGTATCCACAGGACAGGAGGTTGGTCCCCGGACCACTGGGGAATACTCACTGGATGCCAAGGAACCATAGTTAGCCCTCTGAGAACCAGATGCCAGGGAGGAGAGCCGAGAACACCTTCCATACAAGCTTGGTGGCCAAGTCACACCAGCCTTACTCAGGTTACTCAAATGCAAATGCAAATGGTAAGAATTGCAGCAAGAAACAGAATCATTCTGAATTCAATAAGACTCTATATAAATTTTAGCTACAATGTGTATGTCATTCCGTGATTCTGCAAAGTGTCTGCTAAGAACAGAAGAAAGCAAAGTCCCTACGGTAAAACAACAGGAAAGACATTGAATCTCTGTAATATAATTTTTTAAAACAATACTGAGCACTTGGTGATTCACGCTTTCTCAAAGTTGTATCATTTAGTCCTCACAAAGATTCTATGCAACAGACATTATAATCCCCAATTTACAGGTAAGAAAATTGAGGCTCTGAAAGATTAAGTGACTTGATTGGTCCCCTGGACTTGTGACCTTTTATTCCCTTGCACTACATTCCACAGCTTGGGTCTATGTGAGTGTAATGAGGGACTTTTCCTGTGCCTATTAATTTAGAGACAGAATCTGTGCCAGTGCATCCACTCAGTCTCTGCCTCAGAAGACGCTTGAGAAGTCATGTGTCATCTGGAGGGGTGATCTGCTCATCTTGAAAGCACATCCCAAGTTAGCCAATGGGACCTGACACAACCCTGGATTATTGGTCCTTCTCCCTCTGTTTTGATGACCTGAATATTATTATAGATGATGCTAACAAAGGCTCATGGGTGTCTCGTATTCTATCTCCAGTCCCCTTTGGAAAGAAGAGATGCTTATGGAAAACCTCCCTTTCCGTCCTGAGTCAAGACATTCCTTGGGTGATTGGAGGGGAGCCCCCTCCCCGCCCTGCCGCCATTTGGAAGTGATTACCACCGAGATACCCTGACAGAGTGAATGATGCCGAGGGCTCGCTCCTGGATGCTGAGCGAAGAGCTTGCTGCACGCTCCCCACCCCCAGCCCTTGGCACACGCTGCTACGGAGAGCTTGGAATCCCACTTGGATGCTGATTTCCAAGGCTTGCTTTCCATTTTCTGATACATGGGATCAACTTTAATAACAAAAACCTGGCAGGGAAGGCACCTCTGCCTAGCAAGAGCCCCCAGTGGCAAAACTGAGGAAGTCCTGGTGGGGGGCTGGAGGGCAGACTGTCAGCTCATTTGTTACCCTCCGCCAGAGATGCAAGGGCACCCTGTGACCTTCCCCTAGGCCTTCTGCCTCAAAGCCAACAACAGCAGCAACTGTCTACATAGTGGCTTCTTCTTCTTTTCCTTGAGGAAGCCCCTCCCACCATCTCCAGCCAAGATCCACCCAATCCTTCCTGTAGGTTCAGCTTGTGCTATAGATTGTTGGGGTAATTTGTACTCCCCACATGGCTCTCAGCAGCCTCTCCAAAAAGGAATGCAGAAACCACTGGGACCAGACATTGCTGGATGCTCAAGAAGACCAGTGAACCACCCACCTTCCCCATGACCTTTGTGTCTGGAACTGAAAGCTTGTTGGTAAGCTGGTCTTGGCAAGCCAAATCACAGCATTGCAACCTCTACTACAGTCACCACATTGTAAGGTGCCAGAGAGAGGATGTAGTCCATCCCATGGCCTTCACGAGAAAAAATAAAAATGAGAAAAATGCTCATCCACTTACCCTGAACAGTCATGTCCTCAAAGCTGTCTCATTAGATATTCACAACCATCTTACGGCACAAATATTCTCCTCATTTTACAGATGAACAAAAGCCTCAGCTTTGTTGTCCCATGCCCTCCTGCCAATAAGTGGCAGTCACAATTTGAATCCCAGTATTATAACTAAAGGGCATAGCTCTCTGCTTCATTTCACAGAGTTTCAGGCTCTCTGAATTCTTGTCCACCACAGTGGCTTGATAGTTTCATAAAGGTAGGGACATTTGACATCCCAACAAAATTCTTCCCAGCTCTATGCAGTATGAATTTGAATTCTTCATTACTGATGAGTGACAATGATACTTCCTCTCTAACCCAGATTTGGTCTCTTTCCACCTTCCTAACTTTCTGTACCTTCCCTCCAAACTCTTACCAGGCAGGAAGATTTGACAGGCTTCCAATGATGAAATAAATGAACAGGGTAAGGTGATAAAAAAGCACCTTCTTTGCCTGTTTTGTGTTCTTAATAGAAACTCATCAGGAATAGTATTACAAACTCAAAGCTGCCACTATCAAAAGCCACAGGTCACTGAAGATAGAACAGTAAGTAAAAGTGAGTTATCATGCATAGCTAGCCATCATTATACCCCCTGACAAAACTAGAAGCCAAGCCAATCTGGCTGTCTGTGCAGTATGAGCAACCAACAGAAGGCTCATGCATCCAGTGGGGTGGAGATGCAGATGTTGCCCAGGCACTGTTATTCTCCCCATTTCCTTCTCCACACTCCTGTATTTTGGGCATTGCTTCATGTTAGTGAATGATCCTAGTTTATTTGAGTTGTGGGCACTGAGGGCTGCTGGAAAGTAATTACCACTGAAATGTCGAACCACAAGTGAGGAGAGCTCAACTCTGCTTTTATCTGCATTGCTCAGGCATTTGCAATACAGAAAGAATGCAATGCGGACAAAGATTTGAGAAAGTATATTGTATTTGATTATGATTCCCCTAAAAATCTTGGATACATGTGATCATCCACAGGACAATGAAAGAACTTTATATACAAAAGTTACCATTATGACAATATTTCCCATAATGTCCCCCAGATCTGAGAGTCTATTTCTATTTTGACTTTCTCACTTCTTTTAGTTCTAACATTCAAGAAGTTTAAGACTTATCTGGAATCTCATCCACAGATGTAATGGAATCCCAAGAACTAAGTATTTCAATCAACAGGATTTACATTTTTTCTTCTGCCAGGGCCCCTTGCTCTTCCCTAGAAATGCCTGACTGGAATTGGAGTGGTCAGAATAAACTGCAGTATTCATCAGAGATTTTCAAAATGATGGGCCCAAAGGGTTGAAGTGATAAATACTTTATTGGAAGTTCCTAATTATATGAAAAATGATCTCCCATCTATAAAAAGAATCTCAGGCCCAGTCATCCTCAGACCACATTCCCAGCTTCACGTGGGTTTGTGTGACAAGAAGCCTCCTCTCAACTGGATTCTGAAATCATCAGAAGTTCCCAAGCCCATTCTATCTCCACTGAAGGGATAACACAACAGGAGCAGCCTGCCCCTCAGAACCGCAGGCTGTCAACTGTGGAGGCCCAGCCCACTGGCTGGCTCTTAACACCCTCATGCCCCTGAAGCTACTGCATGGACATGCCTGAAGATAGGCATACCACACCAAGGGCCACACACTCCAAACTTTGAAGACCAACAGCCTCTTTCCCAGAATTGTCATCAAAGGTTAAGGGATGCCACCCTGAGTTGGGCAAGCTCTAAACTGTAGACCCAGCTTTGAGAGACAAAGGCCTGGGTTTGCTTGCCCCAGAGGCTCCTGGAAAAGCAAGCTCTTCAGGCTTCCCCTGCACAAAGGCATTCAAGATCTTTGAAGGATGATGGGGCCAATTTTTACCATAAGGCCCAATTCCCTCAGAGCATTTCAGAGGGCACTGGTGTGTGATGTGCCCTTCATGATGGCTTAGAGCTCCTCAAAAGCCTTCAGTCTTAACTCGCAGCTTTGCAATGACCCAAAACAGAACTCCTTGTGCCACCATGGCCATTCTAGCAGATGGTCCTGAGCTACCCACTCTGCCTCTAGAGGAGCAAGAGGCAACCATGTACTGTTATATCCTCATATTCTTTATTCAACTCTGACAAATGATAATTGCTTCTTCTTTTAATGGTTTGGATATTTTCCTTTGTTTTCAAATGCCTGGACTCTATTTTAGCAGTTCTAAAAAAGTACTGGAATTTCTCCCTTATTATTATTCTAATGGGTTTTGAGGTTGAAAACCAGGGCCATGAGGACAAGGAAGAGTTATTGCTGTATATTAGATTAGTAAAAGAGCAGTATGGTATGATAGGCACAGTACAGCTGGGAAATCAGGAGCTTATGAGCTCTAAGTCCAGCTCTGGCCCTATTTGCTGTTGCTCTGAGAAAAATTCATTGTGCTGCTACTTTTAGTTTTTTTCATACATAAAACAAGTATGCTTATCCAAATTAAAGACATCTATTTACAAATTATTTGACTCTTTTCCCACCAAGAACTGGGACCATTTCACCCACCATGAGTCTAGATGGGCTCTATGACAGTGGAAGTCACACTCTGCCAGTTTCCCAGCCCAGGTTTTAAAAGACTGGTAAGTTCCACTTCCTGTCTCTCGGATCATTCATGCTTGGAATCCAGCCTCTATGCTGTAAGGAAGCCCAGGCAACTCTATGTAGAGGCTCAAATGGAAAGGAAATAAGATCCCCAAGCCAACATCCCCAGCCAAGCTCCCAGGCAAGAGCCAGGACCAACTTAACGGCTACATGTGTGAGCCATCCTGGAAACAGATCTTCCATCCCCAGCTGGTCCACCCACAGCAGACACCGTACCAAACAGCAACAAACCATCCTTGCTGAGCCCTACCCTACTGCAGATTAATTAGCAAAGTAAATGGTGGTTGTTATTTCCAGTTGCTAACTTTTGGCTTGGTTTGTTATGTGCCAATGAATGATAGGGATTTATATTTGGACTTCGATGGAAGAAAATGGAACGGAACCAAATATAAAGGAATTATCCTTTTCAATTATACCTCTCTAGCTCACACAAAGAGACTGAATATCAGAGGGAAAAAAAAGTCCTTTGAAGAAGTAGCATTCTTGTCTAATGGCCTTATATCCTCATCATTGACTGAGGGTTAGTCATGCTCAACTTATGCCAATCAGAAACAATCTAGAGTCCACAGGTAAGTTCATCCCAGCAGGATCAGCATAATTTATGGGACCCAGTGTCGAAGTGAAAATGCAGGGTTCCATGTTGAAAAACTAAGAATTACATATAAAAGTATAAATAATTTCAAGAGGGAACAGCAGATGATTAAACCAAGAGCTGCCCTTCATCCCAGCTTAACGGCCTAGCTGATCTGATCCGTATCATAGAAACACCTATCCTAAACCCTAGACACCCATCTCCTCCACTCCTTACCTGATATTTCATTTAGAAGAAGCATTCTGTTATTTCATTTAGAACAAGGCAAAATCTGCCTTATGTCATGAACCGTTCTTTAAAATGATCAACCAACTTCTTCATATGTAGTCACACATACCTTCTTTTTTTTTTTTTTTTTTTTTGTTGTTGTTGTTATTGGGGTCAGGGTTGGGTAATAGAGAAGAGTTTTTTAAAGGTGTGGGCAGGGCTTAAGGAAAGCAACAAAAAATGGTATGGAATCCCAGGCTGGAAACTTCAGGGAGCTATTGCCAGCCCTAGGCCTGAAGGGAGCAGTTACCAGAACCCACGAACAAGCTGGGGGAATAAATTGCCAGCTCATTTCCCTTCTGCCTTCAGCTCTTCTGCCAGGGCCTCTTGCTGGTCAAACCAAGAGAAGCCAGAGGACAGATGAGTTCACTGAGGCAGGCATGCAAGCCAGTCTCATAGGAGTATACATGAAAGCTAAGGTATTTTTAAGAAAACTGGAAAAGCCCTCTTCAGAAAATCTCAACATTTTCTCACTTACCCCTGCAGATAACAACAACAAAAAAAAAAAACAGCATCGCAGGAGGAACCCCTTGGCTGACATTTCCCAAACTGCTTTCAGAAATCATGGCTGAGCTAGGTAGCTGAGGTAATGAAGGCACTGAGTGGTTATGCTAGAGATGGCAGGGGCAGCCCTCACCCCACAGCAATGGAAAGGAGTGTTAACAACAAACAGAGAGAGGCAACCAAGCCAGCTCCCTAAGCAAATATCTCCACAAGCTCGCACCTCCTTGAGAAATAACTGCCATCTCAGTCATTTGTACGGAACATGCCTGAGGGTGGCAGCAGGTGGGGGGGGAGGGGAGTAGCCTGAGGACAGTCACCACATGTGCAACATCTGAGCTCCAGAACAAAGCAGAGAGCATGGCAAAGGGGCCTAAGAACATCCCCCTACCCTCCTGGAACCAACTTCTATGAATGCAGCATCCCAGATGCTTCAAAAAGGGCTCAAGCAACTTCGCTTTTACATTTGCATCTTAAGTGCAGGGTGCCCCCAGGTCAGTGGTAGCATTTTCGCAAGTCACCCTTTTCTGCCTTTAAGATCTGACAGGAAACAGGGTGCAGTAGCTCTAATGTGAGATCAGTCCCCTTTCTAGCTGGTCCCCCATCTTATTGACCTTTTTCCTTCTTTAGGTCTTAGCTTTTTCTTTCTTCATTTGTTTCTTCTAGTTTTTTCTCTACCTTCTCAAAACTGTAATTTCTTCCAATATCTTTTTATTTTTTTATTAACTCTCATTCTGTATATCCCATCTCTTTTCTCTTTTTTTAGTCTCTCAGGGCTTGAACCAAGAGAGAACACAGATGTTCATGGTCTCCACACCCACAAGATTTCTAGGGTCCAGCATCTTCTCCCTTTAAGCAAAACTGGCAGTTTCTGTTTTCTACAGTAGCCAGCATGTTGTCTTTACTCATACTAAGCACCCAATAATTGTTAGAATTATCTGAGTAATGAGGGCATAACTATAGTGGTGGATGGATTCCACTTGGCATCAGCTGGAGCACAGCAATCACAGGCAGCCCCACTTCATCCCAGGCAGAAGCCCTGAACACCAACACCCCAGAGGCTCCTGCTAGACTGGTGACCTAGTTCCTTCTCCTGCTTCCCAGCCCCTAGGTTAGGTTACTGATCAGATACCTACACAAGACAGGACAGTCTGGAGTTGCACTGTTTGTCTCTCTTGACATGTTCAGCAAGGCACGTCTTATCAATTAATTCTCTTATTAGGGCTGTTCTCTATCTTCATCTTTCCCTTTCATTCTGTTCTCTACCCCTCCCTGTTTAGTAAAAGTCTCTAGTAAGTCACAACTTTTATGTTTATGAAGGGGATGTCCCCACAAACCATATCTACAACTCCTCTCTGGGCACTCCCTCCTTTGGGTTGATTCCAGCCACCTTCCTAAACTCCCCTCTCCCAACATCCACACTAACCAAAGAATATTCAGGAAAAGCCCTACTTCCTTTCATCTCTACCCATTCCAACCTTGGTTTAAAGCCCCCCAGGCCCAGGACATCAGCAGAGGAACTTCAGAAATCTTAACTATAGCTTTGTACTTTGAATACTGGCTTTGAAGTATGTGCTAACAGCTGTAATTGGCATTATGGAAGAAGGTTAGAATAAATTACTTGTAGCTAAGGAGCCAGCAAAGTGGAAATTATCCAAGTCATCTTGTATTTGGTCCTTAATCCAACACTGTAAAACTAAATCCTTGTCACCCTGACTCCTTGTTAGGCTGAAGTACAACACAGCGTTCCACAATCCCACACTGTGTCTGACAGCCTTGAGATCTGGCACCCTCTACCCCCCGGAAAAACCTCAAAACCATCAAGGAGGCACCATGCGGTTTCAGAGAGTCCCATCCACTCCTGACACACGTGATGCACCAAATACCTCTGCCTCTCTCCTAGAACCTTGACTTCAGCAGCTAAGAGTTGATCCTCACAAGGGTGCTGCCTGCAAAAACATTCAAGGAGCACCTCTCTCAGCAGTATTGATTTTAAATCAGGCGTTCTGAAAATTGGAAATCTTAAACACCCAAAGGGCTTCTCTCTGGTAGTATTTCAGATCCTGTCATGGGAGGTAGATGTGCACTGGTCAAGTAAGGACCTACTGGACATCTCTCATAATACAGTGCCAGAGTCAAGGTCAGGCGATGGGTGCATACATACCCCCTCACCCACAGTATGTCCATGGGACATGGTGTGCAGGGGACATTTTATTTTTTGACAGAAGGAGGAAGGTTTTTCTTTCTTGGTTGGGTAGCTGCCTTGGTGACATTCTGCCTTGTGTATGTGCAGTGTTTGCATGTGTATGTTGCGTGAGACAGAGCGCACACAGGCATGAAGGAGAGACAGGCGGACACTGGGCAGCATCTGTCCCCTTCCCAGCCCCATGAGCACATGCTGAGACCTTACCACGGGGAGATGGGGAGGGCAGAGTGGAGAGGCCTGGGAGCGCAGCGTTGCTGCTTCAAGGCCCACGGACACAGCATAACGCCCAGCTGCCTATGGAATCAGTACCACGGTCACTTTGAGGGCTGGAGGTCCTGGGAGCACTGATACCACCTGCCTCTTGGTCCCTACACTAGCAACTTCATGGTGGGCACCCTTGGCAGTAGGGCCTATGACTCCCTCAAGCTGTTTCACCGGCAGAGAATACCGCAGGGAGGTGCTGGGCAGGAAAAACTGGGGATTCCAGGCTGGTACAGGGACACACACACAAGTACTTGGTGGGGGAGATGGCTGGAGCCAGAGAAGAAATCTTTAAGGTTAACATGCCCTCATTTTCGTCCACATGCAGGTAGTTTCTTAGGGGCATCTGAATTACACACAGGAGGCTGGCCATGGAGGCGGATGTACTTGTACTTTTACAGCACAAGAGAAAAATGGCAAATGAGGAGGAGTTGGAGAGAAGCCCAGCAGCCCTGTTGCGGCAACACCTCCCCACCCGGATCCCACAGGGCACTCGGACCCGGGCAAAGCTGCCTCCCTAAACAGGATGGAGGCTTCCCTTCCTTTTGAGACATGTACATTTCTGATCAGGATCTGGTTCAGTGAGAATGAGTTTAGAAAACCTAGAAGGAAAAAGAAAACACTCCAAAAAAAAATAGCCTGATAGGATTATTTACAGAATTGATACTTGTAAATGGCTTGAGAAGAAAGTGAATTCTCCTTCATATGTTTCTGAACCCCCTCCATCATCACCACAATATCCAGCATGTGCATCATACACAGTGAGCCCTCAGCCCATGTTCATTACTCTGCTTATTTGAGGAGTGCTCTGAATTCGTGGAACCCACTCAGAACAAGGAGAGTAGAGAGGTGAAACCCCAATAGTTCCAAGTCTAGCTTATTTTTAATCCCATAGAAATGCAACTATCCATAGATACAATTAATACACATGCTCCAATGATTCCAACTGCGGGATACATGGGAAATACCTGAATATTTTTACAGGGAAAGTTATAAAGGAGGCAGCAGGATGAATAAATTGCATTCTGGATTTACCCTTCTCTTTGTATTAGTTAGGATCTTGGACTTCAAAATAAGGCGAAATTGAAATGTACATATTAATACAAAATAGCTACAGTATTAAAAAGTAGAGGCACAGAGCATGCATGCACACCAAGCATTTCAGATGTGTCAGCCCAGGCTCTCACCACAAGGGGAAAAAATAAAGCCATTCTGGGAACCACTGGGACACGGGTCCAGCCCCTAAATGTGAAGCCTAATAATAGAAGAGGACAAAATCCTTCTGAGTGGGGCTCCAGGCCCAGAAGATTTCTGCAAACTATTATCTAATTTGATTCCCCTCATTGCATTACAGGGGGATTTAAAACACATCACCTCCAGTTGAAATGGGTTCTGGTAAATTTCTTGAGAGCTCTCGCGGATCTCACGTCATCCTCTGGGTTCAGGGTCAACGCTACATTAATGACCCACCATTTATCCACTGCGTAATTCATTCCCTGGCAACCTATTTTATTTATGCTGTATAAATTCAGGAAGCAATTAATAGTTGCCACAAAAGCAACATGATTCAGAGTGTTTTTCTAAACAAAACTTCAGAGCACGGCACTTCTCATGCCCCAAGGCAGGGAAGGAAAGCAAAGCTGACTGAGGAATAGCACTGAATCACTTCGCTACACGTTCTATCTTCCTTCTGCCTTCCTTCTGCTGAGGCAACTTTCTGACTTTTTCTCTTAGCACTTTCTTTTCCCCTTTTATAAAGAAATAATTCCTGTTGCTGACAGCTGTCCATGTTACCTTTTTTGGTATCCTGTTTACCTTACAGTTCTATTCAGGCAAAAGTAATTTAATAATAACACCATAAAAATCATGAGGAAAGAGCAGTTTACTAATTAACCAAAAACAAATTATCCTAATGCAAAAAAGAAATGAAAATCGGAGTCCTTCCAGGATTTGACTTTATCTGCACTCCACAAGCATGCTCCTAGGTAGCTGAGACAGATATCAGCCAAAGGACGGAGAGGTGACTTGTTCATGCTGGCAGAGGGTCAAAAGAGAAGTCAGAATTCAAACAAAATCTGCTGGCTTCAGGTTCAGAGAATTTGTTAAGGCATTATATAATTTTTTTTTTCTCTGAAGACTCCAAGCCATTTGCTTGTAAGCTGTGGTAGATGCTATGGATTCGTTAACTCAGCTCACATCCTCAGGCCCCTCCTCCCAGACAATTTTACTGTTAAGAGCTGCCCATTTGACTCAATGAGATGTAAGTGAAAGCCCCTGGGTGGCTTCCAAGACAGCTTTTTAAAGGAGACAAGACCCAGCTAGTGTGATTCTTTGGCCTTTTACCCTTCACCTTTCGGCCCTACACTCTTCTTACCCGGAATGTGATTACAAAACTGCAGCTGCACAGTCTTCCTGTAGCCCTGAGAATAAAGACCTATGCGCTAAAGAGATGGAAAGGAAAAAAATAGAAAGGGCCTGGATTGCCGATGGCATCGATGAGCCACCATACCATCTCTGTACTGCCTATCCTCAGATATTTTGTAATGTGGAAGAAACAAACTTCCCTCCTGGTTAAGCTCGGGTTAATTATGTTTTCTGTTATCTGAAGCTGAAAGTATTTCAGCTGAGATCTCTTCTCTCTCTCTCTCTCTCTCTCTCTCTCTCACACACACACACACACACACACACACACACACACACACACACACACCCCAACTTCTTAGTAGGAACTAGACATTCCTTAACATGATAAAGAATGGCAATCTTAAACACACAGCCAACATTACACTTTAATCAGTTGAAAGACATTCATTTTCCTTTAAATCCAGGAGAGAGACAAGAATGCTCCATATTACCTCTACTATTCAAATACTTAAGAAGTTCTGTCTTAAAAAACAGATAAACACGTAGAGATACAACTGTTGGAAAGAAAAAGATAAAATAGTTATGATTTGCAAATGAATAAAACCAAGAGAATAAAGGAAAGGCTTACAATAGATTTAGTAAAGTATAGAGACACAAGACAATATATAAAAACTAAAAACATTTCTATGTTGCTAGTAACAAACAAAATTTAAAATAGAGAAATCAAACCTTTAAACATGTTAATATGTTTTCTGCTATAATCCTCCCTCTAGTAATCTAAGAAAATAATCCAAGATATAATAAAATACATATTATCAGGAAGGCCACCTAAGTGTTAGTAACATCATAAATAGAACAAATCATTCTATGACTTGAGTTTCATAACATTAAAACCATACTCTCAAAAACTAATGACATGGGAAAACATTAACAATATAATGTTAAATGAAAATAGATGGTTATAAGACTGTACATATCATATGAATAGGCAAAAGGCAGACAGACTGGCAGACACACAAAAACACACATGAATAATGGGGGAGGGGGAAATACTAGAAAGAAATACACCAAAATACTAAGAAAGTAATCTGTAAATAGTGGGATCATAGATTATTTTCATTTCTTTATATTTTTAATGTTTTCCAAATGTTCTCTACTAAGCATTTACTTACCTTGTAATTCAGTGTCTCTGACCATTACAACATGGTAACTCTCAATCACATGGGCCACCAGCTTTTTCGGGGTTATATTTCTGTGTAACAACCACTAAGACAGTACAACCTCTACCTCCACCTAGATTTTTTTTCTTTATAGGGTAGTATGGAACATTTGTTTTCTTCCTAGTACAGAAGTAAAAATGCTTCTTTTATAAATGCTAGAAACTTCTTTATAAACACTTAAGAAAATTGGAGTAGAAAGTTGAGATCTTTTGATAAGTATCTGTTCATGTCTTTTGTCCTTTGGTTTTCTACCTGCTGACATTAAGTTAAAAGGCAGTACTACTGATAACTATCTCATAACCTGGACTCTTCAACCCAAGAAGTGCTGAATACAGTGAGGATGGCTAACACCCACACCATAGAGAGCATGCCACAAAGAGGTCAATGTCTTTGGTTTGCTGAGGTCTTGAGCCCACCCCAATGTGATTGTTAGCTAAGACACTAAGCACAAATTAAATATAGAGACTGAAATGTGTTTTTCCCCTAAAAATTAAGAGTAAGGATGGGAGTCTTGAAGGATATTCTGCAAGGCAGAAGGAAGAATGAGAGAAAAGAAGAGACTGTGTGCATTAAGCTTTGGTCACTGGCCATAAGGGTCTTCTCAAGGGCAGAGCACCAGTACTCTAGTAGGGGGCTCCACAGAGTCATCTCAAACCTAAAAGAGACATTCATACATTCAGCAGAAACTCCAGAGGCATCCCTAAGATCAAATGTGTACCCTGTGAAATATTAATATTTGCCTGGTCTTGCTCATTGCATATCTTTCTAAATAGGATTGTCATCACAAGTAACCCAGCTTGTCTGGGATGCTAGGAGTATTGCCTAGAGATAAGGCCATCCATCTAAAAAGGAAGCCAGTAATTTTAGCTGCCTCAATAGTAATTCCATGGGATAAGTCAGATACATTGTAAGAAAAGATAAAGGTAGAAAACAATGACAAAATGCTATGTAGTATTACACAAAAGCTAAACATTATGTCCATACTAAAACTTCTACATAAATGTTTACAGTAGCATTACTCATAGTAGCCAAAAAAAGTTAAAACAACTCAAGTATCTATCAACAGCTGAATGATAAATAAAATGTGGTACATCCATATAATCAAATATTACTCATCCATTAAAACAAATGCAGTACTGATACATGCTACACATGGATGAACCCTAAAAACATTATGCTAAGTAAAAGAAGTCAAATAAAAAAGACCCCATGCTGTATGATTTCATTTATGTGAAATGTCCACAATAGGCAAATCCACAGAAACAGAAAGTAGACTAATGGTTGCCAAGAGCTAAGGAGTTATGGAT